>NC_037329.1:42775137-43400137 GCF_002263795.3 Bos taurus | reverse complement strand
CACTGACAACCAGCTCTCCAGGATGCAATCATTTGTGTCCAATGAGAGAAAATAAAAGGGCAATTTGAAAGGTTCTCTCTTATGCTCTTTTTCCAGGTTATATAGTTTTCTTTTCCATGGTTCTCAAGATAGTCACATAAATAAGAATAATTAATTTTGGAGAGGTTTGCATTCATAAGTTGCAAAATATGGTTAATATTTAGAATTTGGTTAAGAGATCAAAAAATGTCACTCTGTGAAATTGGAGTTGCACTCTGACTCTGTCTTGCCCAATTACCCTGAACCTAGCAGCTACTGGGGTTCAGAGGTGCCAACTAGAGGTTGTTACAAGGCCTTCTCCCCTATGGGTCCAATGAGAGCCTTGAGATCAACACAGCATGCTCCATCTTGGGATCCTAGAAAGTGTGGGCTTTAAGGATCTTTGACCTTCCAGGGGAGGATCAGCCAGTTATGGTCCAGGAAATGGAGGAGGAACTGAATAATGGGATCATCCTCTCTACCTTGAGGTAGGAGAGAGACTAGCAGAGAAGTTTCATTCTGATGCCTTGAAAGAGGACTGACAACCTTCTGGGGGCTACAGTGCCAGCCTCCAGGCCCCTCCACCTCTTGTGACCTTCCTCACTTAAGGTGTCAGCCACACTAAAGTCCCCATAGTCTCAATGGGCCAATGAAGAAAAATTGCATCACATCTAAGCAGGCTTAACACTAGAAAGAGGTAAACAAAGGGAACAATATGAATAGGCCTCCAAAGAAATAGAAATGCTGGAGGAGATAGAGAACAACTTGAACAAAGCAATGATTAGAACTCAAGTTTTCAAGTAAAACACAAATTAGATTTCCTAGAAAAAAGCGCCACCCCCCCAAACCTCCATGATTTCCAAATA
Source organism: Bos taurus (assembly GCF_002263795.3). Classification (NCBI taxonomy): domain Eukaryota; kingdom Metazoa; phylum Chordata; class Mammalia; order Artiodactyla; family Bovidae; genus Bos; species Bos taurus. Next base: position 43,399,253 of record NC_037329.1, on the reverse strand, counting down.
AAAAAATTCATTATGGGACTTGTAGGAGAAGATGGCTATTTATATAATCAGGGAAGAATGATACATCTATATTTTTCATTTGGAAACATATATACTATATGCCTGGCACAATGCTAAGTGCTGGATATAAATGGCCATAAGGAAATCATGATTTTGTCTTCCTGGAGCCAAAAGACTTGAGAATGACAAAAGGGAAGGCCATTCTGAAAAAGTGACATGATAATGAGTGTGATTAAAATTTTAAATAGTGTAAAGCTCATAGGAACAAGAAAAGGAAAATGGATGAGATAGTTCATCTCTTTGAAGTTATCTGGCTGAGAAGAACTGTAAATATACCACTTATGCTGCCCAATTAAAGAACCAGGGAGTCTTCAAAATTCTACATGGAGAAATAAAGTATAAATGATACAATGAAGGCCACGATACAATTAATGTTAGTATGGACAAGGATATGTCATAATAGGAGTATGATCGATTGCAAATAACATTTTTGAACATACATAGCTTGCTCTGTGCTAAGTGCTACACTTATTGTCTCATTCACTCTCTATAAAGTGCCTTCTATACCTGCCCCACTTGATACATTAAAAACCCAAGGCGCAGGGTTGTTACTCAATTGCCCATTCACACAAGTAGTGAGTAGTTGAGTCAGGATTCAAACACAGGTTTTACCTGCCTGTAGTGAGTTCTCTTCCACGCCCTGTAGGCAGCTCTTTATCGGAAACTGCCCTCAGCCAAAAGGCCCCTCTCCTTGTCGCTTCAGCAGAGCTATAGCTATATAGTAACGCATTTTGAAACCAGGCACCCTCATGCTCTTCTATTCATCTCTGGCCCAAGCACACCTTTCAGATCTTTTAATCACACGATATCTTGCCTAACTTGTTTGTTCTTTTTGTAGATTAAATCAGCAGAAATGAAGAATGAGGAACAAATGATCAGATCTCTTCCCTAGCTTCCCTTCAAGTAATTGCCAGAACAAACTCTGTGACCAAACTGTGTGAACAAGATAACATCTAGAGGAAGATCACAAGGAGTCAAGAAGCCTGTACACAAGTCTGCACAGAGAAGGGGATGGTGATGACTCTGACCCCTATTTCAATGATTAACTGAGATTACTTCTCTGTTTCTCTTAAAAAGCTTTCATGACCATATGGAATCTCTGGAGGTGGTTTTGGGGGGAATGTGGATTCCACCATGTCCTCAGATTGCCAGCATTCTGATCAAAGGCACCTTTCTCTCCTACCATTTGTGAGTATGTAACTGATTTTGTAAGCGATAAGCAGTGGGAACCAATTCGTTGGGTAACATACCCTATTCTCCTCTAACCTGGAGTCTTGAGAATCAAAGATGTGTCCATTCTGTGTTTCTGCTGTGGTTCTGGGAGAAGGGTGATCTTCTGATGACAAGTCCTATTTCTGAATAAAGAAGTATTCCTTGAGCCTACAAAGCAATTCATTAAGCAAATTGCTGTACTTCCCTGAAAATACTGCTTTTGCTCATTCAGTTCCCTTATCTTTGATACTGGACTCTGAACCAATTCATTAGTTTCCAATCTATAATGTGATTTGCTAAGTGATCTTGGGCCTCACAACAGACTTTTCAGACAGATGTACTTTCCTTTATGAACCCTTAAATTGATCTCCTATGAATTTGGTTAATATGAATGATTTTCTCAGACCCAATTATGACTTTTAAAATTAAATATATTTATATTCAGTTTAGTCAGTTCAGTTCAGTTGCTCAGTCGTGTCTGACTCTTTGCGACCCCATGAATCACAGCACGCCAGGCCTCCCTGTCCATCACCAACTCCTGGAGTTTACCCAAACTTATGTCCATCGAGTCGGTGATGCCATCCAACCATCTTATCCTCTGTCATCCCCTTGTCCTCCTGCCTCCAATCCCTCCCACCATCAGGGTCTTTTCCAATGAGTTAGCTCTTCTAATGAGGTGGCCAAAGTACTGGAGTTTCAGCTTCAACATCAGTCCTTCCAATGAACACCCAGGACTCCTTTAGATCTCCTTTAGAATGGACTGGTTGGATCTCCTTGCAGTCCAAGGGACTCTCAAGAGTCTTCTCCAACACCACAGTTCAAAAGTATCAATTCTTCGGCGCTCAGCTTTCTTCACAGTCCAACTCTCACATCCATACATGACCACTGGAAAAACCATACTCTTGACTAGATGGACCTTTGTTGGGCAAGTAATGTCTCTACTTTTCAATATGCTATCTAGGTTGGTCATAACTTTCCTTCCAAAGAGTAAGCATTTTTTAATTTCATGTCTGCAATTACCATTTGCAGTGATTTTGGAACTCAAAAAAATAAAGTCTAAAACTGTTTCCACTGTTCCCCATGAAGGGATGGGACCAGATGCCATGATCTTAGTTTTCTGGATGTTGAGCTTTAAGCCAACTTTTTCACTCTCCTCTTTCACTTTCATCAAGAGGCTTTTAGTTCCTCTTCACTTTCTGCCATAAAGGTGGTGTCATCTGCACATTTGAGGTTATTGATATTTCTCCTGGCAATCTTGATTCCAGCTTGTGCTTCTTCCAGCCCAGCATTTCTCATGATGTACTCTGCATATAAGTTAAATAAGCAGGGTGACAATATACAACCTTGACGTACTCCTTTTCCTATTTGGAACCAATCTGTGGTTCCATGTCCAGTTGTAACTTGCTTCCTGACCTGCGTACGGATTTCTCGAGAGGCACGTCAGGTGGTCTGGTTTTCCCATCTCTTTCAGAATTTTCCAGTTTATTGTGATCCACACAGTCAAAGGCTTTGGCATAGTCAATGAAGCAGAAATAGATGTTTTTCTGGAACTCTCTTGCTTTTTCAATGATCCAGCGGATATTGGCAATTTGATTTCTGGTTCCTCTGTCTTTTCTAAAACCAGCTTGAACATCTGGAAGTTCATGGTTCACGTATTGCTGAAGCCTGGCTTGGAGAATTTGGGGTGTTACTTTACTAGCGTGTGAGATGAGTGCACTTGTGTGGTAGTTTGAACATTCTTTGGCATTGCCTTTCTTTAGGATTGGAATGAAAACTGACCTTTTCCAGTCCTGTAGCCACTTCTGAGTTTTCCAAATTTGCTGGCATATTGAGTGCAACACTTTCACAGCATCATCTTTCAGGATTTGAAATAAGTCCACTGGAATTCCACCACCTCCACTAGCTTTGTTCGTAGTGATGCTTTCTAAGGCCCACTTGACTTTGCATTCCAGGGTGTCTGGCTCTAGGTGAGTGATCACACCATCGTGATTATCTGGGTCCTGAAGATCTTTTTTGTACAGTTCTTCTGTGTATTCTTGCCACCTCTTCTTAATATCCTCTTCTTCTGTTAGGTCCATACCATTTCTGTCCTTTATCGAGCCCATCTTTGCATGAAATGTTTCCTTGGTATATCTAATTTTCTTGAAAAGATCTCTAGTCTTTCCCATTCTGTTGTTTTCCTCTACTTCTTTGCATTGATCACTGAGGAAAGCTTTCTTATCTCTCCTTGCTATTCTTTGGAACTCTGCATTCAGATACTTATATCTTTCCTTTTCTCCTTTGCTTTTCACTTCTCTTCTTTTCACAGCTATTTGTAAGGCCTCCTCAGACAGCTATTTTGCTTTTTTGCATTTCTTTTCCATGGTGATGGTCTTGATCTCTGTCTCATGTACAATTTCACGAACCTCCATCCGTAGTTCATCAGGCACTCTGTCAGATCTAGTCCCTTAAATCTATTTCTCACTTCCACTGTATAATCATAAGGGATTTGACTTAGGTCATACCTGAATGGTCTAGTGGTTTTCCCTACTGTCTTCAGTTTCAGTGTAAATTTGGCAATAAGAAGTTCATGATCTGAGCCACAGTCAGCTCCTGGTCTTGTTTTTGCTGACTGTATAGAGCTTCTCCATCTTTGGCTGCAAAGAGTATAATCAACAAAGCCCAACATTCAGAAAACAAAGATCATGGCATCTGGTCCCATCACTTCATGGGAAATAGATGGGGAAACAGTGGAAACAGTGTCAGACTTTATTTTTCTGGGCTCCAAAATCACTACAGATGGTGACTGCAGCCATGAAATTAAAAGACGCTTACTCCTTGGAAGGAAAGTTATGACCAACCTAGATAACATATTCAAAAGCAGAGACATTACTTTGCCAACAAAGGTCCGTCTAGCCAAGGCTATGGTTTTTCCTGTGGTCATGTATGGATGTGAGAGTTGGACTGTGAAGAAGGCTGAGCGCCGAAGAATTGATGCTTTTGAACTGTGGTGTTGGAGAAGACTCTTGAGAGTCCCTTGGACTGCAAGGAGATCCAACCAGTCCATTCTGAAGGAGATCAGCCCTGGGATTTCTTTGGAAAGAATGATGCTAAAGCTGAAACTCCAGTACTTTGGCCACCTCATGCGAAGAGGTGACTCATTGGAAAAGACTCTGATGCTGGGAGGGATTGGGGGCAGGAGGAGAAGGGGACAACAGAGAATGAGATGGCTGGATGGCATCACTGACTCGATGGACGTGAGTCTGAGTGAACTCCGGGAGTTGGTGATGGACAGGGAGGCCTGGCGTGCTGCGATTCTGGGGTCGCAAAGAGTCGGACACGAGTGAGCGACTGATCTGATCTGATCTGATTGCGGTGTTGACCATCTGGTGATGTCCATGTGTAGAGTCTTCTCTTGTGTTGTTGGAATAGGGTGTTTGCTATAATATTTATAGTATATTTTATTTATTTTTTTAATTTTAAAGAAATGAAAGACAGTTCATGAAATGCAGTCCCAGTAGTTATCTCTTGGACTTTATTACATATTTATCTATAATAAAGCAGTTATCTTCCACAAGTGGGTATTTTCAGTAGAAAATAGGATCTATATTCAGCACCAGTACTATAAATGTTCTTTTTTAAAAAAAAAAACATAATAAAGTAAGCATGCATAAAAACATCAGTGAATTACATATACTCCACTGAAAACTACACAATAGAGACATATAAGGCTTATTTGCTATCCTCTCAGCTAAGTTTAAAATTTGCCTTCAAAATTTTTTTCTCTCAGGCCTCATCTAGTTCATGCCTCAAGAAGAGGAAAGTTTACAGTAAAGGGAGGTTCATATAGTACTTATTAAGGACTTTGTATGTTTGACTCTATTAGATGAATACTATTACTATTTTACAGATAAGGAAATTGAAGTCCAGAAAGAGCAATAGTTTGCCCAAGGTCACACAGCTAATTGGGAACAAAGTTGAGCTTTAAAACCAGACTGTTAGAGGTTCACCATCATAGTCTTCTTTTTTCTGCTTTTCATTCTACCAAGAAAATGCAAACCCTCTGGTTTCTGTCTTCCTCCAGGGAATTCCCTGAATTTTCTCCAGGGAACTTCCCTTTTTTTCTCTGTTATTTAGAGAAAGCTCCTAATTCCCCATGCATGCACCTTAATGTCTCATTAAAATATGTCTTTGAGTTAACAGTTCTACATCCAGTTCCCTAAGTAAAATGAACACAAAGGAAGGTTTCTGTTGCAGAAAAGGGGCAGTGAGAGATACCAGAATATGCCGCCCAAAATATGCCTCTTTGGAGTATGGGTTATTTTGAACTAAAGGCCATAGAGAACCAGCAATCACAGCAGAGGCTCTAAAACTAGGGCACAGAGTTTCTTTTGTAAAGGAACTATACATAGGATTAGTAAATAAGATTTCCATTTGTAGAAATGTCTCTCCCATATACGAAGACGACTTTTACCAACTCTTTTACAAATGGAGAAAAGTGAAAGTGAAAGTCGCTCAGTCGTGTCCAACTGTTTGCGAGTACATGGACTATACAGTCTGTGGAATTGTCCAGGCCAGAATACTGGAGTGGGTAACCTTTCCCTCTCCAGGGGATCTTCCCAACCCAGGGATTGAACCCAGGTCTCCCACATTGCAGGCACATTCCTTACCAGCTAAGCCACAAGGGAAGCCCAGGTCATACTTAAACTGGAACAACAGGATTTTCCTGGTGGCGCAATGGATAAGAATCTGCTTGCCTAATTGCAGGGGACACAGGTTTGATCCCTGGTCCGGGAAGATTCCGTATGCTGCAGAGGAGCGAAGCCCATGCTCAACAAATACTGAGCCCTTGGGCCGCAACTACCAAGCCCATGTGCTGCAACTACTGAATCTCATGCACCTACAGCCTGTGCTTTGCAACAAAAGAAGGAAAGCAAGAAAAAAAAATGTTTAAAAAAAACCCTTTACAACAGATTTTTACTAAACATAATTTTCCTGTCACTTTCCCCAAACTTGCCACTACCACCCAGAAAGCCCCAAACTCTTTTCTTTTGTTGGTATTTAAAGCCAACAGGGTATCTAGCACCTAATTTGGGTGACTCATTGCTGGGAGCTTCCATGTGTACATGTTCATGTTCATGAAATTCTATTGTTTTTCTCTTATTAATCTAATTTACAGGGCTTCAGTTGGTAAGATTGGTAGAGGAAGATATTTTTTTCTCCCCTAAGATGAGAGAAGTAAGGTGACACCTCTAGGATCACATAATTGGGCAACTGCCTCATGCAAGACTAGAAACAGTGACTCATCCAATTCCATATGCCAAATGGAGCCCATTATAGAGACTGAAGGCTTGGAGCTTTCAGCATTTTCAACTTTGGGGTCCCCTACCCTGAGAGATAGAAGTTATATTTATAGTTAAAGGGTAGCAGAATGTGTCACCCCAAAATACTACTGTAGGAGTTCATGGCATTCCACACTAAAATACGCCACTTTGGTATTTTGATTATTTTGAACTGTAGGTAGTTGAAAAACCACAAATGCAGGGAGAGGATTTTTCTAATACCCCTTATCTGTCTAAAGACAAAGCCTCCAAAAGGAACTCAATTGTCACAAATCCCCTCCCCAGGAAGAAGTTTCATCAACCAGGGAAGATTACTATATCACAGGAGAGGAGACTAAAAACTGACACCACAGCCAGACAGACTTTGTCACAAACTGTCAGTCCTCCTATGTATTCTCCCAAGGGCCCACTTGTCTTTCCATCTTTTGTAAAAAACCATTTACTGTGCCCTAAGAGCTTCTACATCCCTCTCCTGCTTTACCTGTTAAGATGGTATTTAATCCTGAATTCTAAAGGCACCTAGGGGAGTGACTCATTTTTCCTGGATATTTCCTATGGATACATGCATACACACATTAATAAACTTCTATGAGTTTTTCTCTGGCTAATCTTTTACTACAGTGTCCTCAGCTAAGAATTCAGAAGGATAGAGGAAAAATTATGTTCCCCTCATACATAATCAAGCTCTTCAGAAAATGTCCAATCAATTTTCTGATATAATAACTAATGGGAAGCAGCTGTCTTTTCCCTTTTATTTAAAAAGTGGAATTTATGGGAATGATATGGGGATTAATATTTATAAAGTGCTTTTTGAAAGGAAGAAGCACTGTGATTATTCAGTAGAGCATAGAGTTATTGGAGAATGAGATTAATCTATCTCTTGTAAATCTCTTTAACTAGGCAAAATGGATATGAAAAAGACCTGATCAAAAGCCCCCCAAAGACATCAAGTGCTGACCAGTGCACACTGTCAACCTTACCAGTATTTCAGAAAGGTCTGCAGAGGATTACTCCTTCTGCCTCCCTCCTCTCAATATAACTTATCACCAGTACATAACCTTGGTAAGGCTTGTGGACAGCTACTGCCCACACACATTTAGTTGTTCTTTTCAGCAAGATGTCACATCATAAAAAATAGGCTTCCTCCTCAAAATAATGTAGTTTTTTTAAACTGAAGATTTAATGGGTAATAGAGAAGACAGTTTAGATTGCCTATACCACAGTAATACTTAGTAATATCTCTATAATACATCTTAGATCTATTCCCAAATGTTCTTTCTGACTGACTTATGTTCATGTCCTAATCTCTTCCAGAGCCTCCAAAACCTTAACTGTTTTCTGGAGCCCTTCAGCTCTGTCCACACTTCACTTCGCAAAACATATCAAAGCTTGCTGGCCAGTCAGCTTTTTGCCCCTAAGAAATCAATTCAGGTTCAGAGATTATCAACTGTTACTCAAGTCTGTCCCTAAAGCTTTAGTCCAGTATTCCAGGAACAAATCCTGTTCTCCAGGAAGCAAAGTATTAACACTCAAGAAAGATATAGGGATGAGAGTGTGGGAAGAGAGAGAGAAGCAATTCTGATTTAAAAGAGCAAGATTTTCTTTTTTTCTGTGTGCTAACATCTGGAAATGTATTCCCATCTTTAGATCAAGCTGGTACCTAGAATCTATAATTAAACACAAGATCTCATTTGAGATAAACGATAACATGATGAAATAAAAAATCACACCACCTAAATTTCTTCACCATTCAGTGTGTTTCAATAGATAGCTTTAATCTAAAATAGACTGTGGGCAGAGTTAAGTTCAAGGAAATTGGAAGTAAAAAATAGTTACTGTTTTAAATGATTTAAAAAAAGGGTAGCCAGTAAAATATCATAAATATATTCAAGGCAGTAGTCTATACAATAATAAAACAGAATAGTAACACTAGCCTAAGGTTTGAAAAACAAAATTCACCAAGTACATTTGAATATTGAATTGACTTTATCCAAGTATTCATACAGTGATTCTATAGTCAGCAAAAACAAGACCAGGAGCTGACTGTGGCTCAGATCATGAACTCCTTATTGCCAAATTCAGACTGAAATTGAAGAAAGTAGGGAAAACCACTAGACCATTTAGGTATGATCTAAATCAAATCACTTACGATTATACAGTGGAAGTGAGAAATAGATTCAAGAGATTAGATTTGATAGACAGAGTATGTGAAGAACTATGGATGGAGGTTCATGACATTGTACAGGAGGCAGTGATCAAGACCATCCCCAAGATAAGAAATGCAAAAAGGCAAAACGATTGTCTGACAAGGCCTTACAAATAGCTGAGAAAAGAAGAGAAGCTAAAGGCAAGGGACAAAAGGAAAGATATACCCATTTGAATGCAGAGTTCCAAAGAATAGCAAGGAGAGATAAGAAAGCCTTCCTCAGTGATCAATGCAAAGACATAGAGGAAAACAACAGAATGGAGAAGACTAGTGATCTCTTCAAGAAAATTAGAGATACCAAGGGAATATTTCATGCAAAGATGGGCACAATAAAGGACAGAAATGGTATGGATCTAACAGAAGCAGAAGATATTAAGAAGAGGTGGCAAGAATACCCAGAAGAACTATACAAAAAAGATCTTCATGACCCAGATAACCACAATGGTGTGATCACTTACCTAGAGCCAGATATCCTGGAATGCAAAGTCAAGTGGGCCTTAGGAAGCATCACTACGGACAAAGCTAGTGGAGGTGATGGAATTCCAGTGGAGCTATTTCAAATCCTAAATGATGATGCAGTTAAAGTGCTGCACTCAATATGCCAGCAAATTTGGAAAACTCAGCAGTGGCCACAGGACTGGAAAAGGTCAGTTTTCATTCCAATCCCAAAGAAAGGCAATGCCAAAGAATGTTCAAACTACCACACAAGTGCACTCATCTCACACGGTAGAAAAGTAATACTCAAAATTCTCCAAGCCAGGCTTCAACAGTATGTGAACCGTGAACTTCCAGATGTTCTAGCTGGATTTAGAAAAGGCAGAGGAACCAGAGACCAAATTGCCAACATCCACTGGATCATCAAAAAAGCAAGAGTGTTCCAGAGAAACATCTATTGCTTTATTGACTATGCCAAAGCCTTTGACAGTGTCACAACAAACTCTGGAAAATTCTTCAAGAGATGTGAATACCAGACCACCTGATCTGCCTCCTGAGAAATCTGTATGTAGGTCAAGAAGCAACAGTTAGAACTGGACATGGAACAACAGACTGGTTCCAAATCATGAAAGGAATATGTCAAGGCTGTATATTGTCACCCTGCTTATTTAACTTACATGCGGAGTACATCATGCGAAATGCCAGGCTGGATGAAGCACAAGCTGTAATCAAGATGGCAAGGATAAATGTCAATAACATCACATATGCAGAAGACACCACACTTATGGAAGAAAGAGAAGAACTAAAGAGCCTCTTGATGAAAATGAAAGAGGAGAGTGAAAAAGTTGCCTTAAAGCTCAACATTCAGAAAACGAAGATCATGGCATCTGGTCCCATCACTTCATGACAAATAGATGGGGAAACAATGGAAATGGTGAGATACTTTGTTTTGGGGGGGCTCCAAAATCACTGCAGATGGTGACTGCAGCCATGAAATACAAAGATGCTTGCTCCTTGGAAGAAAAGCTATGACCAACCTAGATAGCATATTCAAAAGCAGAGACATTACTTTGCCAACAAAGGTCCATGTAGTCAAAGGTATGGTTTTTCCAGTGGTCATGTATGGATGTGAAAGTTGGACTGTAAATAAAGCTGAGTGCCAAAGAATTGATGGTTTTGAACTGTGGTGTTGGAGAAGACTCTTGCGAGTCCCTTGGACTGCAAGGAGATCCAACCAGTCCATTCTGAAGGAGATCAGCCCTGGGATTTCTTTGGAAGGAATGATGCTAAAGCTGAAACTCCAGTACTTTGGCCACCTCATGGGAAGAGTTGACTCATTGGAAAAGACTCTGATGCTGGGAGGGATTGGGGGCAAGAGGAGAAGGGGACAACAGAGGATGAGATGTTTGGATGGCATCACCAACTTGATGGACATGAGTTTGAGTGAGCTCCAGTAGTTGGTGATGGACACGGAATCCTGGCGTGCTGCAGTCCATGGGGTTGCAAAGAGTTGGACATGACTGAGCGATTGAACTGAACTGAATGATTCATAAATTGGACAAGCAGAAAAGAACCCCAAGGAACTGTACAATAGGCTCTTACAGATAGAAGGGAAAAAGAATGGATTGTTTCAAAGCAAGGTCATCTTCCTTTGGGGGATGAAAGGAACTATCAAATGGATTACCTCACTAGTGCTAGTACCTCACTAGGAAATTCCTGACTGACTGGTTAAGATTACATTCTTGATGGAGGTTGAAACTGTAATAGGTTAGGTACTAAGTCTTGGTTTGGTGGCATGGGCTTAGCACAAGTGACTCCATCTTGAGTCTATTGTCTCTTTTTTAAAAATTCCCCTTTTTTGATCATACTCTCAGCTTAATTGAGAGATGTGACAAAAATTTAAGGTGCACTGCTCTGATGTTCTTGTAGGTTTGTTAATCCTTCTTGTGGTATTCACAGGTCATGATGCTTTTTTGCTTAACATCTGTGATATTCACAGGCCACAACTTCAGATTCACAGTTTTTTTTTGTTTTGTTTTTTTCAGTCAGTCATTCTCTTTGTTCCTTTTCTGACATTCCAGTCTTTGGGAGATCATTTGCTTGGTGGTTTATGGTTGCAAATATGCACTTAAAGCCTTTCAGAGAACCAGCGCATCAGGGAGACCATTATGGTTATTGTAAGTGGGATAATTCCCAGTGCTTGGAGTGCATCTAGAAACCATGGTCCCCAAGATTCAAACTAATCAGAGTCAAGTAAATCAAAGAAAGACCCTGCTGAAGGGGTCTTTGTAAGCCAAGCAGCTTGCTGAGTGATTATATATAACTAAGTTTCAGCTTCTCCAGAGGAGTTAATTAGGTGCAACAGGATGTTGGCCACAGCACAGACACCTTGCTAAAAGATAATCACAGGCTGTCCTGTTATCAAGAACAACTTTGGGCAGAGAATCTAAGGATTTTTGTTGAGCAGCTATTGCTTCGACAGAAAATCCCATGAACACTTTCAAGAGTTAGGAAGAGGCTTCTGATGATGGCCTCATTTACATTTATTCCTAATCAAGGAAGTAGGGCTCCTGCCAAAAGAAGCGAATCAGAAACTACCAGATAATGCCTGTTGAATCTGTGGCTCAGGACTGATAGTCGTGGAGGCCAGTAAAAGTTTAAGGATTTGTAGACCGCACAGGCAGTTTGATTCTGGTTACTTTTGCCTTGTGTTCCTTACTTTGCATAGAGGCCAGATGTAAAGTTCACCAAGTTTGCGATTGTTAATCAGAGACAAGGAAATAGACCAGGGGTTCTCAACCATCTTGGACAGATCAGACTTTTTGATGACAAATCTAGCAATCTGAAAATTTATCCCCCTTAGCAATGGCCTGGGAGATATGGGTGGTGGCCTTACCTTTCCAGGCCAATACCAGAGTAAAGGACAGAAAGAGATGACAGGGTTTCATGTTTAGTTACAGTATAAAATCTCTTTTTTTCTTTTCAGGTATTTATAATTTGGCTGCACTGGGTCTAGTTGGGACCTTTAGGTGTGGCACATGGGATATTTAGTTGTAGCATTCAAACATTTGGTTGTAGCATGTTGGATCTAGTTCCCTGACCAAGGATCAAACATGGGCCACCAGGATTGGGAGCGTGGGGTTTTAGCCACTGGGCCACCAGGGAAGTCCCACAGTATGAAGTCTTGATCTGGTATCTTGGGAGGAACCAGTCTACCTCAATGTTGGCTACTTCTCTTTCTAGTTTATTTGATTTAGAGGTCTTCAACATTTGCTTAGGGCCAGATTGCAGGTGGAGCCTTCTTCTAAGGTTCAAGTCCCTGAAGTCTGGCTGCCATTTGGGCAGTGAGGAGACTTATTATAGTCCCCTGCAAGGAGATTCAAGGGCAGACTTTGTTCTCAGTGATCCCAAGGAAAAAAGGGGGAGAAAATTGTTAGTTTGGAGACTCATATTTGAGGAAACTAGAATGTGGGATCCAGTCCAATTTACAGGTATACAGCAAAACTTCAAAACAGGATTAGAATTTAATATCTACAAAGGTGCAAACTTAATTTTTCTTTCTACAATTATCCCCATTTCTGTTTTTCAAGGATAATCACAGTAAAAGTAATTTGTTTTTGTTACACTTGGCCTGATTACTTACATAAGTGCTGCAAAATAGTGATTAACCATATAAACTTTAAGACTGCATAGCTGAAACCTGGTAAGCAAGGTACCAGGTCTATTTTTCCAAGGGGCTATATTGGCTCCTTAAAGTCAATCTTAGTTTCTTTAAACTGTCATGTCTAAGTCTATGCACATCTCTCTCAAATATGCCATTCCAGTCAAAGTCTTGGGAATACAGCCAATGTTCTAATTGTGTCCTGTTACAAGGAGAATAGATTCTTATTAAGCTTATGGAAATAACTAACTGTATTGCCATGAAAAGAATATTTTTCCAAAATCTTGAGGGATCAGGTAGGGAGAAAATAATATTTCATCTTTGTTTATAAATATTGTTGTTGTTTGTTTGTTATTTAGTCACTAAGTCATGTCCCACTCTTTGTGACCCCATGGACTATAGCCCACCAGGCTCCTCTGTCCATGGGATTTCCCAGCCAAGAATACTGGAGTATGTTACCATTTCCTCCTACAAGGGATCTTCCCAACCTAGGGATAGAACACATGTCTCCTGTGTCTCCTGCATTGCAGGCAGATTCTTTACCCACTGAGCCATCAGGGAAGCTCAAAATGAAAGTAATAGTCGCTCGATTGTATCTGACTCTGTGATCCATGGACTGTAGCCCACCAGGCTCCTCTGTCCATGGGATTTCCCAGGCAAGAATACTAAACTGGGTAGCCATTCCCTTCTCCAGGAGATCTTTCTGACTCAGGGATCAAACCCGGGTTCAAATCTCCTGCATTGCAGGCAGATTCTTTACCTTCTGAGCTACCAGTGAAACCCCTATATAAAGGTATACTCAATCAAATTGTTGCATGTTATATATAGCTTAAGAAAAAAAGTTTCCTTAAATTTGGAAAAACAAAACATTAAGTAACTAGCTATGTTGCAAACAAAAAATCATAAAAAATAAAGTTATCTTTTTCACTTCGTTTAGTCCCATATAGTTAATACTTGTTTTGCTTGAATCTGGTTTTTCCATTAGATCTTTATGAAAAATGTTATTGGAGTATAGTTGATTTACAATGTTGTGTTAGTTTCAGATGTACAGCAAAGTGATTCAGTTATATATATATATATATATATATATATATATATATATATATATACACACACACACATCTATTCATTTCTTCTTAGATTCTTTTCTCATATAGGCTATCACAGAATACTGGATAAGAATATTCCCTGTGCTATAGAGTAGGCTCTTGTTAGTTGTCTATCTTATATGTAGTTGAGTGTGGATGTTCATTCCAAGCACCTGACTTAGCCCTCCCAATGTTTCTCCACTGGTAACCATACATTGTTTCCAATATCTGCAAGTCTGTTTCTGTTTTGTAAATGAGTTCATTTGTACCATTTTAAAAAAAAATTAGATTCCACATATGAGAGATATTATATAATGTTTGTCTTTGTCTGATTTCACTTAGTATGACAATCTCTAGGTCCATTCAGGTTGCTGCAAATGGCATTATTTCATTCTTTTCGATGGCTAACATTTCACTGTACCACATCTTCTTTATCCATTCCTCTGTCGATGGACATTTGTATTGCTTCTGTGTATCGGCTATTTTAAATACTGCAATAAGCATTTGACTGCATGTATCCTTTCGAATTGTGATTTTCTCTGGATATGTGTCCAGGAGTGGGATTGCTGGATCATATGTTAGCTCTATTTTTAGCTTTTTAAAGAATCACCACACTGTTGTCCACAGTGGTTGTACCAACTTACATTCCCACTAACAGTGTAGGAGGGTACCCTTTACTCCACAACCTCTCCAGTATTTTTTTGTGTTTTCTGACCTGTATGAGGTGATACCTCATTGTAGTCTTGATTTGCATTTCTCTGATAATTAGTGATGCTGAGCATCTTTCCATGTGCTCTTTAGCCATCTGTATGCCTTCTTTGGAGAAATGTCTATTTAGATCTTCTGCCCATTTTTGTATTTTTTTTTTTTAATTTTACATAGAGTATATGAGCTGTTTGTATATTTTGGAGATTAAACCTTTGTTAGTCACTTTATTTGCAAATATTTTCTCCCATACTGTGGCTTGTCTTTTCACTTTGTTGATGGTTTCCTTTGCTGTGCTGAAGCTTTTAAGTTTAATTAGATCCCACTTGTCTATTTTTGTTTTTATTCTCATTACTCTAGGAGGTGGATCCAAAAAGACATTGCTGCAATTTATGTCAGAGAGTGATCTGCTATGTTTTCCGCTAAGAGTTGTATAGTATCTGGCCTTACATTTAGATCTTTGATCCATTTTGAGTTTATTTTTCTGTATAATGTTAGAGAATACTCTAATTTTGTTCTTTTACATGTAGTTGTCCAGTTTTCTCAGCACCACTTACTGAAGAGACTGTCTTTTCTCCATTATATATTCTTGCCTCCTTTGTGGTAAATGACTAGACCATAGGTGTGTGGCTTTATTTCTGGATTTTCTATCCTGTGCCATTGATCTATATTTCTGTTTTTGTGCCAGTACCTTATATTTTGATTACTGTAGTTTTGTAGTTAAAATTCTTATACTATTCAGTTCTGTGGTCCTAAAATACCAGAAATCTGTACTTGTCAAAGTCTTTTTCATGAATCTCCTTGCAGATGACTTAATTTTGCAGAAATGCTCTTGCAAAGCTTCAGAGTAAAACAATAACTCTCTGAAAGTGACATAAGATATATAAAGATCTGATAAGAGTTCATTAAATAATGGAAGGAGCAAGGAAATCTGCTTATTTCTGTGAAAATTTAAGATAATAACTAGGATTATGACTGATAGCATTATTCTAGGACATATCAGATTTCCAGGAATTTTACACAATTTTTCTGGAACACATACAACCTATATCAAATACAAACAACATAGAGAAGGCTTAGCATTATTTCTTATTTGACAATTCTTTCCAAGTAATTTAAGATATCAAGTAAGCCTAATTAGTTTAATATCTCCCTTTTTATTAGAAGAGATACAAGTCTTTTGAGATGTTCTGGGGACCCGCTGGAAAATCTCAGTTAGTTCAAAGTTGAATTCATTTAGAATTTGATTTTTGGAAAGTTTGTTAAAAAATATCAAAGTTGTTTTAAAACACTTGGTCAAATAGGATCATAAGTCATTGTGAAATGATACTTAATTATCCATTTAACCACAGTGATAATTAAACCCTTTGCCAGATAAATCAGATCAGATCAGATCAGTCGCTCACTTGTGTCCGACTCTTTACGACCCCATGAATCGCAGCACGCCAGGCCTCCCTGTCATTACCAACTCCCGGAGTTCACTCAGACTCACGTCCATCGAGTCAGTGATGCCATCCAGTCATCTCATCCTCTGTCGTCCCCTTCTCCTCTTGCCCCTAATCCCTCTCAGCATCAGTCTTTTCCAATGAGTCAACTCTTTGCATGAGGTGGCCAAAGTACTGGAGTTTCAGCTTTAGCATCATTCCCTCCAAAGAAATCCCAGGGCTGATCTCCTTCAGAATGGACTGGTTGCATCTCCTTGCAGTCCAAGGGACTCTCAAGAGTCTTCTCCAACACCACAGTTCAAAGGCATAAATTCTTCAGCACTCAGCCTTCTTCACAGTCCAACTCTCACATCCATACATGACCACAGGAAAAACCATAGGCTTGATTAGACGAAACTTTGTTGGCAAAGTAATGTCTCTGCTTTTGAATATGCTATCTAGGTTGGTCATAACTTTCCTTCCAAGGAGTAAGCGTCTTTTAATTTCATGGCTGCAGTCACCATTTGTAGTGATTTTGGAGCCCCCCAAAATAAAGTCTGACACTGTTTCCATTGTTTCCCCATCTATTTCCCATGAAGTGATGGGACCGGATGCCATGATCTTCGTTTTCTGAATGTTGAGCTTTAAGCCAACTTTTTCACTCTCCTCTTTCACTTTCATCAAGAGGCTTTTTAGTTCCTCTTCACTTTCTGCCATAAAGGTGGTGTCATCTGCATATCTGAGGTTATTGATATTTCTCCCAGCAATCTTGATTCCAGCTTGTGTTTCTTCCAGTCCAGCGTTTCTCATGATGTACACTGCATATAAGTTAAATAAGCAGGGTGACAATATACAGCCTTGACGAACTCCTTTTCCTATTTGGAACCAGTCTGTTGTTCCATGTCCAGTTCTAACTGTTGCTTCCTGACCTGCATACAAATTTCTCAAGAGGCAGATCAAGTGATCTGGTATTCCCATCTCTTGAAGAATTTTCCCCAGTTTATTGTGATCCACACAGTCAAAGGCTTTGGCATAGTCAATAAAGCAGAAATAGATGTTTTTCTGGAACTCTCTTGCTTTTTCCATGATCCAGCGGATGTTGGCCATTTGATCTCTGGTTCCTCTGCCTTTTCTGAAATCAGCTTGAACATCTGGAAGTTCACAGTTCACATATTGCTGAAGCCGGGCTTGGAGAATTTGGGCATTACTTTACTAGCGTGTGAGATGAGTGCAATTGTGTGGTAGTTTGAGCATTCTTTGGCATTGCCTTTCTTTGGGATTGAAATGAAAACGGACCTTTTCCAGTTCTGTGGCCACTGCTGAGTTTTCCAAATTTGCTGGCATATTGAGTGCAGCACTTTCACAGCATCATCTTTCAGGATTTGGAATAGTTCAACTGGAATTCCATCACCTCCACTAGCTTTGTTTGTAGTGATGCTTTCTAAGGCCCACTTGACTTCACATTCCAGGATGTCTGGCTCTAGGTCAGTGATCACACCATCCTGATTATCTGGGTCATGAAGATCTTTTTTGTACAGTTCTTCTGTGTATTCTTGCCATCTCTTCTTAATATCTTCTGCTTCTGTTAGGTCCATACCATTTCTGTCCTTTATCGAGCCCATCTTTGCATGAAATGTTCCCTTAGTGTCTCTCATTTTCTTGAAGTTATCTCTAGTCTTTCCCATTCTGTTGTTTTCCTCTATTTCTTTGCAATGATCGCTGAAGAAGCCTTTCTTATCCTTTTCTTGCTATTCTTTGGAACTCTGCATTAAGATGTTTATATCTTTCCTTTTCTCCTTTGCTTTTCACTTCTCTTCTTTTCACAGCTATTTGTAAGGCCTCCCCAGACAGCCATTTTGCTTTTTTGCATTTCTTTTCCATGGGGATGGTCTTGATCTCTGTCTCCTGTACAATGTCAGGAACCGTATTCCATAGTTCATCAGGCACTCTATCTATCAGATCTAGTCCCTTAAATCTATTTCTCACTTCCACTGTATAATCATAAGGGATTTGACTTAGGTCATACCTGAATGTCTAGTGGTTTTCCCTACTTTCTTCAATTTCAGTCTGAATTTGGCAATAAGGAGTTCATGGTCTGAGCCACAGTCAGCTCCTGGTTGTTTTTGGTCACTGTATAGAGCTTCTCCATCTTTGGCTGCAAAGAATATAATCAATCTGATTTCAGTGTTGACCATCTGGTGATGTCCATGTATAGAGTCTTCTCTTGTGTTGTTGGAAGAGGGTGTTTTGTTATGACCAGTGCATTTTCTTGGCAAAACCCTATCAGTCTTTGCCCTGGTTCATTCCGTATTCCAAGGCCAAATTTGCCTGTTACTCCAGATGTTTCTTGACTTCCTACTTTTGCATTCCAGTCCCCTATAATGGAAAGGACATCTTTTTTGGGTGTTAGTTCTAAAAGGTCTTGTAGGTCTTCATAGAACCATTCAACTTCAGCTTCTTCAGCATTCCTGGTTGGGGCATAGACTTGGATTACTGTGATATTGAATGGTTTGCCTTGGAAACGAACAGAGATCATTCTGTGCCAGATAAATACAGAAAGTTAAATAGTTGTTTTTAAAAAATGATCTTAGCTTTTTTAATAGAGAAGATTGGGTGTGCTTAAGTAAGCAAAGACCTGATAAAGACAATGCAGAAAATTTTTTTTTTGCCAAAACACAGAATCTTTGTTTCCTAGGCAGATTATTTTAAAAGATAAAGAATCTTTCACAATTTCTTACACAGAAGAAAATGTATTTTATATTTTTTAAGAACATATGCGTTCTCATAACAAACTTTTCAATGTGGCACAAAATATGTTTACTACTAGACTCATATATATTTAGTTTCTCTGTAAAATTAAGACCCAAATGGATAAATCTATGTTCAATAATTAATGTTTCAGTATTTTATCTTACTTGGAAATCATCTAGATATTTAATAAGTATCCATCATTTAATTTAACTAAGGGAAACTTTAAGGATTCAGGTTACCAAAAAGATTTGTGAACTATTTGCAAAGTTCACATAAAAACTTCTTATCCTGCTTACATATATTTAATTTACTTATTCTTAACAAAAAAATATTAGACTACCCACAAAAGAGGCTTCCCTGGTGGCTCAGTGGTAAAGAATCTGCCTGCAATGCAGGAGACGTGGGAGACTCAGGTTCAGTCCTTGGGTAGAGAAGATCCCCGGAAGAGGGCATGGCAACCTACTCCAGTATCCTTGCCTGGAGAATCTCATGGACAGAGGCACCTGGTGGGTTGCAGTCCATGGGGTTGCAAAGCGTTGGACACAACTGAGGCTACTGAACACAGCACATAGCACCCACAAAAACTACATGTGACATGAGACAAAGATAGCCAGTATTTCCAGCTCTATTTCTGACTGGCAAATTTTGTAACTAAGGACTTTGGTTTCCTAAGGCCAGAAGTTTGTAAAACTTGCAAGCCTTTTGAGATACATGAGGAAAGTTTTTGAGTTGGTAAAAATAGGTGAACTTTGATGCCTCTAGAGTTGCATTTCTAGTTTTGTGAAGATTCGTAAGATAAAACAGTTCCTCTCAATTCCTCAAAGAATTGGATTGCAGCTTAAATGACATCATAGGTTGACCCATGCATCCAACAACATCTTTAAATTGCGTTTTTTATATTAGGGAAAAGATTTCTAGATAAAATGGAAATCAAAAGATTTCTATAGTCTGGATTTAGAAACTATTTGCCTTTGGAATGTTTTAGTAAACCCTTTCATAAAGGCTTTAAAAAGTTTTTTTTTTTTTCTTTTTTCTTCCTCTCTGGGAATGTAGTTTCGTTTAAGCTGAAGAGAGGAAAGAAAAAAATAATTTCTATCAGGCTCTGAATATTAGCTGCCAATTTCTGACCAAATTCTGACCACGGAGCTTCTTAAAAAACAAAACAAAACTTTAAAATATCTTGTCAGTTTTCAGCTGGCATAAAGAGTTAAGTATTCCTAGCAGTATTAAACAACTCCATGTGAAACAGGAGAGAACAGGATAGGGCGCAAACTTTAAAAGAATGACATAGCCCAAGGACACAGCATAAACTGATTTATTCAGTTCAGTCACTCAGTTGTGTCCAATTCTTTGCGACCCCATGGACTGCTGCATACCAGGATTCTCTGTCCATCACCAACTCCCAGAGCCTACCCAAACTCATGTCCATTGCGTCGGTGATATCCAAACATCTCATCTTCTGTCATCCCCTTCTCTTCCTGCCTTCAGTCTTTCCCAGGATCAGGGTCTTTTCCAGTGTGTCAGTTCTTCGCATCAGGTGGCCAAAGTATTAGAGTTTCAGCTGCAGCATCAGTCCTTCCAATGAATATCAGGACTGATTTCCTTTAGGATTGACTGGTTGAATCTTCTTGCAGCTCAAAGGACTCTCAAAGGTTTTCTCCAACACCACAGTTCAAAAGCATCAATTCTTCGGCGCTCAGCTTTCTTTATAGTCCAACCCTCACATCCATACATGACCCCTGGAAAAACCATAGCCTTGACTAGACGGACCTTTGTTGGCAAAGTAATGTCTCTGCTTCTTAATATGCTGTCTAGGTTGGTCATAGCTTTTCTTCCAAGGAGTATGCGTCTTTTTATTTCATGGCTGCAGTCACCATCTGCAGTGATTTTGGAGCCCCCCAAAACAACGTATCTTATTGTTTCCATTGTTTTCCCATCTATTTGTCATGAAGTGATGGGACCAGATGCCATGGTCTGAGTTTTCTGAATGTTGAGCTTTAAGACAACTTTTTCACTCTCCTTTTTCACTTTCATCAAGAGGCTCTTTAGTTCTTCTCTTTCTGCCATAAGGGTGGTGTCTTCTGCATATCTGAGGTTATTGGCATTTATCCTTGCCATCTTGATTCCAGCTTGTGCTTCATCCAGCCTGGCATTTTGCATAATGTACTCCGCATGTAAATTAAATAAGCAGGGTGACAATACACAGCCTTGACGTACTCCTTTCCTGATTTGGAACCAGTCTGTTGTTCCATGTCTAGTTCTAACTGTTGCTTCTTGACCTACATACAGATTTCTCAGGAGGCAGATCAGGTGGTCTGGTATTCACATTTCTTGAAGAATTTTTCAGAGTTTGTTATGACACAGTCAATGGCTTTGGCATAGTCAATAAAGTAAAAATAGTTGTTTCTCTGGAACTCTCTTGCTTTTTTGATGATCCAGTGGATGTTGGCAATTTGATCTCTGGTTCCTCTGCCTTTTCTAAATCCAGCTAGAACATCTGGAAGTTCACGGTTCACATACTGTTGAAGCCTGGCTTGGAGAATTTTGAGTATTACTTTTCTACCATGTGAGATGAGTGCACTTGTGCGTTAGTTTGAGCATTCTTTGGCATTGCCTTTCTTTGGGATTGGAATGAAAACTGACCTTTTCCAGTCCTGTGGCCACTGCTGAGTTTTCCAAATTTGCTGGCATATTGAGTGCAGCACTTTCACAGCATCATCATTTAGGATTTGAAATGGCTCCACTGGAATTCCATCACCTCCACTAGCTTTGTTCATAGTGATGCTTCCTAAGGCCCACTTGACTTCACATTCCAGGATGTCTGGCTCTAGGTGAGTGATCACACCATCGTGATTATCTGGGTCATGAAGATGTTTTTGTGTATTTCTTCTGTGTATTCTTGCCACTTCTTCTTAATATCTCTGCTTCTGTTAGATCCATACCATTTCTGTCCTTTATTGTATCCATCTTTGCATGAAATATTCCCTTGTTATCTCTAATTTTCTTGAAGAGATCACTAGTCTTTTCCATTCTATTGTTTTCCTCTATGTCTTTGCATTGATCACTGAGGAAGGCTTTCTTATCTCTCCTTGCTATCCTTTGGAACTCTGCATTCGAATGGGTATATCTTTCCTTTTGTCCCTTGCCTTTAGCTTCTCTTCTTTTCTCAGCTATGTGTAAGGCCTTGTCAGACAACCATTTTGCCTTTTTGCATTTCTTTATCTTTGGGATGGTCTTGATCACTGCCTCTTGTACCATGTCAGGAACCTCCATCCATAGTTCTTCAGGCACTCTATCAGATCTAATCCCTTGAATCTATTTGGCACTTCTACTGATTAGAGCCAGATAAATCCAAGATGGCAAACAAGTTGAATTCCACTATACTCTGAGCCTCAATATACATTCATTGCAAAATTTCAGCAAGCTACATAACAAACCACCAGTGTCATGAAAGTTCTGAGGCCAGTCCTCAAAGGATAAACAGTGGTCAGTGGCCCAATTCCTGGAATTCTCCACTCCTCCCCTGGAATAGTTGGAATAATCCTCCCACTCATTAACCACACCATATTTCAATGCCACTCTCTCCTGAAATGGCCCACGCTCAATCTGTGGAGTGTTGCTCTCTAAATGAATCCAATTCTTACCTATCACTTTGTCTCTCAGAGAATCCTTCTGCCATGAGACATCAAGAGCCTGAGCTTCATTAAGTCCTGAAAACGAGTGTATGACCTCAGCTAAAAGACCATGGGTTCAAGTCCCAAACTGGATTTTAGCTAGGTTCGAGTTTCAGCTGTGTGGGTTTACATCCCAGTCAGAGGTACATGGTTTTCCTTGGACTCTAGAGACATCCCCAAAGAGGATGGATGCAAAAGATATTTCATTTTCCTCTCTCTGTTGGGTACTATACATTTAGGAGAGCTGACTTCAGTAATAATTCTCACTGTTAGTTTCTGCCTGTTTTCCTGGGTCCCCATCTGCAGCTTTGGTATCTACTAGAAATTGGCAACATTTTCCTTTCATTTTAATTTTTGTTTTCCCTTGTCTCTTTAGGAGAATAACATTGAATCATAAAATTGAAACACTGAAATGTAAAATCCCACATTGAAATATAAAATCAAATTGGGGGAGCATCTATATGGGACCTTTTCCTTAAGAGTAGATATGGAGATGTCTCCAAGGTCATTAATTTGGTGGACTTTTGTTTATAGTCATGCAAAGGCAATTCAGCAACTAACCACCATCACTACCAAAAGCAATTCAGACATATTACTAGAATGAATTCTCAAATAAATGAGGATAGAGGGAAGCAGTAGGAGTTACATCAGGCTTATTTGTTTAGGTACCTCTTATATCATTAATTTTTCACTAACCTTTGCAATGAATCTTTTAATGAAGCTATTTTGGAATTCTGAAAACTTTTGGAGGCTTCTGCATACCGATTAAAATAGGTATCCCACTCTGCTTGCTTAATCTGAGAACCTTAACTTTCAAGCGCACTTCCTAAATGATCTTATCTAATTGAAACATTCCTCGTAATGGCCATGGTTATTTCCCTGAGTGCTGACAACAGTTTGGTAGGACCCTCAACTGCAAATGGAGTTTAACCCATGTTTCTGTCCAGCCATATCTAACCACAAATAGGATGTAACCCCTCATTTCTGTCTCAGTATTTTGGGAGGTTCCCAAATTGATGGTTACCAACCTATGTTCTCATGACACAAAATAATGACCTTGTCTGATTCTAGGCTGTTTTTAGTAATATTTTGCCATTTTGTAGATATTTATTGCTTCTAGGGCTCTAATTCTTAGACATAAAATAAGCAAGTATTCTGAAGGTGGCGTGCTTAACTCTTTAGACTTTAAGGATTCTGTCTCTTTTAGTTAAACCTTTGGGTCTCTTGGAGCCAAACTAATATCTGAGAGGGATGTGCCACTCATCCCTCTCAGAATTGGGAATTGTGCATGATTTCACACACAGTATCTTGTTGTACAGAAATTTTCTTGAGGTTGGTGGATGCCCTAGAGTCAATTTAACTCATTCTGTAATCAACTTACTCTAACATGGCAGGAGTCTTAGAGTGAGCGGGCAAGCACTCTAACAGCTTTGAAATGCTCAACCAAGGTTCATCAATTCTGCACCCCTCCCCCCTTTTTTTTTCAGCTTCTGAGATTCCCATTAGCAGTGGCCCTTACTGGACCCACTTCAGCTCAAGTCAAACCTAGTCTGACCTCAGTTTAGTTCTGGACCCAAACCATTTTTAAAGATGGACCCAGTCCAGTGTTTAAATCAGATCCAGTCTGACTCTGGCCAGTTACCACCAACAGATTCCAATGTGGAATCTTGGGATTGAGAAAAGACCTGAACCAGCAGACCAGAAAGGATGAGAACTGTGGGCTGATTCCAAAAAAAGGAGGGACTACAGCTGCCACCGGTAGTTCCCACTGTGGAATCAGGGACAGAATCAAGGGCTTGGGTTCCCAAGAAATGGGGAACTGTGAAAAGCCAGTTAGACTGGGAGCTAGATGCAGACAGCTAAGCTCAGAACTGAGAGGAACTTAACACCTGGGCCTCAGAAGACAGAACTCAAAAGGGTTCATGGCTACTATGCCAGTGTTTCTCATTGTCCCAAAGCTGGTGTAGTCTCCTTTGATCCCACTGCTGCCAGCAAGTCTGTTAAAAAAGTCAACTCAGTAAATTTGAAGATCTCATTGGCTTTATTCAGTGATTCAAGAATCAGGAAATATCCTATATGGATATTCTGAGGACTGCACAAAATGGAAGACTTTTATAGGCAGAAGGGGGAAAAGTATGGATTGTTTCAGATAAGGTCATCTTCCTTTACAGGATGAAAAAAGTCTATCAGGGAATTGCTTCCTTAGTGCTGACAAGGAAATTCTAGACTGGATGATTAAGATTATACTCCTGAGGGAGGTTGAGTCTACAGTTAGGTTAGGTATTAAATGTTGATTTGGTCACATGGGTTTAGCACCTGTGACTCCATTTTGGGCCTGTTGTCTCTTTCTTAACAGAAAAAAAAAAAAAAGCATAAAACTTGAGTGAAAGATAACATTCTAAGGTTTAAAATAAGCAAGTAGATAAACTTGCCTTTGGGTGATTTAATTTAAAATTCATAATGTTCAGAGAGGTAATGAAACAAATATAGGTAAAATGTAAAATGCAGAGAAAGTGTTAACAGTTGTGTAAAGATAAATGAGAGTTGGACCATAAAGAAAGCTGAGTGCCAAAGAATTGTTGCTTTTGAACTGTGGTGTTGGAGAAGACTCTTGAGAGTCCCTTGGACTGCAAGGGGATCCAAACAGTCAATCCTAAAGGAAATCAACCCTGAATATTCACTGGAAGGACTGATGCTGAAGCTGAAGCTCCATCATCAGCATATTTGGCCACCTGATAGGACGAACTG
This sequence comes from Bos taurus, assembly GCF_002263795.3. NCBI lineage: Eukaryota > Metazoa > Chordata > Mammalia > Artiodactyla > Bovidae > Bos > Bos taurus. Next base: position 43,373,968 of record NC_037329.1, on the reverse strand, counting down.
ACTGACTGGAAAAGACCCTGATGCTGGGAAAGATGGAAGGCAGGAGGAGGAGGGAATGACAGAGGATGAGATGGTAGGATGGCATCACCAACTCCATGGACATGAGTTTGAGCAAGCTCTAGGAGTTGGTGATGGACAGGGATCACCTGTTGGTGATGGCGTGCTGCAGTCCAGGGGGTTGCAAAGAGTTGGACATGACTGAGTGAACAGAACTGAAAGATAAACTGAGGCATTAACCTTTCTGGGAGTTTATTTGAATAAAATTTGATTCAAACTGGGCTGCACCAGAATGGTAATGGTTAGGAGTGCTCCTCCAATAGGAGCCAGGAGAAAGACTTTGTGTATAGAGAAGGTATGGAAGCTAGGAAAGGAAATTATTTGGCTGCATGTGTGTGTGCTCAGTTATGTCCAGCTCTTTGTGACCCCTTGAACTGTAGCCCACCAGGCTCCTCTGTCCATGGGATTATCCTGACAAGAATACTGGAGTGGGTTGTCATTTCTTTCTCCAGGGGATCTTCCCAACCAGGAACCGAACTTGAGTCTCCTGCACTGGCAGGTGGATTCTTTACTGCTGGGCCACCAGGGAAACCATGGCTTAAAAATTAGTTGGCTGTTTGTGATTGGTTGTCCTTTGGTTTCAATCTCTTAACCTTGAGGCATTTATAGGCTTAAGTTTCAGTTTGCTTACATTGGCCACCACTTCAGTCTAATGTCCTCCTTGTGTAGTTAATTTGACATACTAAACACTACAAAACAGACCATAAAATTAAATTTAAAGAATGTTTATAAAGATGACTCATCAAATGACATAATTTTCAATATTTAAATGGATAAAACACAGCATTTTAAAATAAATTATTCAAGAGTTTCAGGGGCTTGCCTGGTGGCTCAGTGGTAAAGATCCACCTGACAAATATACAGTGGGGCAAAGACAGCCTCTTCAATAAGTGGTACTGGGAAAACTGGACAGCTACATGTGAAAGAATGAAATTAGAACACTTCATAACACCATACACAAAGATAAACTCAAAATGGATCAAAGACCTAAATATAAGAACAGAAACTATAAAACCCTTAGAGGAAAACCTAGGCAGAACACTCGATGACATTAATCAAAGCAGGATCCTCTATGACCCACCTCCTAGAGTAATGGAAATAAAAACAAAAACAAACAAGTGGGACTGGATTAAACTAAAAAGCTTTTGCACAGCAAAGGAAACTATAAGCAAGGTGAAAAGACAACCCTCAGAATGGGAGAAAATAATAGCAAATGAAACAACTGACAAAGGATTAATTTCCAAAATATACAAGCAGCTTGTACAACTCAATACCAGAAAAACAAACAACCCAATCAAAAAGTGGGAAAAAGACCTAAACAGACGTTTCTCCAAAGAAGACATACAGAAGGCTAACAAACACATGAAAAAATGCTCAATATCACTCATTATTAGAGAAATGAAAATCAAAATGACAATGAGATATCACTTTACACCAGTCAGAATGGCCATCATCAAAAAGTCTACAAACAGTAAACGCTGAAGAAGGTGTGGAGAAAAGGGAATGCTCTTTCACTATGGGTGGGAATGTAAATTGATACAGCCACTATGGAAGACGGTAGGAGATTCCTTAAAAAACTAGCAATAAAACCACCATGCTGCTACTGCTACTGCTAAGTCGCTTCAGTTGTGTCCGACTCTCTGCGACCCCATAGAAGGCAGCCCACCAGGCTCGCCCGTCCCTGGGATTCTCCAGGCAAGAACACTGGAGTGGGTTGCCATTTCCTTCTCCAATGCATGAAAGTGAAAAGTGAAAGTGAAGTCGCTCAGTCATGTCTGACTCTTTGCGACCCCATAGACTGCAGCCTACCAGGCTCCTTCGTCCATGGGATTTTCCAGGCAAGAGTATTGGAGTGGGGTGCCATTGCCTTCTCTAAAAACTACCATATGACCCAGTATTCCCAATCCTAGGTATATATCCTGAGGAAACCAAAACTGAAAAATACACATGTACCCCAATGTTCATTTGCAATAACTAGAACCTAGATGTCCATCGACAGATGAATGGATAAAGAAGTTGTGGTACATATACACAATGGAATATTACTCAGACATAAAAAGGAACACCTTTGAGTCAGTTCTAATAAGGTGGATGAACCTAGAGCCTATTATACAGAGTGAAGTAATCCAGAAAGAATAAGATAAATATCATATACTAACACATATATACAGAATCTAGAAAGATGGTACAAGAATTTATATGCAGGACAGCAATGGAGAAACAGACATAGAGAATAGACTTATGGACATGAGAAGACGGGAGGAGAGGGTGAGATATATGGAGAGAGTAACATGGAAACTTACATTACCATATGTAAAATAGATAGCCAATGGAAATTTGCTGTATGTCTCAGGGAACTCAAACAGGGGCTCTGTATCAACTTAGAGGGGTGGAATGGAGAGGGAGATGGGAGGGAGGCTCCAGAGGGAGGGGATATATGTATACCTATGGCTGATTCATGTTGAAGTTTGATAGAAAACAACAAAATTCTGTAAAGCAATTATCCTTCAATTAAAAAATTTAAAAAATTAAAAAAAATAAAAGAATCCATCTGCTAATGCAGGAGATATGGGTACAATCTCTGGGTTAGGAAGATTCTCTGAAGAAGGAAATGACGACCCACTCCAGTATTCTTGCCTGGGAAATCCCATGGACAGAGGAGCCTGGCAGCTGTAGTCCATGGGTCGCAAAAGAATCAGACACGACTTAGTGACTAAACAACATATTATCAGGGATAATTATGAAAAGGGATAGAGCACTGAACTCCCTCGGAAGAGAGAATTATCACCTCGGTAGGAATTATTCTTAGGGTGAACACATCTAGTGTGGCCCACCTCTGTGCAGCTCTGAGACCTGGGGAGGCCAAATTGCCACCAATGACAGAGGTTGTTATTGCTTTGGATGATTCTTTTCATTGTTGCAGATTTAAAATGTTGGCAATCTTGTTTAAACAATGCTTGAAGAGTAATGAATTGACATGCTTTGTGTGTATTTTCTAATTCTTTCAAGCAGATCTCCAAATATTAGGATAGTAGGGGGAAATGTGTGTTACAGTGGGTAACTACACTTTGTCTACAGCACATCCTTCCAGGTTATCTGACAGTGATTTTGTGGGGAATATTTCACAATTCCAACATTTGTAGATAACGATACAACAAAAAACGATTCTTGTCTATAGACATACAAGCTCTGTTCTGTGCTCAGCTGCTCAGTCTTGTCCGACTTTTTGCAATCCCATGGGCTATATAGCCTACCAGTCTCCTCTGTCCATTGGATTTCTCAGGTGAGAATATTCCAGTGGGTTGCCATTTCCTTCTCCAAGCTCTGCCCTATAGAAATTCAATTCACTTTCTTCCTTTCATTGAGGAACTAAGCTAGTTTTGCCTCTTTTTCCACATTCATTTCAACATGCCTTATCTATAAATGTGTCTGCTCTTTGAATTCTCCTTTGAACAGATTATAGAATTTTACCCATTAATGAGTTAGGAAAAGCTTTAATATGTGCTTACTTTCGGATCTGTATGAATTATAATTTACTGTTTTTTTTTTAATTGATCTTTAACGTTACTTAAGAAACAAGCTTCCATTTATAGCCAATTAGTTGAAATGAGTGATCAGAACTTCTATGTCAGAGGCATGCTGTATCTGCCCATACCAATTAAACATATTCTCTGCTTAGTGAATATGGTAAAGAACTTTTTGCACTAATTAGCTTCTCACTAATCAATCATTTTCAGTCTGATCAGCTTCTCTGCAACGGATGCAGGAAAGGATGGCTCGCCCAAGTGTAATCTCTGTAACTACCAGTTCTTTCTGTGTCTTTCTACATAACAGTTCTTTCAGACTGTTTTTCCTTTCTTATAGGGCTGGTACTATTCTGTGAAGTACAGAACTGAATTTGCTGTTGATCTCAAAACTGCTGACTGTTCAATTACACTTTATGCAGAATTATTGTTGTTTAGTCGCTAAATCCTGTCCCACTCTTTGTGACCCCATGGGCTGTAGCCTGCCAGGCTCCTCTGTGAGTGTAAATCTCCAGGCAAGAATACTGGAGTGGGTTGCCATTTCCATATCCATGGGATTGAATCCATGTCTCTTGTGTCTCCTGCATTGGCAGGTAGGTTCTTTACCGCTAGCACCAACTGGGAAGCCCCAGGAGTCCTGTGACTCTTGTCCTAATCATTAACTGTTTGAGCCTACTCTCTGGGACTTGAAGGCCTATGGGCTTTTGTAAATACGCAAGTCCCCCCCCACCCCCGCCCCCCACCCCCCAGCCACCCACCCAAGGTCCTGCTTGGATTCAGAGGGATAGGACAGTAAGTAATACTGGGTAATCTATATGAATTGTTTCTTTTTTTTTTTCTACATCTCTCTAGAAGGTAACATAAACATATTTCTTTTTCTGTTAGCATTTTGTATCTAATCTAAAGATATACTCAATAAGCATGGAAATCTTAACTAAGATGTAAATTTTTCTTTAAAAGGGGCATAAAAAAATAAAATCCATTACTTAGAATTCTTTACCCAATTACTTTCACTCTATCATAGTTTCTGAGGATGCCAGCTGTGTTTTCCTTGTGGTAAAGACAGGCAATTTGAGTAAATTAAAGAATGTTTGCAATTGATGTGTACAGAGCTGTCCTTGGAAGTGTACATGGTATTTTCAAGATGAAAGACTCTAATAAGTGTTTTGTCTTTTCAGTGTTAGGACTGGTAAGATGCTGTCCTTTTTCTTTCTCAATTATGATTATAAAACCAACATGACCTGAAATTTTATATAATAATATCTGTATGAGTTTCCTAGGGCTGCTCCTGCAAAATACCACTGCCTGGTGGGTTAAAATAGCAGCAATTTATTGTGTCACAGTTCTGAAAGTAGAAATCAGAGATAAGATGTTGGCAGGGTTAGTTCTTCCTAATAACTATGAAGAAGACTCTATTTCATATCTCTCTCTCATCTGGTCGTCAACTGGCAATATTTGTTGTTCCTTAGCTTGTGGAAACATTACCCCAGTCTCTGCCTTTTTCTTCACATAGTGTTCTCTGAATATGTATGTTTGTGTCCAAATTTCTCCTTTTCATAAGGACACCAGTCATACTGGTCCAATATGATCTTGTCCTAACTTAATTAACTACATCTATGATGATGATAGCATATTCAAAAGCAGAGACATTACTTTGCCAACAAAGGTCTGTCTAGTCAAGGCTATGGTTTTTCCTGTGATCATGTATGGATGTGAGAGTTGGACTGTGAAGAAGGCTGAGTGCCAAAGAATTGATGCTTTTGAACTGTGGTGTTGGAGAAGACTCTTGAGAGTCCCTTGGACTGCAAGGAGATCCAACCAGTCCATTCTGAAGGAGATCAGCCCTGGGATTTCTTTGGAAGGAATGATGCTAAAGTTGAAACTCCAGTACTTTGGCCACCTCATGGGAAGAGTTGACTCATTGGAAAAGACTCTGATGCTGGGAGGGATTGGGGGCAGGAGGAGAAGGGGACGACAGAGGATGAGATGGCTGGATGGCATCACTGACTCGATGGACGTGAGTCTGGGTGAACTCTGGGAGTTGGTGATGGACAGGGAGGCCTGGCATGCTGTGATTCATGGGGTCGCAAAGAGTCGGACATGACTGAGCGACTAAACTGAACTGAATGATAATGCTAAAGCTGAAACTCCAGTACTTTGGCCACCTCATGTGAAGAGTTGACTTATTGGAAAAGACTCTGATGCTGGGAGGGATTGGGGTCAGGAGGAGAAGGGGACGACAGAGGATGAGATGGCTGGATGGCATCATTGACTCGATGGACGTGAGTCTGGGTGAACTCTGGGAGTTGGTGATGGACAGGGAGGCCTGGCGTGCTGTGATTCATGGGGTCGCAAAGAGTCGGACACAACTGAGCGACTGAACTGAACTGAACTGATGATGACCCTATTTCCAAATAACATCACATTCTGAGGTGCTAGGGGTTAGGACTTTAACACATAAACTTTGTCGAGACACAATTCAGCCCAAGAGAATATCACTCACTGGACACCTTCCATATGATTTGGTCAAAGCATAAGCACATAATTATCGGAAGGTGTTTTCAAAAAGTTTTTCACAGTATTGAGACAATTTACTCATTGTCAGCACATTACTTAGTCAAAAAGAGCCTTACATTCTGATTGTTTATCAAATACAGATGATTGTTAGTGTCCTGTGTGGTTGCTGGTATTGTGAATTATCTGCACATATTATAAGACTATTATTACCTGATAGCACAGCTTTTGTTTTTGGTAACTACAAGGAGAGCATGTTTCTCCAAATTTCTTGTGATAGTGATTACTATAGCACATAGATTAAGCTCATGAGAGTTGTGTTGGTACCACTGGAGCAGTTTCTACATCAGGCTGGGGATGTCAAAGTCAAGGCTTACTCTGGGGGGAAGCCAGAAGGCAAGATGTCTGGTATAGTTTCTCTGTTTTTTTCTTTTCTCCCTCAATCTCCCTGGTTCCCTAGGTCAAGTGGAATACAGAGGGAATGTTTGCTTGATAGTAGCTGTGTTTAGAATCAGACCTGGGCAGTGATAATGCATGCAAAATATACCCAGAGTGTAATACTAAAATAGTATGTATATCCAAGTTTATAAAATAAATTTCTTTTTACTCATTTATTCATGCATATATCCATTCAGCAGTCATTGAGAACCTCTATAGATTAAGGGTTAAGGTCAAGTGCTTGGGAGTTAAGATATATATGAATTATAATCTAGATTCTATTATTAACTAATTACATGACCTTGGGCATTTTCTTTATATTTCTGAAACTCAATTTTCTTATCTGTATATATTTGAAATAATAATACTGTCTTGATAGATTATATTATACATTTGGGGGTAAGAACCCCCATATCTCAATAGCCTTAAATGACAAAAGTTTGTTTCCTTCTTAAGCTACATGTCCTTCATTGCTGGCTAAGTTCTCTATACCACATGGGCTGTCCTCCAGAACCACAGAGCAGCCAATATTTGGAACATTTCCCATTGCTATGGAAGAGGGAAAAAGAGATCTAGAGGAGCATTTTTATCATTTTTGCTCATAACATACTGGCCAGAATCAGTCACTGACCCACTCAACCACAAGGGACCAGGAATTGCTTAACTATCACGGAGAGTGGGAAAGACCTGGTGAACAACACACAGACTGTCACAAACCCCCTTCTGTAGGGTATAAAGAAGGATTTCATGCAGTTATTTGTGTGTGTAAATATATAAAGTGCCTGGTACAGTGACTGATAGGCGCATGTTAGACTCTCAATAATAATAGTAGCTATTATTATTCTTGTACATTATCACTATTAATCACCTGTATATGCCAAGCACTGAGCTAGGTACTGGGAAGCCATGGGCTATCAGTGAAACTCCAACTGGGGGCAAGGAGTGAGACAGCTGTGACTTAGGAAGGCTATCATCCCTTACCTTGAATGAACAAATTAATAAACCCAGTTTGTTAATTGATCATAAGGGAAGTGGGCTAAAGCAGTGTCTAAATATTGTCTCATTTAATCCTCACCCCATCCTATAAATTAAGGATATTTATGCCAGTTCACAAATGAGGTAATTACCTCATTTGCTTACACTAATTACCTTTTAAAAGGACTACCAATTTTTACTCCCATCAACAATATATAATAATAATGCATATTTCCTTGAATCTTCTCCACAACTTCCAGTTACCAATCTTTTAAATGTTTATTAGGAGACATTTAGGGAAATAAATAAAAATAAATGGCTGCTTTAGTATATATTTCTCTGATTACTCAAGAAGCAGAGAATAATTTCTTATGCTCACTGACTATTTGTGCTTTTGTGTACTGATAATTCATATCTTTTGCCTATTTTCTTGTTGGATTGTTGATTTTTTCTTATTGATTTGCAAGAGTCCTTTAAATATTCTAATAGCAATTATTTGTTATATATGTTACAAATATTTTCTCTAAGTCTGTTGCTTCTCTTTAATATTATATGTATCTTTTACTAATACAGAATTTAAAATCTTATATGTGTATGTATCATATATTGGTCAGTCTTTTCTCATGGCTTCTGGACTTTATATGTCAATTCAGAATATCTTTCCTACTGAGATAAAAATAATTCTTTATATTTTGTTCTATTCAGTTTCTTTTCATAGTTTACTTTTTAGACAAGACAAAATTAACTTTTGCATAAGTTCTGAGATAGGGATCTAATTTTATCTTTTCCTAGAGGAGTCATTTGTTTCAAATTCAATTATTGATTTGGAAATTCTTAATTACATACATACACACATACACACACACACACACACACAAACACACACACACAGTTTTCTAGACTATTTTCCCCCCATTGGCATTGCTACAGTGTTTTAGAAACCATAGCTTTATCATATGTCTTAACAGCACTGAGGATTGATCCTCTCTCATTGTTCTTCTCTTTCCAAATATTTTTGGCAATCTTGTGCTTTGTCACCATGAACTTTTAAATCTGATTTTTAAGTCCCACAAACTATTCTATTAGGATTGGCCAGATGTATTGATTAATTGGGGAAGAATGATAGCTTTATACTGTTGAAGTTTCACATTCAGGAACATGATGTATCTTTATATTTAGGTCTACCTTTCTGCCTTGCAATAAAGTTTGATAGTTTGCTTTATGTAGGCTTTACATATTTCTTTTGAGTGTTATTCTCAGGTATTAATGAGCTTAATTGCTATGCTTTTGAATGGAATAAATGTTTCCATTATGTTTTCTGATTTAATATTGTTGATATATAAACTTTATTTTTGTTGTTGAGCTTGTATCACTGGCTTCCTAAATTTTCACACTGGATTCAACAGTTTTTCATTTGATTTGTTTGGATAGTCTAGAAGAAAACTGTAGAATTTACAAACACAACTTTTTGTATAGCCATTCTTATTGGGAAGATAGAAGCCACTTAAATATTTACCACAAATGGAATGTGAAACAATAAAGTGGTTATAGAGGTGAAGGGACCCTTAAAAAACCACATCAGCAGTGACGAGATAACCCAGGGGTTATTAACAGCAGGAAGCCACATTACTAGACTGAAAAGATAAAGAGAAGAGGCAGGGTTAATGGAGCCTAGGGACCAGCTCACCCTCAAAAAGCTGGAAGCTTGGTGGGCCAGTCCCATGGGAGTCATGTAGGAGAAAAGCTGCTATTTTCTTAGTGTTTCTTTTTGATTTCTTTGTAGCATGTGAAAGTGACAGCCCTTGTTTAACTCTCCGACATTTCATTGTCCTTTGATTTTTGTTGCTGGGCACAGAAATGGTGTTTTAAAGGCAGATGTAATAGTAATAAAATAAGGATGGTGACAAATTCAGGGTATTTGTTCTTTGGGGGCTATGTATAGTTTCTCCATTAACTTTCTTTTATCTCTTTATATGCTATCCTTTAGATATGCATTTTTATCATGACTTTAAATTTTAGATACCTTCCAAATTTGCTTCTGGTTAGAATCTTTCTGGTCTGTCAGTTATTACAGCTCTTTATGAATAAATTGCCTCCTGACTTTGGTGAATCATTTATTGACACCAAAACCTTGGTTTACTTTGTTCCTTTCCTATTCTAACCAGCAGACCACCTTTCTCCCTTCCCTTTAAGCTATAGCAATAATATGTGGATTTAAGTCTAGGCTCTCCTACTAGTGGATTTGAAATCTTAGATGAGTTAATTTATGTATGCGTTAAATATTTACATGTAAATGGGATTTTCTGAGTAAAATGGGATTCTTTATTTTCCACCTTTATAGAGATAAAAGTAACATATAATACTGTGTAAGTTTCAGGTGCACATTTTTTAAAATTCATGCTTAAAATTTGTAATAAGAATAGTTGTTTTAGATCATGAACAAAAATCCTATGACTTAGGGCTAAGTTATCTTTGGTGACATAAAGGAGAGCAGATGAAATCAAACAGTAAAGTGAGAATCAAGATTGTAGGGAAGTAACAAATGGTGACAGAGAAGGCAAATCAGAAATGATGAATAATTTCAGTCATATAGGAGAAAAGGGTTTTCAGGGGAAATGTGGAAAATCAGACAATATGCTATGTGTACAAAATTTGCAGAAGGCAGAAATCTATAAACAGTTAAAAGATAAATAAAATTTCCAAGCAACTGTTAAAATCTTGTTGAAGATGGGAATCGTGAACTTGGAGAAAAGCTAGATGGAATATTTTTGTGACACCACTCAGAAAAACTCAGGACTTATTTAATACTTGGAATTTTTGAGTAGCATATCTGTTTTGCATAATATGCAGAAAGGAGGATCAAATTAGACAGAGATCCTTGAAGGTTAGAGGTCACAGTGAAATTGTTTAACCAAATTTCACTCTGGAAAACACAGCAAGTGAAACCAAAAATGACCGGATATGTAGAGAAAATAGAAAATAGGACCAGAAATCTTAAAAACAGGGACAGCAATTGTAAGCTTATGATAACTACTCTTTCTCCTCTATCTTGATTCTCAAATCTTAATTCCCATTAAAAATTAGCTTCACTACGATGTGATAACTATGGTTATTACTGCTGTATGATTCATAGGAAAGTTGTTAAGAAAGTAGAGCCTAAGAGTTCTCATCACAAGGAGAGTTTTTTTCCTTTTCTTTTTATTTTACCTTATGAGATGATGGATATTAAGTAAACCTATTGTGGTAATAATTTCAGAATGTATGCAAATTAAACCATCATGTTGTACACCTTAAACTTATACAGTAGTATATTTCAGTTACTACTCAATAAAACTAAGAAAAATAAAACAAAAATCAAAACAAACAAACAAAAAAAGCTGCTGCCAGAGAAGCTGTACAAGGCTGAAAGGAGGTGGGAAAAATACCTAGGCTTCTCCCTTTCCCCACTCTCCAATCAGTCTCCTACTCTGCCTGCCATCTTTTGGATTTAGCTGGACACCAGCTGAAAAGGAACCAATACTGCAGAGATTGGCCCACCTATGATAGTGAATCTGAGCACAGGTAGGTCTAGGATTGGATCACTTTCAAATATTTATGCCTCTAAATTCTTTTTCTCATTTAATTATACTGGGGAGGACCAGCAGCACAAATTTGAAGAGTGCTATGGATAGGACATCTCTGTGCTTATTCTTGATTTTAGAAGGGTTACTTCTAATGTTACAATCTTAAATGGGATGCTGAGGAATTGAATCCTTTGTAACATACACTGAGATGACTATATAAGAATATATTATATATGTATATATATACATTAATTTACTATATTGATGTGCTGAATTGCACTGATAGACTTGCTAATGAGCAGAAGTGAATCAGCCTTCCGTTGTTTGGAAAAACCTTACTTTGTAAGTGTATTGTTCCTTTTAATAAAGTGCTATATTAGATTTATCCATATCTTATTTAGGACTTTTATATCTACATACATAGGTGTTATGAAACTAGAAAATTATGCTAGCCTTGAGAATGAGTTAAGACCCTTTCTATCTTTTCTATGCCCTATATATTTAATATAAAGTTTTCCTAATCTTTTTTTTGAATGTTTGGAAGAACATCCACTTAAAACCTGATGTTTGATAGAGTGGTGGTGGTGGTGGTTTAGTTGCTAAGTTGTGTCCGACTCTTGCAACCCCATGGACTGTAGCTTGCTGGGCTCTGTTCATGGGATTTTCTAGGCAAGAATACTGGAGTGGGTTGCCATTTCCTTCTCCAAGCGATAGAGTATTCATAACCTTTTCAAGTTCTTCTATGATTATACTTTCTTTTTTCAGCCAATTGCTAAAATTTGCTTTAGTAAACTTTCATTTAGTCAGGAAGGCAGGAGAGTTTATGGGCATCTGGGTCTCCAACTCTTAGCCAGCTGCCTTGAAGACAGTCCCTTGTGTGGTTGAGGGAGGTTGCATAACCAGGACTGTTGTTCTAAAACTGATGACTTCCTTCTGTAGGAGAAATATGTATCTCATTAGCTGTCAATTTGGAGAATGGTATAAAGAAAGATGACACTTAGTCCATTATTTTAGGGATACATGTATCTGACTGAAACTCACTCAGAAGAAAAATGGTACCAATGTAGCCAAGGAGATGCTGTCTCAGGGATAATCTCCCAGCCGTCTTTTCATGTGTGAAGCCAGAAAGTGCTATCATATAGGGATAGAAAGTGGGCAGTTCCCAGGGTGAGCGACTTCAGCTAATTAAATACATTTTTAAGACCAGAGGTTCCTTTTGTAACCTTAGAACCAGTCCTAAACTGGTCCATTTTCTAACAAGATACTGAGTTGTTTTTGAGACAACAGAAAACCATCAGTCATGTAGCTGAAGCACACACAGAGGAGAAATTTTGGCCTCAAACAATGCCTGGAGCCAGTGTTTCCACCCTCGCAGAGCCAAAGAACTTGGAAATGATCTGAATGTCAGAATTGTCTCAGAAGTGAAGGGTCCAGTGTCCAGGAAGAGCCGGTGCTGAAGCACCTTTATCATATCTTCCTCTAAAGGGCCAAGTTCTAAGCCCTCCGATGCAACCTGCTTGCCAGCACTTCCACATAACAGCCCTCCTCCTCTAATTCAGAGACGTTTGACCAAAACCCAAATCTGGGACACAGATATGAATTGTGCCTTCTGTCTCTTTTCCAGCAATAAAGTTTTTTCTCAAAAGCTGATGCTATAATGTTGGCTTCTATGTTCACTGGGCATCAAGCCCTTTACTTGGTAACACTCTTGTGTTGTTCACCAAAGTTGGGAAAAGAACTTAGTTTTCTCACACTACCCCGCTGTAAAGCAAGAAATGTTTATTTTTAAAGTGACTACAGATTATGAAATGTATTGTCTTACACAAATTAAAGCTGACATGGGACACTATGAGGCATCTATGTAGAGGGATAGATTTCTTCACACCTCGATCCTATTTTGATTTAGGGGAAATTAGGTTAAAACTGACAACCAGGGCAGCCTTACAAGAAAAAAGAAGTACATTTTTATGTCAGTCTGTGGTTAAATTCATGTAAGCATGACCATTGGTAAGGTTAGCTTTGCTTTGATGGGAAATGTTTTCAGTTGATTGTATGTGTGAACTCCCACCGCCACCCCCCCCCCCCCCACCACCAAAGTCACTGCATGCTCTTTGTGCTTCTACCGTTTTCACTGCACTGTATATTAACCTATGCCTGGTTCCCACCTGCAACCTCTCTCATTCTTTCCCCCATCCCCATGGGATGGCAGAACAATTCAGAAAAACCATATTAGGAGGAAAGAATTAAGAAATAGCTTCCTTGTTCCAGGAATGTGCTCTGTGTTTTCCAGATGTTAAATGAGGTAATTGCCCCAAACAATGGTTCTCAAACCTAAAGATGGATCATGTGGGTTATTATTTTTAATCTGATTCTTGGTATGGAAATTTGAGATCTGCTGACGTAGCTACAAGAGCTCTGCTTTCTAGTTAGGTGAACTTTCATTGAATTGAATACATGTTTGCCACTTACTATGTTTGTGGCATTGACAAGTGTATTAACCATTTAAAGATTAGTCTCTTCTTTAGGAAATGAGTATATTAATAACAGTATTAAGAACCAGTTCAGTCCAGTTCAGTCACTCAGTCGTGTCTGACTCTTTGTGACCCCATGAATCGCAGCACGCCAGGCCTCCCTGTCTATTCCCAACTCCTGGAGTTTACCCAAACTCATGTCCATGGAGTTGGTGATGCCATCCAGCCATCTCATCCTCTAAATGAGATTAAATGTGTCTATTGAGGGCTTAGCAGAATGCCTGAAACACTGTCAACAATCCATCAATGTGTTATCATTACCCAAGTCAGAAGACCTGGATTATTCTCATAAGTAGTGTGTTACTTTGGACAATTTATATAATTTCTTTGTCCCACTATTTAACCATCTGCAAAGTGCATTTATGTTTTTCTTTCTATTTTTAATTGTATTTTATTTTTAAACTTTACATAATTGTATTAGTTCTGCCAAATATCAAAATGAATCCACCACAGGTATACATGTGTTCCCCATCCTGAACCCTCCTCCCTCCTCCCTCCCCATACCATCCCTCTGGGTCGTCCCAGTGCACTAGCCCCAAGCATCCAGTATCGTGCATCGAACCTGGACTGGCAACTCGTTTCTTACATGATATTTTACATGTTTCAATGCCATTCTCCCAAATCTTCCCACCCTCTCCCTCTCGCACAGAGTCCATAAGACTGTTCTATACATCAGTGTCTCTTTTGCTGTCTCGTACACCGAGTTATTGTTACCATCTTTCTAAATTCCATATATATGCGTTAGTATACTGTATTGGTGTTTTTCCTTCTGGCTTACTTCACTCTGTATAATAGGCTCCAGTTTCATCCACCTCATTAGAACTGATTCAAATGTATTCTTTTTAATGGCTGAGTAATACTCCATTGTGTATATGTACCATAGCTTTCTTATCCATTCATCTGCTGATGGACATCTAGGTTGCTTCCATGTCCTGGCTATTATAAACAGTGCTGCAATGAACATTGGGGTACACGTGTCTCTTTCCCTTCTGGTTTCCTCAGTGTGTATGCCCAGCAGTGGGATTGCAAATTCGTGATGTGTTTTTATATCTCTTAATCTTCAAATGGGCTTCCCTAGTGGCTCAGATGGTAAAGCGTCTGTCTGCAACACTTTATATGGCATTATTTATCATTTGGAGGAGAAACTCTTAACAATGAATTAATATGTGGTAGACGGGGAATTGAACATAAGTTCTCTGATATTCCCTTGTGGCTCAGATGGTAAAGGATCTGCCTGCAATGAGGGAGACCCAGGTTCAATCCCTGGGTAGGGAAGATCCCCTGGAGAAGGAAATGGCAACCCACTCCAGTATTCTTGCCTGAGAATCCCATAGACAGAGGAGCCTGGTGGGCTACAGATCATAGGGTCGCAAAGAGTTGAACATGACTGAGAGATCATTCTTTTGTTTCTATATCACATGGTCCTCAAATAAAGGACTTGAACTCAAAGCAATCTATAGATTCAATGCAATTCCTATCAAGCTACCAATGGTATTTTTCACATAACTGGAACAAATAATTTCACAATTTGTATGGAAACACAAAAAAAACCATGAATAGCCAAAGAAATCTTGAGAAAGAAGAATAGAACTGGAGAAATCAACCTGCCTGACTTCAGGCTCTACTACAAAGCCACAGTCATCAAGACAGTATGGTACTGGCACAAAGACAGAAATATAGATAAGTGGAACAAAATAGAAATCCCAGAGGTAAATCCACACACCTACGCACACCTTATTTTTGATAAAGGAGGTAAGAATATACAATGGAGAAAAGACAATCTCTTTAACAAGTGGTGCTGGGAAAACTGGTCAACCACCTGTAACAGATTGAAAATAGAATGCTTTCTAACACCATACACAAAAATAAACTCAAAATCAATTAAAGATCTAAATGTAAGGCCAGAAACTATAAAACTCCTAGAGGAAAACATAGGCAAAACCCTTTCTGACATAAATCACAGCAAGATCCTCTATGACCCACCTCTCAGAGTAATGGAAATAAAAGCAAAAATAAACAAATGGGACCTAATTAAAAGCTTTTGCACAATGAAGGAGACTGTAAGCAAGATGAAAAGGCAGCCTTCAGAATGGGAGAAAATAATAGCAAATGAAGCAACTGACATAGAATTAGTCTCAAAAATATGCAAGCAGCTCATGCAGCTCAATGCCAGAAAAACAAATAACCCAATCAAAAAATGGGCCAAAGAACTAAACAGACAGTTATCCAAAGACATACAGATGGCTAAAAAACACATGAAAAGATGCTCAACATCACTCATTATCAGAGAAATGCAACTCAAAACCACAATGAGGTACCATCTCATGCCAGTCAGAATGGCTGCTATCAAAAGGTCTACAAATAATAAATGCTGGAGAGGGTGTGGAGAAAAGGGAACCCTCTTACACTGTTGGTGGGAATGCAAACTAGTAGAGCCACTATGGAGAACAGTGTGGAGGTTCCTTAAAAAACTGGAAATAGAACTGCCATATGACCCAGCAATCCCACTGAGGAAACCAGAATTGAAAGAGACACGTGTACCCCAATGTTCATCGCAGCACTGTTTACAATAGCTAGGACATGGAAGTAACTTAGATGTCCATCAGCAGATGAATGGATAAGAAAGCTGTGGTACATATACACAATGGAATATTACTCAGCTATTAAAAAGAATGCATTTGAATCAGTTCATATGAGGTGGTGGAGAAGGCAATGGCACCCCACTCCAGTATTCTTGCCTGGAGAATCCCATGGATGGAGGAGCCTGGTGGGCTGCAGTCCATGGGGTCGCTAAGAGTCGGATATGACTGAGTGACTCCACTTTCACTTTTCACTTTCATGCATTGGAGAAGGAAATGGCAACCCATGCCAGTGTTCTTGCCTGGAGAATCCCAGGGACGGGAGCGCCTGGTGGGCTGCTGTCTATGGGGTTGTACAGAGTCTGACATGACTGAAGTGACTTAGCAGTAGCATATGAGGTGAGTGAACTTAGAGCCTATTATATAGAGTGAAGTAAGAAAGAAAAATACCATACAGTATATTAATGAATATATATGGAATTTAGAAAGATGGTAATGATGACCTTATATGCAAGACAGCTAAAGAGACACAGATATAAAGAACAGACTTTTGGACTCTGCAGGAGAAGGTGAGGGTGGGATGATTTGAGGGAATAACATTGAAACATGTATATTACCATATGTGAAATAGATCACCAGTCCAAGTTCAATGCATGAAACAGGGCACTCAAAGCCAGTGCACTGGGACAACTCTGAGGGATGGGATGGGGAGGGAGGCGGGAGGGGGGTTTAGGATGGGGGACACATGTACACCCATGGCTGAGTCATGTCAATGTATGGCAAGAACCACTACAATATTGTAAAGTAATTGGCCTTCAATTAAAATAAATTAATTAAAAAATAAATAAAGATATCATTTAAAAAAATGAAGAACTACAATGTCAAACTGTGTAAAAATAAAGGAAAATTGAGACCCATTGTGAGGGTCCAAGTGACCTTCAAATATGAACTAAAAGCCCAAATTCCAGCTGCCAATGTGAAGTTGTCTCCCCACAACTTCCATTTCCAGTATCATCACTCCCCCACAGCTAAGATATTCAAAGGAAGAGAGTAGAGGAACCCAGTCACACTGGTAAGACCAAGAGTGGATTCAAATCTGCTTTCTGAACAGTGTTTTTGAGAGATATGACCTCTCTGTTGCTGCAGGCTGCCTCCCTCCCTGTACAGTCACCAGAACCCTGGGAATAAAATGAGCTGCATTCTACCAAGTTGAGATGTCTTCACTTGAATTCTGGAGGCCATGGGTATGCAAGTAGAGTGAGGTTTTTCCTGTTTCCTCAGATCCTTCTGCATTCAAGTTTTGTTTTTAACATTCTTAGAGGATACCAAGGAAGGGGTGACAGAACCTAGAATTTAAAGAAAGAGCAGGAGTTATAGAACTGCTGGCTAAAAACTGGGATGTCCAAAGCTGATGATGAAAGATGGGAAGTATCACATATTCCCAAAGAGTGCCAGCAATTAGGATCAGTCTCCTGCCTGCAGAACTTACCACCAGGTGACACTGTATAACCAGCAGTTCACTATCTATCAATCTTGCCCAGGTATCCCAACTCAAAATAAGAAAAGCATGGAAGAGATGGACTAAATGTTAGGAGTGGCTTACTTTTGTTTCCTTCTTAGGGGGTGATGATTTCTTCCCTCCAAAGGCAAGGGATGGGGTTCTCTAGAGCTCCTCATAACTGTTGGGGGTATCCTCCAGGCAGGATAGGTTAGCAGTTGCTATTTAAAGAATGCTTAATGTGCGGTAGAACCTGTAGACACAACTTGAATGTCTTCAGAGTAGTATGGAGGAAGAGTTCTTGAAGGATGTGCTGTGAAACAAGGAATTCCCTCGTATTATAGGGTGAGTAGAGTTTTTGCCTAACCTGAGACACTTTTGAAAGTAAAAGGGGATACTATAATTATTCCTGGACAACAGTTGTAAAATATGTCAACCAGGATGTCTGATTATCTAAATTTACTTTAATATACTTCATCACAGAGAGTGTGATATACGCATGCTAATTACTTTTAATCTACAAACCCTATGGGTAATTAGTTAGTATTTGAAGACCTCTAATTGGCAAGAGTGAATGTTGACATTCTAGGAATCAGCGAAATGAAATGGACTGGAATGGGTGAATTTAACTCAGATGACCATTATATCTACTACTGCGGGCAGGAATCCCTCAGAAGAAATGCAGTGGCCAACATGGTCAACAAAAAGTCTGAAATGCAGTACTTGGATGCAATCTCAAAAACGACAGAATGATCTCTGTTCGTTTCGAAGGCAAACCATTCAATATCACAGTAATCCAAGTCTATGCTCCAACCAGGAACGCTGAAGAAGCTGAAGTTGAGTGGTTCTATGAAGACCTACAAGACCTTTTAGAACTAACACCCCCAAAAGATATCCTTTTCATTATAGGTGACTGGAATGCAAAAGTAGGAAGTCAAGAAACACCTGGAGTAACAGGCAAATTTGGCCTTGGAATACGGAATGAACCAGGGCAAAGACTGATAGGGTTTTGCCAAGAAAATGCACTGGTCATAACAAACACCCTCTTCCAACAACACAAGAGAAGACTCTATACATGAACATCATCAGATGGTCAACACCGAAATCCGATTGATTATATTCTTTGCAGCCAAAGATGGAGAAGCTCTATACAGTGACCAAAAACCAGACCAGGAGCTGACTGTGGCTCAGACCATGAACTCCTTATTGTCAAATTCAGACTGAAATTGAAGAAAGTAGGGAAAACCACTAGACCATTCAGGTATGACCTAAGTCAAATCCCTTATGATTATACAGTGGAAGTGAGAAATAGATTTAAGGGCCTAGATCTGATAGATAGAGTGCCTGATGAACTATGGAATAAGGTTCATGACATTGTACAGGAGACAGGGATCAAGACCATTCCCAAAGAAAAGAAATGCAAAAAAGCAAAATGGCTGTCTGGGGAGGCCTTACAAATAGCTGTGAAAAGAAGAGAAGCAAAAAGCAAAGAAGAAAAAGAAAGAAATAAACATCTGAATGCAGAGTTCCAAAGAATAGCAAGAAGAGATAAGAAAGCCTTCTTCAGTGAACAATTCAAAGAAATAGAGGAAAACAACAGAATGGGAAAGACTAGAGATCTCTTCAAGAAAATCAGAGATACCAAAGGAACATTTCATGCAAAGATGAGCTCGATAAAGGACAGAAATGGTATGGACCTAACAGAAGCAGAAGATACTAAGAAGAGATGGCAAGAATACACAGAACTGTACAAAAAAGATCTTCATGACCCAGATAATCAGGATGGTGTGATCACTGACCTAGAGCCAGACATCCTGGAATGTGAAGTCAAGGGGGCCTTAGAAAGCATCACTACGAACAAAGCTAGTGGAGGTGGTGGAATTCCAGTTGAACTATTTCAAATCCTGAAAGATGATGCTGTGAAAGTGCTGCACTCAATATGCCAGCAAATTTGGAAAACTCAGCAGTGGCCACAGGACTGGAAAAGGTCAGTTTTCATTCCAATCCCAAAGAAAGACAATGCCAAAGAATGCTCAAACTACCACACAATTGCACTCATCTCACACACTAGTAAAGTAATGCTCAAAATTCTCCAAGCCAGGCTTCAGCAATATTTGAACCGTGAACTTCCTGATGTCCAAGCTGGTTTTAGAAAAGGCAGAGGAACCGGAGATCAAATTGCCAACATCCGCTGGATCATGGAAAAAGCAAGAGAGTTCCAGAAAAACATCTATTTCTGCTTTACTGACTATGCCAAAGCCTTTGACTGTGTGGATCACAAATAAACTGTGGAAAATTCTGAAAGAGATGGGAATACCAGACCACCTGATCTGCCTCTTGAGAAATTTGTATGCGGATGAGGAAGCAACAGTTAGAACTTGACATGGAACAACAGACTGGTTCCAAATAGGAAAAGGAGTTCGTCAAGGCTGTATATTGTCACCCTGTTTATTTAACTTATATGCAGAGTACATCATGAGAAACGCTGGACTGGAAGAAACACAAGCTGGAATCAAGATTGCCGGGAGAAATATCAATAACCTCAGATATGCAGATGACAGTACCCTTAGGGCAGAAAGTGAAGAGGAACTCAAAAGCCTCTTGTTAAAAGTGAAAGTGGAGAGTGAAAAAGTTGGCTTAAAGCTCAACATTCAGAAAACGAAGATCATAGCATCTGGTCCCACCACTTTATGGGAAGTAGATGGGGAAACAGTGGAAACAGTGTCAGACTTTATTTTTCTGGGCTCCAAAATCACTACAGATGGTGACTGCAGCCATGAAATTAAAAGACGCTTACTCCTTGGAAGGAAAGTTATGACCAACCTAGATAGCATATTCAAAAGCAGAGACATTACTTTGCCAACAAAGGTTCGTCTAGTCAAGGCTATGGTTTTTCCCGTGGTCATGTATGGATGTGAGAGTTGGACTGTGAAGAAGGCTGAGTGTTGAAGAATTGATGCTTTTGAACTGTGGTGTTGGAGAAGACTCTTGTGAGTCCCTTGGACTGCAAGGAGATCCAACCAGTCCATTCTGAAAAAGATCAGCCCTGGGATTTCTTTGGCAGGAATGATGCTAAAGCTGAAACTCCAGTACTTTGGCCACCTCATGCGAAGAGTTGACTCATTGGAAAAGACTGATGCTGGGAGGGATTGGGGGCAGAAGGAGAAGGGGACGACAGAGGATGAGATGGCTGGATGGCATCACTGACTCGATGGACATGAGTCTGAGTGAACTCCGGGAGTTGGTGATGGACAGGGAGGCCTGGCATGCTGTGATTCATGGGGTCACAAAGAGTCGGACACGACTGAGCGACTGATCTGATCTGATCTGAATTGCACATGCACACTGCAAAGTAGTTGGTTAACGTTTGAATGACTGACTAATCAGAAACCCACTCTCAGAATGCACATTGGCTTCACTTATCTTTGTTACCTAGCATAATGAATATTAGAAAATCTTCATTATTGGAATCAGTGGTGCTCAAGATGTGTGGATAGACTAGTAATATTGTACAGCCAGTTTTCTCCTTTCTATGAACAAGGTATAACTACTCATGGAATTCAAAAGCCTTCACTATTTGGAATGGCTCCCTAGGTTTAGGATTCCAAGGAAATTGAGAGACTGTTTTCAATTTCATAATGGAAGATTTTGTTACTTGACCCTGACCAGAAGGCTAACTGAATATCCTTGCATCTGCATGGTTGGACAGAAAGCTAGAATTTGATTAGACCTACAGTACAAGTTGTAAGACTGTTTTACTGCCTTCCATAACATTTGCCTGTATGGGTAGCAAATTTACTGTAGTATACCACGTGGTACCAAGGTTGAGGGGAAGGACCCATTCAGTCTTTACTCACCTCTAACCATAGGACACTATAGATATCCTCTATGAAGATCCAAACTAGCTTCGGCCACTGTGTGATACTTGTCATTTTCAGCTTCCTCCCCACTATGGAAAGGAAAGGATGCTTGACACAAGTACTTTGAGATCTGGGGTATGATTGAACTTGTGACAGATGCTCACTGGGGCCTGGAGATTTCTAACACAAGGAGGCCAATGGATTAACATATGCTTCCTGAAGTAACTGTGTTACAATGCAGCTAGGAAGTGGACGTGGGGTGGGGGAAGCAATTGCTAAGAGGTTCAATTATTCCAAGATCCTTGGATAGTGTGGAAGAGGATTCCAAATGAAGGAACCCAGAGATTACAGGAGGGACAGGAGCTCTGGGCTGTGGACTAGACAAGGGGTTGGGCACTGCATCATTGGAAAGTCCATGGGAGACACCATTGTCATTTCAAAAAGGGGCTTGCTTGATTGGGGGAGGGGCAGAGTGAAGTTTTATATCATTCCAAGGAAACCAGGCACAGTGATTATACAGTGACCACTACATTGGCAGAGGCTTTCAGCCTTGGCTGGCAGAACCAGAACAAGGCAGTGGGGAAGCCCTTTCTAATACTGAAAGTAGTCTCCCTGTGGGCTTCCCAGGCAGTGATAGTGGTAAAGAACCCGCCTGCCAATGCAGGAGACATAAGAGACGCAGGTTTAATCCCTGGGTCAGGAAGATCTCCTGGAGGAAGGCATGGCAACCCACTCAAGTATTCTTGCCTGGAGAATCCCATGGACAGAGAAACTTGGAGGGCTAAGGTCCATAGGCAGAGTCGGACATGACTGAAGCAACTTGGTACCCATGCAGTCTCCCTAACAACTCTGTTTCCCATCCCTCTTCCCTATCCCCATAGCATAGGTCCTAGAAGAGAAAGAGAGAATATAGTTCTCAGAGCCTCTTTCTTCCTCCTCACTTCAAACTCTCAGAAATAGGGAAATGGATATTTTACTAAAGATTTTGTAGGCTAACCAGTGGTTTCATGTTGTACCAAGAGAAGGAATTGATGAAATTCCAATAGTTTATCTCTGTTCTTTCTCCAAATTCTTCTTTCATTTGTCCTAGAAAAACTCCCCTAATCTTCCTTTTATGTATGATTTAAATTAGTAGCTTCAGTGAGACTGCTACCATCAATTAGGGGAAATCAGTGGAAGTGTTCTTAGACTGTTTCCATAGAGGGAGGGTACCACTGGTTTTGATGAGCTGGAGCCAGAGAAGATAAATGTCCTACAATAAGTAGCAAAGTCCCACACAACAAAGAATTGTACCATGTCTTCCATGATTCTTGAATGTCCTGCTGGACAGACATGTACATGAGAAGCTCTAATTATCTGAGACAATGGCAACCCACTCCAGTACTCTTGCCTGGAAAATCCCATGGACGGAGGAGCCTGGTAGGCTGCAGTCCATGGGTCGCTAAGAGTCAGACATGACTGAGCGACTTCACTTTCACTTTTCCTTTCATGCATTGGAGAAGGAAATGGCAACCCACTCCAGTGTTCTTGCCTGGAGAATCCCAGGGACGGGGGCGCCTGGTGGGCTGCCGTCTATGGGGTCGCACAGAGTTGGACACGACTGAAGCGACTTAGCAGCAGCAGCAGCAGCAGCAGAACTTACCTTAATGTGTGTCAGTGTATGTGTGTACGTATGCTGTATGGCATGATTTTAATATACACGAGGTCTTTCAGGAATGCAACTACTATGCAAATCAGAAGAACTTGGTGGCTTAGTTTTAAAATTTTCTAAGAGAGTGTTTGTCATTTCCAATAATCATATCACTAACAGCCATACTGCTTATGGCATTTGAGAGGCCAATGAAACCTACCAATATCAGTCTGCATTGATAACTATTGCAATCTGGTGATTCCAACATTGGCAAAAGCATCTAACAACCTCCTTAAGTGTTATAGCATAGTCAAGGCGAAGCAGTTACACCAAATACTATTCAGATATTATTGTCTTTTCCTAATTAGGCTTGCCAGGTTTAACAAATAAAAGTATAGGAAGCCAAGTTAAATTTAAATTTCAGATAAGCTACAAATAAATTTTTAGTGTTAAGTATGTGCTAGATATTGTCTCTGGCAATCCTATTTATAGTACATTTAAGAAATTTTATTGAACTGCTTGAAATGTGTGTGACTAGGAAATATTATTCTAATAATTTAATTTTTGAAGGTTAAAGGGATGCTATCTAATATTTAACATAAGAAGGAATCAGTGGAGCTAGATAGAACTTAAAACTACCGGCTTAGTGCAAAACAGATATAGCAAAGGAGGAACTGCATGTCCACAACATGCTTCTGGGGCAGAGTCTCTGTCCCCAACTTGACCCACTAAAATAGTTAAATAAATGTTCTCTCTCTCTCTCGCAAAAAAAAAAAAAAAAAAAAAAATTCTTACAGAGAATTGTGCTGCCCCTCAGCCAGGAAAGAGGATGGCAACCAGAGGCCATGGACCAACTGCTCTGGGTTTTGTCTGCTTTGTTTCCATCTTGTAAAGTGTTTCTCATTAGTTATCTATATTATACATAGTATCAACTGTGTATATGTATAGCACAGGGAACTCTACTTAATGCTCTGTGGCTGAATGGGAAGGAAGTCGAAAAATGGGGGAGATATATATATATATATATACACACACATATATACATATGTATATGTATACATATATGTATGTATATGTATGTATACATATATGTATATACATACACACATATATATACATATATGTATGTATATACATATACATGTATGTATATACATATATGTATGTATACATATACATATGTATACATATGTATATGTATACATATATATGTATATATATATATACACGCAAGGTTGATTCATTTTGCTGTGCAGTAGAAGCTAACACAACATTGTAAAGCAACTATACTGCAATAAAAATTAAATAAAAAATAATTGTGCTGCTAAGAAATAGGTTTCCTTCATTTTGATTTATATTTTTAAATCTAGATTTAATCAAAGTACCTGTTCTCACTACGGGGAGGAGGTGCTCTACAGCATTGATAACCTAAAACACCTGAAACATTGTACCAATATTTTCTCTCCTCAAACCTCCTACTCATTTTATAATGCTTCCCAGACACTAAGATAAATTTTCTGTGTCTTTTGAAATAGACATATAGCTTTAATTTCTGAAACTTTAATATTTAATTAAAATATTGCTACCAAAATGGGTAGAATAATATTTTAAGATGGTATACTCTATTGAAAAAAAAAGACTGAATTATGGTTTTTTGATTAGATTCAGGGAAAATCAGAAGACCATAAGTATCAGAATGCCTCTAGTCAAGCTGTATAAGGTTCAGGATAAATCACCAGGAAATGTACAAAGGGCAGAGATATTTTATGGTTGAGAAAACTGCAGAAGAATAAATAGGTAAAAATGAAATAATCATCATTAAGAGGAGGAAAGGCTTATCTGGTTTATCCTGATAAAATTACAGTTACTGGAGCCAGGATGATTTTCCAGCTTTGCCATCAGAACATATTATTCCCTGCTTAAAACTCCTTAGGGACTTTGCATTGAACTCAAAATAAAGTTCAGAATTCTCTACAGGTTCCTGCCTGACCCGTTTCCTGATTCTTTCTCCAGCTTAACCTCACACATCTGCTCCAGCTTCACTGGACTCTGTTCACTCAGGTGTTTTTCCTTAGGCTCCTGCCATAAGGTCTTAGAACAGGCTGTTCCCTCTGTCTGAAACCTCTATACCATTCATCCTTCGTCTGCATCAGCTGTCATTCAGGTCTCAGTCCAAATATATTTCCCTAGACTTGCTTTAGGGCCCTCACTATATGCTTCATAAGGAGGGGTGTTTGGGGGAAAATGGATGCATGTATATGAATGGCTGAGTCTCTTTGCTATTCACCTGAAACTATCACAACATTGTCAACTGGCTATACTCCAATATAAAATGAAGTTTTAAAAAGTCCATTTAATCCATTCAATATCATTTGATTAATGCATATCATTAGTTATAGGATTTGGCTTAAATCTGTGTATGATGTTTCTCATTTTCAGCTTCCTCCCCACTATGGGAAAGAAGAGAATGCTTGATGTAAGTCTCCTGACACTGGCTTGGACCCTAAACCCTTGAATATCTATATTCCCTACAAGACTACAGGGGACTTCCTTTATGGCTCAGTAGGTAAAGAATCCTCCTGCAATGCGGGAGACATAGGAGACATCGGTTCGATCTCTGGGTCAGGAAGATCCCCTGGAAGAGGAAATGGCAATCTGCTCCAGTATTCCTGCCTGAAAAATGCCATGAAGAGAAGAGCCTGGCTGGCTATAGTCCAAAGGATCAAAAAGAGTTGAACACGACTGAGTGACTAAGCACGCAGAAGACTACAAGCTCTGTTAAGTCTGGGGTCCTATCTATCTTTATAACCATCATCTACTGACTGATAAAATAGGCAATTAATATGTGACTTTTGATTATAGTAATGTTGTTAAATGTCATCTTTGAGATTAAATAAAAATTTATATTCCTCATATAGTTTAGAAATATAGGAATCATGTTTCTTTAGTTTTCTTGGCATTACACTGGCAAACTCAGGTGTATATTAAAAAAAGACTGATTCATTTACTTAATATGAGTTCAGAACCTATCATGTGTGCACAGTGCTAGACAGTGGGGATACAGAGGTGGAAAAAGTTGGCAGGCATGAATCCAGCTGTAAAGGAAATTTGAGCAGAAAGCAAAGAGGGATTAACACATTTTGTTATTTAACTGGAATGCTGATGAGCTTCATGTGGTAAAGATTAGGCGCTAAGGGAGACTATGATAGATGACCTGCTATAGACCCAGTGTTTTTGTCTCCCTGTAATTCATAGGTGATGGTGTTGGAAGTGGGTCTTTGGGAGGTGATTAGGTCATGAAGGCAGGGGCCTCTTGAATGTGATTAGTGCTGTCACAAAAAAGAGACCTTATGGAGCTCCTGAGCCTCTTCCACTGTGTGAGGTTACAGTGAAGTGGGCTCTCACCTGGCACTGAATCTGCTGGCAACTTGATCTCAGACTTCCCAGCCTCCATAACTATGAGAAGTATGTTTCTGTGGTTTATAAGCTACCTAGTCTATGGTGTTTTGTTACAGCAGCCCAAATGGAATAAAACAGGAGTCCTTGCCAAGCTGAGAGTGTCCGAAGAAGTGACATTTAACCTGAGGTTTGAAAGAGTAGGCTTCCCTGGTGGCTCAGATGATAAACTACTTGCAATGTGGAAGACCCAGGTTTGATCCCTGGGTCAGGAAGATGCCCTGCAGAAGGTAATGGAATTCCAAGGACAGAGGAGCTTGGCAGGCTACAGTCCATGGGGTCACAAAGAATAGGACACTACTGAGCGCCTAATACTTTCACTTTCACTTTGAAAGGGTGGAGTGGCAGTGTTGGGTGAAGTGCCTTAGAGGAAAAGGAAATGTGTATGAGGAGGCTTTCAGAGGAGAAAAAGGACGGCCTTGCAGGAGGTAGAATATGAGTATCAGCTGATTAACAAGCTCCCCAGGGATTCTGATGTGGACTCAGGCATGCGAATCATCGGGCTGGAGCTTTTCTATTCAAAATGTGGTCCTGGTCCCTGCCACGTCAGAAGTTTATTGGGCCTTTTTTAAGTCTCAATCAAAATCTGTGTATCAAAATCTCCAGGTGATTCATATAGAGGTTACAGTTTGAGAAGCACTGCGTTAGAAGAACTTAAAAAGAGAAAAAGCCAACATATACTAAGGGTGGTGTGTGTGCACGCTTTGCTGCTCAGTCGTGTTTGACTCTTTTGCAACCCCATGGATTGTACCAGGCTCCTCTGTCCATGAGATTCTCCAGCCAAGAATATTGGAGCAGGTTGCCATTTCCTATCCCAGGGGATCTTCTTGGCCCAGGGATTGAACCCGCATCCCTTGCATGGGCAGGGAAGTTCTTTACCACTAAACTACCTGGGAAGCCCACTAAGGGCAGTGCTCAGAGAATAAGGGCAAGAGTGATTGGAGCTAGCAGAGGCCTAGCTAGCTAGCCTCCAGTTGAGGCTATTGGAGCGAGCAGAGCTCAGATCATGTAGAGCTAAGAGCAGTGTCTTCCAAGAGGAGGCGATATAGCCCACTGAGTGTAAGAGGCAACTTAATGGAGTTTAGAAACAAAATGTGAGCATCTATCTATCTGTTTAATTATATCTATCTATCCATCTATCCATCCACAACTATCTATAATCTAGTATCTATTTAAAGTCTATTATCTATCTTCATATGTTTTGACCTCAAAAGATAAGAAAATAGTAATACCATTTTGTTTTGGCTGCACTGTGCGGCATGCGGGATCTTAAGATCCCAGACCAGAATTTGAACCCATACTCCCCACAGTGGAAGTGCAGAGTCTTAACCACGGGACTGCCACAGAAGTCCCTACCATGTTTCTGATGACTGTTCCATAAAGCCAGGACACTATCAGTTTCAGTAAGGTGGAATAAGAGAAGCTAAACGTTCTACGTGAAAACCTCACGTGACAAAGAATTTTAGAACCATGTTCTCCGTGGTGAATACATGTTATTAAACATTTGTCCAAACCCATAGCAGGTATATCAAGGGTTAACTAATGTAAGCTACGGACTTTGGGGAACTGGGAGATGTCATTGTAGATTCATCAGTTGTAACAAATGCACCACCTCTGGTGGGAAAGCCTGCCAATGGGGGAGGCTATGCATGTGTCAGGGCAGAAGGTATATGGGAAATCTATGTACCGTCCTCTCAGGTTTTTTATTTTGCTTGTTTGTTTTTTCACGTTTTTATTGGAGTATAGTTGATTTACAATGTGGTGTTAGTGTCAGGTGAACAGCAAAGTGAATCAGTTATACATAGGCATATATCCTCTCTTTTTTTAGATTATTTTCCCTATAGGCCATTACAGAGTATTGCATTTCCTGTGCTCTACAGTAGTTTCTTATTAGTTATCTATTTTATATACAGTAGTGTGTATATGTCAGTCCCAATCTCCCAATTTATCCCTTCCCACCTTCCTCTCAATTTTGCTGTGAACCTAAAACTGCTCCCAAAATGAAGTTTATTAAAATATAACAAAATACAGTATTTAATATGTGAATTACACCATCCTTCCTCAGTCCATCTAAGCACCAAGTTTTCACATGTTGTGTATTGTATGTGAGTTATTTGGATGTGAGTGCCCCCAAGGCAGAGATAACAGAGGCAATCTCATTTGTTTGTTGGCTTTTAGAAAACTTCACTTTGATGTATGCCATGTGTACTCAGATAAATGAATTTAAAGATATATCTGGTTTTATTTAGACTAACTACCTCAAAACTGGATATCCACAAGGTGTGAATAAAAGGTTAGGAAACCTTTTCTCCTTCTGCACAAGAACTTGCCCTTTTGTTAGGTTTTCAGCTCCTCACTTAGAGTCCTGTTAAAGCTAGTGAATCAAATAGGTTGCTAGGCGACATTACTTACTGGTAAAAATGACTAAGTAAAAGGCTACAACTGGACCGGGGGAACTGTAAGTTCCTAAGGGGAACATCATAGCTTTTGGGTGAGAGTGGTGATCCTAGAGCTGATTATGTCCCTATAAGAACCCCAGAAGTTATGCCTATGGAGTTGCTTCAAGAGACACTGGTTACCAGGGTAGATCCTGAAACAAGCCAATATGGATTTGATAACCTCGAACCTGAGCTGTCATAAAGGAAGGTCAGAGTTCACTCCCTGGACAATGGCAAGAAGTGTTGAAGGACTCTGGCAGAAGAGGAGTGCTTAGCTCTGACTTCTGGCAGGCTGTATTCCTAGCCTATATTATTCTGAACAAATCTGAAGCCAAGTGTGACCTATAGTAGTTCAAGAATATGAATATTCAGTAGAGCCTTAAGACCCCCTAGTAGGCATTGCAATAGCCTCAAAGGATTCCTGCAAAAAACTTGCTGTTTAGAAATAATACTAATAATACAAACACAGCAAACTAGAAGAAAATGTCAGCATCAATACTTCTTTGACTCCGAGTACAAACTTCATCAGTCACATTGCAAGATTCAAACCAGTGACACCCTAGCCAGATCTAGTAGGTCTAGTAAGAAGTAAATGAAAAAAATTGGAATTATCAAGAAAACTCTTTGAAATAGGAATATAAATCCAGTATTACTAATGATGTATGTTTTTCAGGTACATGGTTATATATCAAGTGTCTACTGTGCATTCAGCTATTCTGAGATGTAAGAGTATATATTATGCCATGAATTATGCTAGTGGGATGAAGCTATTGTGGTTAGCAAACGTTTAAGAACTAAGGTTCTGGAATTCTATTAAAAATATTTTTTAACTGATGGTAAAAGAGTTTCAATGCCACTAGTAAAAGCAAAGTTTAAAATATTTTTCTTTCATATCCTTTTTAAAACTTCCATTTTTGTGTATATTTAAAATAAATAATACATCATTCAGTAAAACTTGCTTATATATACTACAGATATATGCTGAATTTTTTTCCACTGTGGACCTGGAGAAAAGTATTTGGAGATCACTGCTGGGAAGTAATGATTCTTGATTCTGACTAGCACGGAGTCAACTTTTCAAACCTTTCAGAATGCTTGAGCTCCTTATCACACATACAGTGTTAGAATTTCTGAGAACGAAGCCCAAGGATGAATACTTCGGAAAGCTCAACAGGTAATTCTGAGGTAGAACTGTTACCTACCTGCCAGAGTCCATCCCCAACCAGGGTCCTTCCTTCAGCACGGTGTTGTGTGGGTCCATAGATTGAGTTTTTGGTTGAGAAACAAAGAAAAGCTTTGATCAGAGAATGGAGAGGCCGCAGCTGCAGCTCTAGTGTCCAAGCTCTCGCGCACAAAACGCAATCAGGGCTGCCTTATAGGGATCTGGTGGGAGCACAATCAGGGCTGCCTTATAGGGATCTGGTGGGCGGGGATCTGGGGTTTTCGCAGGTCGTGCAGGTGCACCTGTGCTGCTCACGCAGTCTTTCTGCACACCACTCGGGATCACAGCGCCCTGCAGTCTGCTCACGGCCCGTCCTCACCGCCACCTTCAACTGCTGCGCCTGCACGTGGCTCTCGTAGCCACAGTATTGGCTGAAGTCTTGCCGTTGGCAGTAGGAACTCTGGTGTGAAGGGCCAGATACAAGCCGTCAGCACGCGGTCCGGGAGCAAGCACAGATGGACTAAGTACAAAGGAATAAAAGGTTAGATTTTATTTTATTACCTAGATTCTATTTCTCCTTCCCAGGAACTGTTAATGAGCTTAACCAGGGACAGGGCCATGCCAAGTGGTCACAGTCTAGAGACAAGGGTAGAGTTTTTCAAAATATCTCCATTCTCAGACTACCTGCGGCAGGATTACCCGGGAGAGGGGGCTTACTGAATCAGAATCTTGGGACTATATTGTCCTTGTTATTTTGTTGCTAATCGTGTCCAGACTATTTTGCGACCGCATGGGCCATCGTCTCCTAGGCTCCTCTCTCCATGGGATTTCCCAGGCGAGAATATTGGAGTGGATTGCCGTGTCCTCCTCCAGGGGATCTTCCTGACCCAGGGATTGAACCATCATCTTCTACATTGGCAGGCCACTTCTTTACCACTGAGTCATCAGGGAAGCATGGGACTATGTAGATGCTCTATATTGGGTGCTATGCTGAACTCTCGCTTCTATTAATATTTTATATTAAACTCGCAAATACTTTTAATGTGGAAGTCATTCTCATTTTATAAAAGAGAATACTGAGGGTTAGAGAGGATAAGGGACCCTCAGGATAAGAGTCACAGAGGTGCATACAGGAAATCTGAATTGTTAATGAACTCTATGGGCTTCCCTGGTGGCTTAGATGGTAAAGTATCTGCCTGCAGTGTGGGAGACCTGGGATCTATCCCTGGGTTGGGAAGGTCCCCTGGAGGAGGGCATGGAAACCCACTCCAGTATTCTTGTCTGGGGAGTCCCCATGGACAGAAGAGCCTGGTGAACTATTGGGGTCGCAAAGAGTCAGACATGACTGAGCAACTAACACACACACAGCAAGCTCTGCAGAGTAGTCTTATACACACCAAAGTCTGAGAACCACTGGAACAGAGCAGAGAAAATTCCCTCCTTGTTGGTCATCTTCATATTAAGAAATTCCAAAGCCGTCACCAGAAGCGATTATGCCAGAGAAAAATTAACTTTCTGCCCTTAAACATGCAGAGCAATAATAGGAGTTCATCAGTATGAAATATATTCACATTAAAAATGCTCTAGGTTAGCATTTATATTATTTTGATAACTCCTTTATTATAATATAGTGGTCATTCACTGGAAAAGCTTGTAACAATAGCTGTCCTCTGTTATTTCACATTATGCATATGAGTAGAATAAATATAAGTTAATTTTAAAAATTTGAGTATAATCAAGGTTGACAAAAGCTAATTAAGTAGGACATATGCAGAAAGGCTCTTAATTAGCCTTTAAAAAATTGCCACTTATCTTGTTACTTCAACTCTCAGGAAGAAAGGAGCCAGAAAAAAAAAAAAAAATGGCAAAGCATATGTGTGTGGAAGAGGGCTAAGATTCAGACCAGCTGGGCACAAAGGCAGTTGTTAAAAACATAGGAGAGTGGCTAAGGCAGAATGACTCTGACCTTGTGTTTAAGAGTTGTTATCTAACTAAATGGAGGGGAAACTTAATAATAATTCTCCCTGCAGGGATTAGCTAAATTCATATCATCATATTGGGAAATAATCAGTTAGAAGAGAAATAAAGTGAGGCAGGTGGTTTCTGGCAACACACCCAAGAACTGTGTGTACTTTACAAAATGTGCATGAGTGTACGTGTGCACACAGAGATATGAAATGTTTATGTTTCATGCATGCTAAATTCAATTATCTTGCAAATATTAGCATTTTTGGTCTTTTTGGATGGGTAAAGGTAGAAAATTTTTGGTCTACTGTGTGGCATAGGGGAGAAGGCAATGGCACCCCACTCCAGTACTCTTGCCTGGCACATCCCATGGACAGCAGAGCTTGGTAGGCAGCAGTCCATAGGGTCGCTAAAGAGTCGGACACGGCTGAGCGACTTCACTTTCACTTTTTGCTTTCATGCATTGGAGAAGGAAATGGCAACCCACTCCAGCGTTCTTGCCTGGAGAATCCCAGGGACAGGGGAGCCTGGTGGGCTGCCGTCTCTGGGGTCACATAGAGTCGGACACGACTGAAGCGACTTAGCAGCAGCAGCAGCAGCAGCAGCGTGGCACAGGACAGCAGACAGATTTAATTGACCTCACAGTATCAGTGAATTTTTGTTGCTGTTGTTTAGTTGCTAGGTTGTTTCCGAATCTTTTGTGACCCTGTGGACTGCAGCCTGCCAGGTTCCTTTGTCTATGAGATTTCCCAGGCAAGAATACTGTAGTGGGTTGCCATATCCTTCTTCAAGGGATCTTCCTTTTGCAGGGATTGAACCTGTGCCTCCTGCATATGCAGGCAGATTCTTTACCACTGAGCCACCAGGAAAGCCCTTATTGGTGAATACAGTGTTTTAATTTTGACCACACTATTAACACTAAAGGTGGAGAAATTCCACATAAAATTCCAGAGCTCTGTTTCGCTTTCATCATGGGAAGAAATGGCAACATTTAATCTCTATTCCTATTGGCACTCACACTGTCCAGTATGCTCAGCTCAGGTCATTTTATTCTTTTACCTGCATTTAATTTGTGATGTCTCTTCTGGAGGGATAAAATGAAGTGATATGTAGGAGGGAGGAATTTATCACATCTTTATTCTATGATTGGTACTATTAGCATAGACTTTTATGCTAAGATTTTTATATTCTTTATTTAAAACTGTCAAACCAAATTTACTAGATGAAAATACTGAGATTCAGAGAGAATAAGTCCACCAAAGTCACACAACTTGTGACAGAGGCAGGAGGAAATCAAAATCTGTTTTGGCTCTTTCTGCTATTGTATGATCATGACATAAATGTTAAAATAGAGTTAAAATAGTGTCCTCAGACTCCTATGTGTGCACATATTTTCCTTCCTCTTCTGACTACTATTGGTAGTGAGTTTTGTTTTCAGATATCTTTCTGCTGCATCAGATCTATGAATATCAGAGAAAACATCAACAAATGTTTATTAATTAACAGCTGTATATGAAAGGTAATGAACTAGATTACATGTGTTAGATGTGGCCACAGTTTAAAACAGAATAGAGGCATTAAGAAAAATGCACAAATAACTTCAGTACTAAATTCAGTGAGTGTTGTACAAAGAAATTGCTACAGAAGATGAGAGAAGAAAGAAATCTTTTAGTATGTGTGGCATAAACTCCTGGGTAAATTGTATGATCATTGGCTATTACTGTTTATCTTGCTTTCTTCCTATGTTCTCAGGTCTCTGGCTGATATATATCTCTCTATATTATATATATATCTGTATATTATATATATAATATACATATATATATAATGTGTGTGTTAGTCACTCAGTCGTGTCCAACTCTTTGTGACCGCATGGACTCCTCTGTCCATGGAATTCTCCAGGCAAGATTACTGGAGTGGGTTGCCATTCTCTTCTACAGGGGATTTTCCCAATCCAGGATCTAACTCAGGTCTCCCACACTGCAGGCGGATTCTTTACTGTCTGAGCCACCAAGGAAGCCCATGTATATTATATATAGAACTATCTATATTATATATATATATATATATATATATATATACACACATATAGTCAAAATGTTGGAGAAGGCAATGGCACCCCAATTCAGTACTCTTGCCTGGAAAATCCTATGGATGGAGGAGCCTGGTGGGCTGCAGTCCACAGGGTCTCGAAGAGTCACGACTGAACAACTTCCTTTTCACTTTCACTTTCATGCATTGGAGAAGGAAATGGCAACCCACTCCAGTGTTCTTGCCTGGAGAATCCCAGGAACGGGGGAGCGTGGTGGGCTGCCATTTATGGGGTCGCACAGAGTCGGACACGAATGAAGCGACTTAGCAGTAGCAGTCAAAATGTACATGTGTATATAGAAATAGATTAAGATATAATTGTTTATACATACCTGAATACATGGAATAGGCCAGGAGAATAATCTAGAACTCATCATCGAATCACACAAGTCAGAATCTAGATCCTTGATTTTAGTAAATGTCAGATGCTAGTATGATAAATATCAAGAGATAGTATAGAATAGTGGTTAAGGGTCACACTATCTGGGCTTAAATCCCAGCTATGCTATTTATTAGCTGTATAAACTTGAGCAAGTTGTTTGATCTCTCAGTGCCTTAATATGCTTGTTTATAAAATGGGGATAAGAAGAGTGTACCTGCCTTCTGTGCTTCTGGTGAAAATTAACATGAGCTAATACACATGGAATAGTGTCTTTCTCAAGATTATTTTAGAGTTAGCTATTATTATTATTACTACAATGTAATACACTGATCTTTCAATATTAAAATAAAACCATGTTTAATGTTATCCATTTTTGGCATATCTCTTTACTTAGTAATGTAAGGAATCATCTATTCAGAAGCTGCTCTTTTTAAGTCATTGCACAGTTCCCTCTCACTTCTGGGTTTGATGTAAGCCCAGCTTGTTTCATGGTTAGCACCACAAGGAAAATTCTAAGAAAGTGGAAGAAGCAAGAAGAATAGATCTTATGTAGTATTGGTAGTCTGTGATGCATGAGCCTGAGGATAAACCAACCTGCCTGCCGTCTGCTCAATTACTCTGGGATCTAAGGTACCACAGTCAGGACCCCAAGTGTGTTTTATGGCTCAATGTGGAAAAGTTATTCTTTCTCCCCAGATTCTTATTTAGGTCACATGCCCAATTTTTTTTTTGTAAAGGAATCAGGGACATATAAAGACACAGGTAAGATTTTAAATTTCTTTGTAGATAATTATTTTCTGTTTCACTTTTATGGGAAAATACAGATCTTACACTGACAAAAAAATACCTAAGATATTTTTGAAGTTTTATTCATATGTAGTAAATGCTATCTATTAACATTATAATAGTTCATTAGGTTTTAAAAGTTAAATATTAAATCCATAAATTTATCTTTTAAACTACTTTTATGGTATAAACAATCCAATAACTTTCTTGAGGTAAATGGAACATAACAATAGAACATAGCAATAGAACAATAGAGCCTCATTTTTAAGTGTATAATTATTTGCATTTAAGATAGAAAAAGCATTCAAATTGATAAAGTTTACTCATGTCACTTTGCAGTCAATTGCCTTTGCAACTCCTGGCCTCAGGAAACAACTCATCTGTTTTCTAAAATTATAGAGTAGTTTTATCTGTTCTAGAATTTCATATAAATGGAATAATATGATATCTTTTTATATGCATGGATGCATGCACTTATCGGTCATTTGTATATCTAATTTTATGTAGTGTCTGTGCAAATCTTTTGCCCATTTTTAGATTGGGTTTATTGTCTTCCTATTGGGTTGGAAAAGTTCTCTAAATACTCTGGACACCAGTCCTTTATCAAATATTATGTATTGTGAATATTTTCCCAGTTTGTGGCATGTCTTTTTATTTTATTAATTCTGGGTTTTAAAGAACAGAACTTTAATATCTTGATGGAGTCAGGTTGAATCTTTATTTACCTTTTATGACCTACCTTCTGAAATTACATAGAACTACTTCTGTGGTATTCTGTTAGTAAAAGCAGTTGCAAAGATCTGCCAAGGTTCAGGATTGACTCCATCTCTTGATGGGGGGCAGGAAAGCTCTGAAAAGTATGTGGGTTGAGAAGTATTGTACCAATTTTGCAAAATATCTTCCAGTGTCTTTAAAAAATGTGTCAGTTTCATCTAATAGTCAAATTCATTAGTGCAAAGGTATTCATGCTAATCTTGGTGGTGGTGGTGGTTTAGTTGCTAAACTGTGTCTGATTCTTGTGACCCCATGGACTGTAGCCTGCCAGCCTTCTCTATCCATAGAATTCTCCAAGGAAGAATACTGGAGTAGGTTGCCATTTCCTTCTCCAGGGGATCTTCCTGACCCAGGAATTGAACCAGTGTCTCCTGCACTGGAAACAGTGTCAGACTTTATTTTGGGGGGCTCCAAAATCACTGCAGATGGTGACTGCAGCCACAAAATTAAAAGACTCTTACTCCTTGAAAGAAAAGTTATGACCAACCTAGATAGCATATTGAAAAGCGGAGATATTACTTTGCCAACAAAGGTCCGTCTAGTCAAGCCTATGGTTTTTCCAGTGGTCCTGTATGGATGTGAGAGTTGGACTGTGAAGAAAGCTGAGCGCCGAAGAATTGATGCTTTTGAATTGTGGTGTTGGAGAAGACTCTTGAGAGTCCCTTGGACTGCAAGGAGATCCAACCAGTCCATTCTGAAGGAGATCAGCCCTAGGATTTCTTTGGAAGGAATGATGCTAAAGCTGAAGTTCCAGTACTTTGGCCACCTCATGCGAAGAGTTGACTCATTGGAAAAGACTCTGATGCTGGGAGGGATTGGGGGCAGGAGGAGAAGGGGCGACAGAGGATGAGATGGCTGGATGGCATCACTGACTTGATGGACGTGAGTCTGGGTGAACTCCAGAAGTTGGTGATGGACAGGGAGGCCTGGCGTGCTGCGATTCACAGGGTCGCAAAGAGTTGGACACGACTGAACTACTGAACTAAACTGAACTCCTACACTGCAGGTGGAATCTTTACCAACTGAGCTATCAGGGAAGCCCTATTAAAGCCCTATTAGAAGCTTAGATCATTGGCTTAGGCTTTTATTCTTTTTTAATACAAGCAATTTAAAATTATCAGCACTTCTAGACATGCATCTCATGAATTCTGATGTGCTGTGTTTTTGTTATCACTCAGTTAAAATATTTTCTAATCTTTCTTTTAATTCTTTGACTTAGGGCTATTTAGAGATGTTATGTTTAATTTCCAAATAAGAGGATTTTCTACCTTTCTTTTTCTTTTTTGATTTATTATTAGAGTAAAAGCCATACAACATAAAACCAATCAGTTCTAACTGTACAATTCACTGACATTTAGTACATTCAGAATTTTGTGGAACCATCACTGCTTCTAGTTCCAAACCATTTTGATCATCCTTGAAGGAAAGCCTGTCTCCTTAAAGGAGTCATTCTAAATTACCCCCTCTTCCTGACACCTAGGATCCCCTGTTCTTTTCTGTCTCTATGGACTTTCCTGTCCTAGATATTTCATACACAAATTGAATCATGTGATATGCAACCTCTTATGTCTGGTTTCTTTCACTTAGCACAATGATTTGTCTGTTCATCCATGTTGCATCATGCATCAGTACTTCATTTCTTCTTATGGCTGAATAATATTCCACTGTGAGAATATAGTTTTATTTTTCTATTCATCAGTTGAAGGACGTATGTTTCTAACTTTTGGCTCTTGTGGGCAAATTATCCTTTTTTTTTTGAATATTTGTTTTCAATTCTTGTGGGCATGTACTTAGCTGTTCTGGGAATATGACAATTCTATGTTTAACTTTTTGAGGACCCATAAAACTGTTTTCCATAGTGGCTGCACTTTTTTGCATTTCTACTGAGCAGTATATGCAATGTCTTCACATCTTGCCAACATTTATTTTCTATTTTTTTTTCTATTGCCATTATAAGATATATACAGTAGATGAGCAGGGGTATCTCATTATGTTTTTAACTTGCTTTTCCCTAATGCCTAAGGACATTGAGCATCTTTTTATGTGCTTGTCTGCCATTTATTTATCATCTTGGTAAAAATATCTATTCAAGTCTTTTGCTCATTTTTTTAAATTGAGTTTTTTGTCTTTTTGTTGTTGAGTTGTAAGAGTCCTTTATATATTCTTGAGACTGAATGCTTATGAGATATATGATTTGTAATTATTTTTCCCCATTATGTCGGTTGTTTTTCACTTTCTTGATAGTGTGTTTGAATGCACAAGAGTTTTAATTTCTGTTGAAGTGTAAGCCATCATTTTTTTCCTTTGGGTTTTTAGTGTCATATGTAAGAATCCATTGCCAATCTATGTTTATAAAAGATT
This sequence comes from Bos taurus, assembly GCF_002263795.3. Taxonomy (NCBI): domain Eukaryota; kingdom Metazoa; phylum Chordata; class Mammalia; order Artiodactyla; family Bovidae; genus Bos; species Bos taurus. The sequence goes on along the minus strand of NC_037329.1, from coordinate 43,335,384 downwards.
TACCACATGTTCTTGTTGAAGAAACTTCTTTCCTCATTATATAGTCTTGGCACTCCTGTTGAAAATTAGTTGGCCATAGGTGTATGGATTTATTTCTAAGACTATCAGTTCTATTCCATTGGTCTATATGTGTATCCTTATGCCAATGTTTTTCTCTTAATTACTGAAGTTTTGTGGTAAATTTTGAATCCATAAGTTTTAGTGCTCTAACTTTATTATTCCTTCTCAAGATTCTTTTTGGCCATATGGGTCCCTTGAAATCACATATGAATTTTAGTATCTAATTTTCCATCTGCTAAAAATAGGCCATTGATATTTCAATGGAGATTGCATTGACTCTGTAGATTTCTTTGGGGAGTATTGCCATCTTAACTATGTTGATTTCCATTCCTTGAATATTGACATCTTTCTATTTATTTAGGTCTTCTTTCATGTCTTTAAGCAATGTTATAAGCATTAGTCTTTAAGCAATAGTTTCCAGTGTACAAGCCTTGCAACTTTTTGGTTAAATTTATTCCAAGTCATTTTAACTATTTTGATGCTATTGTAAATTGAATTGTTTTCTTGATTCTTTTTTTTTTTTTTTTTGCTAATTGTTACTATAGAAATACAACTGATTTTTACATGTTTATCTATATCCTGCAACTCCATTGAATTTGCTTATTAACTTTAATAGATTTTTCCAGATTCTTTAAGATTTTCTTTATGTAAATTTATGTCATCTATAATAGAGATAATTTTGCTTATTAATTTCCAAATTGAATGCCTTTAATTTCTACTTTTGTTTTGGGGAAAATTAATCTGGTTAAAACTTCCAGTGCAATGTTGAATAGAAATGATGAAAGTGGGAATCCTTGTCTTGTTTCTGATCTTAGTAGGGAAAACTTTCTGTCTTCCATCATTAAGTATAATATCACCTGTGTTATTTAAAAAAAAATAAATTTGTAGTTTTTGAGGTGTTTTTATGTACTATTTTAAAGATATTTAATTCTGCTATGGTCACAAAACATATTTTTTATTGCCTTTTAAATTTATGGAGGTCTATTTTGTGACCTGACTATGGCTATTTGGTGAATCTCTATATGCACTTTAAGAGAATATCTGTTCTGAAGATTTTGGCTGTGCGTGTGCTCAGTTGTATCTGACTCTCTGCAACCCCGTGGACTGTGGCCTGCCAAGCTCCTCTGTCCTTGGATTATCATGACAAGAATACTGGAGTGGGTTGCCAATTCCTTTTTCAGGGGATCTTTCCTACCCAGGGCTTGAACCCAAGTCTTCTGCAGCTCCTGCACTGGTGAGCAGATTCTTTCCCACTGAGCCACCTGTTCTATAATTGTCAATGAGGAAAAGTTGATTGATAATTTTGTTCAAGACTTTTGTATTTTGCTAATTTTCTACTTGTTTTATCAATTATGAGACAGGAATGTTGAGATTGTTTCAACTGTAGTTAGTGATTTGTCTTTTCTTATTTTCAGTTCTGTCAGTTTTAGTCTATGTATTTTAAAGCTCTATAATTACATACAGACTCATTTAGGATTACTATGTCTTCTTTGACAAATCAACCCTTTAATCATTATGAAACCCACTTTACCATTGGTAACATTTTGTGTCCTAAAGCCTAATTTACTGATGTTAATGAAGTCACTCTAATTTTCTCATTATTATGGTGAAATATATCACTTATGATTCTTTTACTTTTAACCTGCATCTATGTATTTAAAGTGAGTTTTTATAGATAATGTAAAATTGAATATTGCTTTTAAGAAATCTTGCCAGACAATATCTGCTTTAAATGAAATACTTAACCATATGCATTTATTATTTTTTATAATTTTGTTTTATAAATTTGTAAATTTATAAATTTGTTTTATAATTTTGTTACTTTTTAATATTTGCTCTCTCTGCATTTTCTTCCTTATTTTCTTTTCTTAACTTCTTTTGGATTAAATGACTTTTTTTAGCTTTCCATTTTATCTCAACTGTTGGCTTATTAGCTATATCTCTTTGTTCTATTTTTTTTTTTTTTACAGTTTACTAAGATTTATAGTATATACCTTTAACTTATCACACTTTGTCTTCAAAGGGCTTCCTAAGTGGTTCAGTGGTAAAGAGCTTGCCTGCCAGTGCAGGAGACTTATGAGATGCCAGTTTAATCCCTATGTCAGGAAGATCCCCTGGAGGAGGGCATGGCAACCCACTCCAGTATTCTTGCCTGGAGAATCTCATGGATAGAGGAGGCTGGTGGGCTACAGTCCATAGTGTTGCAAGGAGTCGGGCATAACTGTAGTGACTTAGCATGCATGGATGCCCTTAGCCTTCAAATAATATTATACCATGTCACATATAATGTTGGAGAAAGAAATGGCAACCCACTCCTGTGTTCTTGTCTGGAGAATCCCAGGGACCGGGGAGCCTGGTGGGCTGCCGTCTATGGGGTTGCACAGAGTTGGACACGACTGAAGTGACTTAGCAGCAGCAGCAGCACATATAATGTAAGAGTCTTACAAAGATAAAATTCCATTTGCACTCGCCCATCCTTTGTGTTATTGCTTTGTTACATTTCTCTCCTACATGTTTTATAAATCCCCAAATACCTTGTCATTTTTATTGCTACTAAAGCCAATAATCTAAATAATTAAAAAATGAGAAAAATATATTGCAGTATGGTATACAAATATATCAAATCAACATATATACCTTCAGCTTATACAGCGTTGTTTGTCAGTTATATCTCATTTAAAAAGTGAGAAAAAATTTTTATTTTTACTCACATCTTACCGTATCCAGCATGCTTTTTTGCTCTTTGTATTTCTATGTTTCTGTAGGGTATTCTTTTCCTACTACCTGAATCCTTCTTGAAGTTCAGAGCTCACAGTAATTTTTTTCAGCTTTTGTTTACATGAAAATCAAAGTGGAAATGGAATGAATGAAATGTTTTTATTTCTCCATTTTTGAAGAATATTTACAGTAGATATAGAATGGTTAATGGGCCATTTTTTTTGTGTGTGTGTTTTCATCAGTTTAAATACATTATTGCATATCTTCTCTCTTGAACATTTTCTGATGAAAAGTCCACTGTTTCTATTATGTTTGTTTCTACATCTTGTGTGTGACCCATATGCTGTTTTTTGTCCCTTTCCCACTCTAGGAGGCTTTTGTTGTTGTTTAGTTGCTAATTTATGTCCAGCTCTTTTGCAACCCCATGGACTCTAGCCCTACAGGCCCCTCTGTCCATGGGATTTTCCAGGCAAGAGTACTGGAGTGGGTTGCCATTTCTTCCTGCAGATCTTTGTGACCCAGGGATCAAACTGGCATCTTCTGTGTCTCCTACATTGGCAGGCAGATTCTTTTATCATTAAGCACCAGGGAAGCCCTTATTGAGGTATAATTGTCAAATAAAAATTACATACACCATACACACAAAAAATTGTAACTATGCGATGTGATGAAAGTGCTAACTAACCTTATTTTGGTAAACACTTCTCAATATATTTATTAAATCATCACATGTATACCTTAAATTTACATTATGTTATATGTCAATTATCTTTCAATAAAGCTGAAAAAAGAGCTAAAGGAAAACAATCCAATATTATTCTAATTACTCTAAATATAAATAAATAAATATATATATATATAAAAGTATATTTAAGGTATACCTGTTTTTCCTTTCTGTTTGCTTTTAAAATTCTTTTTTAATCCTTGATTTTCAGCAATTTGATTATAATGTGCCTTGATGTGATTTTCTTTGTTTTTAACCTGCTTACCGTTTATTGAGTTTCTTGGATCTGAGATTTATAGTTTTCATCAAGATTAGAAAAAGGTTTACAATTATTGCATTCATTTATAAATATTTTTTCTGTTCCTCTCTTCTCTTTTTCCCCTGGGTCTCTAATTGCATTCATGTTAGATTGCTTTTTATTGTCCACAGCTCACTGAGGTTTTGTTAATTAAAAAATCAATTTTTCACATTGTGCTTCATTTTGAATAGGTTCTATTTTTAGGTCCTCAAGTTCACTGATCTTTTCTCCTGAAATATCTAATTTGCTGTTAATCACATCCAATGAACTTTTAAAAAATAAATTGTATTTTTTATGTTTAGAAGTTCTATTTAGCTTTTAAAAATAATTTCCATTTCTCTTTTTATTATAGTCATGTTTTTCTTTAAATTTCTGAGAATATTTATAGCAGTTATTTTGATATCTTTTCCTGATAATTTTATCATCTCTGCCATTTTGGGGTCTGTTATTATTTACTGATTTATCTCTTTGTTATGGGTAACACTTTTCTCTTTTTCACAGTTACAGGCACTTTTGATTGAATTTAGGACATTGTGAATGTTAATATTGAGTCCTGGATTTTTTTTTTTTTTTAATCTCAAACTTCATTTTACTAGGAAGTTAAGTGACTGGTAGGTTGGCATTGTCCTTCCTAGTCTTGTTTTAAAGTGTTTTAGGGTCAGTCACGGAGAACGCGATGGCACCCCACTCCAGTACTCTTGCCTGGAAAATCCCATGGACGGAGGAGCCTGGAAGGCTGCAGTCCATGGGGTCGCTAAGAGTTGGACATGACTGAGCGACTTCACTTTCACTTTTAACTTTCATGCATTGGAGAAGGAAATGGCAACTCACTCCAGTGTTCTTGCCTGGAGAATCCCAGGGATGGGGGAGCCTGGTGGGCTGCCATCTCTGGGGTCACACAGAGTCAGACACGACTGAAGCGACTTAGCAGCAGCAGCAGCAGCAGGGTAAGTCAGTAATAGTCCTTACCTTAGAGTTGCATTAGAGTTACATAACTTTGCTGACAAGTTATGACCTTCCATGTGCCAAATGTTTAGTAAGGTTTTGTACTCTGGCTGATTAGTACTTTACCTTTTCTGATTTGTGTATAAGTTCTAGGAATGATTCAGCTGATAGCTTCTTGGTAGTTCTTTCGCTGGCCTGACGGCATTTGTACTCATCAGCAGACTCAACGGAATTTTCTATGCTGATTTCTGGAGCACTTTCTTTGAAGTGCCCTCCCCCACCCCATATTTTACCTTGTCCCAAATATTTCAGCTGTGTCATTCTCCTCCAAGTCCAAACTCTGTCCTATCAATTTACAGTTTAGCATAGCTGCTATGATCTGCTTGAGTTTTTCCTTTGTCATATTCAAAAAAGTACTCCCAGGCAGATGGCCAGGGTGATCCTAAGGTTCATTTCATTTGCCTCCTTTTTCTAAAAGATCTCAGTCCTGTGTTGCCTGTTTCCAAAATTTGAAAACACACATTTCTTATTTCTGTCATGTTTTCTAGTTCTTTATGGGGGAAGGATAACACCAGTACCAGTTATCCCAATATAGTTGTTGTTCAGTCGCTCAGTCATGTCGGACTCGAGATCCCATGGACTGCAGCATGCCAGGTTTCCCTGTCTTTCACCATCTCCTGGAGCTTGCTCAAACTCATGTCCATTGAATTGGTGATCCCATCCAACCATCTGATCCTCTGTTGTCCCCTTCTTTTCCTGCCTTCAACCTTTCCTGGTATCAGGAAAGTTGGCTCTTTGGTACTCACTTTGGTACCAGTGAGTTGGCTCTTTGCATCAGGTGGCCAAAGTATCAGAGCTTCAGCTTCAGCATCAGTCTTTCCAATGAATATTCAGGGTTGATTTCCTTTAGGATTGACTGGTTTGATCTCCTTGCAGTCCAAGGGACTCTCAAGAGTCTTCTCCAGCACCACAGTTAAAAGCATCAATTCTTTGGAAATCAGCTGTCTTTATGGTCCAACTCTTACATCCATACATGACTACTATAGCATTAAGCTGTCATTCCTAGGAAAATCTGTCAGTAGGTTACAAGGTCCTACCCCAGCCTGAGTTTCAAGTATTACGTGCTTGGACGTAGAATTGAGGCAAGACAGTCATTTTCTATCTTCTTCCAACATCTGCCATCCCCTCTCATCCCAATCATATATTGAACCCCTACTTTGTGTTCAGGCCAGTCACTTTCTTGTTTTATTACTTAACTATTTCTTTTTTTTTTGCCAGTTTAAAAACACAGAACTTTATAGGCCATATTTCTGATCATATTAATGAAATAAATGTAAACAAAAAGACAAAAAATCTCAACCTTGAAAATTGAGTTAAACATACCTGTGAGTATAGACTATAGACCACAGGAAAAACAATGAGCCCCCAGAGTCTTTGGAACCCCTGAGTCTTTCCAAACTCAGGGATAAGTGTATATAATTTCAATCATGTTTATTATTAAAGAAGATTAAAAAAAGGAATCCAGGATCTAAAGAAATTAGAAAACAACAATAATATAAGATAATATGGGAAGAGTGAATTTATTATTTATAAATTTATTTATGGGATTTCTTTGGAAGGAATGATGCTAAAGCTGAAACTCCAGTACTTTGGCCACCTCATGCGAGGGGTTGACTCATTGGAAAGGACTCTGATGCTGGGAGGGATTGGGGGGCAGGAGGAGAAGGGGACGACAGAGGATGAGATGGCTGGATGGCATCACGGACTCGATAGACGTGAGTCTCAGTGAACTCCGGGAGTTGGTGATGGACAGGGAGGCCTGGCGTGCTGCGATTCATGGGGTTGCAAAGAGTCGGACACGACTGAGCAACTGATATGATCTGATCTGATATAATATATAAATATATGATTATATAAATATATATTATAGTTTATTATATAAATATATAATTATATAAAAATATATTTGTAAATAAATATTTATAAATAATTTATTATTATTAGCTGGCCCACACTGACTCCACTTTGTCAGGTCTATCTTAGGTCCACATTCCTACCGCCTGAGCATGTGCACTTGTAACAAATTCATAGATGCTGTTGAGATTCCTGATTGTGACCACACTTTGGGAACCACTGACATCCAGGCTGGAGAGAGAAAGGCCCTGGTATTGAGGATTAAGTGATTGTACCTGTGAGGAGAGTGGGTTGCAGAGACTGGAAACCATGCAGGGCTTGATGACATGGTCTACCTTTCTGAGTTCTCCTGACTATCCATCCACCTACCTGCCAACTTCCTCTTAAGCCAGACAACCTCACCTCCTGGTGAGGATTACAGCATCATTAGTTATAATGAGATTTTATATTAATAAGGCTTTATTGCTACCTATAAAATATATACTCTGATGGTATGCTACCAAGCAGTCTGTCCTAAATGAGAGGAACCCAACTTTGTCTGACGGAATAAATGGATGAAATACACTTTGTAATGCACTATATTTCATTTTTATGTTGTGTGTTGACATTCTCATTTTATGAATTCAACAGCATGTCATTAGTGTGGCTTCTGAGTAATTTTCATGATGTAACAAGAGTGTAAAATTTTCTGAAACCACTGGATTAATTAATCCAGATTTATCTTCTCAGCATCCCTGGTAAGTAAAGAGCTGTATCAGTTCTACTGCTAGGACCCTCTGACTTAGAAGGAGAAAGAGGACTTTGTGATTTAGCGTATGCTGGTACTTAGGGCCTGGGGACTGCTGGACTATTTCTTCTACAGTCAGTTTCCTTTGTTTACTTTTAATTTTTTTGTCATTATATTAATACTTTAACTCCAGTGTACAAATTAGTGTGATTCAATAATGCAAACATAACTGGCAGTGCATATTCCCCACCAACCTGCTACAGTTTCTTAATTCCTACTATGTTGGACATTCTCTTAGGTTATCTTAGGTAATGGAGGTTTAATGTAAGGATGAGTAATGAAGAAATAAAGCTTTTTTTCTATGTACATGAAGGGTCTATTGTGTGTGTTTTTTTTTAATTTATTGAGGAAATAAAGTTTTTTAAACCCCAGTTTTAAGAATTTAAGTGAAGACAGTGAAATCACAAGACACAATTTTCAATGGTATCTAGTAATAAATTTTGACTAAAGAATCTGAGTAAAGATTTACCCTCCCACCTGAAATAAATCAGATAATATATATGGAACAGTGGCTTTCAAGTTTCCATTCAGGCAGTGAAGAAAAGTGATTCCTGAGAGCTGAAAGGCAAATAAGGTGAGCCCTATGATTTCCCTAGCTTACTGTGTTGAGAGAATTTCCAGAATGCAACACAGAGAGCATGAACCCAGATTGAGCCTGGCATATGCCCCAGGTAGAAGAAATGGAGCTGAAAGTCCAGGAGGCCAAGGCGGCTAGAGTTCCAGGAGAGAGTATCAGAAAAGAGAACCACACAGGGATCAGCAGTGGACAGATCAGCACCTATGTATGGGGACGCTACCTGAGACATGGGAGGGAAACACCAAAAGGATTATGGGTAACAGCACTAGGGCCTATTCTAATGTTTTTATGTCCTCAACCCCTCAACACACATTGGAAGAGAGTATTCTTGGGTATATGGTCTTTTCTCTCCATCTTCTCTTTCCAGAATCTCTGCCTCCTTTGAGGAGAAGATACAGACTTGGCAATCAAGCTGTTTACTTGTAGGGTCAGGACAGAATATCTCTGCTACACTGTCTCCTGTGTTCTGATCTTTCCCAGGCAAAATTTATGTAACTGAATATTGTGGTCTGAATATTTCTGTCTCCCCCAAATCCATATGTTGAACTCTGTTTAAAAAAAAATTAATAGGTAAAAGCCTCAATTAAATGGAGTAAGGAGAGTAGAGGGGGAATTCTCATATCCTGTGACAATAGCTGATCAAGAAAAGAGACACTTTTTATTTTTTGGCAAGGACTCAGCCAATGAAATGCCATGGATTCTCGGTTTACTACATTCCTCCTGACTTCCTTTTCTTCTCTAAAAAAGAGTTCTCCTTCCCTTGCCAATGGGGGCACTTGCATATGGCTCCCCATGGTTGCAAACCCCAAATTGTAGTTCTCTGTTGATGCTTAGCAAACTCGTCATTGCTGGAAAATATCTGCTAATCTGTTTATTCCAGGTCTACAAGTCCTCACCCCAATGTGAGGTTATTTAGAGATGGGGCCTTTGGGGAGTGATTAGCTTTAGAGAATGTTATGAAGGTAGGATGAATTAGTGTCCTTAAACGAAGTGGATCTTCATGACCCAGATAATCACGATGGCATGATCACTCCCCTAGAGCCAGACATCCTGGAATGCAAAGTCAAGTGGGCCTTAGGAAGCATCACTATGAACAAAGCTAGTGGAGGTAATGGAATTCCAGTTGAGCTATTTCAAATCCTAAAAGATCATGCTGTGAAGGTGCTGCACTCAATATGCCAGCAAATTTGGAAAACTCAGCAGTGGCCACAGGACTGAGACATGGGAGGGAAACACCAAAAGGATTATGGGTAACAGCACTAGGGCCTGTTCTAATGTTTTTATGTCCTCAACCCCTCAACACACATTGGAAGAGAGTATTCTTGGGTATATGGTCTTTTCTCTCCATTTTCTCTTTCAAGAATCTCTGTCTCCTTTGAGGAGAAGGTACAGACTTGGCAATTAAGCTGTTTTCATTCCAATATGAAAGAAAGGCAATGCTAAAGAATGCTCACTACTGCACAGCTGCACTCATCTCACAGGCTAGCAAAGTAATGCTTAAAATTCTGCAAGCCAGGCTTCAACAGTATGTGAACCGTGACCATCCAGATATTCTAGCTGGATTTAGAAAAGGCAGACAAACTAGAGATCAAATTGCTAACATCTGTTGGTTCATCGAAAAAGCAAGAGAATTCCAGAAAAACATCTACTTATACTTTATTGAATATGCCAAAGCCTTTGCCTGTGTGGATTACAACAAACTCTGGAAAATTCTTCAAGAGATGGGAATACCAGACCACCTGACCTGCCTGCTGAGAAATCTGTATGCCGGTCAAGAAGCAACAGTTAGAACTGGACATGGAACACCAGACTGTTTCCAAATTGGGAAAGGAGTACGTCAAGGCTATATATTGTCACCCTGCTTATTTAACTGGAATGAAGCACTAGATGGAATCAAGATTGCTGGGAGAAATATCAATAACCTCAGCACCACACTTATGGCAGAAAGCAAAGAGGAACTAAAGAGCCTCTTGATGAAGTGAAAGTGGAGAGTGAAAAAACTGGCTTAAAACTCAACATTCAGAAAACTAAGATCATGGCATCTGGTCCCATCACTTCATGGCGAATAGATGGAGAAACAATGGCAACAGTGAGACACTTTATTTTTTGGGGCTCCAAAGTCACTGCAGATGATGACTGCAGCCATGAAATTAAAAGATGCTTGCTCCTTGGAAGAAAAGTTATGACCAACGTAGACAGCATATTAAAAAGCAGAGATATTACTTTGCCAACAAAGGTCCTTCTAGTCAAATCTATGGTTTTTCCAGTAGTGTTGTATGGATGTCAGAGTTGGGCTATAAAGAAAGCTGAGCGCCGAAGAATTGATGCTTTTGAATTGTGGTGTTGGAGAAGACTCTGAGAGTCCCTTGGACTGCAAGGAGATCCAACCAGTCCATCCTAAAGGAAATTAGTCCTGAATACATATTGGAAGGACGGATGCTGAAGCTGAATCTCCAATACTTTGGCCACCTGATGCGAAGAACTGACTCATTTGAAAAAACCCTGATGCTGGGAAAGATTGAAGGTGGGAGGAGAAGGGGATGACAGAGGATGAGATGGTTGGATGGCATTACTGACTCAATGGACATGAGTTTGAGTAAACTCCAGGAGTTGGTGATGGGCAGGGAAGACTGGTGTGCTGCAGTCCATGGGGTCGCAAAGAGTTGGACACGACTGAGTGACTGAACTGAACTGAAAAGAAGTGGAAGAAAACAGAACTCATCCTCCACCGTGTGAGGACACAATGAGAGGGCAGCCATCTGTAAACCAGGAAGCAGGCTTTTATCAGGAACTCAATCTGCCAGCACCTTGATCTTGGACTTAGAAATAGTTATGTATAATCTTAGAAACCATCTTGACCTCCAGAACTGTGAGAAATAAATGTTTATTGTTGAGGCCACCCAGGCTATGGCTTTTTATCAGAACAACCTGAGATGACTAACACACTGAATTTCTAGCATGCATATAGTTTGTAATGTACACAGCCATATTAATAGTAGGTAGCTGGGCTCCAGATGTGTGTGTGTGTGTGTGTGTGTGTGTGTGTGTGCATGCTCAGTCATGTGCAACTCTTTGAGACCCTGTAAATTATAGCACACCAGGCTCTTCTATCCATGGGATTTCCCAGGCAAGAAGAGTGGAGCAGGTTGCCATTTCCTATTCTAGGGGATATTCCTGACCCAGGGATGGAAACTGCATCTCTTGTGTCTTTTGCACTGGCAGGTGGATTCTTTACCATCAGCAGCACCTGGAAAGCCAGGTGTTGGCCGCTGCTCAAATTGAGGAGCAGGTACTAGCAGAGTGATGAGAAGTGCAGGGTCTGGATAAGGTGGCAGGGATCTGTGTCTGGATGTACATGTAGATAGCTTTGTGACTCTGGGTAATCTAAGTAACCTTTCTAAGCCTCAGTTTCTTCAAGGTATGGAATGGAAGTTACAATTGTAGAATCTTCCTTCTAGGATGAATTTAGAGGATTGTATGATAATATGTGAAGCATAGTGCCTGTCACATACCAGAAGGTGTCCCCCAAGTCTGAATTTCTGGAAGCCCATACAAGTGCCCTATGGAGACTTTGGTTTGCTAGGTTATCAGGGGGCAGTTTACAGGTTGATCATAGCTACTGCATTTCAGTTCAGTTCAGTTGCTCAGTTGTGTCCAACTCTTTGATACCCCAAGGACTGCAGCATGCCAGGCTTCCCTGTCCATCACCAACTCCTGGAGCTTGCTCAAACTCATGTCCATTGAGTCGGTGATGCCATCCAACCATCTCATCCGCTGTCATCCCCTTCTCCTCCTGCCTTCAATCTTTCCCAGCATAAGGGTCTTTTCAAATGAGTCAGTTCTTTCCAATGAGTCACATCAAGTGGCCAAACTATTGGAGTTTCAGCCTCAGCATCAATCCTTCCAATAAATATTCAGGACTGATTTCCTTTAGGATTAACTGGTTGGATCTCCTTGCAGTCCAAGGGGCTCTCAAAAGTCTTCTCCAACACCACAATTCAAAAGCATCAGTTCTTCGGCACTCAGCTTTCTTTATAGTCCAACTCTCACATCCATACATGACTACTGGAAAAACCATAGCTTTGACCAAATAGATCTTTGTTGGCAAAGTAATGTCTCTGCTTTTTAATACACTTTCTAGGTTGGTCATAGCTTTTCTTCCAAGGAGTAAGCGTCTTTTAATTTCATGGCTGCAGTCACCATTTACTATCTGCAGTGATTTTGGAGTCCAAGAAAATAAAGTCTCTCTGTTAGCAAATCAGTGGCCATGACTGCCACCCAGAATGCAAACTTGTTCTCCAGGACCATTTTGTTCCCACCCCCAGGGCCTGAGGGCCAAGAGCTCTGACTCAGGCAGCCAAGGTGACTCTAAAGGTTGGTTTCTTCTCCATAATCTCTTGCCAATGGGGAGAATTTGGAAGTGTTCTTAAGAGCTTTTATGCAATTCAAGTGTTTCTAGTGTAAATAGCCCTAATAACTTGATCCAGTTCCACGGAAGTGACTGATTGTCCTGGACTATATTTATGTACCTTTCTGCTTTGCTATCTTCTAATTAGTCTCTAATCACATAACCATTTTCATGCCATGGATCCCTTAGGTAGTCTGTAGAAGCCTATAGACTCCACAGAATCATGTGATAAATGCATAAAATAAAATATCCAAGGTTACAAAAGACATCAATTACATTCAAATACAGTTATCAAATTAAAAAATGCAATTTATGTTCTTTATTAGCACATTCAATAAGAAATGTAGCAGAAAATAATAACTGCTTTAATTTTGAGGTAGCAATGAATGTAAACTGTGTCTGGAAATCTGCAATAATTGTGATATATACTATAAAATATCTATGATTTCTATTATTGACAAAGTTACAGATTCTCTTAATTTTATTGTGATTTGTAATCTAATCTACAAATCACAATAAATGAAAGTACATGTTAAATAATCAATAAGATATTTGTGCAAATAAAGATGTTAAGTTTTTCCACCATCCAAGTTCAGGGGCCTCTGAATTCTTGAGGGGTTATATACGTAGACTTCTTTTCTTCTTCAAATGGATACATGGCAAAAAACCAGACAAACTTCAGGAGTCTAGATATTCCTTAGTTCCAATATGCTGTTAGGCATTTTAAATAGGAAGTGTTTGTACAAGGGCATGGGGTGTTAAGGTGGATGTTAGGTACACAGCAGGTAACTGGAAGTATCTGAAATGTCAGGTGCATCATGGGGAGTGTTTGGTGCCTACAGAAATTTTCTCTTTCTTCCCTCCTATCCTCTTCATTCTCCCCCTCCCCATTCCTCCTCCTCTCCATCCACCTCCTCTTCCTTCTCTGCTCCATGCCCCCCATCCTACCTCTTTCTTCTAATGGAAATGCCTGAAGTACAGAGAACCATGTCTTCTAATAATTTGGTCATAGGCCTTCCCATCACTGTAACTTGTAGGGTGTGTAACCCACAGAAGACTTTTAATTAGCTTAAAGATAGGCTGTATGTGAGAGTTGTGAAGATGAAATCTAGGCCCTGATATTTGGTAGCTCAGAAAGTCAAGAATCTGCCTGCAATGCAGGAGACCCAGGCTCAATTCTGGATCAGGAAGATTCTCTGAAGAAAGGAATGGCAACCCACTCCAGTATTCTTGCCTGGAGAATTCCATGGACTGAGGAGCCTGGCAGGCTACAATCCATGGGGTCGCAAAGAACTGGACAGACTGAAGTGATTTAGCAGGCAAAGGGGTGAGGGTTAGTAGCTTCTCCTAATTTATTTAGAGTGGCTTTTAATTTTTTAGAACCCTGAGTAATATTAATAAGAACATTTTATATTGTTATCTAATATCCACATATACTTGTACAGATTACATATGTATGTGCATGTATGCTTGTAACTGAAACAATGTTCCAAGATCATATGTTATGGGATGCATTCTGATATCTTTATTCTATTCTATCTTGTTCCATTATATAATTTAGTTCAGTTCAGTTCAGTTGCTCAGTCGTGTCTGACTCTTTGTGACCCCATGAATCACAGCACTCCAGGCCTCCCTGTCCATCACCAACTCCCGGAGTTCACTCAGACACACGTCCATCGAGTCAGTGATGCCATCCAGCCATCTCATCCTCTGTCGTCCCCTTCTCCTCCTGCCCCCAATCCCTCCTAGCATCAGAGTCTTTTCCAATGAGTCAACTCTTCGCATGAGGTGGCCAAAGTACTGGAGTTTCAGCCTTAGCATCATTCCTTCCAAAGAAATCCCGGGGCTGATCTCCTTCAGAATGGACTGGTTGGATCTCCTTGCACTCCAAGGGACTCTCAAGAGTCTTCTCCAACACCACAGTTCAAAAGCATCAGTTCTTCGGCGCTCAGCCTTCTTCACAGTCCAACTCTCACATCCATACATGACCACTGGAAAAACCATAGGCTTGACTAGATGGATCTTTGTTGGCAAAGTAATGTCTCTGCTTTTCAATATGCTATCTAGGTTGGTCATAACTTTTCTTCCAAGGAGTAAGTGTCTTTTAATTTCATGGCTGCAGTCACCATCTGCAGTGATTTTGGATCCCCTCAAAATAAAGTCTGACACTGTTTCCACTGTTTCCCCATCTATTTTCCATGAAGTGATGGGACCAGATGCCATGATCTTCAATATATGCTAAATAAATTTCATCCTCTAATAGGTTGTCATCTTCAGTTTGAAAAGAAGAAATTCTGAGAATCCAAAAAGAAATGTATTGAAATGTATTATACTGCAAAAAACACTGTAATGCTGTTTTCACACAGTGAAAATTATTGGTCCCATGTAGGAAAAGGGAAATGGATAGAAGATCCTGTATTTCTCCTTTACTATTGCCTGCAGGATCTTAGTCTTTAAAGTTGGTCTTAACTAAACATTTGGTGGGAATGCAAATGTTCTCTCACTATGGAGAACAGTGTGGAGATTCCTTAAAAAACTGGAAATAGAACTACCTTATGATCCAGCAATCCCACTGCTGGGCATACACACTGAGGAAACCAGAAGGGAAAGAGACACGTGTACCCCAATGTTCATCGCAGCACTGTTTATAATAGCCAGGACATGGAAGTAACTTAGATGTCCATCAGCAGATGAATGGATAAGAAAGCTGTGGTACATATACACAATGGAGTATTACTCAGCCATTAAAAAGAATACATTTGAATTAGTTCTAATGAGGTGGATGAAACTGGAGCCTATTATACAGAGTGAAGTAAGCCAGAAGGAAAAACATAAATACAGTATACTAACGCATATATATGGAATTTAGAAAGATGGTAACAATAACCCTGTGTACGAGACAGCAAAAGAGACACTCATGTATACATCAGTCTTATGGACTCTGTGGGAGAGGGAGAGGGTGGGGAGATTTGGGAGACTGGCATTGAAACATGTATAATATCATGTATGGAACGAGTCGCCAGTCCAGGTTCGATGTACGATACTGGATGCTTGGGGCTGGTGCACTGGGATGACCCAGAGGGAGGGTATGGGGAGGGAGGAGGGGGGAGGGTTCAGGATGGGGAACACAGGTATACCTTTGGCAGATTCATTTCGATATTTGGCAAAACTAATACAATATTGTAAAGTTTAAAAATAAAATAAAATTAAAAAAAAAACACAAAAACAAAAACTAAACATTTAGAAAAGTACCATGACTTCCTCCACATAGAGTCTGTACTTTTTCTAACACTACATTTTGATTAAATAACTAGGTCTTTGATGCCTCTTGGTAGGGTGTGGCTCTTGAGATATTTGTTTTGGTGTGAGTTGTTGTTTAGTCCCTAAGTTGTGTCTAATTGTTTGAGACCCCATGGACTGTAGCCCAACAGGCTCCTCTGTCCATGGTGTTTTCCAGGCAAGAATAGTGGAGTAGGTTGCCATTTCCTTCTCCAGGGAGTCTTCCCGACCCAGAGATCAAACCCAAGTTTCCTGCATTGGCAGGTGGATTCTTTACTGAGTCCCCAGGGAAGCCCTTAGGTGTGAGTGTGGAGTCTTTAACACTTTCGTACTCTTACTGTTTTTTTTGTCAGTCTTCCCATCTCATGGCTCCCGGAGTGGAGGAGCGTTCTATCATGAGTTTATCCTTTGTACTACTGCTTTTCCGTTATTTCAATAGACAATCAAATCACATCATACTCACCAACCATTTGGATTGTGCCTGAAAAGGAAATTCCCTCTCTTGGGGACAAATGGATGATAGAGGCTCTTAAATGAAGAAGAAATGATGACAAAATCAAGGTACTGAGCCTAGTCATGTCAGTTAGTTAGTACCACTGGGATGTCTCTAATTACGGGCTTCCCACGTGGCGCTAGTGGTAAAGAACCCACCTGCTAATGCAGGTAGACTTAAGAGACCCAGGATTGATCCCTGGGTTGGGGAGATCCCCTGGAGGAGGGCACGGAAACCCACGCTAGTTTTCTTGCCTGGAGAATCTCTGGTAGGCTACAGTCCATAGGGTTGCACAGAGTCAGACATGATTGAAGTGACTGAGCACTCATACATGTCTCTAACTAGGCACTGAAGCTTTTGGCCCCTGCAAGTTGTGGAGAAAAGCTACTTATTATTTCTTACTCATAGAGTACCTAACATTGTGGTGAACTTCATAAGGCTCTCCAAAAATGTCCCAGTGTCAGCTCAAAGATTCCTGGACTTGTAAAGCTGACATTAGCACCTTACACAGAGCAAAAAACAGGAAAAAACAAAACACAGTGGTTTTGTTCACAAATAATTCAGTCTCTTCTTTTTGTCTTTTTCTACTCTGAGAGATTTTTTTCTTTTGACTTTTGTGATTCATTCAGATTCATTCTCAACTCAGTAAGAGGATAGCTATAATATGCCATGTAACCAATTTATCTGTAAAGTCATTACCCATATAATTTGATTTTAATTAAAAAGTGCTTCTGCACTTTACTTATCTAGTCTAATACCCACTGAAACATATTTTAAAATCAAATTGTCTTCTTGAACAGAAAAAGCTTTATTTTTAATGATATTTTTGTATTGTATGGGATTCATAGAAAGTGAAAGTTGCTCAGTCAGGTCTGACTCTCTGCGACCCTGTGGACAGTACAGCCTATGGAATTCTCCAGGCCAGAATACTGGAGTGGGTAGCCTTTGTCTTCTCCAGAGGATTTTCCTGACCCAGGGATCGAACCTTGGTCTCCCGCATTGCAGGCGGATTCTTTATCAGCTGAGCCACCAGGGAAGCCCTTATGAGATTCATAAGTAGGCCTTTAAATCCTCACTCCTAAGTTATTGGACTGAACCTGGCAGACTAAATGAAAATGTATATTGTACTCATCCAGTGGTTGATTAGTCATTTATTCCAACCTGCCCCCACCGCAACCCCCACCTCCCCCCCACCCCCACCGCCATGGAGAGTACCTATCTAGGTATAGGACAGGTGCAACCACAGTATAATAATGTAGAGTCTATGGCATTGTTAATGGGTGGGATCCACTAGAAAGCCAAAGATTAGTTGCTACAATTATTCTTATCAATTCTCTATTATTTATTTAGAGAGTCCTGAAGCCAGACTCTGAGCTCTGTTAGCTGTAAACTCATGACGGTGCCTGTGGGGATTGTAGCCTGGAGATGGACATTGTGAATAAAAACAAATGCTTTCATATTGAGTGTTGCAACTAGGAAGGAAGACAAATAGCAGCAGAGCAAAGATCCCTCATTTCTCTGTGGTAGAAGGATAGCTTTGATAAGAGTCTCCACATGGCAGTATCCTTGGGGCTGGTTCAGACTTCAACTCTGGAGTCTGGACTATATTGAATTATTCTTAGGTCTTGTCCACATAGATCCGAAGAAATGTGTAGATGCCCTGAGAGGCACAAGCTACTTCTGAGCTGGCTGTTGAGAACATGTCATTGCCTCCCTGAAGGATCTGGGGAAGAAGGAAGCTGAGGAAAGTTGGACTCTTAGTTGATGTCATGGGTTGGATTCTTGAGTACTTACCTAATGTTTCAGGTTGGTTCTCTGGAAAAAGATGTTGAGATGGAATTTGGTGTTCAGGGTATTTATTAAGGATTAACACCTGTGGAAGGGAGGAGGCTTGTGGGGAAATAGGCTTGCTTGGGCAGAAGTTGATTATGCGCTAAAGGCACCCCTAAGCAATGGCCAACACTAGGGGGCGCTCTGAAGAACATTCTCATCAGAGTAATAGCTCATGTTGGGATGAAGTTGCTGAGCCTTTATACTCAGTCATAGAATACTGGTTGCCTTTTCAGGATGTATCTTTGAGTAAGGTGACTTTCTGCAATTGAGGAAAACCCTGAGAAGGTGACAGCTGGAACAAATGTCACCTCTGGAAGGGGATCTGGCGGGGGGGGGCGCACACCTCCAATGTCTACCACAGCTAGTAAGTGATAGAGTTAAAAACTGAGCTGAGCTTGGATGATACTGAATCCAAAGCTATTGGTATACCTTCCCACTTCATTCAATAGGCATTTATTAAAGATTTCATTAGTGCCAGGTACCTTTTTAGGTGCTGAGGGTTCAACATCAAAGGAAAAGAAAAAGTAAAAAATTCTTGCCCTTAGGGAATTACCTTTCAGTTGGGCGTAAGCTGTAACAAAGGAATAAAATACATAGTATATTGGATGGTGATACGTGCTGTGGTGAAAATAAAATAAAAAGGTGGTGAAAACTGTGTGTGTATGATGGAGGGATGGTATAGAATTTATTGCTATTAAAAACAGAATAGCTAGAGAAGGACTCACAAAGAAGAAGATATTTGAGCAATGACCCAAATAAGAGACAGAGGAGTGTCGTATGTACATGTGAGAAACCATTCCAAGCAGAGGAAACAGCCAGAGTAAAGGTCTGAGGTTGCAGCATGCCTTGTGTACTCTTGTCATAGCATTCTCTTCCTAGTTTTTTGTGCAGTATAACATCTAGCATAAGCTTTGCACAGAAGGCAGTTTTTTTTTTATCCAAAACTTCCTTCATTTGTGTACCACTGTGATACTTTTTATAATATTCGTATACCATCTCTGTTGTTGTCGTTTAGTTGCTAAGTCATGTCTGACTCTTTTGCAACCCCAGGGATTGTAGCCTGCCAGGCACTTCTGTCCATGGCAAGAATACTGTAGTAGGTTGCCGTTTCCTTCTGCAGGGGATCTTCCTGACCCAGGGACTGAATACCCATCTCCTGAATTGGCAGGTGGATTCTTTACCATTGAGCCAATAGGGAAGCCCTCATATCATCTATACTACTATTTAATTATATTTTTGTTTAATTTCCCTTTTCACATGTAAGTACATTTATTTTAGAAGGAGATTTTGGTTTTGTGGAAATAAATGAAGGCCAGACTGTAAAGCGTCTGCCTGCAATGTGGGAGACCCGGGTTCGATTCCTGGGTCGGGAAGATCCCCTGGACAAGGAAATGGCAATCCACTCCAGCACTCTTGCCTGGAAAATCCCATGGACGGAGGAGCCTGATAGGCTACAGTCCATGGGGTCGCAAAGAGTCGGACACGACTGAGCCACTTCACTTTCACTCTCACTTTCAAATGAGAACAAGCAAAGATTGTCTATTCAGAGCTTACTATAGCAAGGGAATCAGCCACCGTCAACTATGTTTGACACGGACTCAAAGTCAGGCAGGGGAGCAGAAGAGTGGAAAGAATCAGACATGCCTTGATTGGAAGCTGTTGTTGTGGGGAAGCTGTAGGTGGGCCAACTAGAAGTGGGGTACTCTACATGATTGATTAGGAGTACATAATAACTCTCGATGGTTGGAAATAGGGACAAAAATTAGGGAAGTCCTCAGTTATTAATCAAGTCCTGGCCATTTTGGGCCTGTTGTTTCAAGGGTTTTTGTTTGACTTCCTGGACTGGTTGATGGAGAAAGTCGTCTGTCTTCTTACAGTTTTGACTTGTAGATAGTAAATTGGCTTCTTAGACTGGTTACTGTAGATAACAGGTAGTCTTCTTGAGCTGGTTGGTACAGATTGTGGGTCAGAGTTTTGTTTTTATATATGGTCTGGCCATTATCCATTTGTGTATTCAGTGTCTCAATTTTATTTCCCTAAAATAAGAAGGTAGCATCATTTAGTAGGTTAGTTCTATTTTCAACATAATTACATATAAGTAAGAGCAGAAACAAATATATATATATATATACATATACACATTCACATAACTGTCAAAATGACAACGTATCCCATGTAATACCAAAAGGGATGTGTATCACACTTTGTGGTATTGTAGGTATTCAGTACATATTGTCACCCTGTTTATTTAACTTATATGCAGAGTACATCATGAGAAACGCTGGACTAGAAGAAACAAGCTGGAATCAAGATTGCCAGGAGAAATATCAATAACCTCAGATATGCAGATGACACCACCCTTATGGCAGAAAGTGAAGAGGAACTCAAAAGCCTCTTGATGAAAGTGAAAGAGGAGAGTGAAAAAGTTGGCTTAAAGCTCAACATTCAGAAAACGAAGATCATGGCATCTGGTCCCAATGCTTTATGAGAAATAGATGGGGAAACAGTGGAAACAGTGTCAGACTTTATTTTTGGGGGCTCCAAAATCACTACAGATGGTGACTACAGCCATCAAATTAAAAGACACTCCTTGGAAAAAAAGTTATGACCAACCTAGATAGCATATTCAAAAGCAGAGACGTTACTTTGCCAACAAAGGTTCGTCTAGTCAAGGCTATGATTTTTCCTGTGGTCATGTATGGATGTGAGAGTTGGACTGTGAAGAAGGCTGAGTGCTGAAGAATTGATGCTTTTGAACTGTGGTGTTGGAGAAGACTCTTGAGAGTCCCTTGGACTGCAAGGAGATCCAACCAGTCCTTTCTGAAGGAGATCAGCCCCGGATTTCTTTGGAAGGAATGATGCTAAAGCTGAAACTCTAGTACTTTGGCCACCTCATGCGAAGAGTTGACTCATTGGAAAAGACTCTGATGCTGGGAGGGATTGGGGGCAGGAGGAGAAGGGGACGACAGAGGATGAGATGGCTGGATGGCATCACTGACTCGATGCATGTGAGTCTGAGTGAACTCCGGGGGTTGGTGATGGACAGGGAGGCCTGGAGTGCTGTGATTCATGGGGTCACAAAGAGTCGGACGTGACTGAGTGTCTGATCTGATCTGATCCCTGCAAGGCAATCAATATTTCAACAATTTTGAGTATATTTTCATTGATTTAAATTTTTTTCTGCATTAATACTACATTGTCTCCTGGGAGAATTAACTTGCCACATCATTAATTTATTCCTTGGTGAGAATTTATCTAAGAAAATTTGTTCAAGTGACTGATGTTAGTTTCCCTAAGATCATGCGGGTTTTGATGCAATAGGGAAATGAAGTGGGCTAATGCTTTGGGAATCCAGAGAGATTGCTTCAATTCAGGTCATTGGTGTTGGGTATGAGGGAGAAAAAGGTGACTAGGAAAACAGAATAAGGGTAGGTGACAAAAACCGATTTTGCATAGGTTACAGGGAACTTGGAACCACATTCCCTGGGCCATGTTCTTCAAACTGGGGGAGAAATTAGCACTGTTTCCCAGCACCATTTTGCTTGATCTTCAGAGACACATCTTTTTTTGTATGCACATCTAATGTGCTTATTCATTTAGTCATTTTGTGTTTTTCTTCCCCAATTGACTGTGAAATCCTTGAGGGTTTCTGGAATTAGTCTTCCACATGCTTGAACTCCTGCCTATTAGTCCCGAGTTTGCCAAGTAGCAACTGCTCAGTAAATGTCAATGAAATTAATTAGCAAGCAAATCTGCTAGGGCCTTTGCGTATTGTGATTGTTCTCCTGAGCCCAGTGAAAGTAATGGTCAGCAGGTCTGTGTCTCGGCATGGAATTTCACAAACAAATGGGTTCCTATCAAGTGCTTGATGATCAGGTGAAAAGAGAGCTTGGAGGAAGACCAGCTCTCTGATTCTTTGGTGCCCAGGCTCATGATTTAACATTATGCTTTGTAGACATTCAGCCAAATGAAACATATTCTGTGCTCTCTGTTTGATGAATAGCTCCAGTTTTCAACTGTGGAGGTTTGCTTTTGTAAAGATAAGAAATGAGGTGTTTGATTGGAGAATTTGTGGGAAGACTGCCAGTACCCACCATAGGATGGCTTGGCATTTCTTTGTCTATCTTATTTCACATTCAGGAACAAGACCCTTCCATATTTCTTTTCTCTATATTTCTTTTCTCATATTTCTGATAGTTAAGGGTTGTCACACTAACTTTGTGTTTTGAGTGTGTGTGTGTGTGTGTGTGTGTGTGTGTGTGTGTGTATATATATATAAACATTTCCCTAAGTATGTGAAATCAATCTAATTTAATAAATACATTTTCAGGGGTTTACATATTCTCATGTGAAAGAGTACAAATTAAAATCTTCACGGACTTTAAAAATGATGTAAATAAAACTACCCAAATGACAGCCTGAACTTGTTCAAAGGGAGAGAGTTATGTCATACTTGGTTATCTCAGCCTATTAAGATCTAGAAATAGGAATTTTCTTCTCTTTCTAGAAATAATTAGATGTAGACAGGCTTCCCTAGGCAGTTCAGTTTGCTGGTTAGTAATGACTTTCACAACCTGAAAGACACTCAAAGCAACTCGATGTCTTAGGAAAACCTGTTTTCCCTTTTAGATATTTGGTTATGGTACTTGTTATGATGTCTACAGTTTACTCCCAAAGTACTTTAGTATAGCAGTGTTGTTTGGGGTTTATGTTAGTTGAGGCTATGTTCTAGCAGTAGGGGGTGAATTAGGATTTAGTCAGAACGGCCACTCTTCATAGATGGCTACTGCAAGTACAGCAACCTCTGGTTGACATTAGATATTTTGCTAATTAGCATTGCAAATGTTAGAAATCAGTGTTCATAGATGAAATCAGTATTTGATTGGCATAATAGATTTAATAATTAATCTCTCATTAGTGAAATTAGTGGTATTTAAGATTATATGGACAAATTGATGCTTTTGAACTGTTGGAGAAGACTCTTGAGAGTCCCTTGGACTGCAAGGAGATCCAACCAGTCCATTCTGAAGGAGATCAGCCCTGGGATTTCTTTGGAAGGACTGATGCTGAAGCTGAAGCTCCAATACTTTGGCCACCTGATGCGAAGAGCTGACTTGTTTGAAAAGACCCTGATGCTGGGAAAAATTGAGGGCAGGAGGAGAAGGGGACGACAGAGGATGAGATGGTTGGATGGCATCACCGACTCAATGGACATGAGTTTGGGTGAACTGTGGGAGTTGGTGATGGACAAGGAAGCCTGGTGCTGTGGTTCATGGGGTCGCAAAGAGTCAGACACGACTGAGCGACTGAACTGAACTGAAGATTATATGTCTTGGCTAAAGAGAATCACCGTTATTGCATGAAGAAAGTGTAAAAAAACTACCAAGCATTATAGCTTTGGGCATGGCAGCTGCTATCCGTAGCAGTCTTGCCCTTATGGTTTTCAACTGACTGAATTGGGTCTACTTAGATTACCCAGGATAATACCTTTCGCTTAAAATTGACTAATTATGAATTTTTTTTTCTTTTAAACATAAATCCTATTTTTTTTTTTTTACTTATTGGCCATTTTATTTTATTTTACTTTACAATATTGTATTGGTTTTCCCATACATCAACATGCATCCGCCACGGGTGTACATGTGTTCCCCATCCTGAACCTCCCTCCCACTTCCCTCCCCATTCCATCCCTCTGGGTCATCCCAGTGCACCAGCCCCAAGCTTCCTGTATCCTACATCGAACCTGGACTGGCATTTCATTTCTTATATGATATTATACATGTTTTAATGCCATTCTCCCAAATCATCCCCCCACTCCCTCTCCCCTAGCAACACCTAGACTAGTGTTTGACTGAAAATCGAGGACTGTAGCCTAGCCAAGTTGACATATGAAAAAGATCATCGTGTCCCTTCTTGGTTTTATAAGTAGCCAAGGCAGGCTTGGTGCCAATCATTCCTGTCCAGGTCCCCTACATGGTCTAATTACAAAAGGTCACTCACTGTGCTCAGTCTCAAGGGTCCTTTTGGTCTTTCATTATTCTTTTGTTCATAATTCTGAAAATAAAAAGTAATGTTTCTAAAGAGGTTATGTTAAATAGCTTAGCTTAACTTCAGTGATTTTTCCTCCTTTAAAACATGTTTGGATTTTCAAAATGGGCTTCTTTAGCCCAATATTCTGATGGAAAGAAGATTTATCTCCAAAAATATTTTTCTAAGCAGATGATGTACTCTTCTGTATTCTATCCAGAGCAGTGGTGGCCTCCCAGAGTGAATGGCAGAGGGACAGACATGGGATTTAGAGTCTCATGACTTCCATGATGTCCAAACTCCAGTCTTTCATTAAATAAATGTTTATTTGGCTGTGCTGGATCTTAGTTGCACATGCAAGCTCTTCGTTGTGGCATATCAGATCTAGTTCCCTGACCAGGGATTAAACCTGGGTCCACGACATTGGGAGTGTAGAGTCAGCCACTGGACCACCAGGAAGTCCTTCTCCAAGTCCTTTCTAAATGAACTTTGGAACTGCATGCAAGTTACTTAATCTGTTTGAATCCTTGATTCATCATCTATGACACAGAGACACTGACCATAATTTCTGTGAAGAATTGTAGTAAAGGTCAGAAATAGTGTTGAGAAAGTGACTGGAACATGGTAGATTCTTTGTTGTTGTTTATCGCTCAGTTGTGTCCGGCTCTCTTGCAACCCAATAGACTGTGGCCCACCAGGCTCTTCTGTCCATGAGGTTTTTCAGACAAGAATACTGGAGTGAGCTGTTGTTTCCTTCTCAGGGGATTTTCTTGACCCAGGGATGGAATCTATGTCCCCTAGGTCTCCTGCATTGGCAGGCAGATCCTTTACCACTAGTGCCACCTGGGAAGCCCTTTAGATTGTTAATAGATGACTGATCATCACTTAACCAACAACTGTACCATCTGCTATACTAAATGCTCTAATCGATACCAGAACAACAATACAACAACAAACACACACCACCAGAGCACTAGGAGGAAGAAAGACCTGGTGCTAATTAGTACTTCCAATATAAATATCCACATGAAAGTGTCAGTTATAATACTGATAAATAACAAATGATATTTATTATCCAATCTGTAGTAATAAATTCATGACATTGAATTTCCTTTCCACCTTCTTTTGAATTGAGTAATGTGCATTTACGACATTTCCTAGGCTTTATTATTGGTTTCAAAAATGTCATTCTTGAACAATGTCTCAGAACCTGCATTTTTCCAGGGCAAGCTGCTTTTACCACACTGTTATAAGTTTGTTGTCTTTTACTTACTCAGTATAACCAGATTTCTGCTGTTATCCATGTTTTATTTTAATATTAAATATTACAGATGGGAGATAGTAAAATAAGCCAGGCCTTTAAAAATCAGCACAATGTAATTCATCTTTCTCTAGAACCAGAAGGTATAAGCACTTTTAATTTCTAATTTTCTTTACATCTATTTTGTGCTTTCAGTTCAGTTCAGTTCAGTTCAGTTGCTCAGTTGTGTTCGACTCTTTGCGACCCCATGAATCGCAGCACATCAGTCCCAGAGTTCACTCAAACTCATGTCTATCGAGTCAATGATACCATCCAGCCATCTCATCCTCTGTCGTCCCCTTCTCCTCCTGCCCCCAATCCTCCCAGCATCAGAGTCTTTTCCAATGAGTCAACTCTTCGCATGAGGTGGCCAGAGTACTGGAGTTTCAGCTTTAGCATCATTCCTTCCAAAGAAATCCCAGGGCTGATCTCCTTCAGAATGGACTGGTTGGATCTCCTTGCAGTCCAGGGGACTCTCAAGAGTCTTCTCCAACACCACAGTTCAAAAGCGTCATTCTTCAACACTCAGCTTTCTTCACAGTCCAACACTCACATCCATACATGACCACTGGAAAAACCATAGGCTTGACTAGATGGACCTTTGTTGGCAAAGTAACGTCTCTGCTTTTCAGTATGCTATTTAGGTTGGTCATAACTTTTCTTCCAAGGAGTAAGCGTCTTTTAATTTCATGGCTGCAATCACCGTCTGCAGTGATTTTGAATTTTGTGGTTTAGGTCCTAAGAATTATGTATTTGAATTATTTGATTAGTAGCAGTAAGAAAAACCAATTGACAAGACTAATCATATTCTTTGTAACACACATGAGCTTATATCTCAAAATATTTTGACTTGAAAGGACATACAAAACAAGAAATTTAATGATTTCAGAGGTATTGCCATAATCTTGGGTTTGGAGATAAATCTTTCAGATAGGGACAGCTTGAGATGAAGTTGTATATAAAATTTTGTCTTGCTACCCTTTGCCTTCCCTGGTTTTCTGTCCTCCTGATCACTGTTACTATGTTTAGGGAGACATTGCATAGTCCTTTGCCGAGGTCCAGCCCCGGCTGATCCAGGGTATTTGAAGGAGAGACGGCCTAGGCGATTATTTATATGTTAATTAGAGATATAAGAGTAATAGAATGAGGATAGCTCAGTAGGAAAATTCAGTGGAGAAAAGAGGCTGAGTAGCTTGGTTTACACGGAAAATCAATATAACCTGTGACACCAGGTTAGCTCTGACCACGGAGGCCGCAGGTGCCCTCTCAAATAGCGGAAGGTGCCCCACCTTAGACACCTTCTCGAGTGGGTCTTAGAAGCCCAGGCAAATAAATGGTCGCAGAGGATATCCACGCTCCAGATGGAGACTTCAGCCAGAATGTGAAAAGAAAGAATGACATGGGGAGACCAAGCGTTGGTGAGCAAGGCCCGTAGCTTTATTTTCAACAGGGGTTTTTATACCCTAAGTTACACATAGAGGGTAATAGGGGATGCAACTTCAGCAGTTTTTGATCCTTATCAAAAACCAGGGTTTCTTTCCTGCAAATTTATCGTATACAAATGGTTTAGGTGATTTACATCATCTTCTGGCCAGAAGGCCTATTAACATTTTATGACTCTTGACAAGGACTTATCAACAAAGACTTATTTTCTCTAAGAGTAATTATTTTAAGGTTTGGCTCCATCTTCCGAAGATAAAATTGCATTCCTATAGGGCGGATGTGTAATGGGTTTACAACAAAGGAAAAAATTTATTACCTTAAGGGTCTAAAGTTACTAACACCAAGGCCACTACTTATTTTTTCTATATACCAACTATATTAATTAATACATATTCAAGGATACAATTCA
The DNA here is from genome assembly GCF_002263795.3 of Bos taurus. Taxonomy (NCBI): domain Eukaryota; kingdom Metazoa; phylum Chordata; class Mammalia; order Artiodactyla; family Bovidae; genus Bos; species Bos taurus. Next base: position 43,308,169 of record NC_037329.1, on the reverse strand, counting down.
GAGGGTGTGAAAACTTGGCAACAAGCATTGGCTCATCAATGAAATCCTTTACTAGTTTATTCCGACAGTTTCTAACTCTCTGAGAGGCTCTAAACTATTTGAATATCTTAAGCTTCCATGCCTCTCAAGGCTGGGAGACTGTAAACAATCGTATGCATAGCTGTAGGAGTCTGGGTAAACTTGTCAGGTGAGTTAGAGAGCCATCTGAGGGGTTTGGATTTAAACACTCCTAATTGCCCAGGAACTTTATTAATTGGAGCTGTAAGTTAACTCTTTGACAGAGAGAGCGAGATGGTGGTGGGGGACAGCCCCCAGTAAAGTCAGAGGTGAGAGCACAAAGCAATAAAGTAGGCAGACTCTGGTTTTTTGGGGGGGTAGATGCTCAAGAATATCTGGGGGGACTCCTGAGGCTTGATCCCGCCTTTGCGTATGCCGAGCCTTCTTCCTCATGACCTTTGTCATGAGTGGAATGTCTCTCGCCAGCTCCCAGCAGTCCTTGAATTAATTATGTCAAGCATTGTTCCCAAGCTCACAACTTTCTTGCCCACCCCTGCCTCAAAAAGCAAAGTGGGATCACAACAAAGCTATTTCCATAGGTTCCTCTTATCAACCAAATTGAGTCATTCCTCCTTTCCTTCATTTTTTCTTATTTTAGATAAATATTGATTTCTTTAGGTTCATGGCACTAGTTCAGTTCAGTCGCTGAGTCGTGTCTGACTCTTTGCAACCCTATGGACGGCAGCACACCAGGCCTCCCTGTCCATCACCAACTCCTGGAGTTTACTGAAACTCATGTCCATTGAGTTGGTGGTATCATCCCACCATCTCATCCTCTGTCGTCCCCTTCTCCTCCTGTCTTCAATCTTGCCCAGCATCAGGGTCTTTTCCAATGAGTCAGTTCTTCACATCAGGTGGCCAAAGTATTGGAGTTTCAGCTTCAGCATCAGTCCTTCCAAAGAATATTCAGGACTGATTTCCTTTAGGAGTAGCTGGTCGGATCTCCTTGCAGTCCAAGGGACTCTCAAGAGTCTTCTCCAACACCACAGTTCAAAAGCATCAATTATTTGGTGCTCGGCTTTCTTTATAGTCCAACTCTCACATCCATACATGACTGCTGGAAAAACCATAGCTTTGACAAGATGGACCTTTGCTATACTTAGTCCTAGGGTCATAGAGATGAAAAGGCATGATCCCTATCTTTAGCAAGCTCACAGAAAAGTGAAGAAGTAGACAATGAAAACACAATATAACATTTATATAGTGGACATCTGGGTAAGGTGCAGAAACACTGAATTTTCAGGAAATTGGTGAATCCCAAGGAAGTCTGCCTGCAATGCAGGAGACATAGGAGAAACAGGTTCAATCCTTAGGTTGGGAAGATCCCCTGGAGGAGAGCATGGCAACCCACTCCAGTATTCTTGTCTGGAAAATCCCATGGACAGAGGAGTCTTGTGGGCTACAGTCCATAGAGTTGCAAAGAGTTGGACACGACTGAAGCAAATGAACATGCATGTATGCAAAGAGATGTTGCTTGAGCTAATTTTCAAAGAAGTATGTCTAAGTCAGTTTGGGCTGCTATAACGAAGTACCATAGAGTAGGTGGCTTGTAAACAATAGATGTGTATTTCTCACAGTTCTGAAGTCTGGGATTTTGGGATCAGGGTGCCATCAGGGTTGGGTTCTGATAAGTAAACCTCATCTGGTTTGGAGACTGACAACTTCTTGATGGAGAGCAGAAAAGAAGCAAGGTCTCTTATGACTCTTACAAGGGCACTGATCCCATTCATGAGGGCTGCATGCTCATGACCTTATCCAATCCGAATTATCTCCCAAATACCCCATCTCCTAATACCATCACATTGGGGTGGGCTGGGGGAGAGTTTCAACATAAGAATTGGGGAGGGGGCTATGTGGTCAACTTATTGGGCTTCCCTGGTGGCTCAGATGGCAGATAATCTGCCTGTGATGCAGGAGACCCACATTTGATCTTTGGGTTGGGAAGATCCCCTGGAGAAGGGAATGGCAACCCACTCCAATACTTTTGCCTGGAGAATTCCATAAACTGAGGAGCCTGGCAGGTTATAGTCTATGGGGTCACAAAGAGTCAGACACAACTGAGCAACTAACGCACTACACAAATTTGATTCCTAAGATGGAGACAGAGGTTTTCCAGGCAAATAAGGTGAGGGAAGAGTGTATATGTGGTGATGGGGGGACTGGGATCTTCCTGGTGGAGGAAAATTTTATGCACAAAACTTCAAATCTTTGAAACAGAAGCTCAAAGGTCTTTATTAGGAAGGGGGTCAATAATACAAACTTCCATAATGATTGAGCAAAGGGGTGATGGTAGGTTTCATGCTATAGGACAGAGGGGAAAGATAAAATTCTTAGATAAGAAAAGAGAAACATACACTTTATCCTTTTGATGAGACTATTGAGAAATTTTAAAATAGTGTGAAATTAATCATGTTTTGCTGGGAATCTCAAAAGTTGGCTCAAGAAGAGAGGTGAAAAGACCATTTTAGAGGTTTTGCTCATATTCGGGTCAGGAGACAGGAGAGAGGTAGGTATTAAAAAATCCACTCATCCTTTGACAAATGCCTTTGAGTATTTACAATGTGCCAGGCATGAGGGCTGCAGAAGTGAATATGAATTATCTTTTCACTCACATTGCTTATGAGCCAGTGGGAAGTTAGATAAGCAAACAGACTCTTATCATATTGTATTTCAGATTTTTTCTTCTTTAGGGGTGCAAAAGTGAAAGTCACTCAGTAATGTCTAACTCTCTGTGGCCCCATGGACTATATAGTCCATGTAATTCTCCAGGCCAGAATACTGGAATGGGCAGCCTTTCCCTTCTCCAGGGGATCTTCCCAACCCAGGGATTGAACCCAGGTCTCCTGCATTGCAGGTGGATTCTTTACCAGCTGAGCCACCAGGGAAGCCCAAGAATACTGGAGTGGGTAGACTATCCCTTCTCCAGCAGATCTTTCCAACCCAGGAATTGAACTAGGGTCTCCTGCACTGCAGGCAGATTCTTTACCACCTGAGCTATGAGGGAAGCCCCAGTGTGTTGTATATGAAAGAATCTTTAGATTAGACCATCTGGTATTCAAATTCTGCCCCTGTAGCTTTCTACTTAAGAAAACTTGGACAAGTTACTTGTCCTTATCAGTAATGTGGCTGGAATTTGTGAAGATGAGAAGAGAAAAATAAACAAAGAACTAAGAACATTGTTGGTACATCTCTCAGCTCCCAGTTTAAGGAAGAAAGAGAAGACAGAGCAGGAGCTTGACAGGTGATGGAATATAAAGGTTACAATGTAGTATATTTAGGACTTACAACTTGCTAGAAAGGCCAATGCAAAAACAGTTTCTTTAAGAAAGAAGCTGTCATTTCCTTCTTATTGCTTTCTAGTTCCTGAAATAGTAGCAGTCTGATAGGAAGAGGGATGTTCATCCCACATAGAAATGGCTGTGATTTGTCTGCCATGTCATGGATTGCCTCTTCTTGATTTTTCCGCTCCCAAAGTTGGTGACCTTGCACTTCAGCTGTTCTCCCTGATGCATACAGATCTGCTTGACACAGGAGCCAGTGGACCGTTTTTCAGTTCAGGTCAGAGGGTGAACTCTGGTCAGAGGTCTCTGTGAACTCACAGAGACAGGAGTCTAGTATTAAGAATATATGAATTAGAAAAAAGGAAGCAGAAAAGACCAATGGTCAGAGAAAAGGAAATGAAAAGAGAATAGTATCCACTTGAGAGAGGGTTTTGGGCTGGCCACTGTTGATTAGCATTTTACATAATAAAGGCTCAGGAACTGATAATTGTCAGAATTCATGATTCTGAGATAGTAGAATGGCCCCAGCATTAGCAAAAGGAGATGCAGCGGAGCATAAAATGGTCTGCTGGTGAACAGTGCCCATGTGACAAACATCTTTGGGCTGGGGACAATTCGTAATTGTCTTCCATATAGGGTTTTCACATTAAAGAAAGAAATTCTATATGAAACAATATCAGTTCTCCCATCAGAGGATAGAAAAGATCTGAAAGATGGTGTTTTTTGGAGATTGCAGTCCAGGAAGTCAAGAATGTTTCTTCCAGAGTTGCCACGGCAACATCTCCCTCTTATGACACGAGGAAAGACAGAGGTCATGTTGGTGGGTGTTTAAATGTTGCTCTGATAATGTCTTTTATTTCCACAGGGAAGAAGAGAAAAAGGCAATAGGCAGGGAAAAACTAGAATGGAAAACAAAATAAAAGAGATAAAAGGATTCCTGTGAGTGATTTTCCAAATAGATTTTGTTATTGAAGGATTTGTATTAATTCAGTTGGATTTAAAGTCTAATTTGAGAATTCAAAATGAAATCTATGACACTTCAAGGTGTAAATGAGTGTTCAAGTATAAGATGATGTAATGGCCACTTTTGTGTTGTAGAGAGGTACTTTAAACTCGATTTCTGGGAAGAGAAGAGGCTACAAAAGCCATCAGTTAAGGTGTAGACCAAGTGGAAACACAGGTTTTCTTTAAATTAATACAGCTTCTTTTGGTGGTTTCTACTTTACTCAGTATTTAAACCCATACTTTAGAATTATACAAAACCTCTGTCAAATTTGTGAATGGGGTGATATCCAACCAGGGAAATAGTAACACACAGTACTTTAACAGAATTCAGTATAGAAAACTAGTTTTTGGATATGAAGGTATCAGAAAATCTAAAGACTAAGGCAGATATTATGCTATCTATATTTTACCCTTGTGCTCCCCATATAGAGTGGAGGGGACAGAAGGCCAAGCCAGAGATTAGTATCCTGGTTACCACACTTCTGGAGGGACAAAGGGAAAAGGTAGTGGGTACAGGATTCCAGGGTCAAAGAGCCTGGTGGGAGCAGTAACCATGGTAAGGCAGACTGGCAGGAGCTAGGGCCACAGAAGAGACAAACCACTGTTGGGAATATCATCCAAATCAGAGAGAGGGAGAAGGAAGGAGAGGAGGCTGGGGCAGAGAGAGAGAGAGAGTGTGATTCTGTTCTCTCCCCTCTTTCCCCCTTCAAGTTTTTGTTTTTCAATTCCTCACCAGTGCCTCCCATTGGCCAGACCTAACACAAAGTTGAAAAGAGAGCCTGGAAAGTACCATTGCATGGATCAGTGTCCAGTGATGCTGAGCAGAGGAAGGGTGCTGAATGGATCTTAGAGACAGGCAAATAAATCAGCAAAGGGAGCTTGGAAACATGAGAGAAGGCTAATATTATGTACTAGTGAAAAGTGTGAATTATAAAGTACTTGAAAATAAATGCTGTTTTACTTTTTAATTTATTTTTTAAACTTTTTATTTTGAATTGGGGTATAGCTGATTAACAATGTTGTGATAGTTTCAAGTGAACAGTGAAGGGACTCAGCCATGCATATACATGTATCCTTTCTCTTCCAAACTCCCCTCCCATCCAGGCTGCCATGTAACATTGAACAGAGTCCCATGTGCTATACAGTAGGTCCTTGTTGGTTATCCATTTCAATCCATATCATAGCAGTGTGTACATGTCCATCCTAAACTCCCTAACTATCCCTCCCCCAATCCCTCTCTCCAGCAGCTATAAGTCTGTTCTCTGAGTCTGAGTCTCTTTCTGTTTCATAAGCTCATTTGCATCATTTCTTTTTAGATTCCACGTATAAGGGATGTCATACGATATTTCTCCTCTGACTTCACTCAGTACAACAATGTCTAGGTCCGTCCATGTTGCTGCAAATGACATTATTCCATTTTTTAGTAGCTAATATTCCATTGTATATATGTACCACATCTTCTTTATCCATTCTTCTGTCTATGACCATTTAGGTTGCTTCCATGTTTTAGCTATTGTGAACAGTGCTGCAATGAACATTGGGGTACATGTATCCTTTTGGGTCATGTTTCTCTCCAGATATACACCCAGGAATAGGATTACAGGGTCATACAGTAGCTCTTAGGCTTCCACAGGTGGCACCAGTGGTAAAGAACATGTCTGCAAATGCAGGAGATGAAAGAGATACAGGCTTGATCCCTGGGTTGGGAAGAACCCCTAGAGAAGGGGATGGCAACCCACTCCAGTATTCTTGCCTTGAGAATCCAGAGGACAGAGGAGCCTGGTGGGCCCCAGTTGATAGGGCTGCAAAGAGTTGGACAGCACTGAAGTGACTTAGCATGCACACACTCATCAGTTCAGTTCACTTCAGTCGCTCAGTCGTGTCCAACTCTTTGCAACCCCATGAATCGCAGCATGCCAGGCCTCCCTGTCCATCATCAACTCCCGGAGTTCAATCAGACTCACGTCCATCGAGTCAGTGATGCCATCCAGCCATCTCATCCTGTCATCCCCTTCTTCTCCTGCCCCCAATCCCTCACAGCATCAGAGTCTTTTCCAATTCACATGAGGTGGCCAAAATACTGGAGTTTCAGCCTTAGCATCAGTCCTTCCAAAGAAATCCCAGGAATCTCCTTCAGAATGGACTGGTTGGATCTCCTTGCAGTCCAAGGGACTCTCAAGAGTCTTCTCCAACACCACAGTTCAAAAGCATCAATTCTTCGGCACTCAGCCTTCTTCACAGTCCAACTCTTACATCCATACATGACCACTGGAAAAACCATAGCCTTGTCTAAATGGACCTTAGTTGGTAAAGTAATGTCTCTGCTTTTGAATATGCTATCTAGGTTGGTCATAATTTCCTTCCAAGGAGTAAGCGTCTTTTAATTTCATGGCTGAAATCACCATCTGCAGTGATTTTGGAGCCCCCCCAAAATAAAGTCTGACACTGTTTCCACTGTTTTCCCATCTATTTCCCATGAAGTGATGGGACCAGATGCCATGATCTTCGTTTTCTGAATGTTGAGCTTTAAGCCAACTTTTTCACTCTCTACTTTCACTTTCATCAGGAGGCTTTTTAGTTCCTCTTCACTTTCTGCCATAAGGGTGGTGTCATCTGCATATCTGAGGTTATTGATATTTCTCCCAACAATCTTGATTCCAGCTTGTGCTTCTTCCAGCTCTATTTTTAGATTTTTTAAGGAACCTTCATTCTGTTCTCCATAGTGGCTATTCCAATTTACATTCCCACCAACAGTGTAGGAGGACTCCCTTTTTTTATACACTGTCTCCATCTAGAAATGTTAATTTATTATTTCAGGATGCATATTACATTAGACATTTTGTTTAGGGGTCTGAGATTGTATTAAAAAGGCCAAAACTTTGGATTTGAAGTCCAGAGATCCTGGCTGCTGCTTCCTGAAGTACAGAATCTGTAGTATCAAAGACAGCATCAGTTAAGTTAGAGCAACTCTTCTTTAATATCAGAATGAGATTCACCAGGACAATAACTTTGGAGAGTAGAATGAATTTCTTTCCTGAATAACTTCTAAATTATTGCAAGTAAATACACATAATCTCCAATTCAAAGAACTGATCAGAAAATTGACTGCAGTTGAGCTGCAACAAAAAATTGGTAGAATTTTTAGCTACTCTATGCTAGAATCCTAGAGTATCATGGCAGGGTCAGGAGATCATCTCTGAATCTAGAGCCATGTCTCTGGAAAACCTCTACGATTATTATTTTTTCATAGCCTCTTCTTGAACTATTCTAGAGGAAGATATCTTCTTGAGGCAACTCATGATATTTCCAGACTCTTCTGTGTCGAAGAAAAATCTTCTGCACAGAAATCAAACTGGTAAAGGCAAATTTTATTCAGGAACTGTTGTGATAGGGGAAGACAGACCTCAGTATAGATTTGTGCTCCATTCCAAATATAAGAAGGACAAGTGGGTGTTATACAGCCAAGGAGCAGAGTGAGGGTCAATGGGTAGAAGGTTACCAACAGGAAACATCAAGGATAAGGGGAATTCTGGCTAAATTTATTTGATAGGAGTCTTGCTGAAGGCAGGGCAGGGTGATAAGATATTAGATGCTGAGGGCAAAGAGGAACAAAATATGTCAGTCCAAAATATGCCATTTTTGGTGTATTGATCATTTTGAATTAAAGTTACTTGAGAAACAGTCAGTGCAGAAAATACATGCTGACCATCCTTTGTCCTCCTGAAAGCAGGAAATAAATATCCCATGTGGAAAGTGCGTTTCCTGTACCAGGAGGGGAAAAGCATCCCTGTCACTAGAGATTAAAGAACCTGCCTGCAATGCAGGAGACCTGGGTTTGATCCCTCAGTCAGGAAGATTCCCTGGAGGAGGAAATGACAACCCACTCCAGTATTCTTGTTTGGAGAATCCCATGGACAGAGGAGGCTGGTGGGCTACAGTCCATAGGGTCACAAAAGAGTTGCAAAAAACCCCATGACTTAGTGACTAAAACAACAGCAAATCACCAGAGATGGGGAGTTAAGGGCTGAGAAGACTATAAAAGCAAATCTTGCTACTTCTTCACTGATTTACTACCCTAGCCCATACTTCTTTGCTTTTCAGTTCTTTAGAGATTCATTGTTTCTTTGTCTAAAAGGTATAAAAAGCTGTCTGTTTTGATCCTGTCTTTGAGTCTCAATTTTTTATGGGGCTCTTTTATGTACAAAATTAAATTTGTTTCTCTGCTAATCTGTTTTATGTCAATTTTATTATTAAACCAGCCAACAAACTTAGAAGGGATGAAGGGAAAAGTTTTCCATCCCTATAGGGGTGATGGGTCAGGAATTTCATCAGCTATCAAGGGTGGGAAAATTTCACTAAACAGATCCAGCAGTATTTTTGCTAAAACTGGACTAAATGGGCCAAGGACAGAGCCCCCAACTTTGGATTTAGACAAAAAGAAAACTCAGAGCAGCCCAACCAAAGTTTGGTCAAGGGTAGCTAATTTGTCTTCCTGTCATCAGCTAGCAAAATTTTCATTTTGCTCCATGATGTTCCTTCATATGTTGAAAGATGGAAGCTGTATGCTTCTCGTCTTGGCTCTTCTTAGGCTAAAAATCTCCTGGTTCCTCACAAATTCCTTCTATTAGCATTTCATTGATCCCACCGGTTGTTTTTTTCCTGCCATCCTTATTTGTGTCTTTTGTTGTTGTTGTATTGGTATTACACATTTTATTCTAAAATATATTATTTAAGCAGTCTTCTTTTGAAATTTGAATGCATTCTTTCTTTATTGAAGTATAGCTGATTTACAATATTACTGATTCATAAGTTACAGGGGTACAATATAGTGAGTCTCAATTTTTAAAATTTATACTACATCCCCTGGGAGCTCATCCATAAAGAATCTGCCTGCAGTGCAGGAGACGTGGATTCAATCCCTGGTCTGGAAGGTTCCCTGGAGAAGGAAATGGCAACCCATTCCAGTATCCTTGCCTCAGAAATCCCATGGACAGAGAAGCCTGGTGGGGTACAGTCCATGGGGTCTCAAAAGAGTTGGACACAACTTAGCAACCAAACAACGAACAACTCCATTTATAGTCATTATAATATACATTCCCCATGGTGTACATTATTAGTGTCTTACCTTGATACAAATCTTAGGCTCACTTATTCTGAGACTCACCACATTTCAATGATTTAGAGGCTCATTTTCTTATCTCTCAGGATAATATGTAACTCTGTTACTTCAGCCAAGTTGGTGGTAGATTTGCTAATCTCCTCTATTAGTTTTGGAGAAGGAAATGGCAACCCACTCCAGTATTCTTGGCTGGATAATCCCATGGACAGAGGAACCTTGCAGGCTACAGTCCATGGGGTTGCAAGAGTCGGACATAACTGAGTGACTTTCACTACTTCTATTAGATTATGTGTTTGTGAAAAGCAGCGATCGTGTCTTGATCATTTGTTTTATCTTACCTTCCACAATGCTTAGGTTAATGTGTGGATATCACACAGCAGTATGTAGATATAGAAGGAACGCAAAAAGTAACCTACTGAAAATCATGATCTTATGCTCTACCCACAACTCTTGGGCCCTTCAAAAGCTCTGTGTTTTTTCCCCTTGCACTCCCCCTTTGCCTTGAATGGTATTTTCCTTTTATCTTTATGGGGAACTCCTTCTCCAAGATTCAGCTTAAATATCACTTAGCCTTTCTAGTTATCTTTGTCTCTCCCTCTCCCAGAAGTCTGACCCTCTGAAAGCAGAATTCATTTCTCCCTCATTTGTGTTCCTATGATGTATAATTAATTCTCTGTCATATAGAAAGAGCCTTTTATGTGGGAGTTAGGGATATTTATGTTTGAAGCTCAATTATCAATGTGGTCTTACATACTTCATCTTTTATAGGACTCAGTGTTTTGCTTAAAATAAGAAATTTAGGATGGTAATTATTTATTTCACTGAGTTCTTGAAGGGTTAAAAAGACAGTAAATGTTGAGAAAATTGCCTAAATCTTGGCACATACTGAGTACTCAATTTTTATCTATGATTATGGCATTTATATCCTTGTACATTACTTTGGCAACAAAGGTCCGTCTAGTCAAGGCTATGGTTTTTCCTGTGGTCATGTATGGATGTGAGAGTTGGACTGTGAAGAAAGCTGAGCGCTGAAGAATTGATGCTTTTGAACTGTGGTGCTGGAGAAGACTCTTGAGAGTCCCTTGGACTGCAAGGAGATCCAACCAGTCCATTCTAAAGGAGATCAGCCCTGGGTGTTCTTTGGAAGGAATGATGCTGAAGCTGAAACTCCAGTACTTTGGCCACCTCATGTGATGAGTTGACTCATGGGAAAAGACTCTGATGCTGGGAGGGATTGGGGACAGGAGGAGAAGGGGACGACAGAGGATGAGATGGCTGGATGGCATCACTGACTTGATGGACGTGAGTCTGAGTGAACTCCGGGAGTTGGTGTTGGACACGGAGGCCTAGCGTGCTGTGATTCATGGGGTCGCAAAGAGTTGGACATGACTGAGCAACTGAATTGAACTGAACTGATTTTAGTTTTGTGGGCATCTATATACCTGCTATATTTTAATTGAATCTTACTTTTATGTCTGCAGAACAAAGGACTAAAAGGGTCTATTGAATTAAACTTTTCTTTTTATTACACAAGTACATCTATGATGCCAAATGCTTCGTATCTGCACTGTGCAATATGATAGCCACTACCCACATGTGGCTAGATTTAAATTAGTTATTTAAAATTAAATACAATTAAAATTCAGTTCCTTATTCAAACAATATCCACAGGTGGTTATTGTATTGGCCAGATGTATCTGCGTTTTCATCATTGCATAAATTTCTTTTGGACCATGCTGTTCCAGAATGCTTCCAGCTCAACATAATACTTCCAGCTTGGTCAGCTATTTCCTCCATCATTCTGGATCCTATATTTGTAGCAATCGAACTATAGTTTAATGTCACTGTTGAGCAGCCAAATCATACAACTAATTTATATAGAATTTGCAATAAATTAAAATACCAAATGCCTTAATTTTTTTTCTTTAGGTGCTTTCATAATACTTTGAAAGTATTGATTATATCAAGGGTTGGCAACTTTCTCTGTAAAAGGCCAGATACTAATTATTTTAGGCTTTGGGGGCTGTATAGACTCTGTTGTAACTACTCAGTCCTGCTGTTGTAGCTTGAAAGCAGCCATAGACACTATGTATGGGTGTGGCTGTTTTGTTTATAAGCTATGTTGTAGGCTGTAGGTAGTTTCCAAGGCCTGGTCTATTTTCACAGACCTCACTGCTTCCTGTAGTGACATGGCTAGTCTTCTCTACCCCTATACTTTTTTCCTTTTAGATCAAAACAATTCTACCTCTAAATACTTCCCCCCCGCCCCCTAGATTGGAGTGAATCCAATCTCAGTTGGTGCTAGAGGCTCATCTTCTCAAAGAGTTCATCAGAATTCATTAAGGTTTACACACACCCCAGAAAATGAAACAGTGAGGAACTAACACAGTATGCTGATTATATATCAAACATTGTTGAAACCTATCACACCAATTAGAGAGGCAAAGAAGGTAAAGAGAAGTTAAATAACTTGTCCAAGGTCACCCCACTTTTAAGTGGCAGCCCTGTGAACCCAGCACTGACAGCCTCACGTTATTAGTCTCTACACAAGCTTGCTTCCAGACAGCACCTCTGTCCTTGCTCCCACCCTTTGACCTCCATACTTTAAAAAATCTGAATACTCTTCTCTCCCCTTGTTGCTCCCAGAGGCCCTCACTCATACATACTGCCCAAACTCAGGGGATTAGCACAAATTCTTCAAAGCTCTGTGCTGCTGCTGCTGCTAAGTCACTTCAGTCGTGTCAGACTCTGTGCAACCCCATAGATAGCAGCCCACCAGGCTGCTCTGTCCCTGGATTTGTCCAGGCAAGAATACTGAAGTGGGTTGCCATTTCCCTCGCCAATGCATGCATGCATGCTAAGTTGCTTCAGTCGTGTCCAACTCTGTGTGACCCCATGGACAGCAGCCCACCAGGCTCCCCTGTCCATGGGATTCTCCAGGCAAGAATACTGGAGTGGGTTGCCATTTCCCTCTCCTCAAAGCTCTATACAAATACACAAATTAAGCTAACAGTCCTGTCCAACTCTTTGTGACCCTTTGGATTGCAGCTTGCCAGGCTCCTCTGTCCATAATATTCTCCAGGTAAAAATATCAGAGTGGGTGGCCATTTCTTCCTCCAGGGGATCTTCTTGACCCTGGGATCGAACCCATGTCTCCTGTGTCTCCTGCATCACCGGCAGATTCCTTACCTACTGAGCCATCTGGAAAGCCTCTTCAAAGCTCTATAAAAGACAGGAATGCAATTGTCTTCTAGCAGATTCTTCTAAGGTACAAAAATCTATTCTGTTGGTGAACCCACTGGATGTAATTTCAGTTTTCTTGTTATTTTAGCAGCATTTGGTATGGTGGTCACTCCTTCCTTCTTGAAATCTTTTCTCCTGACTCCCGTGATGCCCACACCTGGCTTTCCTCACATCTCAAGGCTAGTCATTCTTTTTTTTTTTTTTAATTTTATTTTATTTTTAAACTTTACAATATTGTATTGGTTCTGCCATATATTGAAATGAATCTGCCACAGGCATACATGTGTTCCCCATCCTGAACCCTCCTCCCTCCTCTCTCCCCATACCATCCCTCTGGGTCGTCCCAGTGCACCAGCCCCAAGCATCCAGTATCATGCATCGAATCTGGAAGGCTAATCGTTCTTTGAAACCTTTTTTAACCTTTAAAGACTGGTTTCCCATCTTACTTTCTTCCCTACTCTGCATGCTTTCTCTGTGTGATGTCACAAGCCCTAGCGCTTTAACTCTTATTTGTGTGAGGATGGTTCCCACATCTTTATCTTCAGAATTTCCTGAGCCCCAATCTTACTGACCAGATAAACAACTTGTTCATCTAGATGTCCCCTGAGCACCATAGCTCAGCATTTCTCAGACAGAAATAATTATTTTCCCTCTTAAAGCTGCTGTTTCTCTTATACTGCCTTCCTTTTTGAATAGATTTCTTAGCTAGAAACTGCTTGTCATCTGATTCCTCCTCTGACAGCTCTACCAATTACCAAGTCATGGAAATTTCACACTACTTTGGAAATCACTTTCAAATCCACCTACATCTTGCTCTTGTAACTGCCACTTGCCTGTGTTCCTGACCATCTCATAATTGGCCTTCCATCAGTCTAGCTCCTCTTCCAGACACTTGTTCTCATGATGCAGTCTGAGAGGTCATCCCAGTATGCAAATTGAACTTGTTATTTTCCTTGTTGAAATTTTCATTGGTTTCCTGCTGCTTTTAGAATTAAGCGTGAATGGCCAACAAGACCCTTCATGCTCCCATCCCCTGTCATCTCCCCAGCACATCACAGTGTGTTCTTTCACACCCTGTGCTCTTTTCACACTGACCTCGGAGTCCTTACCCAGGCCCTTTCCTCAGCTTGGAACACATGTCCTTTAATTTGGCCACCTGGCTAACCCCTGCCCCTTCCGTGTTTCACAGCAATACAGACTTGTGCTTAGAAGTTGCTTGCTGTCCACACCTTCTGTGACTTCTGGGATGCCTTCTTTAGTCTCTCAAGCCAGTGTTAGGGACCTCCTGCTTACTCTCACTGCACTGTAACTAATCCTATTCAGTATCTATTCTTCTAGGTTGCAATTGTCACGGGTTGCTTGTCTTTCTCATAGACTAAGCTCTGTGAAGGCAGGAAGGTTGGTCTCTCCTGCTCTTATAGCCCTGGTACCTTGCATGTTGCCTAGTAGAAACTTTATACATATTTAAAAACTGAAAAAAAAAAAATGGTCAGAAAGAGGAAGTTAGGAATATGGGCTCTGGAATAAGAAAACCTTGCGTTTAAATCCTACCTTTGCTACTACTAGTCATGTGACTGTTACTACTTACTAGCTGTATGACCTGTGTTGATCTCCTGAAGCCTCAGTTTGGTCATATGTAATATGAGAATAATAATGAAGCCAAATTCACAGAGTTGTTTTCAGGCTTCTGTGAGCTAAAGCATGCAAAGCAATTAGCCCCATTACTGGAACGTGGTTAGTGCTCACTAAATGCCACTATTAGTAGTAATGTCCTTGCAAGGCACACAGACTCTAGAACTAGACTGCCTGGGTTCAAATATTCCTTTTAAAAGCAGAAACATTAATAGATACAGAGAAAAAACTAGTGGTTTCCAGAGGGGAGAGGGATAGATGAGGTGGGTGAAATAGGTAAAAGGGATTAAGAGGTCAAATGACTAGTTATAGAATAAATAAGTTACAGGGATGTAATATACAGCACAGGAAATATAGAGTATTGTAATAACTTTGTATGGTGCATGCATTTGTGCTTAGTTGCTTCGGTCCTGTCCAACTTTTTGTGACCCCATGGACGGTAGCCTGCCAGGCTTCTCTGTCCATGCGATTATCCAGGCAAGAATACTGGGTTGCCATCCCCTCCTCCAGGGGATCTTCCCGACCCAGGGATCAAATCCACACCTCTTAGGTCTCGTGCATTGCAGGTGGGTTCTTTATCACTAGTGCCACTTAGCAATCCCTAATTTTGTATGGTACATGATCTATAAAATAACTTTGTAATATTATACTATTATAATATCTGCATAATCTATAAAAATATTGAATCAATATGTTGTACACCTTATAATATTGTGGTTTGATTATATTTCAATTAAAAAAAATCCTGGCTTTACCTCCTACTAGTCATAGGAACGGAGAAGGCAATGGCACCCCACTCCAGTACTCTTGCCTGGAAAATCCCATGGACGGAGGAACCTGGTAGGTTGCAGTCCATGAGGTCACGAAGAGTCAGACACGACTGAGTGACTTCACTTTCACTTTTCACTTTCATGCATTGGAGAAGGAAACGGCAACCCGCTCCAGTGTTCTTGCCTGGAGAATCCCAGGGATGGGGGAGCCTGGTGGGCTGCCATCTCTGGGGTCGCACAGAGTCGGACACGACTGAAAGCGACTTAGCAGCAGCAGCAGCTGCCATAGGAAATTGGGCAAGTTGCTAATCTCTCTGTGTCTCAGTGTCCACATCTTTAAAATGGGAAAATAACAGAATATGTCTTAAGGTATTATTGTGTGGCTTATATGAATGCCTGTGACAGATTCTCTCCTTGACCAAATGCTATAGTCAGGCTCTTCTGAATCCTCTGCTTGACTAAACTGGACCCTTGGGCTTCTGTCTCCATTCTTGTAGAGTACAGTTTTAGTAAGAATCCTGTCTAGTCAGTATAGCCAGGAACTCCACTGGCTAAACACAGGCATACTCTTGACATGTGACCAAATTCCTTATCACCCACCATCTCCCTGGTGATATCTGATCACCCTTACCTGCCTTCAGCAAGAACCCCATTAGGTTGGTGTAGCAAGAGTTATGCTACCCTCCAAGTTAATTTTCCATCCACTGACCTTTCTACTTTTCTCCTTGGCTATAAATTCCGCCCCCCCCCCTTTTTAAATTGTATTCAGAATTAAGCCCAGTTCTATACTGTGATATTTTTTTTCCTATTGAAATAGTCCTGAATAAAAATCTGTTTTTACTGCTTTGACTACTGTCAGGGTCTGGTTTTTCTCTGACACCTGGCATACTACATTGGTCTATGGGACAGTGACCATTATTATTGCTGTATAAAAAGGAAACTGTCCTTGCCTAAAGGAAATAATAAAGTTTAATTTTTACTCTTAGCCTCTTTCTGGAAGGGTAAGAAAGATAACAGGAGCTGACAGTTTATTCCAAATGAAAAGTAAAACACTGTTAGTCTTTCAGACTTTGAGCCCAGTCAGTGCTTAGCATCAAATGATCATGAAAACCCAGATGGTTTTCACAAAGTAGATTAGATATGAATTTGGGACCAAACCTTCTCTTTCTCAGGGATTTTCTCATATTACACAGTGAAAAATTGTTGTGTTTTACAAAGCTCGTGGTATTACATGGGTAAGATTATTTATGAGTATGTTCGGTTGCTGTGGAATTATTTTAAATGTTTTATGTGATCAAAGAAGATGCTGGTGGGTTGCTTTAATATGTGATTTTTCAAATTTATAGTAACACTTTCTTTTTCTAAATTTCCACTATCCCTAGTCTCTAACTTTATGAAGAAACATATATGACTCTGTCCTAGTCTTTTATATTACCTCTCAGAAAAACAGAACTTCCATGTCAGTTTTGGAAATGTTGGAAGTATGTGAGCTAAGAGCTGGGAGTAATTTCTAAACAAATGAACAGATAGTAGACAGGAATGATATAATAATTTCAAAATTCTGTAAGTAGCAAATACCTTTCCTTCAGTTAGAAGCAACAGGCTTTATGATGATAGTTACTGAATAAACCAACAGGGAGTCTGAGAAACACTGAGTCTCATAGGTGAGTATGAGTATGGGGCCCAGGAGGGGGAAGTCTCTAAGAAGCTGGGTAAGCCCCAAGCTCTAACATACTAGCTTAAAGAAAAAAAAAAAAAATCCCTAGGAGAAGGAATTTTCATGAAATGAGGCTAAAGTTATGTAAGTATGGTGACCTACTTTTATCTCCTTGCATTGATATTTTTAGTTTTCTTGCCTGGTAATACTTCCTTTCTATCTTTTCCCAATGAAGATACTTGTTAAGAGACAATTCTCCACGGGTCTCTTGCATTTCTGCATATCTTGTGAGTACAGGCACTGGCTGCCTTTGTTCTAGACGATCTTTTCAAGGATATTTGTATAGCAAACTGCCTTGGAAGATAGTGTCTGCCTTCAGAGAAAAGGGCAGGCATGTTTAGCACCCGTTATAAAAGAATCAGGTTCCCAAAGCTCAGGTTTCCTCCTCTTCTGTGTTTTCAAACTGCTGAATGTGCAGGTGTTACCCTTTTCATATCCTCATGAAGGAATTGCATGTCCTGAAATGACACAAGAAAATGACAATACTCTGGCTACTACTATTGCCACAAAACTATCCATATATATTTATATATCTGTATCTATGTACATCCAGGACCTCCCTTGTGGCTCAGATGGTAAAGTGTCTGCCTACAATGCAGGAGACCCGGGTTCGATCCCTGGGTTGGGAAGATCCCTTGGAGAAGGAAATGGCAATCCACTCCAGTACTCTTGCCTGGAAAATTCCATGGATGGAGGAGCGTGGTAGGCTACAGTCCATGGGGTCACAAAGAGTAGGACATGACTGAGCAACTTCACTTGAACTTGGATAGATATAAAGGAATATTGTTTCTTCTGCCAGCATCCATGAAAGCTGTGTGTAGCGAGCTAAATTGCTACCTGCAGGTAGGGTTAAATCTCAGAATGCTTTAATTCTTGACAATTCTTTTCTCATGTTCTATTTCCAGAGAGACAGTTTATATATTCCTTGCTCTCCATTAATAATTTCTTGTTTTGAGATTCCTTTACATCATTTTTTCTCTTATTCCTTGTGTCAGTCACCTGTAAACAACATTCTCCTACTATTCTTATTGATTTACTGCATCACCCATCTCTGTCATTCTCATTACCTGGCCTGAAGCATCTTAATGGGAATATCTTTATACTCCCTTTCCAGATTATCAGATACCTCAGTTCCAATGGCCTCCATTAAAAAAAAATTACTTAATTACCTAGTTTGAACTTACATTTCATCAGTCAAAACTGCTTTACCTACAAGATCGCAAATTTTGAAATTTCTTTTTCTAACCATGATGTCATCTTTTTCCTCTTCTAGTTCATCATTCATCGTTATCTAGCTCATCTTCTTGTAGTCCTTTGATATACTTCTCTCAATTCTCCCTGTGCTTAATTTTGATTATAATATTGAGTACTAAATACTGTGTCATGTAAACACTCATTTCTCATAACAAATGATGAAGGTAGGCACTATTATTATCTTGATTCCTCTGACTAAAAATTTGAGGCTTAGATGTGAAGTAAAATTCTGAACACTACAGAGATAGTAGGTTACAGAACCAGGACTTGATTTAAGGACTGATAAACTTCCCATCCATACCAAATTTCTGGCTTTCCCACCTCTTTTGTAGTGATGAACTTTTAAAGTCTTCCAGACTACTCTTTAGAATATTAGACTATTGCATATTGCCAAATAAAGTTAAGAATCTGGATCAGTGTACCTGTAACATTCATACTATCTTCAGATTCATTCTACCACTCAGCAACTTTTTGATCACACATTATTGTTAACTTTCTTTCATATTTCTCACAGGGATCATTTTAAATCTACCAATTCCTTAAGCCTCCAATTCTGTACTAGCCACTCCTTTTTGAAGCCATCAATAGAAGCTCTCAGTTCATTCCACTGAGGTTCATTCTTTTTCTCTTTTTTTACTTCTTTCTCTCAGGTTGCAAACTATTCCAAGCTTAGAGCTTTCATCTATAACATGACCCCCATCTCTTCTTTAATTGCACCCTCTTAATTCTTCAAACATAAATTTTCCTTAATACCACATTGAAAGAATTACTTACTCCTATAACTGCCAAGGCCTCATTTACATTTTAATTTCTTGTATTTGAGTTTCTTTCCTTTCACTCACTGAAATGCTGGTCTTAGAAATGCTAGTCTCAAATATTCTAGTCCCAAATATGCTTTAGTCTTAATATTCTATAAACACTCAATTTAACTTCCTTCTCTTAGTTATCATTTTTGTTATTTCTTTATAATTTTTGATATTTTAATCATTGTTTCCAAGTAAAAGCAATTGGCCAGAAGTTCAAGTAAGGTCTCTGAATTTGAAACTGGCTTTGAACTTGCAGTCTTCAACTAAACTATGAAATCTTAAATTTTAACCTCTCTGAGCCTCAGTTTCCACATCTCCAAATGAGAACTTTTATATATATTTTCAGCTTTCTTAGAAAGATAAAGTTTTTACTATAAAGTTCTTTGTATGTTTCTGATAAATAAAGAATCTTCAGTTTTTGAACAGATTTTCTTCTTTCCTTGGTCTTGTCTTTTTCTCACTGTAAGCCTATATTGTCAAACTTAATCTTTAGACCACTTATTTTATCTTCTTATAGTTGTGTCTTTGTCCAACTGTATCCTCTCCTGCATCTTCTATATAATTCTTATGCCAGTTATATCACGATCTATGTCTCTAGTGCCAAATATTTTAAATCAAAGATTTTAAAATTACATAATACTTGAGCACATGACTATTATAAAATTCAAACAACATAAATACATAAAGAGTAAAACATGAAATTTCCTCTTCTCATCAACATCTAGTTTTACAAGATCTGTTATTTCTCTTGGGTTTAGGGAGTGGAGCATGTGTTATTATACAGATTTTTATGTGAGTTTGTATCCAGTTAATAAGGAACAACATTTAAGATTTGATTTTTTAAAATAGCATGATACTAAATTCTTAACCTGTGTTTCCATTTTTTTTTGCTATAAACTTTCACCTGTGTATCCAAGTGGAAAGTTGATGTGCAAGCTGTACAGACTACATTCATGTCCTTTCCCAAGTGGCATCTATTCTTGACATCTTTGTCTGCGTGTTTTCTTAGTCACTTTGCCCTCTCCCTTATCACATTAAATTATTTGCCAAGTTTTATAAATTTCAACTTTACAGTGTCTCTTTTGTCCTTTCTTTTAAGTTTTCTGTGACTTTTTGGATCACGCTGATTGTGTGATTCAGACTGCTGATTTATATAAGAATTGCTTATTATTTTTCAGTTCAGTTATTTTTGGGAAAGATTTTTCTTTCTTCCTGCACCAGTGCCAAGTTTTAGACTCTTGTTTGTTCTTTCATTCTGTATTTCCTACATCATAGTTCAATGCTTTATCATACTCTGTGCTTTTGCTACAACAATAGAAGCTCCTCAAGAATAGAGGCCACATTTTCACTTTCAATTTCTTAATAGATTCTCCATCTTGATAATTTGCATTCTGTTTTCAATGCTAAACACAATGGCACTTTTTACCATTGATTTTTGAACTTGATTTGATGAAGTGTGGGAATTTTCCCACCACCAGTGTCTTCCTGCCTTAATCTATTCTGCACACTGTAGGAGAAAATATTCATAAAACCTAGCTCCAACCCTGTCACTCTTTTGCTGATACTGTTTGTTGGCTCCCCACTGACTATTGCATATGTATATAGTTCTTCTCTTGGTGTCAGTGCCTTTCATGATATGACTCCAAAATATCCTTCTGGTTTATCTACTCCCAGTTGTCATTCCCTAGGCTCTAGACAAACTAGATTACTCATATTCCTCACAGTCCTTGCTATTCTAGTTTCCGTACTTCTTATTTTCTAGCTTTGCTGTCTTCCTAAGACTCTGTCTATCTTTAGGAGCCCTACTTCCATCTCCATTTATTGATATGCTATCCATCTTAAAGCTTCATTTCAGATGAGACCACTCATAATCTTGCTGGAATTAATCATATTTTATCTTTTCCCCCCTGTCTTTTTGGGGCTTTTCTGAAATAGCTGACTGAACTGTACACTTCTTGTCAGTAGCAACTCTGGTTTGGTCATCTGTGTACCTCTTTCAGTATCTTGCACAGTGAGTGGATATTTGGAAAATTAAGTGTTAGGAGTTGCTGATGGAGGCAAACAAATAATTTTGGGGGAGCGTAAGCTTCTGGAGGGATAATATGGAATGATAGCAATTAATTAATGAGTTTTTAATTTATCCAATGCATATTTATTGTATTGGGCACTGTGCTAGGCACCTAAATGTGATGAAATGTGATGGAAAATGGGCACCATTACCTCTGTCCTCAAAGAGTTTAAAATGAAGAAGAGAAAACAATTATAATAGATAATTAAAGTGATATAGGAAGTATAAGGTACAGTGGGGAAACAGCTGAGGAGTCTGACCTGTTTGCTGAGGATGGGGGAAGTGACAATCTCAAGGAAGCGTGAAGTCACTCAGTCGTGTCCAACTCTTTGCGACCCCATGGACTGTAGCCTACCAGGCTCCTCTGTCCATGGGATTTTCCAGGCAATAGTACTGGAGTGGATTGCCATTTCCTTCTCCAAGGGATCTTCCCAATCCAGGGATCGAACCCGGGTCTTCCTCATTGTAGACAGATGCTTTACCATCTGAGCCACCACGGAAGTCCAAAATGAAGAAGAGAAAACAATTATAATAAATAATTAAAGTGATAAAGGAAGTATAAGGCACAGTGGGGAAACAGATGAGTCAGACCTGTCTGCTGAGGATGGGGAAAGTGACAATCTCGAGGAAGTGTAGGATCTAGCCAGGAGACAAAGGGGTAGTGCAGCAGATTGTTTCATACAGAGAAACTAGTCAGATGGTCTTGCGGTTAGAATGCACAGGGTACATGAAACCGTTAGGTACAGCTGGTGGATACTGTAAGCAGAGTGGTAAGAGACATATTGAAGAGGCCCAATCACAGAAGGTTTTGTAAACTATGGTAAGTAATTTGAATTTTTCCATTAAGGACAAAAAAAAAAAAAAATTAGAAGATTTTAAAATGAGGAATAATTTGATTAGATTTATGTTTTGACAGTTACCTTTTGGTGTGGAAATAGAGGAAGAATAAATTTAAGGAGATATATTAAAAGTCTGCTTTAGGAAACCAAGCAAGGTAGAAAAAGAGAGAGAATGAGAATATGAATGAATTTGACAATGTCTTATTTTAGGGATGTAGGTGTGTGGATTTGAAAAATGTTTAGGAGACTGTACAGCATAATAGCCTGGAGAATCCCCATGGACATAGGAGCCTGGTGGACCACAGTCCACAGGGTTGCAAAGAGTGAGACATGATTAAAGTGACTTAGCACACACGCACCATATAATAGGGGGCTCCCCAGGTGGTGCTAGTGGTAAAGAGATGCCTGCCAATGCAGGAGACACAGGAGGTTTAAGAAACATGGGTTTTGATCCCTGGGTAGGGAAGATTCCCTGGAGGAGGGCATTGCAACCCACTCCAGTATTCTTGCCTGGAGAATCCTATGGACAGAGGAGCCTGGTAGACTATAGTCCATAAGGTAACAAGGAATCAGACATGACTGAAGCAACTTTGCATGCATGGCTTTTGAATTTTGGCTTCATATTTTTTTAGCTGAATAACTTGGCAAATTAGCTACATCTCTAAGTTTAAGTTCCCTCATCTCTAAAAATGGGAATAATAAAGAACTCAACTATGTAATGCGTGTAAAATCTTCTTGTGCAGCACTTGGCACCTAGTAATCACTCAGTAAAATATTGCTTGTTAATTTTAGAATTAACACAGTTTGAGTGACTGGAAAGGGTGAAGGAGTAGAGGCAGTGAGATCATTCGAATCAGTTTACTTATTGAATGGATAGTGATGCTATTCATTGAAATTTGGATGCAAGTGTTGAGGGATAGAAAAATGAGTTTGAGTGAAGATGTAGAAATTGATTTTATAGGTCTAGGATTCAGGAGAGAGACTTGAAATTTACTTATATAAAGGTATTTCTTGAAAAGATTGGTGGGCTTCTGTTTTCTTACGTCCATATTATCTCCCAATCCTTGTTGCATGTGTCCATAAACTATGAGAAGAGGCATGCTCTACTTGCTAATTTAATTCATGTGAGTGGATGGGAATATCTGGGAGTAGGTGCAGTGTGAGAGTAGAAGAAGGCTCAGGGAACCCTGGGGACACCAACTTCCAAGAAGTGATTAGAGGAACAGCAGGCTGTAAATGAAAAGGTGTGTAACCAGAAGGAAAACCAGGAGAAAGTCATGGGACAAAGCCAGGCAGACCAAGTACTTTCAGAGGGGGAAACGGTCAATGATTCTGTTGAGAGTAAAGTATAAAAATTATTAATTGGATTTAGCAATGAGAATATTCATGATAAACTTTGCATAGAGTGATGGGGACAGAAGAAAGATTTGAGTGGATTGAGAGCTGCTTAGGAAGTGAGAAAATAGAATCCTGGCAACCCTTTCAAGAAATTGGCTGTCGAAGGATGAGAGGGAACAGGGCCTGAAGAAGGAGATGAGGGTAGAGGATTTGTTTTGTTTTGAAAAGTAGAGTTTGTATTAGCATATTTGAGTGATAAGAAGTAGCTGGTAGAAAGAACTGGTAGTGTAGAGGGCCAGGAAATTAGAAGCAGGTAAAGATAGAACAGAGCAGAGAAGCCCATGAAAACATCCTGGAGTTAAAAGATGGAAAATTAGGGATTCCAGCATGATGAGCCAAAATCAGTTCACTGTAGAATTTTGGCACACAACTTTCCAAAGATGAAAGAACTTTGGACTAAAGAAAAGCAGTTCCTGTGGCTGTGTCTTATAGTAGGGGCTTCTACAAAGTTCATGGGGTCAGACTAGCATTTATTAGAGAAGATGGAAAGAGTAAGCTTTTAGAGAGGTTGTGGTTGTACTTATAGAAGAAAAGAATTTGTCCAGAAATGGCAAGAGAGAATGAAGAGACATCAGACTTCTAAAGAACTGTCTTGTTTGATCATCTAGAAGAATGCTCTTAGGTACCATTTTATGGCAAAAATGCCTCTTTTGGAAGAATGTCTAGATGTAATCAATACTCAGACTTTGAGGAAGTAGGGTCATAAGAAAACTTCTCTTAAAGAATAATAATTGAAGCTGAACAGGATGATATACATATATTTTTATATGACATATGTGAGGGGAAAGCAAAGTAGTTTGTAAGAATTTTAGAGAAATGCAGTGTTGGTTTCCTCTTAATTAATGTGAGACAGCACAGACATATTTGTGCTAATTTCAAGGAATGTTTTATATGCCCTCTATCTCCCAACCATGTGCATTCTTTATTTTTGACAAATGGGCCTTTTGTGCACAAACTTCATGATCAAATTGGTTCAAAAATAAATTGCTGAAAAGAGCTTTCCTACATTAGTCCTTGTGACAGCTAATGAAGATGGATAGGATAAAGCAGGGCTTCACTTTACGAAGGAGGCGTTCTCATTCTCCACTGTGTTGGCTAAAGGCAAATTTGTTTGAAAATGAAAAAATAGAATCATTTAATTGATTAATTTTTGCAGAAAGCAGTTGTCAGCCAGCCTGCTCAGATACGCAGAATTTTGCTAAAGAAGCAAGTGTAAAACTCTTGCATACACACCAAACAGAAACCTCATTTTTTTCTCCATTGGACATTTGATGCCATCAGAAAATGTTTAGATTTGATCAGAAGAAAAAATTATTTGCATTTAAGTGTTCAGATTCATGAACAAACATTTCTGTTTGCTTTAATACGTGGAAATAAAGACTATAACTGGAATGACTAGAACTTTGAAGATCATAGGAACACTTGAGAAAGTTTCTTATCCTCAGCTAATTTTGAAATCAATGTACCAGTCAAGTATATGAAGCAACTGGAACTTTCATACACTGCTGGTAGGCATCAAATTGATACAATTACTTTGGAAAATTGTTTGGCGATATATATTAAAGCAAATATATATCTACACTATGGTCCAGCAATTTCAATGCTGGACATTACCCAACAGAAATTATTTGTATGAGAATGATCATATTGCCACTACTCAGCATAGTTCCAAACTAGAAACAATGTAAATATCCTTCTGCAGAATTGAATAGAATACCTGCATAATAATAAAAAAGAATGAGCTATTGACCAAGGAATAACAATTGAATCTTAAAAAAAGAAAAAACAATGTTGAGTAAAAGAGCTCAGATGCAAAAAAATGCTTTCTGCATCTGTATGTTTCCATATTTTTATTTTTAAATATTGATTTGGCTGCATCGAGTCTTAGTTGTAGAACATGGGCTCTTCAGTCTTCGTTGCAGCATGTGGGATCTTTAGTTGTGGCATGTGGCAGCATGTGGGTTCTAGATCCCTGACAAGGGATTGAACCCAGGCACCCAGCATTGGGAATGCAGAGTCTTTGTCACTGGCCATGAGGCAAGTTCTTCATGGTTCCATATTTTTAAAAGTTCAAAGACAAACATGATGGATGCATGGGGATAAAGATTAGAATAGTGATTATCCTTGAAGGGGAATATTGACCCGGAGGGGCCAAAGAGAACCTTCTGTTGTGCTGGAGATAGCCTAGTCTCCAGTGTGATTATAAGAGTAGTGATTAAAAGAGGGTTTTACATATGTAAAGATCCAATGAACTGTGTATTTCAAATTTGTACACATTACAATATGTTGCACTTCAATTTGAAAATGGACCATTTTTCCACATCAGTGATTTTTTTTTTTTTTTTTTTTGGTCTTTTTATCTACGAGGGGGCAAAAGAAGGCAATTATAAAGGCTTGTCTCCTTGACCATGACTTTGCTGGTCTTGCATGTTTTAGGTAAATCAGACCAAGTGACAAAACCTCACTAATCTGAGTAATTGATTTTCATTTAGAAGGTAACAACTGTAACAATTGAATATTTATTGGATTTAAAGTAGTTATTAGTAGAGCCTGAAGTCAGGTAGGTTGATTCCTCCAGTTCCATTCTTCTTTCTCAAGATAGCTTTGGCTATTCGAGGTTTTTTGTATTTCCATACAAATTGTGAAATTATTTGTTCTAGCTCTGTGAAGAATACCGTTGGTAGCTTGATAGGGATTGCATTGAATCTGTAGATTGCTTTGGGTAGTATACTCATTTTCACTATATTGATTCTTCCAATCCATGAACATGGTATATTTCTCCATCTATTAGTGTCCTCTTTGATTTCTTTCACCAGTGTTTTATAGTTTTCTATATATAGGTCTTTAGTTTCTTTAGGTAGATATATTCCTAAGTATTTTATTCTTTCCATTGCAATGGTGAATGGAATTGTTTCCTTAATTTCTCTTTCTGTTTTCTCATTATTAGTGTATGGGAATGCAAGGGATTTCTGTGTGTTGATTTTATATCCTGCAACTTTACTATAATCATTGATTAGTTCTAGTAACTTTCTGGTGGAGTCTTTAGGGTTTTCTATGTAGAGGATCATGTCATCTGCAAATAGTGAGAGTTTTACTTCTTCTTTTCCAATTTGGATTCCTTTTATTTCTTTTTCTGCTCTGATTGCTGTGGCCAAAACTTCCAAAACTATGTTGAATAGTAATGGTGAAAGTGGGCATCCTTGTCTTGTTCCTGACTTTAGAAAAAATGCTGACTTCAGGCTCTACTACAAAGCCACAGTCATCAAGACAGTATGGTACTGGCACAAAGACAGAAATATAGATCAATGGAACAAAATAGAAAGCCCAGAGATAAATCCACGCACATATGGACACCTTATCTTTGACAAAGGAGGCAAGAATATACAATGGATTAAAGACAATCTCTTTAACAAGTGGTGCTGGGAAATCTGGTCAACCACTTGTAAAAGAATGAAACTAGAACACTTTCTAACATCATACACAAAAATAAACTCAAAATGGATTAAAGATCTAAACGTAAGACCAGAAACTATAAAACTCCTAGAGGAGAACATAAGCAAAACACTCTCTGACATACATCACAGCAGGATCCTCTATGACCCACCTCCCAGAATATTGGAAATAAAAGCAAAAATAAACAAATGTGACCTAATTAAACTTAAAAGTTTCTTCACAACAAAGGAAACTATAAGCAAGGTGAAAAGACAGCCTTCAGAATGGGAGAAAATAATAGCAAATGAAGCAACGGACAAACAACTAATCTCAAAAATATACAAGCAACTCCTACACCTCAATTCCAGAAAAATAAACGACCCAATCAAAAAATGGGCCAAAGAACTAAATAGACATTTCTCCAAAGAAGACATACAGATGGCTAACAAACACATGAAAAGATGCTCAACATCACTCATTATCAGAGAAATGCAAATCAAAACCACTATGAGGTACCATTTCATGCCAGTCAGAATGGCTGCTAGCCAAAAGTCTACAAGCAATAAATGCTGGAGAGGGTGTGGAGAAAAGGGAACCCTCTTACACTGTTGGTGGGAATGCAAACTAGTACAGCCACTATGGAGAACAGTGTGGAGATTCCTTCAAAAACTGGAAATAGAACTGCCTTATGATCCAGCAATCCCACTGCTGGGCATACACACTGAGGAAACCAGAAGGGAAAGAGACACGTGTACCCCAATGTTCATCACAGCACTGTTTATAATAGCCAGGACATGGAAGCAACGTAGATGTCCATCAGCAGATGAATGGATAAGAAAGCAGTGGTACATATACACAATGGAGTATTACTCAGCCATTAAAAAGAATTCATTTGAATCAGTTCTAATGAGGTGGATGAAACTGGAGCCTATTATACAGAGTGAAGTAAGCCAGAAAGAAAAACACCAATACAGTATACTAACACATATATATGGAATTTAGAAAGATGGTAACAATAACCCTGTATACAAGATAGCAAAAGAGACACTGATGTATAGAGCAGTCTTATGGACTTGTGGGAGAGGGAGAGAGTGGGAAGATTTGGGAGAACGGCATTGAAACATGTATACTATCATGTATGAAATGAGTCACCATTCCAGGTTCGATGCATGATACTGGATGCTTGGGGCTGGTGCACTGGGACGACCCAGAGGGATGGTATGGGGAGGGAGGAGGGTTCAGGATGGAGAACACATGTATACCTGTGGTGGATTCATTTTGATATTTGGCAAAACCAATACAATATTGTAAAGTTTAAAAATAAAATAAAATAAAACACACAAAAAAGTAGTTATTAAAGATAAATTTTATTTACAGAGGTGTTGAGAGCATTCTGTAAGCAACACTTTTTGTATTTGTCCTACCCATGAATCAGTAGTCACAAGCCCATGACCTTGACCACCTCTTTGTCCCTTTGTTTGTGGCCTCATGTACCCTATCGAGGTCATCTAGGGTCCTTCATAGGCTCTGTCAATGGCCTGATTTCACCTGCCTTACAGTTTGACCAATGAACTTTGGAAATACACAAGGAGATAGTGCTTCACTTCAGAAACCACAAGAAAATTAAAATGTCTGGAATTTTAGAAAATATTGTAGGGTTGGAGGGGGCAGCAAATTTTCCAAATATTAACCTATTCTGTCAATAGATGTTAAAGCCTTCGTGGAAGAGGATGGTGGCTCTCTGTTTCTGGTGTGATTGAAAACAATCAACTTAGATACAGCAAAACACAGCTAGGATGAAAGTCAGGAAGAACTGGAGAATTGGAAAGGACTTTAGAGATCATCTTTATCTTGTGTTTCTAAGAGCACGAATACCATGCATTTGAATAAGGATTTTTATTATACCTATTTCTATTTAATCCATGGAGAAGTGGGAAATACATGCCCTGACATCATTAGAAGGAAAATAATATTTTTACCCCCTATTAGACTTTAATGATTATCTGTGCAAAGCAGTTACATATTATGATAGCAGAGGAGACAAATTTTGGAGTTGGAATGGTGATGCCAAATCCAGCCTCTGTACCCAGACACTAAATTAAATCTTGGAGACAGAGTTTTGAGTGAAGTAGAAAAGAATTATTTTATTGCTTTACTTGGCAAAGAGGGCCACAGCAGTCTAGTGCCCTCAGTACAATGTGCCCTGACCTGGAGGGGTTAGCAGATAATGATTCAAAGAAAGCATTCTTCTGATTGGTTGAGGAGTTGAGGAGTGGAGTAACCGGGAGTCAGCAGCATCAAACTTCTGCTTCCAACCAGTCTGGGGTCTAAATGCTTGTGGGTAGAATGCAGTTAAATTTTCCCATCTGGTGAGGGTGTCAGTATCTACAAAACAGCTCAAAGATATTCTTGTGTATATCCCTTGAGGGGGAACCAAGACCTTGCCCCAGTTCAGTTCAGTCCCTCAGTCATGTCCGACTCTTTGTGACCACATGGACTGCAGCATGCCAGACTTCCCTGTCCTTCACCAACTCTTGAAGCGTGCTCAAACTCATGTCCATCTAGCTGGTGATAGCATCCAACCATCTCATCCTCTGTCGTTCCCTTCTCCTCCTGTCATCAATCTTTCCCAAGATCAGGGTCTTTTCAAATGAATCAGTTCTTCGCATCAGGTAGCCAAAGTATTGGAGTTTCAGCTTCAGCATCAGTCCTTCCAATGAATATTCAGGACTGATTTCCTTTAGAATGGACTGCTTGGAGCTCTTTGCAGTCCAAGGGACTCTCAAGAGTCTTCTCCAACTCCACAGTTCAAAAGCATCAATTCCTCGGCACTCAGCTTTCTTTATGGTTCAACTCTCACATCCACACAAGACTACTGGAAAAACCATAGCTTTGACTAGACAGACTTTTGTTTGTCAACAAGGTAATGTCTCTGGTTTTTAATATGCTGTCTAGGTTGGTCATAACTTTCCTTCCAAGGAGCAAGTGTCTTTTAATTTCATGGCAGCAGTCACCATCTGCAGTGATTTTGGAGCCCCTCAAAATAAAGTCTGTCACTGTTTCCTTTGTTTCCCCTTCCATTTACCATGAAATGATGGGATGAAGATGCCATGATCTTCATTTTCTGAATGTTGAGTTTTAAGCCAACTTTTTCACTCTCCTCTTTCACTTTCATCAAGAGGCTCTTTAGTTCTTCTCATTCTGCCATAAGGTTGGTGTTATCTGCATATCTGAGGTTATTGATATTTCTTCTGGCAATCTTGATTCCAGCTTGTGCTTCATCCAGCCCAGCATTTTGCATGATGTACCCTGCATATAAGTTAAATAAGCAGAATGACAATATATATAGCTATAGCCTTGATGTACTCCTTTCCCAATTTGGAACCAGTCTGTTGTTTCATGTCCAATTCTAACTATTGCTTCTTGAGCCACATACAGATTTCTCAGGAGGCAGGTCAGGTGGTCTGGTATTCCCATCTTTTAAAGAATTTTCCACAGTTTGTTGTGATCCACATAGTTAAAGACTTTGGTGTAGTCAATAAAGCAGAAGTAGGTGTTTTTCTAGAACTCTCATGCTTTTCTATGACCAAACGGATATTGGCAATTTGATCTTTGATTCCTCTACTGTTTCTAAATCCAGCTTGAATGTCTGCAAGTTCTTGGTTCATGTACTGTTAAAGCCTAGCTTGGAGAATTTTGAGCATTTCTTTGCTAGCCTGTGAGATGAGTACAGTTGTGCAGTAGTTTGAACCTTGCCCCAGGGCTGCACTATTGTTTCCTGACTGTTCCTCCCTTGTTTCCACATCCTCTCCCTTGTTTAATCAGTGACTGTTTGAACCTGCCCATTGGAACTCAGGGAAGGTCATGGAGGCTGAATGAAGCCTAGTCCTTTAATAAAGAAATGGAGGACTTCCTGGTGACACAGTGGATAGGGATCTGTGTGCCAGTGTAGGGGAAATGAGTTCTATCTCAGAGATAGCAATCTGCTCTCTATAAAACAGAGAAAACCTCTGGGCAGCAATAAAGACCCAGTGCACCCCACCCCACAAAAAAGAAATGTGGGAACACAGAAAGGCTTTTGTGCTAAGGAATCCCAGAGGGTCCTGCTCAGTTTCAGCAGGGAATTTAGGGTTTGCTGTTTATTGGTTATGTGACCCTGGACAAGTTACTTAACTTCTTCAGTTCCTGTCTCCTTAATTGTTAAAGTGGAGCTTGTATTAGTGAGCTGACATACGTTAGCTCTTAATACTTAATAGAACAAAGGCTGGTATATCTTAGCAGCTCAATAAGTATTACTTATCATCATCATTACATAACAACAACAACATAACTGTAACAGCTATTATTTGATAGCTTATATTTGTGTAGTGAATCTGGTGTAAACTTTATGTGAGACTACCAGTGTGGTAACGCCAAGTGCTCCCTGTCCTTTTTTATCCCTTAGCCCGCTGTGTTTATCCTTCATACAGAATTGAAGCAATTTATATAATGGTTTTAGAAGAGAGGTAAAATAGGATGAGATTCATTACTGTTGCACTGATTTGTGCCTAGCACCCCCATGGGAAATTTATTGACAGCTAAGTCACCTAGTCCCATGGTACCAGTTAATAGAAAAATGCTTCATCTATAGTGAATTCACTTGTTATGGTAGGTGGGAACATTTCATTTTCTAATCTTTTTTATTTGCAGCTGCACTAGACTCAGTGTTCCAATATTTTTATTTTAAAAGTATTTGTTTACATTTGAAATTACTCTTCAGAGGAAGCAAAGTGTCTTCCTATTTGCGAGGCAGGGTAATGTGTTTGTAGCCCCATTAAAATGTGACAATAGCACAGCTGTGGGAGCTGGTGGGGCTTAATCTTTTGAGCTAGAATAAAGTGCTGTGTACCTGAACTTCTATATATTAATTAGACATAAATATTCATCTGTATTAAATTTGCATATTATAATCATGACTTATATATAATATGTTATGATTATAACATAGTGATGTTAGGTGAATGAAGAAACGTAACAACTACAACCAGTGCCCATACCCATCACTGTAGTTGTCGCTGTATGACACGAACCTAAATACAAACATTACATAAAAAATTGGAACATATGTTCTTATCATATTGCTGTTTGTCTGGTTCAAAAGCTTATGGCTTATTTGGTGATTTTGTTATTATGGAATACCATCTAAATGTGAGTTCCAACTTAAGTGTTTTGATTTTTACAGATCTAGAAAAGAGATTATCCTTTTTTTCTAGAGAATAATTCTTTGAAATTGGAGGTTGGATTTGGGGAAAAAAGGAAACACTTGAATTTTATGGTATACTTAAAAAAATAATCCTAGGGACTAAAACTTACTTTCATTTATTTTATGCCAATAATAGACATAAGACTCTATGAACATGAAAACACTCTAAATTTGGATATTTAGATCCTTCAATTTGTTATCTATTATCTGTTTTGAAGCATGTGTCTCTTCTAGAACATGTATGTGCGTTAGTTGCTCAGTCATGTCTGACTCTTTGCAACCCATGAACTATATAACCTGCTAGGTTCCTCTGTCCATGGAATTCTTTAGCCAAAAATACTGGAGTGGCTTGCCATTCCCTTCTTCAGGGGATCTTCCTGACCCAGGGATTGAACCCGGGTCTCCTGCCTTGCAGGTAGATTATTTATCATCTGAGCTACCAGGGAAGTCCTTACTCAACTTGTTTGAGTCACTAAGGCATCCACTAACTCAACTCTAATTGTTTTTATATCATTGCCTTTAGATGATACAGATTTTATAAAAACATCAAAGCTAACAGGGAAAACAGCTGAAGAATGTTCCATAAGAAAACACAGAAAATAAAAAGAATTTGAAAATATGGTAGGTATGTTCATCCATATATAATACATTGAGAACCAATCAGATGGTAAGCACAGAAACATGGGGGAGAAAAAACAAATGGACTAGATTCAGCTATTTAAGGGTTATTTTAACTGGCCAGAAAAAAAAATCTCTTCATTTCTCAGTTAGTAATTTTTCTTCTATTACATCATGTAATCAAGAAATATTTTTGTAGAGCCTCCTGGAAGCCAGGATCTTCTAGACACTGGGGATTTATCAAAGAATTAACAAGAGTGGGGTGTGGCCTAAGATCAAAGTAGGAGACTGATTGTTCCTCCAAAAGTTTCAATGAATGGCTAGGGTTGTGGTGAGAAGCTGTTAGGGAAAGCAGTATAAAATGAGACTGGAAACACAGGTACTTAGACTGTGGATTAGAGGCTGTGGGGCCTTCTCAGTATGTCACTTCTTCAGCTGTGAGCACTCTGGTCTCCTGCTTCATCTCTCTGGTCAAAAAGGCAGTTAAAGTCCAGTCTTTCATGGGTCCAACAAGCCCAAAATAGATCAGGAGATGTTAAGTGTTAGGAAGGCAGTGAAAAAGAGAAGTGTGATAGAACAGAAGTTTGAGAGAGTACAGCCTTAGAGAGGGTGGTCAGGAAAGATTTCTCAGGGAGGCTGACATTTGAGCTAAGATTTAAACAACAAGGAAGAGAATATCTACAAAAACCCTGAGTTGTGTGTGATTTTTCCAGAAATAAGAAACAAGTCTGACTGAGAGCAAATGAAAGGGTTAGGACGATACTGAAATCATTCAAGCCATAACAGAGCTAAACTCCCAATTCCTGTCCTCTCTCAACATCCTTGGGTTAAAGAAACAACCTAACAACAGCCTGTATAATCAAAACATGCTACTCATTTGTTCCCTTAAGAGAGTAATTTATAACTGAAGGAGTTTTTGATAGAACATGAAATTTATGTTCCTGGAAAACTTCCTATTAGGAAAAATTGTGTGCTAAAAATAATAAAGTTACAAAAAACATCTGCTTCTGCTTTATTGACTACACCAAAGCCTTTGACTGTGTGGATCACAACAAACTGTGTAACATTCTTAAAGAGATGGGAATACCAGACCACCTGACCTGCCTCCTTAGAAATCTGTATGTGGATCAAGAAGCAACAGTTAGAGCTGGACATGAAACAACAGACTGGTCCCAAATCAGGAAAGTAGTTTGTGAAGGCTATATATTGTCACCCTGCTTATTTAACTTATATGCAGGGTACATCATGCAAAATGCTGGGCTGGATGAAGCACAAGCTGGAATCAAGATTTCCGGGAGAAATATCAATAACCTCAGATATGCAGATGACACCACCCTTTGGCAAAAGTGAAGAACTAAAGAGCCTCTTGATGAAAGTGAAAGAGGAGAGTGAAAAAGTTGGCTTAAAGCTCAACATTCAGAAAACAAAGATCATGACATATGGTCCCATCATTTCATGGCAAATAGAAGGGGAAATAATGGAAACAGTGACAGACTTTATTTTGGGAGGCTCCAAAATCACTGCAGATGGTGACTGCAGCCTTGAAATTAAAAGATGCTTGCTCTGTGGAAGAAAAGTTATGACCAACCTAGACAGCATATTAAAAACTAGAGATATTACCTTATTGACAAAGGTCTGTCAAAGCTATGGTTTTTCCAGTAGTCTTGTATGGATATGAGAGTTCGACCATAAAAAAAGCTGAGTGCTGAAGAACTGATGCTTTTAAACTGTGGTGTTGGAGAAGACTCTTGAGTGTCCCTTGAACTGCAAGGAGATCCAACCAATCCATCCTAAAGGAAATAAGTCCTGAATATTTATTGGAAGGACTGATGCTGAAGCTGAAACTCCAATACTTTGGCCACCTGATGCAAAGAACTGACTCATTTGAAAAAACCCTGATCCTGGAAAAGATTGAAGGCAGGAGGAGCAGGGGACGACAGAGGATGAGATGGTTGAATGACATCACCAACTCAATGAACATGAGTTTGAGAAAGCTCCAGGAATTGGTGATGGACAGGGAAGCCTGGTGTCCTGCAATTCATGGGGTTGCAAAGAGTGAGACACAACTGAGCAACAGAACTGATCTGAACTGAAAAATAATAAGGCTTATGGGAAAATAGAACTGAGGCAGACCATTTAAAACCTATGCAACTCTGTTGCCAGAACTTTAACCGATACAGTAATACTGTCTGAAGGCAAAACAACTAGGGGTTGCCTTATGGGATACCAAAAATGCACAAGCAAAATAGAATGAAAGTACTGGCTTGTTAATATGGAGACAGTACAACTGGAATTGGAGTTCTGAGTAAAGGAAGAAGAGCAGTTAAAGCTGGGGTGCACCTCTTTGGAGAAGGGATCCTGGATGCAGGCACTTATTTGAAATAACACAATATTGAAAGGGCTCCTGCCTCTGCAGCAACAAGTGGAGACCATTGTTCTTTCCCGCTGAAGAGTTTACTTTTTTCCACAATTGTTGCTTCCCTTACTTGAAAAAATTGCATTTCAGTCAACATAGATTCTGCCTTCTACACTGATAGAATTTCTCTACTTACCACTTGCTTATATACTAATTGGTTTATAATATACATCGTAGGTGGAAGACTGTAGCTCATTTGTTTTTAAGTTTTATCTCACTAAGTATCTGTGTGAATGTGTGTTCAGTTGCTCAGTTGTGTCTGACTCTCTAAACCCTATAGACGATAACCCACCAGACTCCTTGTCTATGAAATTTTTGAGTCAAAAATACTGGAGTGGGTTGTCATTTCGTTCTCCAGGGGATCCTCCTGACCCAGGGATTGAACCTGCATTGGCAGGCAGATTCTTTACCACTGTGCCACCTGGGAAGTCACAATAAGGATATTGTGATTCAATTCAATTCAATTCAACAAGGATTTATTGAGTGATTAGTTTGTGCATGTTACTTTAATTAACGTATCTAAAAAGACCTGGTCAGTTACTGTGTCATTGAATCCTAGAGTCTTCACTTTTTGTGACCACATCACGTGTGAATGGAAGAATTATTCTCACATTGGATGCTTTTTTTGGTTGTTGTTGTTTAGTTGCAAAGTCATGTCTGACTCTTTTGTGACCCCAAGGACTCCAGACCGCCAGACTCCTCTGTCCATGGGATTTCCCAGGCAAGAATACTGGAGTGGGTCGCCATTTTATTCTCCAGGAGATCTTCCTGACTGAGGGATGGAACCCATGTCTCCTATATTGCAGGAGGTCTTTTTACTGCTGAGCCACCAAGAAAGTTTTAAAAGAATTACACATAATCAAAACAAACTGAAAATTTATTAGTTTATTTTAAATGTATAAGGAAAGTTTTTTTAAAAAATATAATTCTTTGATATGCTCATGAAAATTGAGTAATAATCCCATCATCTGTCTGTTTTGTAAAGAATTTCTGCTTAAAATGGGAGACACATTTTCAAAACTAACTTCTTTGCTTTTCTCTGGTGTAGCATTTTCTATGGTGTGTTCTGAAAAATAGTCATTCTCAGTGGTTGCTAGTAAGTACTAAACAAAATCAGTTTTGTAGGGGTGGCATGCCCGTACTATGTAAGGTGCCCAACTGGGCTTGAGAATTAAATTAAGACAGATTAACAGGAAAAGTGAATTTATTTAATGTAAGTTTTACATGACACAGGAGCCCTTGTATGGAAACAAAGACACAAAAGGACAGGCAAAACTTAAATGTTTTTATACTAGGTTGAATAAAGAAAGGCAATTGTGAAAAATAATTAAACTAAATGGAAAGAATATAGAGAGATAATTATTTTAACAAGGTCTATTTGTATAGAGTTCTTTCAGCCTCGACTTCTGCCTCTGGTGATAAGGATGTTTCTTTCCTCCTGGCATAGGGAGAACAGCTCTCACATGAAAGTTTTGTCTTCTGTTTTCAGCAAGAAAAAAGGGAAGTTAGCTCTTCAAGTGCCTTTAGGTCAAAATGATTCTTATGCCCAAGTAGCATATTTTGGGATAGCATGTACTGTCACCCTTTAGCTACAAAATGCCCTAGGTCTGGAAACACTGGTTAGTGTGAAACATATATCTTTACTTTTAAACTTCTAAGTGTTGTCTAATATTTTAATGTGCCTTGTGAATCTCTAAGAAGGGGGCATACTGCCTGCCATTTACCAAAGTCATTTGTCCATCAAACTCTTGATGGAATATCTTGTGAGGCTGATGACTTAACAACAGTTTGGGAAATCCTAATCTATTTTGTGAGACTTGGAAGTAAATAAACAGTTCCTGTTTTCCTCATTTCCTTCCTTGACCATAAAACCTGCCATAAACCAGGTGAGACACTGACATCCTTACTTCAACATGTTTCCATTTAAATAGTCATGACTCCAACCATGTCTGTGGTTGGGAATTTCATGATGGGAAGCAAGTATTATCAGCCAGTTGCTATTAAAGAAGTAGTGGTAGTGTGGACATGACCAAGGTTGGAGTGTGCTGTACAGAAACTTAGGGAGCAGTGATGCCAGAACATAGATGAAATTTAGCAGTTTTGTATTCAATAGTATAGTGTTTGGGAAGAGCTGACTTGAGTGGGCTTTCCAGGTGGTGCTAGTGGTAAAGAATCCTCCTGCCAATGCAGGAGAGACAAGAGACACAGGTTCGATCCCTGGGTCAGGTAGATCCTCTGGAGTAGGGAATGGCAACTTGTTCCAGTATTCTGCTATTCTGCCTGGAAAATTCCATGAACAGAGGGGCCTGGCAGATCGCAGTCCATGGAGTCACAGAGAGTCAGACACGACTGAGAGATAGAACGTTCTAACAACTTGAATGTAGTTTTCTACTTTTCCCTTTCTGTCAGTGGTAAGTCAACATTTGTGTTCATGCCAAGACTCCTTTTAACTTACTTATTTACTAGCTTCAATTTTATGTAAAAGTATTTAAACCAGTGGCACATTCAGTGATAAGTTTTTTGGTAACATACCACATTTTATGCATTTTTCAGTCAGATTATGTAGGAAACTTTAATCCCTATCTAAGCATGAAATCAGCTATTTAAAAATATTTAAGAATGAGTTTATTTTAAATTTAAATGAAAACTGTTTATTTTATCTTGTTAGATTTGTTTCAACTATCAGCATCCTCTGGGAAAATACCTAAAACAAATTTAGTAGAGGCCTAAGAGAAAACCTTGTGAAGTCAGTAAATTGTATGGCCAGAAGAACACTAGAAAATTCTGAAACTTGCCTACAAAATATATACCCATTAACTCTGTATTCTATTTTTATATATCCTAAAGATTGAGAGCCACTGAACTGTATTAAAGGGAAAAATATATGGATAGTCTATATGCAAATGCC
Organism: Bos taurus; assembly: GCF_002263795.3. Lineage (NCBI taxonomy): Eukaryota > Metazoa > Chordata > Mammalia > Artiodactyla > Bovidae > Bos > Bos taurus. The sequence goes on along the minus strand of NC_037329.1, from coordinate 43,270,364 downwards.
TGGGAATTAAAACTGTTTGTTTTTAAGGTGACTCTTGCAGTCAGAAGATCATTATATCTACTATTGTGGACATGAATCCTTCAGAAGAAATGGAGTAGCCCTCATAGTCAACAGAAGAGTCCAAAATGCAGTACTTGGATGGAGTCTCAAAAATGACAGAATGATTTCTGTTTGTTTCCAAGGCAAACCATTCAGCATCACAGTAACCAAGTCTATTCCCTAACCACTGATGCTGAAGAAGCTGAACTTGACTGGTTCTAGGATGACCTACAAGACCTTTTAGAACTAACACCAAAAAAGATGTCCTTTTCGTCATAGGGGATTGGAATGCAAAAGTAGAGAGTCAAGACATACCCAGAATAACAGGCAAGTTTGGCCTTGAAGCACAAAATGAAACAGGGCAAAGACTAAAAAGAGTTTTGTCAAGAGAACACAGTGGTCATAACGAATACCCTTTCCAACAATCCAAGAGACAACTCTGCACATGGATATCACCAGATGGTCAATACTAAAATCAGATTGATTGTGTTCTTTGCAGCTCAAGGTGGAGAAACTCTATACAGTCAGGAAAACAACTCTGGGAGCTGACTGTGGCTTAGATCATGAGCTCCTTATTGTAAAATTCAAGGTTAAATTGAAGAAAGTAGGGAAGATCACTAGATCATTCAGGCATGACCTTAATCAAATCCCTTACAATTATACAGTGGAGGTGATGACTAGATTCAAGGAATTAGATCTGGTAGACAGGCTGCCTGGGGACCTATGGACAGAGGTTCATAACATTGTATAGGAGGCAGTGACCAAAACCATCTCAAAGAAAAAGAAATGCAAGAAGGCCAAGTGGTTGTCTGAGGAGGCTTTACAAATAGCTAAAGAAAGAAGAGAAGTGAAAAGCAAGGGAGAAAGGGAAAGGTAAGTCCAACTGAATGCAGAGTTTCAGAGAATAATAAGGATAGATAAGGAGGACTTAACTGAACAAAGCAAAGAAATAGAGGAAAAAAATAGAAAGGGAACAACTAGAACTCTCTTTGAGAAAATTAGAGATACCAAGGGAACACTTAATGCAAGGATACGTACAATAAAGGACAGAAATGGTAAGGACCTATCAGAACCAGAAGAGATTAAGAAGAGGTAGCAAGGGGGAGAAGGAGGAGGCGGCGGCGGTGGTGGTAAATCTTTTATAAATGGCGCCGAAGCAGGACCCGAAGCCTAAATTCCAGGAGGGTGAGAGAGTGCTGTGCTTTCATGGGCCTCTTCTTTATGAAGCAAAGTGTGTAAAAGTTGCCATAAAGGATAAACAAGTCAAATACTTCATCCATTACAGTGGTTGGAATAAAAATTGGAATGAATGGGTTCCAGAAAGCAGAGTACTCAAGTATGTGGATACCAATTTACAGAAACAGAGGGAACTTCAGAAAGCCAATCAGGAGCAGTATGCAGAGGGGAAGATGCGAGGGGCTGCCCCTGGAAAGAAAACTGCTGGGCTGCAGCAGAAATATCTTGACGTGAAAACAAAAAAGAACAAACAGAAGACACCTGGAAATGGAGGTGGTGGCAGCACCAGTGAGACACCTCAGCCTCCTCGCAAGAAAAGGGCTAGAGTAGATCCTACTGTTGAAAATGAAGAGACATTCATGAGCAGGGTTGAAGTAAAAGTCAAGATTCCCGAAGAACCGAAGCCATGGCTTGTCGATGACTGGGACTTAATTACCCGGCAAAAACAGCTCTTCTATCTTCCTGCCAAGAAGAACGTGGATTCCATTCTAGAGGATTATGCAAATTACAAGAAATCTCGAGGAAACACAGATAATAAGGAGTATGCAGTCAATGAGGTTGTGGCTGGGATAAAGGAGTACTTCAATGTGATGCTGGGCACTCAACTGCTCTACAAATTTGAGAGGCCGCAGTACGCTGAGATCCTTGCGGACCACCCTGACGCACCCATGTCCCAGGTGTACGGGGCGCCACATCTCCTGAGACTGTACGAATTGGAGCAATGTTGGCCTATACACCTCTGGATGAGAAGAGTCTTGCTTTATTACTGAATTATCTTCATGATTTCCTAAAGTACCTGGCAAAGAATTCTGCAACTTTGTTTAGTGCCAGTGATTATGAAGTGGCTCCCCCTGAGTACCATCGGAAAGCTGTGTGAGGCACGTGTACCCACCCATGTTTGATCTCTGTAAACACCTTTTTGTTTCTTAGTCCTTCTCTTGTACAAACAATGTACTTTGGAAATGTTCGTGTATAATAAAATTGATGTTTGTTTTCTGTTTGATTTTAAACAGAGAAAATAAAAGGAGTTACAGCTCCTTAAAAAAAAAAAAAAGAAGAAGAGGTAGCAAGAATACATGGAAGAACTATACAAGAAAGGTCTTAATGACTCAGATAACCACAATGTTGTGGTCACTCACCAGGAGCCGGAAAACCTGGAGTGTGAAGTCTGGTGGGCCTTAAGAAACATTACTACAAACAAAGCTAGTGGAAGTGATGGAATTCCAGCAGAGTTATTTAAAATCCTAAAAGATGATGAAGTTAAAGTGCTGCACTGAATATGTCAGCAAAATTGGAAAACTGAACAATGGCCACAGGATGGGAAAAGATCAGTTTTCACTCCAATCCCTAAGAAGGACAGTGCCAAAGAATGTTCAAACTACTGCACAATTGCACTCATTTCAGATGCTAGTAAGGTTATTCTCAAAATCCTTCAAGCTAGGCTTTAGCAGTATATGACCTTAGAACTTCCAGATGTACAAGATGGGTTTCAAAGAGGCAGGGGAAACAGAGGTCAAATTGCCAGCATTTGTTGGATCATGGAGAAAGCAAGGGAATTCCAGAAAAGCATCTACTTCTGCTTCATTGACTAGGCTAAAGACTTCGGCTGTGTGGATCACAACAAATGTGGAAAATTCTTAAAGAGAAGGGAATACCTAACCACCTTACGTGTCTCCTGAGAAACCTGTATGCGGATCAAGAAGCAACAGTTAGAACCAGACCTGGAACAACGGACTGGTTCAAAATTGGCAAAGCAAGACAAGGCTGTATATTGTCACTCTGCTTATTTAACTTATATGAAGAATATATCATGCAAAATGCCAGGCTGGATGAATTGCAAGCTGGAGTCAGGATTGCTGGGAGAAATAACAACCACCTCAGTTAGGCAGATGATACCACTCTAATGGCAGAATGTGAAAAGGAACTAAGGAGCCTTGTGAGGGTGAAAGAGGAGAGTGAAAAAGCAGGCTTGAAACTCAGCATTCATAAAACTAAGATCGTGGCATCCAGTCTCATTACTTCATGGCAAATAGAAGGGGAAATAGTGGAAGCAGTGATAGATTTTCTTGGGCTCTAAAATCACTGTGGACAGTGACTCAGTTCAGTTCAGTTCAGTACAGTTCAGTCACTCAGTTGTGTCCGACTTTTTGCGACCCCATGAATCGCAGCACGCCAGGCCTCCCTGTCCATCACCAACTCCTGAAGTTCACTCAGACTCACGTCCATTGAGTCAGTGATGCCATCCAGCCATCTCATCCTCTGTCGTCCCCTTCTCGTCTTGCCCCCAATCCCTCCCAGCATTAGAGTCTTTTCCAATGAGTCAACTCATCGCATGAGGTGGCCAAAGTACTGGAGTTTCAGCTGGAGTTTCAGCTTTAGCATCATTCCTTCCAAAGAAATCCCAGGGCTGATCTCCTTCAGAATGGACTGGTTGGATCTCCTTACAGTCCAAGGGACTTCTCCAACACCACAGTTCAAAAGCATCAATTCTTCGGCGCTCAGCCTTCTTCACAGTCCAACTCTCACATCCATACATGACCACAGGACTGCTGCTGCTGCTGCTGCTAAGTCGCTTCAGTCGTGTCCTACTCTATTCAACCCCATAGACGGCAGCCTACCAGGCTCCCCGTCCCTGGGATTCTCCAGGCAAGAACACTGGAGTGGGTTGCCATTTCCTTCTCCAGTGCATGAAAGTGAAAAGTGAAAGTGAAGTCACTCAGTGGTGTCTGACTCTTCACGACCCCATGGACTGCACCCTACCAGGCTCCTCTGCCCATGAGATTTTCCAGGCAAGAGTACTGGAGTGGAGTGCCATTGCCTTTTCCGAACCACAGGACTACAGTCATGCAATTAAAAGATGCTTGCTCCTTGGAAGGAAAGCTATGACAACCAAGACAACTTATTAAAAAGCAGAGACATCACTTTGCTGACAAAGATCTGTATAGTCATTTCTAATACTTATGTACGGATGTGAGAGTTGGATCATAAAGAAGACTGAGTGTGGAAGAACTGATACTTTTGAATTGTGGTGCTGGAGAAGACTCCTGAGAGTCCCTTGAACTGCAAGGAGATCAAATTAATCAATTCTAAAGGAAATCAACCTTGAATATTCATTGGAATGATTGATACTGAAGCTCCAATACTTTGGCCACCTGATGCGAAGAGCCAACTCATTGGTAAAGACCCTGATGCTGGGAAAATTCAGTTCAGTCACTCAGTCATGTCTCACTCTTTGTGATCCCGTGAACACCCTGTCCATCACCATCTCCCTGAGCTTGCTCAAACTCATGTCCATCTAGTCGGTGATGCCATCTAACTATCTCATCCTCTGTCATCCCCTGTTCCTCCTGCCTTCAGTCTTCCCAGCATTAGTTGTCTTTTCCAGTGAGTCAGCTCTTCACATCAGGTGGCTGAAGTATTGGAGCTTTAGCTTTAGCATCAGTCCTTCCAATGAATATTCAGGACTGATTTCCTTTAGGATGGACTGGTTGGATCTCCTTGCAGTCCCAGGGACCCTCAAGACTCTTCTCCAACACCACAGTTCAAAAGCATCAATTCTTCGGTGCTCAGCTTTCTTTATTTACCAACTCTAACATCTGTACATGACTACTGGAAAAACCATATCTTTGACTAGACAGAACTTTGTTGACTAAGTAATGTCTTTGCTTTTTAATATACTGTCTAGATTGGTCATAGCTATTCTTCCAAGGAGCAAATGTCTTTTAATTTCATGGCTACAGTCACCATCTGCAGTGATGTTGGAGCCCAAGAAAATAGATCTGTCACTCCTTCCATTGTTTCCCCACCTATATGCCATGAAGTGATAGGACCAGATGCCATGATCTTTATTTTTTGAATGCTGAGGTTTAAGCCAGCTTTTTCACTCTCCTCTTTTACTTTCATCAACAGGCTCTTTAGTTCCTTTTCACTTTCTGCCATAAGGGTGGTGTCATCTACATATCTGAGGTTATTGATCTTTATCCTTGCAATCTTGATTCCAGCTTGTGCTTCTTCCAGTCCAGCATTTCTAATGATGTACTCTGCATATAAGTTAAATAAGCAGGGTGACAACATACAGCCTTGACGTACTCCTTTTCCAATTTGGAACCAGTATGTTGTTCCATGTCCAATTCTAACTGTTGCTTCTTGACCTGCACACAGGTTTCTCAGGAGGCAGGTAAGGTGGTTTGGTACTCCCATCATTTAAGAATTTTCCATAGTTTGTTGTGATCCACACAGTAAACTCTTTGGTGTAGTCAATAAAGCAGAGGTAGATGTTTTTCTTGAATTCTCTTGTTTTCTCTTGGTCCAACAGATGTTGGCCATTTGATCTCTAGTTCCTCTGCCTTTTCTAAATCCAGCTTGAACATCTGGAAGTTCTTGGTTCATGTACTGTTGAAGACTGGCTTGGAGAATTTTGAGCATTACTTTGCTAGCATGTAAGATGAGTGCAATTGTGTGGTAGTTTAAATGTTCTTTGGCATTGCTTTTCTTTGAGATTGGAATGAAAACTGACCTTTTCCATTCCTGTGGCCACTACTGTGTTTTCAAAATTTACTGGCATATTGAGAGCAGCACTTTCACAGTATCATATTTTAGGATTTGAAATAGCTCAGCTAGAGTTCCATCACCTCCACTAACTTTGTTCATAGTGATGCTTCCTAAGGCCCACTTGACTTTGCATTCCATGATGTCTGGTTCTGTGTGAGTGATCATACCATAGTGGTTATCTGGGTCATGAAGATCTGTTTTTGTATAGTTCTTCTGTGTATTCTTGCCACCTTTTCTTAATGTCTTCTGCTTCTATTAGGTCCATACCATTTCTGTCCTTTATTGTGCCCAGTGCAGTTCAGTTCAGTTGCTCAGTCTGACTCTTTGCGACGCCATGGTCTGCAGCATGCCAGGCCTCCCTGTCCATTACCAATTCCTGGAGTTTACTCAAACTCATGTCCATTGAGTCAGTGATGCCATCCAACCATCTCATCCTCTGTTGTCCTCTTCTCCTCTCACCTTCAATCTTTCCCAGCATCAGGGTCTTCTCAAATGAGTCAGCTCTTTGTATCAGGTGGCCAAAGTATTGGAGTTTCAGCTTCAGCATCAGTCCTTCCAATGAACATTTAGGACTGATTTCCTTTAGGGTGGACTGGATCTCCTTGCAGTCCAAGGCACTCTCAAGAGTCTTCTCCAACACCACAGTTTAAAAGCATCAATTCTTTGGTGCTCAGCTTTCTTTTTAGTCTAACTCTCACATCCATACATACTGGAAAAACTATAGCCTTGACTAGATGGATCTATGTTGGCAAAGTAATGTCTCTGCTCTTTAATATGCTGTCTAGGTTCGTCATAACTTTTCTTCCAAGGAGTAAGCATCTTTATTTCATGGTTGCAGTCACCATCTGCAGTGACTTTGGAGCCCCCCAAAATAAAGTCTGCCACTGTTTCCACTGTTTCTCCATCTGTTTGCTATGAAGTGATGGGACTGGATGCCATGATATTTGTTTTTTGAATGTTGAGCTTTAAGCCAACTTTTTCACTCTCCTCTTTCACTTTCATCAAGAAGGTCTTTAGTTCTTCACTTTCTGCCATAAGGGGGGTGTCATCTGCATATCTGAGGTTATTGATATTTATTGTGCCCATGTTTCCATGCAATGTTCCCTTGGTATCTCCAATTTTCTGGAAGAAACTTATAGTCTTTTCCATTCTATTGTTTTCCTGTATTTCTTTGCATTGGTCACTTAGGAAGGCTTTCTTATCTCTCCTTGCTATTCTTTGGAACTCTGCATTCAGATGGATATATCTTTCCTTTTCTCCTTTGCCTTTTGCTTCTCTTCTTATCTCAGCTATTTGTAAGGCCTTGTCAGACAACCATTTTGCCTTATTGTATTTCTTTTTCTTAGGGATGGTCTTCATCACTGCCTCCTGTACAATGTCATGAACCTCCATCCATAGTTCTTCAGGCATTTTCTCTATCAGATCTAATCCCTTGAATCTATTTGTCACTTCTACTGCAAGTGGAATCATAAGAGATTTGATTTAGGTCATACTGAGTGTTCTAGTGGTTTTCTCCTAATTTCTTCAAGTTAAGTCTGAATTTTGCCACAAGGATCTCATGATCTGAGCCACAGTCAATTCTTTGTCTTCTTTTTGCCCATGTTATAGAGCTTCTCCATCTTCAGCTGCAAAGAATATAATCAATCTGATTTCGGTACTGACCATCTGGTGATGTCCATGTTTAGAGTCTTCTCTTTTGTTGCTGGAAGAAGGTGTTTGCTATAAGTAGTGTGCTGTCTTGACAAAACCCTGTTAGCCTTTGCCATGCTTCATTTTGAACTCCAAGGCCAAATTTGCCTATTACTCCAGGTATCTCTTGACTTTCTACTTTTGCATTCCAGTCCCCTATGATGAAAAGGACATCTTCTTTTTGGTGTTAGTTCTAGAAGGTCTTGCAGGTCATTATAGAACTGTTCAACTTCATCTTCTTCAGCATTAGGGGTTGCGGCATAGACTTGGATTACTATGTTATTGTATGGTTTGGCTTGGAAACGAACAGAGATCATTCTATTGTTTTTGAGTTTGCACCCAAGTACTGCATTTTGGACTCTTTCTTTTTGTCTATGAGGTCTACTCCATTTCTTCAAAGGGATTCCTGCCCTCAGTATATTGGTCATCTGAATTAAATCCACCCATTCCAGTCCACTGATTCCTAAAATGTCTGTATTCACTCTTGCCATCTGTTTGACCACTTCCAATTTACCTTGATTCATGGACCTAACATTCCAGTTTCCTATGCAATATTGTTCTTTACATCATTGGAGTTTACTTACATCACCACTCACATCCACAACTGGGCATTGTTTTCACTTTGGCTCAGCCTCTTCATTCTTTCTGGAGTTATTTCTCCACTCTTCCTCAGTAGCATTTTGCACACCTACCAACCTGGGGAGTTCATCTTTCAGTGTTTTATATTTTTGCCTTTTCATATGTTCATGGGGTTCTCAAGGCAAGAATACTAAAGTGGTTTGCCATTCCTTTCTCCAGTGGACCACGTTTTGTCATAACTCTCCACCATAACCTGTCTGTCTTTGGTGGCCCTACATGGCATGGCTCATAGTTTCAATGAGTTAGACAAGACTGTCATCCATGTGATCAGTTTGGTTAGCTTTCTCTGACTGTGGTTTTCATTCTGTCTGCCCTCTGATGGATAAGGATAAGAGATTTGTGGAAGCTTCCTGATGGGAGGGACTGGCTGTGGGGGAATATGGGTCTTGTTTTGATGGGCGGGCCTGTGATCAGTAAATCTTTATTCCAACTTTCTATCAATGGACAGGGCTGTGTTCCCTCTCTGTTGTTTGGCAAGGCCAAACAGGTAGGGGTAATGGTGGTAATGGTGACTTCCTTCAAAAGGAAGGAACTGTTGCATTGTTGTAATCAGTGCCCCTGACCCTGCAGCGGGCCCCTGTTAATCCTTGCCTCCACCAGAGACTCATGGCCACTCACAGGCAAGTCTGGCTCAGTCTCTTGTGGGGTCACTGCTCCTTTGTCCTGGGTCCTGGTGCACACAAGGTTTTATTCCCCCAGTCCTGTGGAAGTCTATTTCCCCAGTCCTGTGGAAGTTCTGTAATCAAATCCCACTGGCCTCCAAAGTCAAATTCACTGAGGGTTCTTAGCCCCTTTGCCAGATCTCCAGGTTGGGAAATCTTTTCTGCATCCTAGAACTTTCATAACAGTTCAAGAACTTCTGTGGTATAATGGTTCACCAGTTTGTGGGTTGTCTGCTCGGTGGCTCTTTGGTGTGGCTAATGGTGACCTCCCCCAAGAGGACTTAGGCCACATGCGGTGCCTCCCAGGTCTGCTGGAACCAGAGCCCCTGTCCCCATGGCACGCCACTGCTGGCCTGTGCCTCTGCAAGAGACACTCAAACACTCAAAGGCAGGTCTGGCTCTGTCTCTTGTGGGGTCCCTCGGTCCTGATGCACACAAGGTTTTGTTTGTGCCCTCCAAGTGTCTCTGGTGGGTATGGAGTCTGATTCTAAACGTAATTTTGCCCTTGCTACTGTCTTGTTGGGGCTTCTCCTTTGCCTTTGGATGTGAAGTATCTTTTTCTGGTGGGATCCAACATTTTCCTGTTGATGGTTGTTCATCAGCAAGTTGCAATTTGGAATTCTTGCAGGAGAAGATGAGTGCACGTCCTTCTGCTCCACCATCTTCCTTGGTAGCTGGGAAAGATTGAAGGCAAAAAGAGAAGTGAGCAGCAGAGGATGAGATGTTTAGATAGCATCACCAACTCAATGGACTTAATTTGAGCAAACTCAAGGAGATAGTGGAGGACAGAGGAGTCTGGCATGATCCAATTCATGGGGTTGCAAAGAGTCAGACACAACTTAGCAACAGAAAAACAGTACAACCCTGCACCCTAGAAGGGCAACAACCTAGGTGGAGAATACTAAAGTACTAACTTTAGTTTTTTTTTTTTTTTTTTTTTCTGTTTTGTATTACTGTGAAGCCTCTGTAAATTTTGTACAAATTAACATATTCATTTGTAGTAGTGATACCTCATCTTCATAGATGGTAGTCTTCATAGTTCATCAGATAAATGTCAAAATTCTGGTATATTTCAATTCTCTGCATTCTATCTTACTTTGTACATATCTTTATTATAGAACTTCTCATGTGATTATATCATCATCCCATTAGGTAGGATCTAGGTTCTAGGTCTCATTTATTTTATATTCCTAGTACCTCAGAGAGTGTTTCCTATTTGGTAGATGCTCATTTTTTTGTTAATAAATCTGTATTCTAGTCTCTATGGAGGATACTGGAAAAAGTCAGTTTTCATTCCAATCCCAAAGAAAGGCAATGCCAAAGAATGCTCAAACTACCACACAATTGCACTCATCTCACATGCTAGTAAAGTAATGCTCAAAATTCTCCAAGCCAGGCTTCAGCAATATGTGAACTGTGAACTTCCTAATGTTCAAGCTGGTTTTAGAAAAGGCAGAGGAATCAGAGATCAAATGGCCAACATCTGCTGGATCATGGAAAAAGCAAGAGAGTTCCAGAAAAGCATCTATTTCTGCTTTATTGACTATACCAAAGCCTTTGACTGTGTGGATGACAATAAATTGTGGAAAATTCTGAAAGAGATGGGAATACCAGACCACCTGATCTGCCTCTTGAGAAATTTGTATGCAGGTCAGGAAGCAACAGTTAGAACTGGACATGGAACAACAGACTGGTTCCAAATAGGAAAAGGAGTTCGTCAAGGCTGTATATTGTCACCCTGTTTATTTAACTTATATGCAGAGTACATTTTGAGAAACGCTGGACTGGAAGAAACACAAGCTGGAATCAAGATTGCCAGGAGAAATATCAATAACCTCAGATATGCAGATGACACCACCCTTTTGGCAGACAGTGAAGAGGAACTAGAAAGCCTCTTGATGAAAGTGAAAGTGGAGAATGAAAGTTGGCTTAAAGCTCAACATTCAGAAAACGAAGATCATGGCATCTGGTCCCATCACTTTATGGGAAATAGATGGGGAAACAGTGAAAACAGTGTCAGACTTTGTTTTTCTGGGCTCCATAATCACTGCAGATGGTAACTGCAGCCATGAAATTAAAAGACGTTTACTCCTTGGAAGGAAAGTTATGACCAACCTAGACAGCATATTCAAAAGCAGAGACATTACTTTGCCAGCAAAGGTTCGTCTAGTCAAGGCTATGGTTTTTCCCGTGGTCATGTATGGATGTGAGCGTTGGACTGTGAAGAAAGCTGAGTGCCGAAGAATTGATGCTTTTGAACTGTGGTGTTGGAGAAGACTCTTGAGAGTCCCTTGGACTGCAAGGAGATCCAACCAGTCCATTCTGAAGGAGATCAGCCCTGGGATTTCTTTGGAAGGAATGATACTAAAGCTGAAACTCCAGTACTTTGGCCACCTCATGCGAAGAGCTGACTCATTGGAAAAGACTCTGATGCTGGGAGGGATTGGGGGCAAGACGAGAAGGGAACGACAGAGGATGAGATGGCTGGATGGCATCACTGACTCGATGGACGTGAGTCTGAGTGAACTCTGGGAGTTGGTGATAGACAGGGAGGCCTGGTGTGCTGCGATTCACGGGGTCGCAAAGAGTGAGACACGACTGAGCGACTGATCTGATCCGATGGAGGATATATGCTTGCCTGAAAAATTTAATTGTGCTTGTATTATTATTCATTTTTTAATTAGTAAACTTTATTTTACATCAGTTTTGGGTTCACAGCAAAACTGAGTGCAAAGAGTTCCCACATATTCCGTATCCTGACACATGCACAACATCCTTGTTCAACAATGGTGCATTTACTTCAATCTATGAACCTACCGTGGTATATCATTATCACTCAAAGTCCATGGTTTACACTAGGCCTTACTTTTGGTGCTGTGCATTCTAATTGTTTTGACAGATGTATAATAACAGAGGTTGATCATTGTGGTTTGTACAAAATAGTTTCATTGCCCCCCAAATCCTCTGTAGTGTTGCCACTCTCTCTCTACTCCCTAACCTCTGGCAACCACTACTATTTGTACTGTTTCTAAGGTTTTACCTTTTTCAGAATATCATATAGTTGGAATCATACAGTATGTAGCCTTTTCGGATTGGCTTCTTTCACTTAATAACAAGCATTTACGTTTTTCCATTTCTCTTCATGGCTTCTTAAGTCATTACTTTTCGGGATGGAATAATATCCTTTTGTCTGGATGTACCACTATTTATTTATTCTTTCACCTACGAAAGAACATCTTGATTGCTTCCAAGTTTTAGCATTTGTGAACAAAGCTTACATAAACATCTGTGTTCAAGTTTTCATGAGGACTGTTTTCAGCTCCTATGGGCAAATACCAAGGAGTGTGATTGCCAGATTGTATAGTTGGATTATGTTTAGTTTAGTAAGAAACTGTCAAACTGTCTTTTAAATTGGATGCACCATTTTGCATTCTCATCAGCAATGTTGCTCCACATCCTCACCAGCATTTGGTGTTGCCGGTGTTTTGGATTGGGAACATTGTAATTGGTGTGTATTGATGTTTTGCTGTTTTAACTTGTATTTCCCTGATGACTTATGTTGAACATCTTTTCACATTTTTACTTGCCATCTGGGTATCTTCTTTGTTGAGATGTCTCTAGATCTTTGGCCTCTTTTAAACTGAGTTGTTTTCTTATTGCCAAGTTTTAAGATTTCTGTGTGTATTTTGCATATGTATTCTTTGCAAATACTTTCTCCCAGGCCTTCTCATTTTCTTGGCAGTGTCTTTCACAGAGCCAGACTTTAACATTTAATGAAGTCTAGTTTATCAATTATTTCTTTCTTGGATTGTACCTTTGGTGGTGTATGTAAAATATCATTGCTATACCCAAGGTCTGGAGAAGGCAATGGCAACCCACTCCAGTACTCTTGCCTGGAAAATCCCATGGACGGAGGAACCTGGTAGGCTGCAGTCCATGGGGTCGCTAAGAGTCGGACATGACTGAGCGACTTCACTTTCACTTTTCACTTTCATGCATTGGAGAAGGAAATGGCAACCCACTCCAGTGTTCTTGCCTGGAGAATCCCAGGGATGGGAGAGCCTGGTGGGCTGCCATCTCTGCAGCAGCAGCAGCAGCAGCATACCCAAGGTCATCTAGATTTTGTCCTCGGTTGTCTTCTAAGTGTCTTGTAGTTTTGTGTTTTATATGTTGTTTTATGATCTACTGCTTTTGTTGCATCCCACAGTTTTGATAAGTTGTGTTTTCTTTTTCACGTAGTTAAAAACATATTTAAACTTCTGAGACAACTTCTTTGATTCATGCATTATTTAGAAATGTGTTGTTTACACATTAAAATGATCATACACCATGACCAAGTGGGTTTTATCCAAGGGATGCAAGGATTCTTCAATATCCACAAATCAATCAATGTAATACACCACATTAACAAATTGAAAAATGAAAACCATATGATTATCTAAATAGATGGAGAGAAAGCCTTTGACAAAATTCAACATCCACTTACGATAAAAACTCTCCAGAAAGCAGGAATAGAAGGAACATACCTCAACATAATAAAAGCTATATATGACAAACCCACAGCAAATGCTATCCTCAATGGTGGAAAATTGAAAGCATTTCCCCTAAAGTCAGGAACAAGACAAAGGTGCCCACTTTCACCATTACTATTCAACATAGTTTTGGAAGTTTTGACCACAGCAATCAGAGCAGAAAAAGAAATAAAAGGAATCCAAATTGGAAAAGAAGAAGTAAAACTCTCACTGTTTGCACATGACATGATCCTCTATATAGAAAACCCAAAGACTCCATCAGAAAATTACTAGAACTAATCAATGATTATAGTAAAGTTGCAGAATATAAAATCAACACACAGAAATCCCTTGCATTCCTATACACTAATAATGAGAAAATAGAAAGAGAAATTAAGGAAACAATTCCATTCACCATTGCAATGAAAAGAATAAAATACTTAGGAATATATCTACCTAAAGAAACTAAAGACCTATATATAGAAAACTATAAAACACTGATGAAAGAAATCAAAGAGGACACTAATAGATGGAGAAATATACCGTGTTCATGGATTGGAAGAATCAATATAGTGAAAATGAGTATACTACCCAAAGCAATTTATAGATTCAATGCAATCCCTATCAAGCTACCAACAGTATTCTTCACAGAGCTAGAACAAATAATTTCACAATTTGTATGGAAATACAAAAAACCTTGACTAGCCAAAGCCATCTTGAGAAAGAAGAATGGAACTGGAGGAATCAACCTGCCTGTCTTCAGGCTCTACTACAAAGCCACAGTCATTAAAGACAGTATGGTACTGGCACAAAGACAGAAATATAGACCAATGAAACAAAACAGAAAGCCCAGAGATAAATCCATGCACCTATGGACACCTTATCTTTGAGAAAGGAGGCAAGAATATACAATGGATTAAAGACAATTTCTTTAACAAGTGGTGCTGGGAAAGCTGGTCAACCACTTGTAAAAGAATGAAGCTAGAACACTTTCTAACACCATACACAAAAATAAACTCAAAATGGATTAAAGATCTAAACGTAAGACCAGAAACTATAAAACTCCTAGAGGAGAACATAGGCAAAACACTCTCCGACATACATCACAGCAGGATCCTCTATGACCCACCTCCCAGAATACTGGAAATAAAAGCAAAAATAAACAAATGGGACCTAATTAAACTTAAAAGCTTCTGCACAACAAAGGAAACTATAAGCAAGGTGAAAAGACAGCCTTCAGAATGGGAGAAAATAATAGCAAATGAAGCAACTGACAAACAACTAATCTCAAAAATATACAAGCAACTCCTACACCTCAATTCCAGAAAAATAAATGACCCAATCAAAAAATGGGCCAAAGAACTAAATAGACATTTCTCCAAAGAAGACATACAGATGGCTAACAAACACATGAAAAGATGCTCAACATCACTCATTATCAGAGAAATGCAAATCAAAACCACTACGAGGTACCATTTCACACCAGTCAGAATGGCTGCTAGCCAAAAGTCTACAAGCAATAAATGCTGGAGAGGGTGTGGAGAAAAGGGAACCCTCTTAACACTGTTGGTGGGAATGCAAACTAGTACAGCCACTATGGAGAACAGTGTGGAGATTCCTTCAAAAAGTGGAAATAGAACTGCCATATGACCCAGCAATCCCACTGCTGGGCATACACACTGAGGAAACCAGAATTGAAAGAGATACGTGTACCCCAGTGTTCATCGCAGCACTGTTTATAATAGCCAGGACATGGAAGTAACCTAGATGTCCATCAGCAGATGAATGGATAAGAAAGCTGTGATACATATATACAATGGAGTATTACTCAGCCATTAAAAAGAATACATTTGAATCAGTTCTAATGAGGTGGATGAAACTGGAGCCTATTATACAGAGTGAAGTAAGCCAGAAAGAACACCACCAATACAGTATACTAACGCATATATATGGAATTTAGAAAGATGGTAACAATAACTCTGTATACGAGACAGCAAAAGAGACACTGATGTATAGAACAGTCTTTTGGACTCTGTGGGAGAGGGAGAGGGTGGGAAGATTTGGGAGAATGGCATTGAAACATGTATAATATCATATATGAAATGAATTGCCAGTCCAGGTTCAATGCACAATACTGGATGCTTGGGGCTGGTATGCTGGGACGACCCAGAGGGATGGTATGGGGAGGGAGGAGGGTTCAGGATGGGGAACATGTGTATACCTGTGTCGGATTCATGTTGATATATGGCAAAACCAATACAATATTGTAAAGTTAAAAAAAAAGAAATATGTTGTTTAATATTCACATACTCTGGGATTTCCTAGTTATCTTTCTGTTACTGATTTCTAGTTTAACTTTATTGTGGTCTGAGAGCAGCCTTTGTATGAATTGAAATATTTTGTTGAAAGTGGACATGTTGTACTGGGTAAAATGAAATTTGATAAATATGTCTTTAGCAATGCTGTTGTAAAATGTTGGGGTGGGGGGAGGATGCATTCTATAGTCCTATCATTAGGTCTCAGTCTGCTAGTGAGCCTTTGCTTTGGACTGTGAACTTCACTGGTGCTTCTCAGTTTACATCTACCCCTTATTGGGACAGGGCTGGGGTTGGGTATTTCTCCTTTCTCATGTGGAAGGCAAGATACTTATGGAGTTGAATACTTTCTTTGTTCCAGGACGATTGGACTCTGATAAAACCACAGGAGGTTAAAATTATAATTTTTCATTTTTTTCTGATAAAATTGTTTCTCCAGAGGGCAGGCCTTTTTTATGAAGGACAGAATATTCTGGTGTATCTCGAAGTGGCTCCTTTTGCCCTCTTCCTTAGAGAAGAAAAAAGGATTATTTTTCTTTAATATTCACTGTGCACACCTGGAGGTAAAACTCACAAAAGCTTCACCCCATTGACTGAGTCCCCCTGGAGTTTTTAACTCAGAGATTGCTCCACACTGAGCCTTCAGCAATTGTGAATTACAACTCAAGTTTTCCTACCTTGGCACTGGTTCCCATCACATTTTCTACTGGTGGATTTATGTTATATAAATTGTGATTCTCTGTGTTCTTCATCAATCTTTCCAGTTTTAGGGACAGTGGTTTTCCTTATGATATCACTTCTCTGACAGATCTATGAAGAATTGTTGATTTTTCAGTGTTTTTACCTTTTTACTTGTTAAGGTGGCTGGTGACTTTAAGTTAAGGTGGACTGAATGGCTTTTTTTTTTTTTTTCCTGCTCATTATTCGAGGCATGTGCCACTTTTGGGTTCAATTCCTCCTAAGTTTCTCATTGTTGTTATAGTATAGCTATTGAAAAGTTATGAATGAATTCATACATATGTCTTACAATACAGAGCTTTTCCTGAAGTTTATTTCTGTGCTATCACAGTGTTATGCTTAACTTATAAAATTTTAGATAACTTGATTTCCTTTATTTTAGATATTATCTGCCTGTGATAAGAAGAGAAACAGATAGCTAGCAAACTTTAAATCTTACCTTTTTAAAGCCAAATTCAGAAAATGAACTGATCAGAATGTTTGCCCCTGTTACGTGTATTTTCTGAATTCTGAAACTCACATTTCTTCCTAATGTCTTTTTTCCCCCTGGAAACTCAAGAAATCACTTATTTATTTATTTATTTTTAATATTTAAAATGTAGCTGGATTGCCTCTAATAATGTCAATTCATTGACAAAGCACATTCTTTTTCTCCTTAAAACAAGGTAACCTTTTAAAGAAAGGCATAGATATAGAGTCAGTCATGGTTCTATGAGCACATTGTGGTTCCTATCTTAGCTTGGACTAGGAAATTGAGCACAGAATTATGGACAAAACTTCTCAGAAAAATTCTTTAGGAAAAGGACTCTGCAAAAACCACATTATAAATTGTTTTGTCTTCTTGGAGAATTGACTTCTTTGCCATTATGTAAAGCCCTTCTGCTTCCCTGATAATTTTCCTTGCTCTGAAGTCAGCTCTGTGTGAAATTAACGTAGTTATTCCTTCTTTCTTTTGATAGTATTAGCATAGTATATTTTCTCTATCACTTTATTTTTTAAAAGATTTTTTTAGCTTTTATTGAAAAAATTTTAAATAATTATATTTAAACTAAAAATTCTACCCATTTCCCACTCCTCACCCTTTTACTGTATATGTTTCTTTATATTTAGAGTAGATTTCTTATAGACAAATACAGTTGGGTTTTGTTCTTTGATTTACTCTGGCCTCTTCTGTCTTTTTTCTCTTAAAAACATGTATTTGTTTACTTGGCTGTGTCAGGTCTTAGCTGCAGGGAGTAGGGTCTTTTGTTGCAGGGCAGGCTCTCCATTGCAGCTCAGGCTCCAGAGCATGGGGGCTCAGTAATTGCAGGGGATTTTGAGACTTTTCTGTTTTCTTGAACTGTAGCATATCCAAGCTTTCTGGAAATTCTGTTCTTGTATAATTTTGACCTTTCTTAATAGAAGTAATGCATTGTGAAGTGAAAGTTACTCAGTCATGTCTGACTCTTTGCGACCCCATGGACTGTAGCCTGCCAGGCTCCTCTGTCCATGAAATTCTCCAGACCTGAATACTAGAGTGGGTAGCTATTCTCTTCTCCAAGAGATCTTCCCAACCCAGGGGTCAAAGCCAGGTGTCCCACATTGCAGATGGATTCTTTACCTCTGAGCCACCAGAGAAGCCCAAGAATGCTGGAGTGGGTAGCCTATCTTTTCTCCAGGGGAACTTCCCAACCCAGTAATTGAACCTGCTTTGCAGGCAGATTCTTTACCAGCTGAGCTACCAGGGCAGCCTGTAATGCATTGTATGACAATGTAAAAATGATCCAATATTTATACCATTGCATAATTTAAATATAAATTAAGGATAAAATATATCGATAGTCTGATTTTTTTCCTTTAGAAAGTAAAAGTGGTAATTTTTTTACATGAAATGTGAGAAATATTTATTACTCTTCTTCTTTCCTTTCCTCCTTCCCTTCCTCCCTCTTTCCTTCTTTTATTTTCCCATCAATGATTGTTTGTTAAATACGTAAGCCAGAGACCTATAAGTGTGAATTTTGTTCTTTTGGTTTTAAGATTTAATTTTTGTTGTATAGGGGCTTCCTTGATGTCTCAGATGGTTAAGTATCTGTCTGCAATGCTGGGTCGGGAAGATCCCTTGGAAAAGAGAATGACTACCCACTCCAATATTCTTACCTAGCTCTGGTTAGAGTTCCTAATCTTTAATTTTTATTTTCATAGAATCTCCATTTCTAATTGCAAAATATATTACTTCTCAGCCACCAAAGATTTGCTGCATGATTCTTGTTTGCCAGGTTTCCCAGGTGAGTTCTGAAAAGGCACTGTGGATGAGACATTAAACAACTAAGTAACTCAGTAGCAAACATTTCATTAGAACGTTGTCAGCTAGTATTGGCTTGGGTCTCAGCTGGTATTCCTAGGTGTCTGGCAAAGTTTAGTCATCTGGTAAGAGAATGGATGGAGGGTGGATCTGTTTGCATAAACTTGCTTCAAGAGTTTTTCTTGAAGGGGATGATTTTCTTCTACAGCTTTAAGGTAGGAGGGAGGGCAATGTACCATTTACCTCAGCTATGGTCCTCCTGCTAGCTTTAAGGACTTGATTTTGAACCCTGTGGAGAGAGGTGCTGTAGGTGGAAGGGAAGCTGAAGAGCTGTTTCCAGAGTTCCTGAGACCTGAAATCCTCCCATCACTGCGTTAGTTGGGGAGGGGTGTGCATGGAGACTCCAGGAACCTCCTGGGTCTTTGCTGCAGATCTGGGAAATCCAGGAGACAGTTTCCTTGACCCTGACAGTTGGAGTAACATAGCCAATACCCACAGGCCAATGAGATCTCAAACCCTTGCCTTAGACAGTTTGCCTTTGTTGGTGCAAAGAAAGGTACTAGGGTTAGAAGTCAAGGTGAGACAAAGATTGTATAGAGTGAAAAGGAAGCAACAGGCTGTCTAATGACTTCACGAGAACGTGAACATCTCAGGAATTCACAGTAATCCTGGGGTAGGAGACGACCTTCTCACAGTTTAGGGCACAGAGCTTAGTCTCCTTTTCTTTAGAACTTAAGGTGACTTCAGTCTCTCTCTCACCCCAGGCCCTCCTTCCACCTTCCTCCCTTTTCCTTCCATGCTATTAAAAATGAAGCAGACTGTATTATTTTCCCTTTCCTGTATCCCAAGTTTATTTGTTGCTACATTTAGATGTTACTGAAAGGGCCTCAGGGATTGACTAGACATTGCCTGAGAACGTTCAGTGTCAGCAGTGTCCTAAATCATCCATCCTGGAAGTGGGCATATATATTGATTTTTTTTCTTGTGTGTCCATTCCCAGCATTCATTACCTGATTTTTCTTTGTACGTTTACTCCTTCATCGCTGTCAGTCCCAGTGGTACTGGTAAGGCTAGAATGGAGACATATGAGGAGTTAAGACCCTGGCTCCTCTGATGGTTCAGGATTTGGCCACAAGGGACACCATTCCCCTGTACTGTTGTCTGAGCTGTTGGAAAGAGGTGTGATCTCTTCTGCTGGGTCTCTTAACCTGGAAGAATGGAGCTGAAGCTGCTGATGGCTAACTTTGCTACCACCTTGGAAGAAAAGCCTGCCTGAACATGAAGAGAGGAGAGGAGGTCCAAGAAGAGCAGAGGCAGCTCTCTGAACACACTGTAGAAACTTTGGGTCCAGTCAGTCATGCCAGATGCACTTATAGGTTTGTGAGTCAAAGTGGATTTTTCTGCGTATGCAGTTTGAAATGGGTCTCTGCCACCTGAAATTTCCAGAGTCTGGCTAACCACAGCACCTAAGCCACACCTGCTGATGCTGTGTGAGGAAGAAGATTAGTTGAAAAGAGGTGATGCCATGGAACGAATACCTCTAAAATAGGCATCCAAAAAGAAACCCACAGCCTAAAGTGATCTGGCTTTACTAAGGGTGGAGTTGGGATGCCAGGGAGTGATGGAGTCCCTTTGATCGTTACATCCCCTCCTGCATAAAGTCTTATTTTTCTCTCAAGTCTATATGCAGGCCCAGGACAGGGTTTGAGGGTTTAACACTCTGAGCTTGAGAGAGGGCCACTTTGAGGTGTTTTGACACACTATGATTACCTGACTGCTCGTTAGCAGGTCCTATTCTAACAAATATACTTGCTCAAGCTCGACCTGGAATCATCCAGACTGTCTTATTGTCTGTATGCTGGCTAAAAAGTAGAGGGGGTGGGACAGTAGCTCCCATGATTAGAAAATGGAAGCCTTTATATATATATATTTCTACCTCTTCTAAGAGATTTATTTTTAGAAGTGTGAAATTGGCAGATATGTACTGTCTTTCATTCTGTGTACCTGACCGCCTCAAGGATAACAGGCCAAACTCAAAAGTGTTTGGAGAAGATAAATGCAAATCTATGCTTCAAAAAATTAATCACACAGATGAGAGATTTGGAGATTCAAATGTGTGACTTGTCTTATTAAAGATAAAGGTGAAACAGGATTACCGGACATAACCAATTAGAAGAGTGTGGCCTCTTGGAGGTTCAAGAAGCAGCTCATGGCCACAGCTGGGGGAAATGAGGTAGGCATGTCACCCAGGGAGGCTGGATGATCCACCACCTGGTAACCTCTGCTGAGCAGTAGGAATTGGCACTTGAAATTAAACCGGTTTGAATTGTTGTCTTGATTCAGCCTCATTTATTGCAGCCCTGTCAAGGAGAGCAACTTGGGGACTCAGATTTTTCCATGTCAAAGACAATCCTTCTTGTATTATTACATTGTTTTCCTTAAATCTGATAAAAAATGTTTTTAAAATTATTAACATGTTCTTCCTTTAATGCTGCAGTCTAGGGCACAAAATTTTAAAGGTAATGTTAAGGTTATGCACTCTGAGTCATTGACTCTCTTGGAAACTGTATTTATCTCACTGTTGCTCCCACAAAACACTTAGGTGTAGCATGATGAGGTATTTAAAGTGTGCACATATATATATATAAAGTATATGTGTTTATATACAAGTGTGTGTGTGTGTGTGTGTGTGTGTGTGTGTGTGTGTGTGTGTACTTCAGGTGCCTAGAATTGGATTAATTGTAATTCTTGGTTTATGACACCTTCTCATTACTAGTCCCTTGAACGGGCCACTTTTATTAATTTTCTTGGCCTTTGGGGCATATAGTGGACTTCACTTCCCATACTCTCCGCTCTGAAATTTGGTATGGTCATGTGAAAAGGTCAGTTTTCATTCCAATGCCAAAGAAAAGCAATGCCAAAGAATGCTCAAACTACTCATAGTTGCACTCATCTCACACACTAATAAAGTGATGCTTAAAATTCTCCAAGCCAGGCTTCAGAACCTGAACCATGAACTTCCAGATGTTCAAGCTGGTTTTAGAAAAGGCAGAGGAACCAGAGATCAAATTGCCAACATCCGCTGGATCATCAAAAAAGCAAGAGTTCCAGAAAAACATCTATTTCTGCTTTATTGGCTATACCAAAGCCTTTGACTGTGTGGGTCACAATAAACTGGAAAATTCTGAAAGAGATGGGAATATCAGACCACCTGACCTGCCTCTTGAGAAACCTGTATCCAGGTCAGGAAGCAACAGTTAGAACTGGACATGGAACAACAGACTGGTTCCAAATAGGAAAAGGAGTACGTCAAGGCTGTATATCATCACCCCGCTTATTTAACTTATATGCAGAGTACATCATGAGAAACGCTGGGCTGGAGGAAGCACAAGCTAGAATCAAGATTGCTGGGGGAAATATCAATAACCTCAGATATGCAGATGACATCACCCTTATGGCAGAAAGTGAAGAAGAACTAAAGAGCCTCTTGATGAAAGCGAGAGAAGAGAGTGAAAAAGTTGGCTTAAAGCTCAACATTCAGAAAACGAAGATCATAGCATCCTGTCCCATCACTTCATGGCAAATAGATGGGGAAACAGTGGAAACAGTGGCTGACTTTATTTTTCTGGGCTCCAAAATCACTGCAGATGGTGATTGCAGCCATGAAATTAAAAGACACTTACTCCTTGGAAGCAAAGTTATGACCAACCTAGACAACATATTAAAAAGCACAGACCTTACTTTGCCAACAAAGGTCCATCTAGTCAAGGCTATGGTTTTTCCTGTGGTCATGTATGGATGTGAGAGTTGGAGTATAAAGAAAGCTGAGCAGCGAAGAATTGATGCTTTTGAACTGTGGTGTTGGAGAAGACTCTTGAGAGTCCCTTGGACTGCAAGGAGATCCAACCAGTCCATTCTGAAGGAGATCAGCCCTGGGATTTCTTTGGAAGGAATGATGCTAAAGCTGAAACTCCAATACTTTGGCCACCTGATGTGAAGAGCTGACTCATTGGAAAAGACTGATGCTGGGAGGGATTGGGGGCAGGAGGAGAAGGGGAGGACAGAGGATGAGATCATTGGATGGTGTCACCGACTCAATGGACATGGGTTTGGGTGGACCCCGGGAGTTGGTGATGGACAGGGAGGCCTGACGTGCTGTTCATGGGGTCGCAAAGAGTTGGACACAACTGAGTGACTGAACTGAACTGAACTGATGTGACCTGCTTTGGCCAACAACACATGGCTCCAAAAGTGACATGTAATATTTCAGAGCAGAAGCATTAACAGCAAATGTATGATCCATACACCTTTCCCATTGCACTGATGGATGTGGAAACTTCCATAAGCATGGTCCTTGACTGGCTGTGATGAACAGAGACCCTGGACAAAAAGAATGGCAGAAAGTGTACTTTTATTCTATTAGAGATTTTAGGTTGTCAGGACAGCATAACCTAGCTTACATGTCTGCACGGGTAACCAGTTATTATTTCTCTACCTCATTTCTTGGGCTGGGATTTTGCGAATCATACTTCTCCCTCTCAGATGACTTCCTGTCTGTTGGGTTCCACAAACAGAGGTCTCCATAGGGCAGGAGGAGGGGATCTTTCTGATCCAGTGATCAAATGCAGGTCTCCTGCATTGTAGGCAGACTCTTTACTGTCTGAGCCATCAGAAAAGCACTTGATATATGTGTGTATGTATGTGTGTATATATATTCATTTCTAGCATTTATAATTTTATCATACCAAGTTGTTTTTATTTTACATCTACCTATTTTTGTGCCATAACCTACCCCCACCCCTCTTTTTGCAATAGAAGCATTTTCTTCTTTTATCAGTTTGAAGATATTAAAATGCTTATTTAAAAAATTGTCATATGCTTTATTGTTTCCATGTCTTTGAGATTCAGTTCTCCCTTTTGTTGAATTTGTGGGCTTTCATTTACTGGGTGGGGTTTCTTTGTCAGGTTTTAAATTCTGACTTTCAAGTCTCATCTTAAGCAAGAGGTTTCCTTCTCTCTTCAGACATCCTTGTACTTGGCGATTTGGCAATTGCTTTCCTTTGGATTCTTGTCCAGTTCAAAACTATGTCTTATATTGACTTGGGGATATTGTACATCTAGTCCTAGAAACTTTCATTTGTTTTCTTGTGTTTCAAGGCTAACAGCTTTCCATTCCAGTCTCTGTTCCCAGACAGGAAGTCTTTTTTTCAGCTTGTAGTTTCAACATTTGAGCCTGAATGTGGGCTCTGACACTCACAGAGTGTTCTGTCCTTATTCTCCTGAAGCAGTGGAGCTGCCAGAGACCAACACTTGTTAATTTTGATCCCAGTGCCTCACATGCTTAGAACTGGCTACAACTAGTTTTCATTATTATGGACTTCTTTCTGTATCTGAACCACAAAGATACTTATATTGTTCTGAATTATACCAATGTCTTTAAAAGACATTGAAAATTTTTAACTATTATTTTGTTTGAAGTAAAGGAGAAATAAGGATGTGCAAGGGGACTTACTCTACCAGCTCAATAAGCTTACTTTTGCTTTTTTTTTTTCAAGGTAACATAGATTTTTTTAAAGAGGTTTTTTTTTTAATGTGGACCATTTTTATAGTCTTTATTGAATTTGTTATAATATTGCTTTTATTTTATGTTTCGGCTTTTTGGCCGCAAGGCCTGTGGTATGTTAGCTCCCCAATCTGGACTGAACCCATACCCTCTGCATTGAAAGGCGAAGTCTTCACCACTGGACCACCAGGAAAGTCCCCTAAGAGAGACTTAGGCATAATTATTTCTACATAGATATTCTGGGCAATGAGAGGCAGGTTTAGAAATGTATAGACTTATTTGCTGCCAGATGAGGAGATGAGGTAATTTTAATAGAAAAATATGTGTAAACTTTCATGTTATGTATTTGTTCCCTAACCGGTTTCCTAAAAACTTGGTTGAGGAATGTAATATTGGTAAGAAGGATGGTTTTGAGCAGTGGTGATCAAGAAGCTTTGTGTTTATTTAGAGCTTTGTGTTTCCCACTTCTCAAAGTGGCTGTCTTGCAGGAGGTGAGAAAACGCAACAGTGGTGAGAGTGTGGCTGGTAGAGTTACTAG
Source organism: Bos taurus (assembly GCF_002263795.3). Lineage (NCBI taxonomy): Eukaryota > Metazoa > Chordata > Mammalia > Artiodactyla > Bovidae > Bos > Bos taurus. The sequence continues at coordinate 43,245,602 of NC_037329.1, read as the reverse complement.
GGGAAGGGTGGGATTGGAGAGAAAGCACAGGAGCGAGGAAGATGGATCAAGCTTTCTTTATCTTTAGTGATTTGTTGTATTTCTTCTTTTGGTAAGATTTTCTTCTAATAGAAAAATTGGATATTTCTTATTTCCTGTATCAAAGACTTATTTCCTCTGAACTTAAAAAAGATCTTTCTCTGAGCTTTCTTTTGTAGTATAGTGATATCATAATCTGAATGCAATCTTCTGGAGTGCTTCCATTAATCTTTAGGGAGGTGTTCTAGTCCCCCTGACTGTAACAGAATGCCTTTTATGTGCAACCTAAAACAGTAGTGTTCTTTTTGTGAACACTAAATTACATTGTAGGCCTTTTCTTAATGTTTCTTTCTAATAGAAGTTTCTTGCTAATCTTTCTTTAATGGAACACTTCTTGCACATTCATTTTTTACTTTTAAAACTGTTTGTTGAAGTATAATGTACACAAGGAAATGCATGAAACCTAAGCTTGGTAATTTTTTAGGAAGTGAATACACTTGTGTAACCACTTTCCAGATCATGAAGTAGAAAATTACCAGCACCTCAGAAACACTTCTTGTGCTTTCCTCAGTTATAAATCTTCTTTCTCAAAGGTAAGTAATATCCTGGCTTCTATGAACATCTTTAAGTTCTATCTGTTTTGAATTTTGTATGAAAGGAATTGTACAATATGTCCTCCTTTTGGCTGACTTCTTTCACTTAAAATGTTTGCAAAACTCTTCTATATTGTTGTCATGTCAGGAGTTCATTCATTTGCACTGCTGTTTAATATTCTATTGTATGAATATAACACAATTTATCATACTTGTTTATTTATTAGGAACATTTGGATTGTTTCCAACTTTTGACTATCATAAATAGTGCTGGTATGAACACTCATGTATGTTCATATAAGATATTCTTGTGTATCTTTTGTTGCGTATACATGTATACATATGTATCTATCTAGGGCTGGAATTTCTAAGTCATAGGGAATGCGTATATTCAGTTATTGTTCGCTTGTTGTAGATATCACTGAATGATTTTCCAAAATGGTTGTACCAATTTACTCCATCTCCATTAGTGTAGAGTTTCGGGTGCTTCCCATCCTTGCCAACATGTGGAATTGTTAGTCATTTAATATTAGCTATTCTGGCCTTATATAATAAAACCTCATTGTGGATTTAAGTGATATATTTTAGGTGACCAACGAAGTTGAACCACTTTTCATATGCTTATTGACCATTTGGAGAAACTCTTCTGTGCAGTGTCCATTATCTTGCTGCTGCTGCTGCTGCTAAGTCGCTTCAGTCGTGTCCGACTCTGTGCGACCCCATAGATGGCAGCCCACCAGGTTTCTCTGCCCCTGGGATTCTCCAGGCAAGAATACTGGAGTGGGTTGCCATTTCCTTCTGCAGTTCATTATCTTAAGTAATTGCTCTTTCTTCTTCCTGATTTGCATCAATAGTTCTTTTAGATTCTTCATATGAGTTGTCTGATTGATGTACACTTGTCAATTTCTCCTTTCACTTGCTTCATGATCTTCTGTTATAATACTGTCTTTGGAGGCACAGGATTCCACACTTACCACAAAACAAGAATATTTTCTTTATTCATTTTCTAGAAGTTTTATTGCTTGATGCTTTACATGTAGATCTACATTCTGTCTAGAATTGGTCTGTTGTTGTGTTGCTCAGTCATGTCTGACTCTTCCTGACCCCATGGATTGCAGCACGCCAGTCTTCTGTGCCCTTCACTGTCTCCTGGAGCTTGCTCAAACTCATGTCCATTGAGTCAGTGATGCCATCCAACCATCTCATTCTCTGTCATCCCCTTCTCCTCCTGCCCTCAAACTTTCCCAGCATCAGGGTCTTTTCCAGTGAGTCGGCTCTTCCCATCAGGTGGCCAAAGTATTGAAACTTAAGCTTCAGCATCAGTCCTTCCAGTGAATATTCAGGACTGATTTCCTTTAGGATTGAATGGTTTGAGCTCCTTGATGTCCAGAGGATTTTAAAAGTCTTTTCCAGCACCACATTTCCAAAGCATCAATTCTTTGGCGCTCAGCCTTCTTTATGGTCCAACTCTCACATCTGTATATGACTACTGGAAAAACCATAGCTTTGACTAGACAGACTTTTGTTGGCAAAGTGATGTCTCTGCTTTTTAACACGTTGTGTAGGTTCATCATAGCTTTTCTTCCAAGGAGCAAGTGTCTTTTAATATCATGGCTGCAGTCACCGTCCACAGTGATTTTGGAGCCCAAGAAAATAAAGTCTGTCATCGTTTCCATTTTCTCCCCATCTATTTGCCATAACGTGATGAGACTGGATGCCATGATCTTAGTTTTCTGAATTGAGGTTTAAGCCAGCTTTTTCACTCTCTTCTTTAACTCTCATTAGGAGGTTCCCTCGTTCCTCTTTGCTTTCTTCCATAAGGGTGGTGTCATCTGCATATCTGAGATTATTGATATTTCTCCTGGAAATCTTGATTCCAGCTTGTTCTTCATCCAACCCAGCATTTTGCATGATGCAGTCTGCATATAAGTTAAATAAACAGGGTAACAGTATACAGCCTTGATGGACTCCTTTCCCAATTTTGAACCAGTCCATTGTTCCATGTCTGGTTTTAATTATTGCTTCTTGACCTGCATACAGGTTTCTGAGGAGGCAGGTAAGGTGGCCTGGTATTCCCATCTCCTTAAGAACTTTCCACAGTTTGTTGTTCTCCACACAAAGGATTTAGCATAGTCAATGAAGCAGAAGTAGATGTTTTTCTGGAATTCTCTTGCTTTTTCTATGATCAAGTGGAAGTTGGCAATTTGGTCTTTTGTTCCTCTGCCTTTCCTAAATCTAGTTGTACATCTGGAAATTCCCACTTCACATACCATTGAAGCCTAGTTTGGAGGATTTTGAGCATGACCTTGCTAGCATGTGAAATGAGTGCAGTTGTACAGTAGTTTGAACATTCTTTTCATTGCTCTTCTTTGGTGCTGGAATGAAAACTGACCTTTTCCAGTCCTGTGTTCACTGCTGAGTTTTCCAAATTTGCTGGTATATTGAGTGAAGCACTTTTAACAGCATTGTCTTTTGAAATAGCTCAGCTGGAATTCCATCACCTTTACTAGCTTTGTTGGAGTGTGGGCTCTAGAATGTGGACTTCAGTAGTTACAGCTTGCATGCTTAGCTGCCCTGGGACATGTGGGATCTCAGTTTCTGGACCAGAGATCATACCAAAGTCCCCTGCAATGGCAGGAGGATTCTTAACTACTGGGCCCCCAGGAAAGTCCCTGCAATAGGGTTTTTGTAAGTATCATTTTAAAATTGGATTTAAGGAGTTCCTATTTATTCTTGGTTTGCCAAGAGTTTTTTTAAACCAAAATGGGTGTTGAATTTTATAAAAATATTTTTTTGCATGTATTTATATAATGTTTCTCCTTTACTTAGTTAAGGTGGTGAATATACTGATTAAATTTAGTTTGTTAAGCCAACTTTGTATTTCTTGAATAAATCTTAACTGGTTATGATTTTTTTATGTCACTGGATTTGACTTACTAATAAATGTTTTTTAAACTTAATTTTGTATTTAAGTATAGCTGATTAACAAACAATGTTGTGATAATTGCAGGTAAACAGCAAAAGGAGTTAACCATACATGGACTTACTAATATTTTGTCTAGGATTTTTATGTCTATGTTCATGAAAGAAATTGACATAAACATTTCCTTCTTGAATTGCATTTGTCAGGTTTTGGTATAAATATGCTGGCTTTAAAAAATGAGTTGAGAAGTATTTCCTGTTTTTCTCTTCACTGGTAGGGTTCATATAAGATTGATTTTATATCTTAGCATGTAGAGGAATTCACTGGTAAAACTCTCTGGATCTAGAGATTGTTGGGTTTTGATTAGAGATACTATTTATTTTCTAGTATGCGTGTACATGCTAAGTTGCTTCAGTCACGTCCGATTCTTGGTGACCCTGTGGACTATGGCCTGTCAGTTTCCTCTGTTCATGGGATCCTCCAGGCAAGACCACTGGAGTGGGTTACCATTTTCTACTCCAGGGGATCTACCTGACTCAGGGATTGAACCAAATCTGTTATGTCTCCTGCATTGAAAGGTGGGTTCTTTATCGCTAGTGCCACCTGGGAAGTCCTACTTTTCTAGGATAGTAGTATTCTATTTTTCAATTTCTTCTTATGTTATTTTTTATCTTGTACTTATCTAAGAATTTATTTTATATGCATTTTTAAAATTTATCAGCAAACAGTTATTTTGATAACTTCTAATTTTCCTTTTAATGTCCAGAGTGCCTGTGGTAATGTCTCCTTTTGTATCCTAAATATTGGTCATTTGTACCTTACCTCTCTTTTCTTGGTTTCTCTTGATAGGAGTTCATAATTTTATTTTATTTTAATAATCAAGTATTGTCGTTGTTGATTTTCTATACTGTGTATATGTTCTACATCATTTATTTTTACTGTTTATAATTTTTTTCCTTCTACTTTCATTTGAATTTAATTTGTTGTTATTTTTCTAATTCCCCAAGATAGATATTTTCAGCATTCTAGTTTTGATTTACATTTCTCTAATAATTAGTGATGTTGAGCATCTTTTCATATGCCTGTTAGCCATCTGTATGTCTTCTTTGGAGAAATGTCTATTTAAGTCTTCTGCACATTTTTTGATTGTTGTTGTTGCTTTTGATATTAAGCTGTATGAACTGGTTGTATATTTTGGAAACTAATCCCTCGTCAGAAGTGTCTTTCCTCCCATGATCTCTTTTTGTTTTGTTTATGATTTATACCTTTATCTTTAAAGGTCATTTTTTTCTGGACATATAATTTTACATTGAATTAAAAAACCTTTCAGCAGTTATCCTATTATTTTCTGGCTTCCATCATTTCTGTTCAAACTTAGCTGTTAATTTGGTAGCTCCTTTAAAGCTAATGTGTTTTGTTCTTTTGGCTCATTTTTAAGACCTTTCCCTTTATCGTGAGTTTTGTTCAGGAATTTTGGTAAAAATGGTTTTTTTTTGTGTGTGTGTGTAGTTTCTTAGAGCTTTATGAATGTGCAGATTGATATTTTTTACAAATCTTAATACTGTCTCACACATATTCCTTCAAATGTTACTTCAGTTTGATTCTTTTACCCTTCCATCTTGGGTCTCCAATAATATGACTGTTAGATTTTTCTTCATGTCTTTGATATTTTTTGCATTGTTTTTCTTCCTGTTTTTGAACATGTATATTTTATAATAACCTATTGTTTGATCATGAATTTCTCTACTTCAATTCAATTTGCTGAAACAATAATTGCATTTTAATGTCAATTATTTTACTTTTCAGTTCTGTAATTTATATTTGGTTGTTTTTGTAGATTTTTATTTCTCAAGTGAAGTTCTTTATCTTATCTGTTTTTTAAAAGTCATTTATACGAACTTTAAAATTTGTGTAGATGCCAGTCAGAATGGCTGCTATCCAAATGAAACGAGATGCCAGTCCAGGTTCAATGCACGATACTGGATGCTTGGGGCTAGTGCACTGGGACAACCCAGAGGGATGGTATGGGGAGGGAGGAGGGAGGAGGGTTCAGGATGGGGAGCACATGTATACCTGTGATGGATTCATTTTGATATTTGGCAAAACTAATACAATTATGTAAGGTTTAAAAATAAAATTAAAAAAACAAACAAAAAAAAACAACAAAAAAAACACAAAAGTCTACAAGCAATAAATGCTGGAGAGGGTGTGGAGAAAAGGGAACCCTCTTACACTGTTGGTGGGAATGCAAACTAGTACAGCCACTATGGAGAACAGTGTGGAGATTCCTTCAAAAACTGGAAATAGAACTGCCTTATGATCCAGCAATCCCACTGCTGGGCATACACACTGAGGAAACCAGAAGGGAAAGAGACACGTGTACCCCAATGTTCATCGCAGCACTGTTTATAATAGCCAGGACATGGAAGCAACCTAGATGTCCATCAGCAGATGAATGGATAAGAAAGCAGTGGTACATATACACAATGGAGTATTACTCAGCCATTAAAAAGAATACATTTGAATCAGTTCTAATGAGGTGGATGAAACTGGGGCCTAGTATACAGAGTGAAGTAAGCCAGAAAGAACAACACCAATACAGTATACTAACGCATATATGTGGAATTTAGAAAGATGGTAACGATAACCATGTATGCGGGACAGCAAAAGAGACACAGATGTATAGAACAGTCTTTTGGACTCTGTGGGAGAGGGAGAGGGTGGAATGATTTGGGAGAATGGCATGGAAACATATATAATATCATATATGAAATGAATTGCCAGTCCAGGTTCAATGCATGATACAGGATGCTTGGGGCTGGTGCATTGGGGTGACCCAGAGAGATGGTATGGGGAGGGAGGTGGGAGGGGCGTTCAGGATGGGGAACATGTGTATACCCATGGAGGATTCATGTTGATGTATGGCAAAACCAATATAATATTGTAAAGTAATTAGACTCCAATTAAAACAAATAAATTTATATTAAAAAATAATATCCCATTGAAGGAAAAAAATAAAATTTGTGTAGAATATCTGGGTCTCCTTTGTGGATCTGTTTCTTTTTGTATTTTTATTTTATATTGGAATGTAGTTGATTTACAATGTTGCGTTAGTTTCAAGTGTACAGCAAGATGATTCAGTTTTACATGCACATACATCTATTCTTTTTCAGATTCTTTTCTGTGAGTCTCTTTTTATTGTTTGCTTGTCACCTGGCCCTGTTTCTTAGTATGTCTAATAATTGTTTAATGGAATGATGGCATTGTATCTACACCTGCATCTGTATCTATAAAGTGGAGGGGCTTTGGATGTATCTACAAAGGAAGGGGCTCTCTTCCTTCAGAGGTGATTTGCCCTACATTCCATCATGTAGTAGAGTAGGGGCAGAAGCCCTTAATCTAATCAGAGATTAAAATGATCCTAGGCTACATTTTTGACCCTTTTAAGCCTAGATCTCATGTTTGCCCATCTCAGAAGATAGAATTCAAAAATTCCTAAGTGAAAGCCTAGGGTATTTAATGCAAGGCTGTTCTACTTGGGAGATCCTGAACTCTAATTTTTATTTCACCTGTACTGTGAGACTGTGGAAAGCTCCACTGAGGTTTCCTGTAGACTTTTGCTCAGCTTCTTACCTACTTTTCCCTGTGTAATTTAAAAATTAGGAAATGATATGAGGGGAAAACTTATGTGAGTTTGGACCTATGCTTCACTTCTGCTGATTATCTCAGCTTCTCTGGCTGCCTTAGCAGGCCCAAAGTGCATTTTTTATCTAGTTAGTTCTATGAGAAAAGCTGCATTGTCTTCTTTGGTTTAGAATTTTCATTCTGCAAAAATTTTTTTTTTTGTTTAATGTCTCTGCTTTTTATTTATTTATTTTTTTTAATTTTTTTTGAATTTTATTTTATTTTTAAACTTTACATAATTGTATTAGTTTTGCCAAATATCAAAATGAATCCGCCACAGGTATACATGTGTTCCCCATCCCGAACCCTCCTCCCTCCTCCCTCCCCATACCATCCCTCTGGGTCGTCCCAGTGCACCAGCCCCAAGCATCCAGTATCGTGCATTGAACCTGGACTGGCAACTCGTTTCTTACATGATATTTTACATGTTTCAATGTCATTCTCCCAAATCTTCCCACCCTCTCCCTCTCTCACAGAGTCCATAAGACTGTTCTATACATCAGTGTCTCTTTTGCTGTCTCGTACACCGGGTTATTGTTACCATCTTTCTAAATTCCATATATATGCGTTAGTATACTGTATTTATGTTTTTCCTTCTGGCTTACTTCACTCTGTATAATAGGCTCCAGTTTCATCCACCTCATTAGAACTGATTCAAATGTATTCTTTTTAATGGCTGAGTAATACTCCATTGTGTATATGTACCACTGCTTTCTTATCCATTCATCTGCTGATGGACATCTACGTTGCTTCCATGTCCTGGCTATTATAAACAGTGCTGCGATGAACATTGGGGTACATGTGTCTCTTTCCCTTCTGGTTTCCTCAGTGTGTATGCCCAGCAGTGGGATTGCTGGATCATAAGGCAGTTCTATTTCCAGTTTTTGAAGGAATCTCCACACTGTTCTCCATAGTGGCTGTACTAGTTTGCATTCCCACCAACAGTGTAAGAAGGTTCCCTTTTCTCCACACCCTCTCCAGCATTTATTATTTGTAGACATTTGGATCGCAGCCATTCTGACTGGTGTGAAATGGTACCTCATAGTGGTTTTGATTTGCATTTCTCTGATAATGAGTGATGTTGAGCATCTTTTCATGTGTTTCTTAGCCATCTGTATGTCTTCTTTGGAGAAATGTCTATTTAGTTCTTTGGCCCATTTTTTGATTGGGTCATTTATTTTTCTGGAGTTGAGCTGTAGGAGTTGCTTGTATATTTTTGAGATTAGTTGTTTGTCAGTTGCTTCATTTGCTATTATTTTCTCCCATTCTGAAGGCTCTCTTTTCACCTTGCTAATAGTTTCCTTTGATGCGCAGAAGCTTTTAAGTTTAATTAGGTCCCATTTGTTTATTTTTGCTTTTATTTCCAATATTCTTGGAGGTGGGTCATAGAGGATCCTGCTGTGATGTATGTCAGAGAGTGTTTTGCCTATGTTCTCCTCTAGCTTCTGTCTTCAGCCTCTTCCCTCTTCCTTAAGACTCAGGGTTCACCTCAAAGAATTTCTCTTCTTTTTGAGATTTTGACCCTCTGTTCTGGATGTCCCAAAGATTCTCCAATGCCAACAGATATATTTCAAAACTATTTTAGTTAGATTGTCTAGTTACTTTTAGAGGGCGTATTGGACTAAGAAAGCTATTCTGTTTTTGTTTCACATAGGGTGTCTACATTCATCTTTGATATATTGATATTTTTGAAAAGAAGTTTTTTAAAAAGATACTAAGTATATGAAGGTCTAATTAATCTATTTTCTTTAGAAAATTTATTAATTACAGTTTTTTAAAAAATGACTCAATTCTTTTTTATAATTTATGCACTCTAATAAATACTTGGTATCTCTACCTACCAAGATGGACAAATAGAAGTTGTTTGTGGCAGGGGGCCTCTATTCAGGCAGTTGAGATTTCATATTGAATATTGTTCTCTATCCATAAGTCAGATACTCAAGAGTAACACCTTCCACATTGGCAAGTGCTTTGCATGAAACAGACCGCAACATTAATGATAACTGACAGCTCCAAGGACAGGAAGGAGGATGAAAGGACTTGTGCCCTTGCAGAGAGTACATCCATTTGGCAGTTACTTCAAGAATGTATTGTCTTAGCTTAAAGTGGAAGATAGGTTTGCCACCAAATAAAGGGTTTTGTATTTTGTAATTTACCATGATTTTTCTTTTTGTCATCTCAAGGAACTAACAAATAAATAGCTTAAAGATGATCCTGTCTGTCTGAAGCATAGGTAACAGATGAGCTGTTCTTTCAAGATCTCTCTCAATTCAGTTTCTGTGTTATTATTAAAAAGAAAGTTAATATGATCTTATGGAGAATTAGACAATAGTATAACAAACACCCTATTCCAACAACACAAGAGAAGACTCTATACATGGGCATCACCAGATGGTCAACACCGAAATCAGATTGATTATATTCTTTGCAGCCAAAGATGGAGAAGCTCTATACAGTCAGCAAAAACAAGACCATGAGCTGACTATGGCTCAGACCATGAACTCCTTATTGCCAAATTCAGACTTAAATTGAAGAAAGTAGGGAAAACCACTAGACCATTCAGGTATGACCTAAATCAAATCCCTTATGATTATACAGTGGAGTGAGAAATAGATTTTTTTAAAATTTTATTTTATTTTTAAACTTTACAAATAGATTTAAGGGCCTAGATCTGATAGATAGACTGCCTGATGAACTATGGAATGAGGTTCGTGACATTGTATAGGAGACAGGGATCAAGACCATTCCCATAGAAAAAAAATGCAAAAAAGCAAAATGGCTGTCTGGGGAGGCCTTACAAATAGCTGTGAAAAGAAGAGAAATGAAAAGCAAAGGAGAAAAGGAAAGATATAAACATCTGAATGCAGAGTTCCAAAGAATAGCAAGAAGAGATAAGAAAGCCTTCCTCAGCGATCAGTGCAAAGAAATAGAGGAAAACAACAGAATGGGAAAGACTAGAGATCTCTTCAAGAAAATCAGAGATACCAAAGGAACATTTCATGCAAAGATGGGCTTGATAAAGGACAGAAATGGTATGGACCTAACAGAAGCAGAAGATATTAAGAAGAGATGGCAAGAACTACGAACAAAGCTAGTGGAGGTGATGGAATTCCAGTTGAGCTATTCCAAATCCTGAAAGATGATGCTGTGAAAGTGCTGCTCTCAATATGCCAGCAAATTTGGAAAACTCAGCAGTGGCCACAGGACTGGAAAAGGTCAGTTTTCATTCCAATCCCAAAGAAAGGCAATGCCAAAGAATGCTCAAACTACCACACAGTTGCACTCATCTCACACGCTAGTAAAGTAATGCTCAAAATTCTCCAAGCCAGGCTTCAGCAATATGTGAACTGTGAACTTCCTGATGTTCAAGCTGGTTTTAGAAAAGGCAGAGGAACCAGAGATCAAATTGCCAACATCCGCTGGATCGTGGAAAAAGCAAGAGAGTTCCAGAAAAGCATCTATTTCTGCTTTATTGACTATGCCAAAGCCTTTGACTGTGTGGATCACAATAAACTGCAGAAAATTCTGAAAGAGATGGGAATACCAGACCACCTGATCTGCCTCTTGAGAAATTTGTATGCAGGTCAGGAAGCAACAGTTAGAACTGGACATGGAACAACAGACTGGTTCCAAATAGGAAAAGGAGTACGTCAAGGCTGTTTATTGTCACCCTGTTTATTTAATTTATATGCAGAGTACATCATGAGAAACGCTGGACTGGAAGAAACACAAACTGGAATCAAGATTGCCAGGAGAAAAATCAATAACCTCAGATATGCAGATGACACCACCCTTATGGCAGAAAGTGAAGAAAAACTGAAGAGCCTCTTGATGAACATGAAAGTGGAGAGTGAAAAAGTTGGCTTAAAGCTCAACATTCAGAAAACGAAGATCATGGCATCCGGTCCCACCACTTCATGGGAAATAGATGGGGAAACAGTGGAAACAGTGTCAGACTTTATTTTTTGGGGCTCCAAAATCACTGCAGATGGTGACTGCAGCCATGAAATTAAAAGACGCTCACTCCTTGGAAGCAGAGTTATGACCAACCTAGACAGCATGTTCAAAAGCAGAGACATTACTTTGCCAACAAAGGTCCATCTAGTCAAGGCTATGGTTTTTCCAGTGGTCATGTATGGATGTGAGAGTTGGACTGTGAAGAAAGCTGAGTGCCGAAGAATTGATGCTTTTGAACTGTGGTGGTGGAGAAGACTCTTGAGGGTCCCTTGGACTGCAAGGAGATCCAACTAGTCCATTCTGAAGGAGATCAGCCCTGGGATTTCTTTGGAAGCAATGATGCTAAAGCTGAAACTCCAATACTTTGGCCACCTCATGCGAAGAGTTGTCTCATTGGAAAAGGCTCTGATGCTGGGAGGCATTGGGGGCAGGAGGAGAAGGGGACAACAGAGGATGAGATGGCTGGATGGCATCACTGACTCGATGGACGTGCGTGTGAGTGAACTCCGGGAGTTGGTGATGGACAGGGAGGCCTGGCGTGCTGCAATTCATGGGGTCGCAAAGAGTCGGACACAACCGAGCGACTGATCTGATCTGATAGAAGATGAATATAATGAAATGCTTTTCTTGAAAATTTCCATTTCCATTTCTCTGCTCATGTCCTTTCCTGAATGTATTCTGTTTTTCTCTTTACTTTGGGAGCTGGCTTGCATTTCAGCACGTTTAGGAAGTCATCCTTGGTTTCCACATCTGGTCTTACTACGTCTTTACTAATACTTGTCATGCATCAAGTACTGAATAAGTACTGTAGTGGAATTATCACATTTAATAATCATCATGAAGAGAGAGGTCACCATTTTAGAAATATGGAGAATAAGTTTCAGAGAAATTAGGACATTTGCTCAGTCATATCCTTAGTGAATAATGTTGCATTTTTTAACATTTATGTTTCCAATTTTCACTATTTGTTGGCTCTAAATCCAATATTTTTTATTGCTCACTGTAAATTTTTTATACAGTCTTTATAGTTGATTACTTTACATTTACTGCATTTAGTGAAAATGAAAAGTGAAAGTGAAAGTGGCTCAGTAGTGTCTGACTCTTTGCGACCCCACGGAGTATATAGTCCGTGGAATTCTCTAGGCCAGAATGCTGGAGTGGGTAGCCATTTCCTTCTCTTGGGGATCTTCCCAACCCAGGGATCGAACCCAGGTCTCCTGCATTGCAGGTGGATTCTTTACCAGCTGAGCCACAAGGGAAGCCCAAGAAGATGTTATAGAGGTAAGTGCTTGCTAGTGTCCCCTGGATTAACTATTTGGAACATAAAGAACTGTCATTGTGCTGGAAAGATCACTGTTCTGGTTCATATACTGACAGTGAGTAGAGAGACCAAGTATGTTGTAAGACAGGAAACACTGGAGATATGTAATTTTAAGACATGATTCAACCTTAGGTATTTGAAAGGAAATTAAAATTGAGCAAGCCCTTGAAAACATGAGAAATACTTCTGGAGAACTGTGTGGTCTCTTAAGTTCATGAATTCCATCTATTCTTTAGAATCTCTGTTTTCTCCCTTTTATCATTAAGCAGTAATAATTTTCCATTTGGAGTCAATGAAAATAATGTTATAACATTACTTCTTAAGAATTATCATTTATGTAGTGGTGAGGATGGAAAAAATAAATTTAGATATAGATGTTGAAAGGTTTGCTAGACTCCTTCACTAAAAAGTGACATATTATTATACTCTAACCAAGTGTCTGATTCAAATTTGTGTTTTACCTGATTAAAAAATTATCACAGTCTTATATCTTGAGAGTTACTTTCAAAATAGTGGAAAATGCAATGTCATTTCCTGAGAGGAAAGTGAATTTGCCTGTATGCAATAATAGTATTTTTGTGAAGGATATTAATTTATTGGTCTAAGGCCCCTTTGTTTTTGAAGAAAAAGATATATATATAAGATTAAAAAAAGTTATGTTTTGAATGCTGAATTAATACCCATAAAGAATTAAACTTAGGAAACATTTTATTCATTGTTAAACATTTCATATTACACATTTTTTCAGAGAAAAAATTATTAAAGCATGATGTGTTTATCAATTACATTAGTCTTCCTCCTTTTTTACTTCTTTGGAAATGTTTATTCTTTTACTCTGTCTCAATTTATTAAGATTTCACTGAATTTTGGTGCAATCTATATGCCTTTAGCACATATACCCTTTATTCCATCCCAGTCATTGTTATTTTTAAATGTCAGTTGCTTGGAATACAACCAGTTCAATCATTCTTGTTAGAATTAATCTCTTCCATAACCATCCATGAAGTTCAATCTAGCCAACTGTAGATTCTGACTGGTTTTTGGGGTCTAGGGCAGAATCAGAATGATATGGCATTGTACGATCATTCAATTCTTCTCTCCATAACAAACATTGATAATGAATGATGACACTCTAACCTGCTGGGCCTGGATAAGATTTCATAGTCCTCTCAATATGCTGCTCTAGGCTATTAATACCCATCTGATAGATTTTGGCAAATCAGATGACGTCTCCATGCCAATCTGGGTCTTTTATTTTAGTCAAGGGAATGGTTTACTATATTAGATGAAATTAAAAAATATCACTAGCACCAAAATTTACTACAGCTAGTACATCTTTTAGGCATGATAAAAACTTTAAAGTCTTCACATTCTGAGGAAAAGCTGACTTGATAATCAGTAAACATCAGTCCTGGTATTAAACCTGTCTCACTGATTAATAAGAGTTTGCTTCTATGAATTCACCATGGAAAGTCAGTCAATTGGTAATAGTCTTATGGTTTGAAAGTCAGCCCATTAGCAGTGGACTTGCTCCCCTGAACTTGAGTCAAAGGCTGATGTCAACCCACTCTTGTTTCTGTAACCAAACACAAGCATGTTTCTTTATCCAACTCAAGTGACCTTTTCAGTTCAGTTCAGTCGCTCAGTTGTGTCCGACTCTTTGCGACCCCATGAACTGCAGCACGCCAGGCCTCCCTGTCCATTACCAACACCTGGAGCTTACCCAAACTCATGTCCATTGAGTCGATGATGCCATCTAACCATCTCATCATCTGCGGTCCCCTTTTCCTCCTGCATTCAATCTTTCCAAACATTAGGGTCTTTTCAAGTGAGTCAGCTCTTTGCATCAGGTGGCCAAAATATTGGTGCTGAAGCTTCAACATCAGTCCTTCCAAAGAACACCCAGGACCAATCTCCTTTAGGATAGACTGGTTGGATCTCCTTGCAGTCCAAGGGACTCTCAAGAGTCTTCTCCAACACCACAGTTCAAAGGCATCAATTCTTCTGCGCTCAGCTTTCTTTATAGGCCAACTCTCACATCCATACATGACCACTGGAAAAACCATAGCCTTGACTAGATGGACCTTTGTTGGCAAAGTAAGGTCTCTGCTTTTTAATATGCTATATAGGTTGGTCATAACTTTGCTTCCAAGGAGTAAGCGTCTTTTAATTTCATGGCTGCAATCACCATCTGCAGTGATTTTGGAGCCCCAAAAAATAAAGTCTGATACTGTTTCCACTGTTTCTCCATCTATTTGCCATGAAGTGATGGGACCAGATGCCATGATCTTTGTTTTCTGAATGTTGAGCTTTAAGCCAACTTTTTCACTCTCCACTTTCATGTTCATCAAGAGGCTCTTCAGTTTTTCTTCACTTTCTGCCATAAGGGTGGTGTCATCTGCATATCTGAGGTTATTGATATTTCTCCCGGCAATCTTGATTCCAGCTTGTGCCATATTCCATATTCTAGCATGTGAATAGTTGGGGGCTTACGGGGACAAAACTCTGAGAAATCCCTAGGAGTAAGCTAAGAGTTGATGAGTAATAGCAAGTAAGTCTATTTGGAGTTCCCCAAGATGAAACTGCTGGAGAAAGCAATGGCACCCCACTCCAGTACTCTTGCCTGGAAAATCCCATGGACGGGGGAGCCTGGTAGGCTGCAGTCCATGGGGTCGCAAAGAGTCAGACATGACTGAGCAACTTCACTTTCACTTTTTACTTTCATGCATTGGAGAAGGAAATGGCAACCCACTTCAGTGTTCTTGCTTGGAGAATCCCAGGGACAGGGGAGCCTGGTGGGCTGCCGCCTATAGGGTTGCACAAGAGTTGGACACGACTGAAGCAACTTAGCAGCAGCAGCAGCAAGATGAAGCTGCACCGTGCCATTTCTGCCTCTTTTCTAGACATCTCAATCAGTCTAGAAACAGAGAAAATAGAATGGAAAAGCATGTATGTGTGGGAAAATAATTTGGAGATAAACTTGCCAGTAGGTCCAAAGGTGAGGCTTTTAAGATTGTGATGGAGTTGGCAGAGAAGTGACTCAACAGAAGTCCAGGACTGAGTGGGGATTATATTGTCAGTGGAGAGATCAAGGATGAACTGGAAGAAGTATAAAAGACTTTGTTATTAAGTATCTTCTATAAGAATGAAGTGCAGATGCATTTCGAGATGGGAGGATATGGACAGAATGCTGTGATAAGAATTTCAGATATGTTGCATTCAAATCAAAGAGTTCCAAGCCTCAGTGGTATATCGCTCAGTCGCTTCAGTTATGTCTGACTCTTTGTGACCCCATGGACTGTAGCCCGCCAGGCTCCTCTGTCCATGGGATTCTCAAGGCAAGAATACTGGAGTAGGTTGCCATTCCATTCTCCAGCAATGGCATATTATGTGCTGATAATTTTGCCCAATGCTGTGGGAGCTACAAAAAATAGCAAGTTGTAACTTTTGCTCTCATGGAACTGACAGCTTATTAGGACCATAGCTTTATGACAAGGTTGTTCAAACATGTTTGTGGCTGGTTTGGGAAGAAGGCCATTAAGGCCATTGAAAAATACAGGCTGTGAGATCCATGTGCCAGATGGTCATCAATGTAAATGCTAAAGGCTGAGGATAAAGGCAAGGAATGGATCTGAAGAGACATAAAAGTACTGTACATCCCCAAGGTGTGTGGTCAGTGATGACTGCTTCTTTCTTTTGATTTCTTCCTTTTGGACTACTTAGTAAGGGAAAGAAAAGCTGATAACTCCATTGGAACCCTTAGCAGATGATATACATTTACAGAGGCATCAGACATACATTTATGAGAGGAGGTAGGTCTGACTAATTATAAAACCATTACATTATTACTTGAGATATTAAATGCTCATAAATTTTCTGAAAACACAAATACACACCTGAAAATTTGCAACCTTCTTTTTAGGAAATGTATGCATGTATTAATGTATACATCTGGGAAAGTTGTTAGCGGCTGCATGTTTCTTTTTGATCATTTTTCAGTCAAGCCATCAGCACTAAATGTCTGAAGACTAATGCAGTTTTAGTTCATGATTATTTGGTATTTACATCAATTCTTTAAAAAAATATAATTTCATAAGATTAGATGACAACATTAAAGATAAATCAATAGAATCAAACTTAGAGACCTAATCACAGACTGAATTTGGCAAAAAGTTGCAGTATTCAAGGTTTCTTGTTGTACTTAATCCTTTGTACCCAGCATCACTCGTCATCTATCCAGTGTCCTCATTTCTGTACTTTATGTCACAAACTTGTTTGCAGCACTTTTTTTGAAGCCTTCTTTAAATGTGTGATTGCTGGGTTTAATATGGTTATTAGAGAGGAGCTTATTAGTGGTAAGAGAGCAGAGATGAAAGTGAGCGTTCTCTGACGGCCTGTCTGTTCTGAACTCGGTTTGCTGGGAGGTAGCAGATATCAAAGGAAACACTGGCTGCTGCTGGCAAGTCTGAGGGGTCTGAGGGGTTTTCAGAGCACAGGCTGATGGACATGGGGTGAATAATTGCCAGTGGGTTTAACCCTGGCTTGTCGCCAACCCAGCGCCTGGGAAGCTCACAATAGGAAATGACAGGTGCTTTAAAGCGTGAGGCCAGTGTGTGACATGGTTTTGGACAGAAGCCACAGAGTGTTGGTTACCTTGGGTGTTGCTGTGTCTTTTATTTTACCCTAACACCTGTTTTTCTTCACAAAGTAACCAACTTCATGGAGCTCCAGTCCTTGATGAAAAAAAAATTTTAGGGGGCGTATTTACATCTTTCCTTTGGACTTGCATGAATCACATGTGGTGGCATCTGTTGGCTGCATTTGTGATGGGGCCAGGTGGGAGACAGTACACCCGCAGTTTTCTCATTTAATTATAAGGGAAAGAGCAGATCATCCTTGTGTCACATGCCTTGGTATCATGGCATTCCTAGCATCTGGCCCTACATGTGGTGCAGTTAGACGCATATGGATATGTGACAGGAGGAAGATGCCCAAGGCAGATAGAAATTGAAAACAAGATTGCAGTCAGGGCCAAACAAGCAGTGTGTCAGTTTTGGAAACACTGAAATATTGAACAGAGCCTTAACTTGGGCAGCAGATTAGCTGCCAATGATCTTTTCTGATGCTGGTGGTTAATGTAGCATTTTTTAAAAAAGAATAAAACATATTGAGCAAGTGCCCGGAAAGGAGGGCAAAAATTGGCCGAAAAAGGAGGTGGCATTGTTCATATATCTGTTTAATTGTATTTGGAAGCACATTTTGCTTGCTGTGGGAATACTGATACCATCATTTAAAGCTTAGATTGCCCATGCCAAATACTAGGGATGCAAAGCAATCTTTTCCTTTCATTTAGGTACCTATACAAGAAATGGTAACTATACCTAGAAGACATATAAAACCTTATGAAGAAAAATAACTTGTCATTTACAAACAGTTGTTTGTAAATGTTGTTTCTCATATATGAACAATATAGATTGCATGTTCTTGGCAAAGTACCCAATACTGTCTCAAGGGGAACATCAAACTACTCTCATAGGGGGTTGAGAAGGAAAGGATTTGAAAAAGAGAGTAGTTTTCCTTCTTTAACTGGTACTCTTCAAATACTACCTGGGAAGGAGGGGGTTTGAAAAAGAGAGTAGTTTTCCTTCTTTAACTGGTACTCTTCAAAAATTACCTGGGCCAGAAAGCAGGCACATTCCCTTTGATTTCTATTCCTGTAAAGTGTTGAAAACATGAAAGTCATTCCCCAGCAAATTAGCCTGATCCCTAATTTTCATCTGTGTCTTTCAACCAAAGAACTGTCAATAAAAACACAAATGATTTTGTATGTTCACCTTAGAATAATCTGTGGCAACAGCTCTGTTTCCTATTTTGTCCCTTTGGCATCTCTTGTTTCGTGTACCATCTAGGTAATATCAGATGTTTAGCAAGGAAGCATCATTAAGATGATTTTCTGCCTTCTTGAGAAATAGGTGGGATATGGCATATTGGCTTTTCAAGCCACAAAGGGGTAGAAGAGTAATTACTTCTTAGGATTAGGTTTTTCAGCAAACAGCAGATTTTTCATTAAATACTGACATAACACAATATAATCTATGCTCTCTGAAGTTTTTGTGAGTTTCCAGAATTAAGCTTGTGAAGCATGAAAGTGTATCTGTTCTCTTGTACCACAGTGAGGTTTTTTTTTTTTTTAAAATTCCTGATACTTATTTTATCTTTATTCAAAGAGAAACTAAAGATGCACAGTGAATTCTTTTAGCTGTAAATGACAAATCAGACATAAAATTAACAATTAAAAAATCCCAGATGCAATAATATTTATTCCTTAAGATTTTTTTTCTCTCACACAAAATAGGTTGTTATACCGTCTAATAGACTATGTACTGTGCTCAGTTGCTTGGTCAGACTTTGTGATCCCATGAACTTTAGCCTCCCAGGCTCCTTTGTCCATGGGATTTCTATAGTTTTATAATATATGGCCTAATGTACCCATTTTGGCAATCTTTTAAGTTTTACAAAAATGAGGAGGAAAGGAAAAGAGGGGATGAAAATTCACATTTGTTTGATACTATGTTAATTAAGCCTCATTCTGGTAGTTGCCACTACCAGAATTCATCATATGTATGTATGTATACATGATATATACACACAATTTGTTAATAAGGACATTAAAGAGGAGAATCTGGCTTCAGTCATGCTCTATACTATAGAAGTATAGCTGAAATTATCAGAAATCTGAGTCTTTTACTCTCTTTTTGACTCTGCTTTCTTCTGGATCAGCTTTATTCTAAATGGGAGCTTTCAATACGGTGGTGAAGATGGTCACTGGCCTCTCTAGATAGACATAATCTTTACAGCTAGCATCTCTTTCCTTGTAGCTCTAGCCAGTCTTGCTTAATGGTCTTGATTGGCCTGACTTGGATCACATGGCCATTCTTGATCATATTACTGTGGCTAGACTTGACTTACATGCTCATGCCTACAGCTATCAGGACCAAGGACAGCAGTGATGCTGCCCCCAAAGAAATTCTGATTCTAGTCAGAAGAAAAGCAGTGTCCACTACAAATTTCTATTACGTACCAGGCACCTTGTAACTACCTTTTAGAAACTATAAATGGAGCATAAAGCAAATTCCTTTTTTTTTTTTTTTTCAGTTTTACATATAGGTTGAATTATGGAGCTAATGTTTTCAAACTATAATGATTTTAGCAAATCTATACAGGGTTAATGATTTATCTTACTATTTATTTAGAAGTCTAATATCTCCCAAAAGATTAAAACTCCCAACAATTATATGAGGAAATACAGAAGGCACAAGCTATTTATGGTGCTTTTCCTGGGCTTTCCCTTAAAATAGTGTTTTGATATGCTGTTTCAAATAGACATTTGCCTGACCATCTATGAAATCAAGAACTCATAGATAGCAAATAGAAATAGCAGAAACTAGTTATCTGCCAACTATAAATAGATATTAACTCATAGAATTTAGCTGTGTAAGTGTATTCAAAATTGTGATTGGACATTATGGCAGATTTCAATCTGTGGGTTCCCTCTAAGAAACCTCTTCTATTCATCGTCAAAGCTCAAATGTATATGACGATAAATTAAAGCGTATTTGTTATTTTCCCTTCTATGCGTCATTTGTGCTTCTAATGTTGCACTTATCCAGAGCTGTAATTTGCATATGTGCTCAGTTGCTCGGTTGTGTCTGACTCTTTGCAACCCTGTGGACTATAGCCTGCCAGGCTCCTCTGTCCATGCAATTTTCCAGGGAAGAATATTGGAATGGGTTGCCATTTCCGTCTCCAGGAGATCATCCTGACTCAGGGATTGAACCCACTTATCCTGCATTGGTAGATGGATTCTTTACCACTCAGCCACCTGGGAAGACTTGGTATAATTTAGTGACTTAAATTCTTTGGGGGACAAAGTAAGAGTATATATAAAATGTTATAACATTATTATTATTTGCTTATGGATTTGTCTCAACCATTGGATTTCAGGAGAACGTATATTGGTATTTTCTCATCTTTTCTTCCCCCTGATTCTGAACAGTTGGCACATGGCAGGGAATCAACAAATGCTGGTTGAATCACTATGAAAGCCCTTTGGGAATTTGCTACTGAAAGAAACTGGAGAAATCTTTCAGTGAGTCTTTGAATAATTATTTTCTAAGTTATCTGTTTCACAAACTTGGATACTAAATAACTGGGTTTCTTTACAGATTTATAACACAAACACCCCCAGCTAAAAACCTGGTAGGGCTACCTTATTAATTGTCTGTGTGCAACGTTGGATGGATTCTAAAAAATATTCAGAAGTTACCTGTATATGTATGAAAATGCACATATATGATATGTATATATGAAGAAAACCTAAAATTTAGAAAATCTCTTTAAAAGTGACCAAGATCAGATATTGTAATAAAAAAATTGTGTGTGCAAACTGCTTGGATGGAGGTTCCCCTCTTCTCTTTACTTATTGAAACCAAAAGAAAAAAAGAAGAATTCTTTTACTCTTTGGTGGAAAATATAGTTTCAGAAAGCAATAGCCAGGCTGCAAAGCATAATAAGCTTTTCATAAAACAGAAATAATTTGGTATAATTTAAAACAAGGATCAGATGTGTTCCATCTGGCAGGGTAAGAAACTGATATGCTTATTTCTGTAAAGAAGATTTTGGATGTCTTTAAAATAAAACCTTACCACTCAATAGAGGTGTTCTAAATAATAGTAGCTAACTTTTTAATTTCCCAACTGAGATGTCTAAATACTTTCCTATGCATAAAAGATTACATAATTAACCATGCATCTTGAATAAGACATGGATATTTGGAAATACAACTCCATTCCCACTTTATATAGTAATTCTGTGATTTCTAAAACTAAAATTTACTGTGTTTTATAGCTCATTAGAAGTTGAAATTTTGAAATGATTCTATTTCAACTTTCAATGAGCTATAAAAAAGAGTAGATTTTAATATTAAAATCATAGAATTAATATATAAAGTGAGAGTGGAGCCTTATTTCCAAATATACATACCTAATTCAAGTGGTAGTTTTAATTCTCCAAGAAGTATATGCATTCTAATAATGCATATGGAAAACCTCAAAGATATATCACAGATACCTCAGACCCAGGCTTGCAAGGCCAAATCTGCATAGCATAATGTGCAATAAAAATGCCACTTTATATATTGTCCATAATAAGGAGCTGGCAAAAGTGGATGATAATATTAAGTTGTGAATAGTGTGATAGTTAAAAAAAATTCAGGAATAATATATATTTAGTTGTTGCTGCTGCTGCTGTTGCTAAGTCGCTTCAGTTGTGTCCGACTCTGTGCGACCCCATAGACAGCAGCCCATTAGGCTCCTCTGTCCCTGGGATTCTCCAGGCAAGAATACTGGAGTGGGTTGCCATTTCCTTCTCCAATGCATGAAAGTAAAAAGTGAAAGTGAAGTCACTCAGTCGTGTCTGACTCTTAGTGACCCCATGGACTGCAGCCTACCAGGCTCCTCCGTCCATGGATTTTCCAGGCAAGAGTACTGGAGTGGGGTGCCATTGCCTTCTCCGATTTAGTTGTTACCAATCCTAAAATTTTTTTTTTAATTAAAACACAGATTCCCCAGATTTTGCCAATTCATCACTCTGCTTTGGCCTGTCTTTGAGTTTCCTGGAGGTTTATTGCAGCTTTAGCTTGGACAATAAAAGGAGGAAGGTTATTTCTTTGTGTTAATGACTTTTAAAAAAATGTGTCTATCTTTTCCTTTTGTTTAATCTTGATTCCAACAAGTAAGAGGCCTATACCTTGCCTTCTACCTGATGATAGATTATTCTGTTTGTTTCATTTACGTATGTGGAATGCAGCTTCATCTTCATACCAAAATGTGTGGTTGGCTCAGATGGTGTGCCTTCTGTGAAGGAGGGAGCCTGACTCTTTAGCAGCCCTATGTCCTCAGATTTTCTATGTGCCAAAAGGGTTTGTGATTTTTTTTTAGGATTTGTGTTTTGACAGGTGTTAAGCTCCTTAACTTTGATCAGTATTCCTTTAAAAATTTTGTTGTTATAGTTTCTTTATAATAAAGAAGGAGAAACAAATTGCCATGCTTTATGATCCAGAGCTGATAAAAGGTCTTTGAAATAAAAGGCATTTCCTCTTGATTTGTCATTCTCCTAGGAAAGCTTGAAGAAAGGTACCAATTATTTCTGACTGGTGGCAAGGGAATTACGAGCAATTCTCTATTAACATGTTTTTGGTCATTTGCCAGCTTATCTGTATGGTCTGCCAAGGCTCAGCACTAATTAGCAACACTAAAGGAAGAGAAAAAAAGAATCACCTAAGTTCAGTCAAACTAACACGACACAGAAAATAGTTGAGAAAAAACTTACTTTTCTAAAAACAGATTCTTGAAAGAAAATCCTACAGATTGGAGTAGTTTGCAGAATTATGAAAGTATTTGGGTTGTTTTTCTTCCTTTTTAGGTATTCTGGCCTCTTTGATTATGCTGTAGATTGAATGGTGGGACGAATTGGAAAGGAAATGCACTTAAAGATGTTTGTTTTAGTGTTTGTTAGATACTTCACAGGTTCAGCTTTTTATCATCTTATCACATAATAGTTTTTTGCCTCTTTCTCATATTTTTTCTTTCATTAATTTTGGCCCTAGCTTCTTTAGCAGCTGGCCAAATCCCTTGTCTGAGGCCTAGCTTTGTTTCAAGTTTTGACAGAGACACCTTGACATGAGAATTCTCTCATACTCTCCATGATTATCCCTAAAGACACTTTGCAGTGTATGTGTATGTGTGTGTGTGTGTGTGTGTGTATGTGTGTGTGTGTGTGTAGAAAGAAGAAGGGAGGGAAGGAGGGAGAGAGAAAGAAAAAAAGAGAAGCATTGTTTATCCTCAAATAGTGTCTAAATAGCTGAATAAGATTTTATCAACATACAATCTCTTTGCATTCAGCACTTGGTTAAGATGTATCATGATGAAAGGGAATTTTTGTCACTATCATTACAAGTAGTGAATTTCTAGGCGATTATAATGGGTCTGTCTCCTCAATCTGAGTTATCTCATTATGGATCCAATGCTAAGAGCCTCTTCTTAGTTGGAATTTGTCCTTTATCAAAGCAAGCTGTGATGCTCTGTTTAATTGTTTCAGTTCTTGTTCAGAACAGTGATTCATTTTCAGTGCTGTGGTGTAGTGTCTGATATTTATAAAGACTAATTTAAAGATATAACAAATGATACAGATTAGTGATACAGATTAAACATTCTGCTTTCACATCTGTTGGAGGGATAAAATAAGGGTATGTAAATCAACTTAGAAACAAGTACAAACAAGTATACTTTGGTATTCACAGTTTTGGAGTTTGGCTCACAGGTGGCCAGCCTGGCTCACTAGATAAGACAGGACATAGGGATCTAGGGCCTCAATCTCAATGAATAGTGAAAACATCATTTACCCAGAAGTGTTCTTTATAAGGCCATATGCACTGGAGACGTGCAAGGGACAGTAAGGTATTGGTCAAGGATCGTGCACGGAGTTTCTGCATTTCCTGTCAGAGGCGTGGCTAACACAGGTCTCTGGGTCTAGGTAAAGCAAATATCTGATGGTAAAAGGAGAGTTTATAGATATCTAGAAGGTTTCTAATCATAGCCTCTATGTCCTGTCTACATTTTTTTTGGTGTGTTCTCTATCTGAATCCCCATATTTTGTTCAACATGTACTTGTGAACTCTGTAGAATAGCTTGTTAATGAATTTGATTTGAGGGATAGTTCCAAATAGGAAAAGGAGTTCATCAAGGCTGTATATTGTCACCCTGTTTATTTAACTTACATGCAGAGTACATCATGAGAAACGCTGGACTGGAAGAAACACAAGCTGGAATCAAGATTGCCAGGAGAAATATCAATAACCTCAGATATGCAGATGACACCACCCTTATGGCAGAAAGTGAAGAGGAACTCAAAAGCCTCTTGATGAATATGAAAGTGGAGAGTGAAAAAGTTGGCTTAAAGCTCAACATTCAGAAAAGGAAGATCATGGCATCCGGTCCCACCACTTCATGGGAAATTGATGGGGAAACAGTGGAAACAGTGTTAGACTTTATTTTTCTGGGCTCCAAAATCACTGCAGATGGTGATTGCAGCCATGAAATTAAAAGACACTTACTCCTTGGAAGGAAAGTTATGACCAACCTAGATAGCATATTCAAAAGCAGAGACATTACTTTGCCAACAAAGGTCTGTCTAGTCAAGGCTATGGTTTACCCTGTGGTCATGTATGGATGTGAGAGTTGGATTATAAAGAAGGCTGAGCGCGGAAGAATTGATGCTTTTGAACTGTGATGTTGGAGAAGACTCTTGAGAGTCCCGTGGACTGCAAGGAGATCCAACCAGTCCATTCTGAAGGAGATCAGCCCTGGGATTTCTTTGGAAGGAATGATGCTAAAGTTGAAACTCCAATACTTTGGCCACCTCATGCGAAGAGTTGACTCATTGGAAAAGACTCTGATGCCGGGAGGGATTGGGGGCAGGAGGAGAAGGGGACGACAGAGGATGAGATGGCTGGATGGCATCACTGACTCGATGGACGTGTGTCTGAGTGAACTCCGGGAGTTGGTGATGGACAGGGAGGCCTGGCGTGCTGCAATTCATGGGGTCGCAAAGAGTCGGACACGACTGAGTGACTGATCTAATCTGATGAGAGTTGTGTTGCAAGACTTTTTACTGTGCTTCTTGTAACAACGTTGAGGACATTGTTTTTTATCCACGATCTCTAGAAGTACTTGGGGTTCTTCTGAGGATCTGCTATAATATCTTTATATGTTTACTGTGAATCGTGTACCAAGTTGTACTTTCCTCTTTGAACTGACTCCTGTAAATCTGAATTTGTGGCCAATCTACAAAAAGATGGAACCTTATGGGTTGTGTTTTATCTTTTTTCCTTATTTATATTTATTCTTTGTCCTAAAATGCCCTCTATTTATTTTAGTTTAATAATGTTAATTTGAATGATTTTTGAAAAAGGGTGTTTATTAAAAAAAGTCAAATTTTAGAGGATATTTTACTCTATAGTATTCATTGGTAACTTCCCCATTTCCTAAAGTTCTATTTGTTAAGAAAATAACACAGAGAAGCTCTAGTTACAGGCTCAACTATGTGAGTAGATGAGAAGCAGGAGAAAAATTTGGCCAGGGGTGTGTGTGTGTGTGTGTGTATGTGTTAGTTGCTCAGTCATGTCTGACTCTTTGTGACCCTAAGAACTGTGGCCTGCCAGGCTGCTCTGTCCATGAAATTCTCCAGGCAATAGTACTGGAGTGGGTTGCCATTGAAATGTCTAATTTCTCTTTGCGCTCTTGTAAATGTCCCAGGTAAGACAGCTGCATTCATTCCTATGGAAAGATAAAGGTTCTGAGGGTGGGAGAAGGGAAGAAAGAGAGAATACTGGAGGGGGAGGAAGAGTGATAATTAAAAAGGAGAACCAGAAAGCCGTGGGTGAGGAGGAGAGAGGACTGAGACTGCTGGTATGCTTGGTACTACCACAGATGTCCAGAACCGCTCTGATGGCTGCATTAGGCATGACTGAAGAGTAGTCAATGGGTAATGGATTAATATGCCCCAAATGCCTCTATTTTCTTCACTATTCACATAAGTGCTGAAATCAAATTGAAATAAGCCAATAAGAAAACTTTATTAAACCCCAATTTGTTGCTTAATGATATTGTTTTCTTTATTCAAAGTTTTAAAACATTCAAATGTTTCAGAAAATTCAAATCTTAATTTCCAGAGGAAGACGTATTTTTGATTTTCAGAATAATTTGTGATTATAGCCTTCCAAGCTGTATTGGTAATTCCACTGTTATCACCCCATGTAATAGTTGCCAGAGCTGGAGTAGGGGAGGTGTATGAGGCATGCCTTTCTTCATGCTGATTATAATACACAATAATTTTTTCATTTTTGACTTCCATAATCACTATGAGGTATTGTTGTCTTTCACGCTTATGCCCAAGTGGGACATGTATGAGGGGTATCAAAGTTAACTTCCATACATTCTTAAATTGTTTCTACAAGAACATACGTATGAAAATAACAAAATTTGTGAAGATGAGCTACTACTCATGTTGATATATAACATTAAGATAAATTTGCAGCCAGATTTACAAAAGTAATAAACATCTGAGCTTGGAAGGGAATTATAATTTTAAGTTTTTAAGCCAACATTTAATTTAATTCTAATAGGATGCCCTTCTTGCATCATAGTTGTTTAAAACAACTCCTCCACCACAGTTCTGCCTTTGTATAACCACTGCAAACAGTTTGTCAAATTCTCCTTGGCCTGAGCTATCTGAAGCTGTGCATATCGGAACTTACCATGAAACTAGTGACTTCATGCCCAAACCTATGGCCTGAAATTGTTTTCCAGTGCTCTGATTTCTGTTCAAGAAGTATTTCTCCTTGTTCAAGCCCTCAAACTTCTCTCATGTGCACCAGCAAGAAAATTCCTGCCATATCTAGCAGAATTTAAGCTGAGTTAACGATTTCAAGAAAACACAACCAACCACTGTGTTCTTACTTAGTGGCAGTAGCAGGAGCAGAGTAGGGACATGGGCTCTGAGCCTAGTGGCTATGTTCAAATACCAACTTTGCCTCTTATAAGCTATTTTATTTTATTATTTTTTTAATTTATTATTTTAATTGGAGGCTAATTACTTTACAATATGGTAGTGGGTTTTGCCAATATTGACATGAATCAGCCATGGGTGTACATGTGTTCCTCATCCTGTCCCTTCCTCCCACCTCCCTCCCCATCCCATCCCTCAGGGTCATCCCAGTACACCAGCCCTAAGCACTCTGTCTCATGCATCAAACCTGGACTGGCGATATGTTTTATATATGATAATCTACATGTTTCAATGCTATTCTCTCAAATCATCCCACCCTAGCCATCTCCCACAGAGTCCAAAAGACTGTTCTATACATTTGTGTCTCTTTTGCTGTCTCACATATAGGGTCATCATTACCATCTTTCTAAATTCCATATATATGCGTTGCTGCTGCTGCTAAGTTGCTTCAGTCGTGTCTGACTTTGTGCGACCCCATAGATGGCAGCCCACCAGGCTGCCCCATCCCTGGGATTCTCCAGGGAAGAATACTGGAGTGGGTTTCCATTTCCCTTGCCAATGCATGAAAGTGAAAAGTGAAAATGAAGTCACTTAGTTGTGTCCAACTCTTTGCGACCCCATGGACTGCAGCCTACCAGGCTCCTTCGTCCATGGGATTTTCCAGGCAAGAGTACTGGCGTGGGGTGCCATTGCCTTCTCCATATATGCATTAGTATACTGTATTGCTGATTTTCTTTCTGACTTACTTCACTCTGTATAATAGGCTCCAGTTTCATCCACCTCATTAGAACTGATCCAAATGTATTCTTTTTAATGGCTGAGTAATATTCCATTGTGTATATGTACCACAGCTTTCTTATCATTTCATCTGCCGATGGACATCTAGGTTGCTTCCATGTCCTGGCTATTA
The DNA here is from genome assembly GCF_002263795.3 of Bos taurus. Lineage (NCBI taxonomy): Eukaryota > Metazoa > Chordata > Mammalia > Artiodactyla > Bovidae > Bos > Bos taurus. Next base: position 43,217,571 of record NC_037329.1, on the reverse strand, counting down.
TAAACAGTGCTGCGATGAACATTGGGGTACACATGTCTCTTTCAATTCTGGTTTCCTTAGTGTGTATGCCCAGCAGTGGGATTGCTGGGTCATATGGAAGTTCTATTTCCAGTTTTTTAAGGAATCTCAACACTGTTCTCCATAGTGGCTGTACTAGTTTGCATTTCCACCAACAGTATAAGAGGGTTCCCTTTTCTCCACACCCTCTCCAGCATTTATTGCTTATAGACTTTTGGATAGCAGCCATTCTAAGAGGGGTACCTCATTGTGGTTTTGATTTGCATTTCTGTGATAATGAGTGAAGTTTAGCATTTTTTCATGTGTTTGTTAGCCATTTGTATATCTTCTTTGGAGAAATGTCTGTTTAGTTCTTTGGCCCATTTTTTGACTGGCTCACCTATTTTTCTGGGATTGAGCTGCATGAACTCTGTATATTTTTGAGATTAGTTGTTTGTCAGTTGCTTCATTTGCTATTATTTTCTCCCATTCTGAAGGCCGTCTTTTCACTTTGCTTATAGTTTCCTTGGTTGTGTAGAAGCTTTTAAGTTTAATTAGGTCCCATTTGCTTATTTTTGCTTTTATTTCCAATATTCTGGGAGGTGGGTCATAGAGGATCCTGTTGTGATTTATGTCAGAGAGTGTTTTCCCTATGTTTTTCTCTAGGAGTTTTATAGTTTCTGGTTTTACGTTTAGATCTTTAATCCATTTTGAGTTTATTTTTGTGTATGGTGTTAAAAAGTGTTCTAGTTTCTCTCTTTCACAAGTGGTTGACAAGTTTTCCCAGCTGCTGCTGCTAAGTTGCTTCATTGAGTCTGACTCTGTGCGACCCCATAGATGGCAGCCCACCAGGCTCCCCCATCCCTGGGATTCTCTAGGCAAGAATACTGGAGTGGGTTGCCATTTCCTTTTCCAATGCATGCAAGTGAAAAGTCAAAGTGAAGTCGCTCAGTCACGTCTGACTCTTAGTGACCTCATGGACTACAGCCTACCAGGTCCTTCGTCCATGGGATTTTCCAGGCAAGAGTACTGGAGTGTACTCTCCAAGTACTGTAGAGTACAAGTTTTCCCAGCACCACTTGTTAAAGAGCTTGTCTTTTCTCCATTGCATATTCTTGCCTGCTTTGTCAAAGATAAGGTGTCCATAGGTGCGTGGATTTATCTCTGGGCTTTCTATTTTGTTCCATTGATCTATGTTTCTGTTTTTGTGCCAGTACCATACTGTCTTGATGACTGTTGCTTTGTAGTATAGCCTAAAGTCAGGCAGGTTGATTCCTCCAGTTCCATTCGTCTTTCTCAAGATGGCTTTGGCTATTCGAGGTTTTTTGTATTTCCATACAAATTGTGAAATTGTTGTTCTAGTTCTCTGAAGAATACCATTAGTAGCTTGATAGGGATTGCATTGAATCAGTAGATTGCTTTGGGTAGTATGTTCATTTTCACTATATTGTTTCTTCCCATCCATGAACATGGTATATTTCTCCATCTATTTGTGTCATTTTTTATTTCTTTCATCAGTGTTTTATAGTTTTCTATTTATAGGTCTTTTGTTTCTTTAGGTAGATTTATTTCTAAGTATTTTATTCTTTTCGTTGCAAAGGTGAGTGGATATGTTTCCTTAATTTGTCTTTCTGTTTTCTCGTTCTTAGTGTATAGGAATGCAAGGGATTTCTGTGTGTTAATTTTATATCCTGCATCTTTGCTATATTCATTGATTAGCTCTAGTAATTTTCTGGGGGAGTCTTTAGGGTTTTCTATATAGAGGATCATGTCATCTGCAAACAGTGAGAGTTTTACGTCTTCGTTTCCAATCTGGATTCCTTTTATTTCTTTTTCTTCTCTGATTGCTGTGGCTAAAACTTCCAAAACTATGTTGAATAGTAGTGGCGATTGTGGGCATCCTTGTCTTGTTCCTGATTTTAGGGGAAATGCTTTCAATTTTTCACCATTGTAGATAATGTTTGCTGGGGGTTTATCATATATGGCTTTTATTATGTTGAGGTATGTTCCTTCTATGCCTGCTTTCTGGAGGGTTTTTATCATCAATGGATGTTGAATTTTGTCAAAGGCTTTCTTTACATCTATTCAGATAATCATATGGTTTTTATCTTTCAATTTGTTAATGTGGTGTATCACATTGATTGATTTGTGAATATTGAAGAATCCTTGCATCCCTGGGATAAAGCCCACTTGGTCATGGTGTATGATCTTTTTAATCTGCTGTTGGATTCTGTTTGCTAGGCTTTTGTTTAGGATTTTTGCATCTATGTTCATCAGTGATATTGGCCTGTAGTTTTCTTTTTTTGTGGTATCTTTGTCAGGTTTTGGTATTAGGGTGATGGTGGCCTCATAGAATGAGTTTGGAAGTCTACCTTCCTCTGAAATTTTCTGGAAGAGTTTGAGTATGATAGGTGTTAGCTCTTCTTTAAGTTTTTGGTAGAATTCAGCTGTGAAGCTGTCTGGTCCTGGGATTTTTTTTGTGTGTGTGTGTGGAAGATTTCTCATTATAGTTTCGATTTCTGTGCTTGTGATGGGTCTGCTAAGATTTTCTATTTCTTCCTGGTTCAGTTTTGGAAAGTTATAGTTTTCTAAGAATTTGTCCATTTCTTCCAAGTTGTCCATTTTATTCACATATAGTTGCTGATAGTAGTCTCTTATGATCCTTTGTATTTCTGTGTTGTCTGTTGTGATTTCTCCATTTTCATTTCTAATTTTGTTGATTTGATTCTTCTCCTTTTTTTTCTTGATGAGTCTGGCTAATGGTTTGTCCATTTTATTTATCTTCACAAAGAACCAGTTTTTAGCTTTGCTGATTTTTGCTATGGTCTCTTTTGTTTCTTTTGCATTTATTTCTGCCCTAATTTTTATGAATTCTTTCCTTCTACTACCTGGGGTTATTCATTTCTTCCTTTTCTAGTTGCTTTAGGTGTAGAGTTAGGTTATTTATTTGACTTTTTTCCTTATTTCTGAAGGTAAGCCTGTATTGCTATGAACCTTCTCCTTAGCACTGCTTTTACAGTGTCCCATAGGTTTTGGGTTGTTGTGTTTTCATTTTCATTTGTTTCTATGCAAATTTTGATTTCTTTTTTGATTTCTTCTGTTATTTGTTGGATATTCAGAAGCGTGTTGTTTAGCCTCCATATGTTGGCATTTTTAATAGTTTTTTTCCTGTAATAGACATCTAATCTTATTGCATTGTGATCAGAAAAGATGCTTGGAATGATTTCAGGTTTTTTGAATTTACCAAGGCTAGATTTATGGCCCAGGATGTGATCTATCCTGGAGAATGTTCCATTGTGCACTTGAGAAAAAGGTGAAATTCATTGTTTTGGGGTAAAATGTCCTATAGATATCAATAGGTCTAACTGGTCCATTGTATCATTTAAAGTTTGTGTCTCCTTGCTAACGTTCTGTTTAGTTGATCTATCCATAAGTGTGAGTGGGGTATTAAAGTCTCCCACTATTATTGTGTTATTGTTAATTTCCCCTTTCATACTTGTTAGCATTTGCCTTACATAGTGTGGTGGTCCTATGTTGGGTGCATATATATTTATAATTGTTATATCTTCTTCTTCGATTTATCCTTTGATCATTATGTAGTGTCCTTCTTTGTCTCTTTTCACAGCCTTTATTTAAAAGTCTGTTTTATCTGATATCAGTATTGCTACTCCTGTTTTCTTTTGGTCTCCATTTGTGTGAAATATCTTTTTCCAGCCCTCCACTTTCAGTCTGTATGTGTCCCTTGTTTTGAAGTAGGTCTCTTGTAGACAACACATATAGGGGTCTTATTTTTGTATCCATTCAGCCAGTCTTTGTCTTTTGGTTGGGGCATTCGACCCATTTACATTTAAGGTAATTATTGATAAGTATGATCTCATTGCCATTTACTTTGTTGTTTTGGGTTCAAGTTTATACACCTTTTCTGTGTTTCCTGTCTAGATAAAATTCTTTAGCATTAGTTGAAGAGCTGGTTTGGTGGTGTTGAATTCTCTCAGCTTTTGCTTGTCTGTAAAGCTTTTGATTTCTCCTTCATATTTGAATGAGATCCTTGCTGGGTATAGTAATATCAGTTGTAGGTTATTTTCTTTCATCACTTTAAGTATGTCCTGCCATTCCCTTCTGGCCTGAAGAGTTTCTATTGAAAGATCATCTGTTATCCTTATGGGAATCCCCTTGTGTGTTATTTGTTGTTTTTCCCTTGCTGCTTTTAATATTTGTTCTTTGTGTTTGATCTTTGTTAATTTGATTAATATGTGTCTTGGGGTGTTTTGTCTTGGGTTTATCCTGTTTGGGACTCTCTGGGTTTCTTGGACTTGGATGACTATTTCCTTCCCCATTTTAGGGAAGTTCTCAACTATTATCTCCTCAAGTATTTTCTCATGGCTTTTTTCTTTATCTTCTTCTCTGGGACTCCTATTATTTGAATGTTGGGGCATTTGACATTGTTCCAGAGGTCTCTGAGATTGCCCTCCTTTCTTTTAATTCTTTTTTCCTCTCTGCTTCATTTATTTCCAGCATTCACTTATCCTATCTTCTGCCTCAGTTATTCTACTGTTGATTCCCTCCAGAGTGTTTTTTATCTCATTTATTGCATTATTCATTATTGATTGACTCTTTTTTATTTCTTCTAGGTCCTTGTTAAACGTTTCTTGCATCTTCTCAATCCTTGTCTCCAGTCTATTTATCTGTAACTCCATTTTGTTTTCAAGATTTTGGATCACTTTTAGTATCATTATTCTGAATTTTTTTTCCAGTTAGACTCCCTATATCCTCCTCTTTTGTTTGGTTTGGTGGGCATTTTTCATGTTCCTTTATCTGCTGAATATATCTCTGCCTTTTCATCTTGTTTAGATTGCTGTGTTTGGGGTGGCTTTTCTGTATTCTGGAAGTTTGTGGTCCCTCTTTATTGTGGAGGTTCCTCCCTGTGGGTGGGGTTGGACGAGTGGCTTGTCAAGGTTTCCTGGTTAGGGAAGCTTATGTCAGTGTTCTGGTGGGTGGAGCTGGATTTCTTCTCTCTAGAGTGCAATGAGTTTGTGGTCCCTCTTTATTGTGGAGGTTCCTCCCTGTGGGTGGGGTTGGACGAGTGGCTTGTCAAGGTTTCCTGGTTAGGGAAGCTTATGTCAGTGTTCTGGTGGGTGGAGCTGGATTTCTTCTCTCTAGAGTGCAATGACGTGTCCAGTAGTGAGTTTTAAGATGTATATGGGTTTGGTGTGACATTGGGCAGCCTGTATATTAAAGCTCAGGGCTATGTTCCTGCATTGCTGGAGAATTTTCATGGTATGTCTTGCTTTGGAACTTGTTGGCTCTTTGGTGGAGCTTGGTTTCAGTGTAGGTATGGAGGCTTTTGGATGAGCTCTTATCGATTAATGTTCCCTGGAGTCAGGAGTTCTCTGGTGTTCTCAGGTTTTGGACTTAAGCCTCCTGCCTCTGGTTTTCAGTCTCATTCTTACAGTAGCCTCAAGACTTCTCCATCCATACAGCATCAATGATAAAACATCTAGGTTAATGGAGAAAAGATTCTCCACAATGAGGGACACCCAGAAAGGTTCACTGAGTTACATGGAGAAGAGGGAGGTGGGAGATAGAGGTGACCAGAAGGAGAAGAGGGGGAATCAAAAGGGGAGAGAGCAATCTAGCTAGTAATCAAATCCCTATGTGCTCTTCACAGCCTGGAACACTGAGAGAGGTTCATGGAGTTACACAGAGAAGAGAAGAGGGAGGAAGGAGATAGAGGTGACCAGGAGAAGTGGGGGGTTCAAAAGGAGAGAGACAGATCTAGCCAGTAATCAGTTCCCTAAGTGCTCTCCACAACCCAGAATACCCAAAGAGATTTACAGAGTTTGGTAGAGAAGAGAAGGGGGAGGGAGGAGATAGAGGTGACTTAGGGGAGAAAAAGGAGAGCCAAAAGGGGGAGAGGGAAATCAAGCCAGTTATCACACTCCTAAGTAAAAATGGGTACTGAAGATTGGATTCTTAAAGGTACAAAATTTATAACAAATACAAAAAAGCAAAGACTAAAAATCTAAAGTAGAGGATAGACCCTCAAAAATACAATATTAAAAAAACAAAACAAAATCACAAGAATTATAAAAAATATATATGAAGTTTGCTTTAAAAATAGGGTCTTTTCACATGTACCCCAATGTTCATTGCAGAACTGTTTATAATAGCCAGGACATGGAAGCAACCTAGATGCCCCTCAGCAGATGAATGGATAAGAAAGCTGTGGTACATATACACAATGGAGTATTACTCAGCCATTAAAAAGAATACATTTGAATCAGTTCTAATGAGGTGGATGAAACTGGAGCCTATTATACAGAGTGAAGTAAGCCAGAAAGAAAAACACCAATACAGTATACTAACACACATATATATGGAATTTAGAAAGATGGTAATGGTAACCCTGTATACGAGACAGCAAAAGAGACACTGATGTATAGAACAGTCTTTTGGACTCTGTGGGAGAGGGAGGGGGTGGGATGATTTGGGAGAATGGCATTGACATGTATGATATCATGTATGAAACGAGTCGCCAGTCCAGGTTCGATGCACGATACTGGATACTTGGGGCTGGTGCACTGGGACGACCCAGAGGGAGGGTATGGGGAGGGAGGAGGGAGGAGGGTTCAGGATGGGGAACACAGGTATACCTGTGGTGGATTCATCTCGATATTTGGCAAAACTAATACAATATTTTAAAGTTTAAAAATAAAATAAAATTAAAAAAATAAAAATAAAAATAGGGTCTTTTTTTTTTTTTTGAAAGGTAATCAGTTCAGTTCAGTCACTCAGTCATGTCCGACTCTTTGCGATTCCATGAACTGCAGCACGCCAGGCCTCCCTGTCCATCACCAACTCCTGGAGTTCACTGAGACTCACGTCCATCGAGTCAGTGAAGCCATCCAGCCATCTCATCCTCTGTTGTCCCCTTCTCCTCCTGCCCCCGATCCCTCCCAGCATCAGTCTTTTTCAGTGAGTCAACTTTTCGCATAAGGTGGCCAAAGTACTGGAGTTTCAGCTTTAGCATCATTCCTTCCAAAGAAATCCCAGGACTGATCTTCTTTAGAATGGACTGGTTGGATCTCCTTGCAGTCCAAGGGAATCTCAAGAGTCTTCTCCAACAGCACAGTTCAAAAGCATCAATTCTTCAGCACTCAGCCTTCTTCACAGTCCAACTCTCACATCCATACATGACCACAGGAAAAACCATAGGCTTGACTAGACGGACCTTTGTTGGCAAAGTAATGTCTCTGCTTTTGAATATGCTGTCTAGGTTGGTCATAACTTTCCTTCCAAGGAGTAAGCATCTTTTAATTTCATGGCTGCAGTCACCATCTGCAGTGATTTTGGAGCCCAGAAAAATAAAGTCTGATACTGTTTCCACTGTTTTCTCATCTATTTCCCATGAAGTGATGGGACCGGATGCCATGATCTTTGTTTTCTGAATGTTGAGCTTTAAGCCAACTTTTTCACTCTCCACTTTCACTTTCATCAAGAGGCTTTCTAGTTCCTCTTCACTTTCTGCCATAAGGGTGGTGTCATCTGCATGTCTGAGGTTATTGATATTTCTCCTGGCAATCTTGATTCCAGCTTGTGTTTCTTCCAGTCCAGCGTTTCTCATGATATATTCTGCATATAAGTTAAATAAGCAGGGTGACAATATACAGCCTTGACATACTCCTTTTCCTATTTGAAACCAGTCTGTTGTTGCATGTCCAGTTCTAACTGTTGCTTCCTGACCTGCATATAGTTTCTCAAGAGGCAGGTCAGGTGGTCTGGTATTCCCATCTCTTTCAGAATTTTCCGCAGTTTATTGTGATCCACACAGTCAAAGGCTTTGGCATAGTCAATAAAGCAGAAATAGATGCTTTTCTGGAACTCTCTTGCTTTTTCCACGATCCAGCGGATGTTGGCAATTTGATCTCCGGTTCCTCTGCCTTTTCTAAAACCAGCTGGAATATCAGGAATTTCACGGTTCATGTATTGCTGAAGCCTGGCTTGGAGAATTTTGAGCATTCCTTTACTAACATGTGAGATGAGTGCAATTGTGCGGTAGTTTGAGCATTCTTTGGCATTGCCTTTCTTTGGGATTGGAATGATCCTGTGGCCACTGCTGAGTTTTCCAGATTTGTTGGCATATTGAGTGCAGCACTTTCACAGCATCATCTTTCAGGATTTGGAATAGCTCAACTGGAATTCCATCACCTCCACTAGCTTTGTTCGTAGTGATGCTTTCTAAGGCCCACTTGACTTCACATTCCAGGATATGCAGCTCTAGATGAGTGATCACAGCATCGTGAAAGGTAATAGTAGGTTATAAAAGTGAAAATTAAAGCAGTAATAGAGGACTTAAAAATAAAAAAATTTAAAAAATAATAACAGTAAAAATATATCTAGGAATTTCTCTGGAGCTATTGTGGGCAGTGTGGGGTCAGTCCAGTTTCAGATAGTTCCTTGTTCCAGCTTATACTTCTCAAGATCTATAGCCCACTTCCAATGTAGTCAGTGCTAACTACAGGGTTTTAATCTGTTGAAACTGTCACTTCCAAAGTGTTTCCCTGTGTTTATCTTGGCTTCTTCTGTTTACAAGTCTCTTCAGTGTCTAATTTCTGCCCTCATACAAGGGGGCGATCACTTATTTAGGCTTACTTGTTCAGTTGTGCTGTGGAGAGGGAGGAACACTGCAAACAAATATCACTGGCGTCTGTGAGGAGTGCTCACAGTGTCTCAGTCACACTGGGTTTGCCCCTGCTCACAGCGTGTGTGCATTCGCCATCTACACTGCTCAGGCTCTAGGCTGCTCTGCCAGGGAACTGTCTAAAGTGGGCCCTGGGTTGCGTGCACTTCCCAGGTCTAAGCCGCTCAGGTTCAGGTTTTTGGGTACTCCATAAAGGCGCAGACTCGGTTGGGCCTGCATTTTGTGCCCTTCCCAGGTCCAAGCAGCTCAGGTGACCAGGTGCTTGGGCAGTGCAGTCTTCTAGGTGTGGTGCATCTTATTGCCTCCCCCTTCCCAGCTGCTTGGTTTCCTGGGTACGCAGCAGGAGCGCCGACTCAGGTCCTCTGTGTGTCTCTTCTGGGGAGCTGATCTCTGGCTGTGACTCTCCGGGTGGATGTCAACTGTCCAAGATCCCAGGAAGACTTGATTAGCAACTGGGAGCCTGCTCACAGTTTGGTAGAGGATGCCGTCTCTGGGGCGGAGATTGCCCCTTTCTGGCTCTGGCTGCCGCAGGCCTGCCTCTCTGCCTCCAGCGGGGGATGGGCCAGTCTGCTGCTGGCTAGCTCTCCTCTGGTATTCGCGCCTCAGTCCTTTGTTCTGTGAGCAGCCTGGCAAGGCCTCAGGTTAGGGCTTTTCATGGGAAAGTTCTCTCTCTCTTTTTTTCTCTCTCTCTGGCTATCCCACAGTTTGGGTTGCTATCTCACATTAGCTCCCTCAGATTGCCCTCATGGCATTCAGGCCTGGCTCCTACCCTAAGCAATGCAGCCCACACCTCCCTGTCCAGCCCTCACTTGCTGGTGGTTGATGCAAGTGTCTGGGCTACTTCTCTGCTAGGAGTTGCTGTTAGGCATGTAATCTGTGGGTTTTATTTATTTATTTTATTATTTTTTAAACTAATTTTTTCATTTGGAAACCTTATGAAGAACTGAAGTGAAATTCAGTCAGTTGAGTCCAAGTCTTTGCAACCCCATGGACTGTAGTCCATGGAATTCTCTAGGCCAGAATACGGGAGTGGGTAGACTTTCCCTTCTCCGGGGGATCTTCCCAATCCAGGGATCGAACCCAGGTTTCCTGCATTGCAGGTGGCTTCTTTACCAGCTGAGCCACAAGGCAAGCCCAAGAACACTTGAGTGGGTAGCCTATCCCTTCTCCAGGGGCTCTTCCTGACCCAGGAATTGAACCAGGGTCTCGTGCATTGCAGGCAGATTCCTTACCAACTGAGCTATCAGGGAAGTCATGAAAACCTTATAACTGAATTTAATTACATCATGTATAGTGAAATTAAAATTTCTATAAATTTAAATTCTATGAGATTATATTTAGGTTATTGTTTGTGTTTAAAAGCTAAGCTACCATTGGGTCTTAAGATATGCATATACACACATTCATATTACAAAAAAAATGACTTTGTCTGGTGACTTTACTATGCACTTTTAGGAAACCAAAAACTACATTGTGGGTTTTTCAGCTTTAATAGGTATAACTGACAAATAAAACTCTAAGATATTTAAAGAGTACAGTGTGATGATTTGATATATGGACACATTGTGAAAGGATTCCCATCATCTAGTTAATTATCACATTGATCACCTCACATTTATTATACATATATTTTTATATGAATTAGGAGAGGTTATTTAGGTGCTGCTTATCTATCCTTTTTCATCTTAAAGTTCTGAAGCTGTTTTTTATTCTGAAATCCTTGCCACAGTCTTTTAAGAAATTACTAGAGAATCACTTTTTAAAATCTCCCACCTTCAAATGAAGTGTTTTATGATTTTTCTGTTTCCATAGTGAAATCTTAGAAATAAAAACTTTGACTGCAATCTAATATTTATTTCAGGATCCTAATAGTCCTCATAATTTAGAGCAGGGATTGGTAAATAATGGCCTGTGGGCCAAACCTAGCCACTACCTGTTTTATAGATAAAATTCTATTGGAATCCAGCCAAGTTCATTCACTTACATATTACCTGGAGCAGAGTTGAATTGTTGTGACAGAGACTGTATCTTTTGCAAAGCCTACCATATTAACTGTCTGGCTCTTTACAGAAAAAGTTTGCTGACTTCTGATTTAGAGTGTTAGGATTCTAGTCTTTTCCAAACTAACTCTTTATGAACACTTCGTGACTTTTGCTACATCTGCTTATCACTTGTTATTTACTTAATATTTTTTAAAAGAGACCCATGAATACCAGGGACAGAGGAGCCTGGTAGGCTGCCGTCTATGAGGTCGCACAGAGTCAGACACGACTGAAGTGACTTAGCAGCAACAGCAGCAGCATCATTTTTTAGTTAAAGTTATTTTATGGGAAATCTTTATATTATTTAAATAAAAACATTAGTAAAACAAAAAGACATATTTATAAAAGCAAATATGCTTAAAAATTAATTTATTAAATTCTCACAAAAACTATTCCCTGACAGTCTGTGACCTGCTCTCTTAGGTAAACAGTAGATATTCAGTTGTTGGAGAGATAATAAAGACATCTTGCCACTAAAATAGAAACTTTAATCTTGTTTTAGTCAGAAGAATTAAGTGAGAGTTAAAAGATAATGGTATGATTTTCTCATTGTAAGTGATTCTTTTCATTCAATTACACTTCTGAGTCCCTGCTACAATAACTACGCTTGCGTGTGTGTGCATGCTAAGTCGCTTCAGTCTGTCCAACTCTTTGAGACCTCTGGACTGTAGCTTACCAGGCTCCTCTATCCATAGAATTCTCCAGGCAAGAATTCTGGAGTGGGTTGCCATGCCCTCCTCCAGGAGATCTTCCCGACCTAGGGACTGAACCCACATCTCTTATATCCCCTGCCCCACAGTAACCATATCACTCCTAATCTTGTATAGGGTTTCCCAGGTGGCGCCAGTGGTAAAGAACCCCACTGCCAATGCAGGAGAAGTAAGAGATGTATGTTTAATCTCTGGGTCAGGAAGATCCCCTAGAGGAGGGCATGGCAACCCACTCCAGTAGTCTTGCCTGGAGAATTCCATGGACAGAGAAGCTTGGTGGGCTACAGTCCATGAGGTTGCAAAAATTCAGACATAACTGAACACATGGGAGCAGTACTTAATCTTATTTATCTGCAGCAATACACATTGTACACTTTCAAAAACCCTGGGTAACAATGACAATGAGGAAGCTAATGGTAGCTAAGGCATATTTAGAGCTTACTCTTCTTCACATGAAGAGCTCTGCATGTAGAAATTTATTTTGTTCTCACAAGAACCTCTGAAATAGGCTCTATTTCCTTTTTCATTGTACAGATGTGACAGCTAAAGCAGAGAGAGGTGGGTAACTTGCTCATAGTCCATTAGATTAAAAATGACAAAGTTGGCAATGAGGCAGTGATGAAGGGTTAGGGATGGAGGCTTGACCACTAGTTTTACTTCTAGAAAACTTGAGATCAACTGTGAATTTTCCCTTTTTTCTTTGTGTTATAAATATTTTAGTAAAATTTTTAAAGAAGTTTTAAAAGCTGCTGTCTTATTAAGGAAACAGTTCATTATTGTTTGTATTTTTCTGAAATTGTATCTCTTTTTTTAACTTGAGGTTGCTGAGAATGGATATGAATGAACAAAACAATGATAATAAGATGCCCTTTTCCATGTTGTATTAGTAAAATATTTTTCAAGTTGTAAAATATCTAATTCTATAAAGATGCAATAAGATTTTTGAGATTATATATTATAGTTATGGGCTTCCTCAATGGCTCAGCAGATAAAGAATCCACCTGCAATGCAGGAGACACAGGAGATGCTGATTTGATCCCTGGATCAGGAAGGTCCCCTGGAGAAGGAAATGGCAACCCATTCCAGGATTCTTGCCTGAAAAATCCCATGAACAGAGGAGCCTGGTGGGCTACAGTTCAAAGCGTCACAAAGAATCAGACAGACATGACTGAGCAACTAAGCCTATTATATTTATAAATTTGTGATGACAATCTAATTTGGTAGAGCTGTTTTTGGAAACAAGCTTAAAATATGTGTTGACCATAATAAAGCAGAGAGAGGTAGGTAACTTGTTCATAGTCCATTGGATTAAAAATGACAAAGTTGGCAATGAGGCAGTGATGAATAGTTAGGGATGGAGGCTTGACCACCAATTTTGCTTCTAGAAAACTTGAGATCGGTTTTGAATTCTCCCTTTCCTCTTTGTATTATAAATATAAATTTATTTCCATAAATTCAAAGTTTAACTTAGCTAAATCTATTGTGAAAAAGTAATATGAATAATATTAACACTAAAGATAATTTGGAAACAACCAAAAAACAATACAACCTTTGGAATCAAATAGATTCCAGAGTGTGAGTCTATTGCCTGATCTATAGTGAAATGATAAAGGTGTTTAGGAATGCTACCCCATGGTACCAAATGTGATTAAAAACTGCCCATGCACAGCAGGAAGAGCTAGGCTACATTTGAGTTTGGGCTCTGCCTCTGCATGTTTTTAGGTTGTGTAACCTCTCAAAGTTAGTTCCTAATCATTAAGCAGAGATAAAAATGTCTATCCCATAAAAAGTACTAAATGAGACAATGTTTATAAATGGTCTCAGAAATATGGTTCTTTCAAGAAATCTTGGCTATTTTTCTTCTCCTGTTTGGTTTTCTTTAACATGTAGTAGAATAAAAAGACCAAACCAGTTGGGACTAAATATCACATGTGGGGAATATTTGTTTAGCCTCAGATGTGAAAATTCTCTTTGTGACATGGAAGCAGTATTTTTGATTTTTTTTTGCCACCGAAAATTAACTTCCATTCAGATTTCAAGGTCAAATACTCTTTAGTCATATGGAAACATAAACTTACTTAGAAACTGAGGACCCAAACTACCAGGAGTTGAAAGCAACCTCTGACATTTACTAGCCCTGTGATTTTAAGTAGGTTCAACTTTCCACACCTCTGTTTCCTTATCTGTAAAATAAAAACAATGAGAGCAAGTCACTCAGAAGGCTAGGAAAATTTAGATGTTAATTTTGTAGGTTTACAACACTGCCCCATACTTATGAAAACTCTATGGTGTATGTGCTCAGTTGTGTCTGACTCTTTACAGCCCTATGAATTGTAGCCCACCGGGCTCCACTGTCCATGGGATTTTCCAGGCAAGAATACTGGAGCAGGTTGACATTTCCTACTCCAGAGGATCTTCCCAGCCCAGGGATTGAATCAGCATCTCTTACATCTCCTGCATTGGCAGGAGGGTTCTTTACCACTAGCGGCACCTGTAAGCACTCTATATGTATTGTTAAATAGAATACTTTGACATTTCTGAAAAATGTCATTGAAACTACAATTGTAACTCTTCTTGAGGTTATTGGTAAGCATTATTTTATCATTGTGCCACAAATCCTCCATCTATGAGCTCTTAAATAATGAGAAGGGCTGGATTCTATACTGTTGTCTTTAGTTCTTGCTCTTCATGAAGTACATAATATGTTACCTTGTTGTCAAGGCAACAGGATTCAGGAAGGTTTTGTAAAATGAGAATGGGAGTCATTAAAGAAAATAGCACCAGGAAATACTTTAGAAAGGGAGATGGCTTAATAACAGACTTTTACTGAAGCAAAAGTGTCTAGATCTCATTGAAGGCAGAGAATCGATTGCTCTGTAGTTCAGCTGCCTTATTGAAAATGGCCTGTATTTTCAAACAAGAGCTTGGCATTTAATATCACCACAATAATGGGGCAGAACTTTTGAGAGTGAGAATAAAAGGAGTTAATAAAGATTTTTTCCCTTGAGAAAAAGACATAAAATAACAGTAGATGTCACTGACTTATGATTGGGGGAAAATGATATATGAAGAGATTTAACAGAATGAGTCTCAGCATTATGAAGTGTATATCAATATAGCCATTTCACTTGGCTTCTCTATTCAAGTCCTGGAACCAACTCACTTTTGTGCTAAGCCAAAGGTTAATAATGGTAAGACAAATCTAATGATAAAACAAAAAATATAATTTGGGAACACATAACCTCATTTACATATCACCTAAAATTGTTCAAAAGAAAGATGTGTTATTCAACACAAATTCCTGTGCCCAATGCACAGTGAGGCCAAAAAAAACTGAAATGTTGCAGTGTGAGCAGAGAAAGGATTATTGCAGGGTTGAACAGGGACAACAGATGGCTTGTGCTCAAAAACTGAACTCTCTGATGGTTTGGGGGAGAAGCTTTTTATTTTTAATTAATTTTTATTGGAATATATCTGATTTACAATGTATTAATTTCTACTGTACAGCAAAGTGAATCAGTTATATGTATACATATATCCTCTTTCTTTTTGGATTTCCTTCTCATTTAGATCACCATAGAGCACTGAGTAGAGTTCCCTGTGTTATACAGTAGGTTCTTATTAGTTATCTATTTTATGCATGCATGCACACTTGCTAAGTCATTTCACTCGTGTCCAACTCTTTGTGACCCTATGGACTGTAGCCCCACCAGGCTCCTCTGTCCATGGGATTCTCCAGGCAAGAATATTGACGTGGGTTGCCACGCCCTCCTCCAGGGGATCTTCCCTATCTGAGGATCAAGCCCACATCTCTTGCATTGTCTACTGCGTTGCAGTAGACATTACCGCTGAGCCAGCAGGGAAACCCTTATCTGTCTTATACATGGTATCAATAGAGTATAGGGCTTCCCTGGTGTCTCAGTGGTAAGAATTCGCCTGCTAATGCAGGAGACAAGGGTTTGATCACTGGATTGGGAAGATTCCCCTGGAGAAGGAAATGGTGACCTACTCCAGTATTCTTACCTGGGAAATCCCATGGACAGAGGAGCCTGGCAGGCCTGTCCAATCCATGGGGTTGCAAAGAGTTGGACACAACTTAGTGACTAAACAACAACAACAATCAATCAATAGTGTATATATGACAATCCCAATCTCCTAATTCATCCCATCCATCCTCCCATTTCCTAGGAGAGAAGTTTGTATAGGAGAAATTTGGGGTGAGGGCTGGAGGATATATGACTTTCTTCTGATTGTTTGGTGGTGAGGTAACAGGGTGACGTTCTCAGAATCCTGCACTCAGCCAGAAGTCACCATCCTTTACCTGGGTGGAGCCTTCAGTCCCTGTAGAAAAACTCAAAGATATTCCTTCAGAGGAACCAGGAATCTGCCCCATCACCCCACAATTATTTCTTGACTGCTCCTCCCTTGTTTCTGCATTCCCTGTCTTCTCTGATTAGCAACTGTTAATCTGTTCTTGGGTATTCAGGGAGGTTCGGGGAGGCTAAAGCCTTTTCTTATGAAAGAGAAATGGGAACATGGAAAGGATTTGTACCCCAGAGGGCCCCACAGAGTCCTACTTGGTTTTAGGTTTTTGCTATTTTCGCTTTTTACCATTAACCTACTTTTTAAAAACAAAACAACGTTTATTCTTTTTTATTTTTTTGCAAAGTCAAGAAAAGAGGAGTGTATGAGAAAAAAGACCAAGGTATATGAGATGTTTAACAACTTCATTGCTTGTATTGTTTTATCTTAATGCATACTATCTCATCTGATAACAACATATTAAAAACTAAGAAAAAATATTGAGAATCTCAATTGAGGGTCTTGATTATGAGTGATAGAAACTGACTAGTTTTTCTAACAGTAAAAGATGCATCCTTGCTTGAGATTCCATGGCGATGGCTGATGCTACCACAGATAATTCTAGCCAGTTCCTTTTCTTTGTATTATTGCTCCAAAGCCCTTGGCACAGAGCCACTTGGCTGAGACTAGGCCACGTGTTTGTGCCCTGGCTGTAGGGGTGGGGAGCTGAGCCATCTGCTTCCCTTTAGATGCCATAGTGGGTGGGCAAAAATTTGCTTCACATCAAGTCTCACACAGTGGGGTCTCCCCTTAGTTAGGAAAGAAGTTGAGATACAACAAATAACAGCAAATACAAACACCCTAGAGTATAATTTTTAAAAGACTGAAAAAAAGAAGAGATAGAATCGAGCCCTTTTATATATGTGCTATGTATTGCATATGGTAAGCTATACTTGTATGAGAACTCAAGAACTTGCCTGGTAATTAATGTCATCTTATATGAAAGCACTCTCCTGGATGTCTCAGAAGTGCAGCTCCATCCCACTGAAGATGTTTTAAAGGCTCCTGGAAGGCAAATAAATAATCTCTTTCCTGACCCATGGAAATAAAAGTAAGCAGAAATAGTCTATCTTTTTGAATGCTAGACTCATAAAATTAATGTCTTCCCTCTCCTAGTTTGGCTTTTCTTTGACCAGGTGCTGATAGTACAGTTGGTCCAGCTAAAGAGTCCTCTCAAAGAATTCCATAGGGAGGTGTCTTATACCAACTACTGGTGGTTATTAGAACTTAACGTAGATGTACATCTTTGGCCATCTGATGTGAGAAGCTGACTCACTGGAAAAGACCTTGATGCTGGGAAAGATTGAGGGCAGAAGGAGAAGGGAGCACAGAGGACAAGATGGTTGGATGGCATCATCGATTCAATGGACATGATTTTGAGCAAACTCCGGGAGATGGTGAAGGACAGGGAAGCCTGGCATGCTGCAGTCAATTAGGTCGCAAAGAGTCGGACACGACTTAGTGACTGACCAACAACAGCAGCATCTTTTATTTTCAGCTTGGTCTTGGGTCTTAGTCCAATTTGGACTAAGTTTTTCATAGAAAAACTCCCATTGCTATCTAGTAACTGACAGTTGGTGTTCCTGAAGATGACAGAATAAATGATTCAGATAAATATTCAAAGACAGAATAGAAAAATATCTTGAAATAAAGAAATATGTGGGTAGGAGGGCACAGTATATGCAAGGGAAAAGATGGTAGAGCAGGACCAATATCAATCTATATTCTAGAGAAGTTACTGAATTTCAAGGATCTAGAAACCATTCTTAAGGCAAAAGAAAAAAATTATCATGTTTAGACTACATCACAGTGACTTTCAATGACAGAGTATCATGGAGCAACATCAGATATCTAAAAGGGAAAAGTATGATTCAATGATTTTTTTTTTAAAGATCAAAGATCCATGTTGTCAACTGTGCAAAAAAGAATATAGCACAAATTAGGCCTTGGAAAAAGATTACCTGATGAATTTTTTCAAGGTGGTTGAAAATCAGACATTAGAGAAGTGAGTCATGATGAGGATCTTGGAAATTGGGAAACTGGTATTAGAAGGCTGGGAATGAAAACTAACATGTCTCTATTAGAATCAGGGCTAAACAATTATGAGAATTATGGTTATAGGGAAGTATCTAAGTGTTAAAAGTGTAGGCAATGTAAAAATAATAATCTACAAAGCAAAATAATGAAAGATGAGGAGAAAAAGTGTGATAGAAAGAAATGTAAGTGCACTTTTTTGGCAGAAAGTCAGAAAACATATTCTAATGTAGCTAGTTCAAGAAATATGCTTTAATATACCATTTAAACTTTTCTTAAAAAAATGAAAGAGATTAGAGACTCACAGATCTAGAGAACGAACTTATGGTTGCTGTGGGAGGGGAGGAGAAAGGGAAGGGATAGTTAGGAAGTTTGGGAATGACATGTACACACTGCTGTATTTAAAATGGATAACCTACTGTGTAGTACAGGAACTCTGCTCAATGTTATGCGGCAGCATGGATGGGAGGGGAGTTTGAGGGAGAATGGATACATGTATATGTATGGCTGAGTCTCTGCTGTCCACCTGAAACTACCGCAATGCTGTTAATCAGCTACGTTCCAAAACAAAATGAAAAGTTTAAGGAAAAAAAAAAGAGATCAGAGACAACTTCATAAACAACAGAAAAAAGAAAATACAAATATCAGAAAATATAAATAAAATATTAGGAATAAGAACAAAGCATATCTGTTTTTTAAAAAACAAAGATAACTGAGATAAATTACCCATAACAAGACAAATAGTCTCAAATTAGTTTCATGAGAATAGGGATTCTGCCTGTTTTATTTGCTGTTGTCTTTAAGTTTTTAGAACAGAGATAAAATCAAACTGACTTGAAAATGAAGAAAGTATTTGGCTTATGTGTTAAAAAAACAAAATTCAACTGAGTAAATTTTAGAGATCTTACTGGCTTTTCTCAATGATTCAGGAATTGGGCAGTATCCTGTCTAGCAGATAGAAATGAGCTCAGAGGAGCTCTGTACAAAATGAATCACTTAGCAGCAGAAGGGAGCAGGAACAAGGAAGTTACACTAGGTCGGAAAAGTAGATTGGATGTGGGAAGGTTGATGTCCTTCTGGGCAAGGCAGGGGTCTCTTAAATAAATTATCTAACCAGTGCTGACCAGGGGATTCCTGATTGACTGGTTTAAGATTCCATTTCCGGGAGAGCTGAAGGTGTAATTAAGTTTCAGTTTGGTGATGTGGGACTTAGCCTGTAGTGATTCTATTTTGAACCTGTTATCTTATTTTTAGCATTTGTAACCAAAGGTCTAGTGGAATAGTGGGTGCCCTGAGGGTCTCTGTCTTTGGTTTTCTGTGAAGGTCTTTGGTGTGTACTGAAAAGGAAAGGCAGATAGGATTACCTCCTGGTGGATTTAGACCAGACTTCTCAAAGTGTGGGGCTTCCCTGGTGGCTCAGCGGTTAAAGCATCTGCCTGCAATGTGGGAGACCCAGGTTCAATCCCTGGGTTGGGAAGATCCCCTAGAGAAGGGAATGGCAACCCACTCCAGTATTCTTGCCTGGAGAATCCCATGGACAGAGGAGTCTGGTAGGCTACAGTCCACGGGGTTGCAAAGAATCGGACACGACTGAGCGACTTCACTTTCACTTTCTCAAAGTGTGAACCCTAGATCTCTAGGACTTCTCAAATCTCTTCCAAGACATCTGCAAGGTTAAAAGTATTATACTAATACTAACAGAATTGCTGATACCTCAGTGTGAGTCAAGGCCATAGCTCCAAAATGCAATAGTGATTCTTGTATTCCTTTCTGTCAGTCCCTCGCAGCCAAAATTGCCAGTTTCACTTGCGAATGTCATTGATAAAGCAGTAAAAGCTATTAATTTTATTAAATCTCAACTCCTGCATGCATGTCTTTTTAATATTTTGTCCAATGAAATGAGAAGTAACCAAAAAGCACTTATGCAATATCTTAAAGTACAGTGGATGTTTCTGATTGTCTCAAGGAAAGCATTTTGAGATTGTCTGAGATACAACTGAACTAGCTGCTTTTTTTCATGTAACACCATTTTATTTCAAAGAACCACTGACAAATTACTGTTATTCAGATGTTATTCAGATGTGAGTATTTGACAGACATTTTCTTGAAAACAAATGAAGTGAATCTGTCATTTCAAGAAACCCACTGGTAGTATTTATTATTATTACTTTTTTTTTTAACCAAAGATAAAATTCAAGCTTTCAGGCAAAAACTTGAATTTTGGAAACTTATGTCTGCCACCATGAACTGAATAGCTTCCCCATATTAAAAGGCTTATCTGGTCATAATGATGATGATATTACCAAATGTAATTTTTTGGTATTCATTTCAGTTCAGTTCAGTCGCTCAGTCGTGTCCGACTCTTTGCCACCCCATGAATTGCAGCATGCCAGGCTTCCCTGTTCATCACCAACTCCCTGAGTTTACTCAAACTCACATCCATTGAGCTGGTGATGCCATCCAGCCATCTCATCCTCTGTCGTCCCCTTCTCCTCCTGCCCCCAATCCCTCCCAGCATCAGAGTCTTTTCTAATGAGTCAACTCTTCGCATGAGGTGGCCAAAGTACTGGAGTTTCAGCTTTAGCATCATTCCTTCCAAAGAAATCCCAGGGCTGATCTCCTTTAGAATGGACTGGTTGGATCTCCTTGCAGTCCAAGGGACTCTCAAGAGTCTTCTCCAACACCACAGTTCAAAAGTATCAATTCTTCAGCGCTCAGCTTTCTTCACAGTCCAACTCTCACTTCCATACATGACTTTTTTGGTATTATATAATGAACTATGTCAGCACTGAGAAGATTCATATAATTTAGCTCATATTTCCCAGATGACCCATGTATATTATTGCAAAATCATGCTTAATAAAAGATCTATTTATACTACAAAATAGACCAATAAATTTTAAAAAATTAATTAAGTAATTAATTATTGGATGCAATGGGTCTTCATTGCTTTGTGTGGACTTTCTCTAGTTGTGTTGAGCTGGGAGGCCACTCTTTGAGTGGGGGCCACTCTTTGTTATAGTGCAAGCTTCTCACTGCGGTGGCCTCTCTTCTTACAGAGCACAGGTTCTAGACACATGAGCTTCAGTAGTTGTAGAATGTGGGCTCAGTAGTTGTGGAGCATGGGCTTAATTGCTCTGCAGCCTGTGGAATCTTTACAGACCAGGGATCGAAACTGTGTGCCCTGCACTGGTAGGTGGGTTCTCATCCAGTGAGCCACCAGGAAAGTCCCCAAGCTAATAGATTTTAATGTAAAAAAAAGTTCAAGATACAAAATGTTTGTTTGTTTGGTTTCAGATTCAGATATTGTAATTAACATTTAAGATACCAGGTATGACTAAAAAGGCATACCTAAGTAGATCCTAAATTCACCTCCTCCCACAAGCACACCAAAATTGCAGCTATTTACAGAGCAACTAAATACACCTCCTATAACATATTCCATCAGTACAGAAGGGCAAAATGTAAAGAAATACTTCTGTTCCTATCCTTACTCTTTTTCTCAGTCCTCAGAGGAAGCTTTAACATTTTTTTTTTTAGCTCTGGATATAATTATATGATACCTGAAGAAGGATTTCTTCTAAAGTGATAATATATGACTGTTAAAATATAAATATGCAAAGAGAGAAGAGAAAGAAAAATATTTTTAAGGAAACTGGATATTTCACATTTATCACAAAAGCTTAAAGCTTATTTAATTGAGGAAAGTGCCTTTATACTTTTATGTGCCCCTGTCTTCTTTGGCTCACTTTTGTGTTTTAACTTGGGTATTTCCAAATGCTGACCACTTTCTTTTACTTTTTGCCAGAAATGGAGTCACCTGAAACAGGACTGTGTACGAGGAATCTGAGGCTGTATTTCCTGAAGGCCCTGTCATGGTGTCATGAGAAGGGTTGCGTGTTGGAAGTCCAAATGGGCTTCGTGTCCTCAGTTCTGAGGCTTTGCAGGGCTTGATAGTGCCTCTCTCCCCGTGACCCCTAAGTATGTCCTTTGGTTCTTACATAGTATGATTCAGTGGGATGTATATTCATCAAAAGTATATTCTACTTTTAAACAAACGAATGTATACCAGTAGTCTTTCCACTCTTCATCCTTTAAATCTTTTTCAGAAGTACTAGATCGTATTGTCCAACCTGATTAGAAATACCAGTCCCACAAAATGAACCATGAAAAAAGGTACTGTGGGTAAAAACATTTTGGAACATGTTGCATACCATATCTCTGCTTTGGATAGTCCCTGTGTATTAACATATTGAAGGGTGGACTTAGCACTTCTTTAAAACCTGGACTTAAGACTCTCTTATCCCCCAAATTCCCATTAGCATCTAAGAAGGCTCTCATTTATCAAATTCCACAGGAAGCAGACTATAAGCAGGAAAGGAAGCTAATTCTTTCATGGAATATTTTATGGAAAACTTGGGCTGGTGAAACAGTATTTCATAGCAGGAATTCCATAGCAGTTTCTGCAACCAAACAGATCTGGGTTTGAATTTCAACCTTTTCCTTATGTATTTAATAACCATAATCTGGATAAAATTTTCAATACTTCATAGCTCTTATTTTGAAAAGGGATAGTAGGGAGAATGAAGAAATGAGGTATCTAAAATAGGTGCTCAAACAGTGTTTACTTTCTATTCTCTTTAAGATAAGTTTTCAACTTATGCTTTCTTTCCTCATATGTCTATCTTATTACCTTTAAGACAACCATTCTGTCTCTCCAAAAAAACCTGGAAACTTTCCTCTCTTTTTACTTCCTCTGAAACATTTTATTCTTATCTTGGCCCTTAGTGTTTCCTGTTTGGTATGATTAACCAAGACAAACCAAATAGATACAGAAAGTACTTTATATGGCACCCTGGATGGGAAGGGAGTTTGGGGGAGAATGGATATGTATATATGTGTGGCTGAGTCATTTTGCTGTATACCTGAAATTATCACAGCATTTATCATCAGCCATACTCTTTTATAAAATAAAAGGTTAAAAAAAGATTAAAAAAAGAAGAAAATTTAAACAGGACTTTAAGGGTAAAGAAAATAATGTGATTTAGCATTTAGCTACATAAAAATATTTAGCCTTAAAAAAGTTTTTATTTCTTCCTTTCCAATAGTCATAATGGCTTCCCAGGTGGCTCTAGTGATAGAGTCTACTTGCCAATGTAGGAGACGCGGGAAATGTAGGTTCCATCCCTGAGTCGGGAAGATCCCCTGGAGTAGGAAATGGCACCCCACCCCAGTATTCTTACCTGAGAAATCCCATGGACAGAGGAGCCTGGAGGGTTACAGTCCATGGGGTTGCAAAGAGTTGGACACAGCTGAGCATCAGCATGAGCATTCCAATAGTCATAATAGTCCTAATAGCTCATTAAGATACAGAATCAGCTTGGGGGACTTGATGTGGCCTTCTTCTTATTTGCATTTCATATTTATCCCAGTCATTGTGCTGAACTATCTCTAGTTAGAGTAGCTTCTGAGTTGATCTTCCTGCCTCTAGAATCTCTTAGTGTCCCAGTTATCACCAACACACCTGTCAGTCCATCTTCCTAGAAATTCCATTTTATCTTACTCTCCTAGTCATTCATTTTAGTAACTTACCTTGCACATAGGATTGTGTCTAAGGAGCCTTTCACTGTTAAATTCTTCCAGCCTAGCTGTGTAGTGTCTTTTACATGTAACCCCCTATTTCACCAAAACCAGATTTTTTTCTGTTTTATGTATGTACTAGGCTCACACTAGTGCTTTCAGTTTGCTTTCCTCCAAACCTCTGTACTCCTCCCCTTCTTCTCTGATTATTGTAAATTTTAAGGAGCAATGAAGTGTTTTCTTCTACCTGAAACCTTCCCTTCCTACTTCAGACAGTGAATACGATTTCTTTTTTGAATAATTGACCGTATCTGGCTAAGTGTGAACCACTTACTGTGGTATATAATCAAATGCTTACCTAAAAAAGTAAGACTTTATCTTTTATCACCCCATAGGGAATTTCTAGAAAAAAGACATTATCTTTTTTTCACCTCTAGAAAACAAGAATTGATTTTTAAACTTCTCTTGTATTGTTTATGAGGTCTAGCATAGTGCATTGGTTGATTAACTGACTGAATCAGGTATGATTTTGATTCATCTAAACTTTTGCTTTTATCATCTAAATACTGCCATCTTCCTTGTCTTGTGACTTTGTCCCATGGTTTATCTTGATTGTTTTAAAACAGTGTTTGAAGTTCTATCTAGGGGAATCTAACTGGTCTTCCCAGGCAGTGCAGTGGTAACAAATCTGCCTGTCAACAGAGAGGACACGTGAGCCTCAGGTTTGATTCCTGCAGAAGATTCCCTGGAAAAGGAAATGGCAACCCACTCCAATATTCTTGACTGGAAAATTCTGTGGACAGAAGAGCCTGGTGGGCTGCAGTCCATGGGGTCACAAAGACTTAGACACGATTGAGCATCATGCAAAGCAAGGCAAAAGAGTGTAGAGTTAAGACTAGGGAACCCTGGAAATGTTTATATGTTCTTGCAACTATGTGCCATTGTAATCAGAAGAAAGTTCTTTTGATCAAGCAATTTAAATAATGAATTGCAAAATAAGGGCATAAGGATTGAGAAAAGACAGTGAAGTACAAGAGGTTTGGGATGAAATGGAGCACAAAATTTCTATGGAAATTAATGAATAACCTTATGTTCTGTTCAGGAGTTTTCTGATAAAATCAGTTTTAGGAAGCCATCCATTTTCTTCCAAATTTTTTATTTCCTTGAGAGAAAGCAAGGCATGAATAGTAGAATTTTGAAGAGACAGTTCAGGGAAGAAACATGCAATCTGCTGTTGTATTACTTTAAAAGGGAAAATGATCATAGGAAATGCCTGAACATTTTATTTTGTCCTGACAATAGCATTTAGTTTAGAAACTCCTGCCTATTTATTAATATTTATCTATACCTCCATTATCCAATCCATGTTAAGGTTCTGTTGGTTTCTACTTCACACTGCATGACAAATTTACACTTTTATTTCTACTTCCATTCATAACTGTACGTCAAATTTCATCAGTCCTAGACTGGAACATTGTAAATGTCTTCTAATTCTTCTTACTCTCATGAGTCTCTTTTCCCCTTAATCCACCCACCATGCTGCATCCTGAATCATATTCTTTAAGCACTCTTACATCATTCACATTTCTGTTCACAGAAATGCCTGTCGACTTAAAAGAAAATGCACAATGTGAGAGTTATGAGTTAAGTTTTATTTGGGGCAATATGAGGACTGCAGTCCGGGAGACAGAACCTCAGATAGTTCTGAGAGACTGTTCCAAAGTTGTATGGGGGAAGGAGAGTGTATATGTGATTTTGGAGAAGGGAGAGTACACGCAATCAAGCAAATTTATATTTTAGGAAGTTTCTGCTGGTCTCACGAAGCTTTTGCTGGTCATGAGAAACAGTTGTCACCATGAAGGATTTTAGCACTTTTTAGGAGGAGATACAAGAATTGGGCTCATAAAATCAACTCCTGAGACTAACAATCTGAAGATCTGTCCTGCCAGTTTTCTAGGAGCACAGAGTGCTTCATTTCTGCTTTCCACCCTGCATCCTTCAGTGGGTGTTGGAGGTCAGCAGAACATGATTGAATCCTTGTGGAGGTAGATGTCAACCAATTTTTGGTTGACATATCAAGTAAAGTTCAAATATTCATGTCCTATTTGGGCCTGACCTACTCCTTCTCTAAAATGACTTTTCAATGCACAACCTGTAGTCTAGCCATGCATAACTTCTTGCTCTTTTTGGACACAATCTATACTTTCTTGCTTTTGTTTTTATGATCATCCTGTTATCCCTACTTGGAATGTCCTCTTTCATTTCTACCTGTTGAAATAGTTTCCATCCTCCAAGAAACAGCACTAACTATTAACTATTAACTAATTTTTAAAAAACCACCATTGACTTTCTGAATACTTATGAATCACTCTTGTTTCTATGCATTTGTTTTCAACAAACATGTTTTTGGTCATAATTCTATTCTCCTAAATCAGCAGCAGAAACTTGTTTTATTCATTTTTATTCATCACATAGCATCTAGGACAGAGTGCTTTTGTTTATTTCTATTATTTTCATAAGGATTAACAACAAGAATGACAAGGGCTACTTTGGATTATTGTCCAACTCTTTTGCCTCAGTTTTAAAAAATCATTAATTATTTAATCTATTGTGAATAGGACTCTCTAGGCAATGATGATCAATGGGAAATACATTTATTAGATGAGAAGCTTATGGAAAGCTTTACAATGTATAGTTAAGGCTAACAGTACCTGAATCTTATAAATAATCTAAATATCACAAAAAGAGACATAATTGGATTTTGTTGCTTCCTGCTATGATGCTGTGGGGTTCCCTGGTCACTCAGTGGTAAAGAATTCGCCTGCCAATGCAAGAGATACAGATTTAATCACTGGGTTGGAATGATCCCCTGGAGAAGGAAATGACAACCCACTCCAGTATTCTTGCCTGGGAAATCCCATGGACAGAGGAGCCTGGCAGGCTACAGTCCATGGGATCACAAAAGAATCGGACTGACTTAGCTACTAAACACAACATGATGCTATAGATCGTATATAACACAACCTATGAAGCTTTGTATTTTAAGAATTCAATTTTAATCTGATCAAGCCTCTAGTTCTAACTAAAAGTTTATAAGAATATAGGGGACAGAGAAACAGGTTAGATTATTATATAATGGTACAACAAGCAAAACCCAGAAGCTGTGAAAATGTATTGGTCAAATGATCTGATGGCTTCAAAGGTAAATTGCAAAGAAACTTAAAAAGCATATCAGCTGAATGCATTATAGAGAGTTTATTTGAACAAAGCAACTGTAAAAGTAAGTCAAACACCAACCATAGCAATAGAAACCCAAAATAATGTGTGGGGGTATTTGCCTATAGTGTGGATATTTGATAGCATTAGTTAGTTAGTTAGTTCAATCGCTCAGTCATGTCCCACTCTTTGTGACCCCATGAACCGCAGCACGTCAGGCCTCCCTGTCCATCACCAACTGCCAGAGTCTACCCAAACCTATGTCCATTGAGTCAGTGATACCATCCAACCATCTCATCCTCTGTCATCCCCTTCTCCTGCCCTCAATCTTTCCCAGCATCAGGGTCTTTCCAAATGAGTCAGCTCTTAGCATGAGGTGGCCAAAGTATTGGAGTTTCAGCTTTAGCATCAGTCCTTCCAATGAACACCCAGGACTGGTCTCCTTTAGGATGGACTAGTTGGATCTCCTTGCAGTCCAATGGACTCTCAAGAGTCTTCTCCAACACCACAGTTCAAAAGCATCAATTCCTTGGCACTCAGCTTTCTTTATAGTCCAACTCTCACATCCATACATGACTACTGGAAAAACCATAGCCTTGACTAGATGGACCTTTGTTGATAAAGTAATGTCTCTGCTTTTGAATATGCTATCTAGGTTGTTCATAACTTTCCTTCCAAGGAGTAAGTGTCTTTTAATTTCATGGCTGCAATCACCATCTGCAGTGATTTTGGAGCCCCCCAAAATAAAGTCAGCCACTGTTTCCACTATTTCTCATCTATTTGGCATGAAGTGATGGGACTGGATGCCATGATCTTAGTTTTCTGAATTTTGAGCTTTAAACCAACTTTTTCACTCTCCTCTTTCACTTTGTCTTTTAAGGTATTCTTAAATATTGCTATTTTTATATGTGGTAATGTTATTGTTGATATATTATTAAAGAAAGACCTTATACTTTAGAGATGCAAGCTTAAATTACAGAAGAAATGATCTGATGTGTGGGATTTGTTTCAAAATAAACAAATTTTTGTGGATGATTTGGGTGGATGGGTATGTGGGAAAGCCTACAATGTGGCCTTTAAAAATGTACGGTTTATAAAGACAAATATTGGGTCATGAATGGAAGCTGTGGTGATTGGTAAGATACCAGACTTGAGGTAGAACTCAGCAATGATATGTCTACAGAAAAGATTATTTTACACCAGAGGTCATTTTAAGCAGAAGCTGACCCTTTAAAATTCTCTTCTCCACCTGGAAGTTTCCCTCTTTTGCTTTCTATGTCTGTGCACTGCCCCACCTTCAGGTTTTGCTCTTTATTCCCTACTTTTCCTTTATTTTTCCTCTTCTACCTACATTCTCTTTTTTCACTTTTCAACTATCCTCCATTTGCTAGGCATATTATTCAATAAAATTTTATATATTTTAAAAGAATTTGTGTTTTCCCTTTTTTTATTGCAGTAGTAGATTATTTTATATATAGGTGATCATCTCCCTAGGTTTGGGAGGAACAATCATGATTTATGACTTTTATCCAAGAGAAGTTATTAATAGCATCTTGTCCATCTCAAAAGTATCTTGGATTATACGATAAATATGCTTATATTTTTCTGAAATTTGCAATAGTTAGCTGTCATTCATATGCTTTAGTAGTTCCTTAATGGTATCATGTGTCTGAATCTATTTCAAGGCTTGGTTTTCCCCTGTACTTTACTCTGGTAAGACTAGCTCATGTGGGCCAATGGTTCTCAATAGAAATAAAGTTTCCACTCTTAAGATATTTTTCTAAGTAGACATTTGTTCTAATGAAAACACTTTACTTTGAGAGATAGAACATAAAGTATTGGCAGCCATATACTCCTTTCAGTAGATTTATTTGGCACAATTGGAACATTTAGAAGCAGAGAGCAGGATCCCCAGGGAGCAGAGGACAGACATACTTTGACAGGGAAGGAAAGTGCCAAGAACAGGCACTTGTAGGGAGGTAAAGCCAGATATGGAGGCTGGAATGTGATCTAAAAGCTGAAATGCATCAGTGAGAGTTGACGGAGTCAGACAAAAGATCAGGAACAGTCCAAGACTAAGGTAACAACAGTTTTGTTTATAAAGAAGATAATGTTGTCTCTATTGTAAATAACAAAAACACCAAGACAAAACAAGAACAACAATAATAGAGTGAAATATGGATTAGCAAGAAATGCCCCTCCCCCCATCCGCCATAACTTCCCTTGAATATAACTTAAAAACTAGATTTTGCTCAATTTATTGTTCTCTCAAACCAGTTCCTTACCTTCCTCAGACTTTTGTTTCAGAGCATAATTAGATTCCAAGATAGTGTGGGATGGTTGTGGACCTGATTCACATCTTCTGATCACAGGGGCATCCTCTTAGGATACATGTTCTTGATTATTTCTTGGTTCTAAAGTTTTCTCAGGACGTGCTCTCATATCTATATTCAAAATCCTCCAACTATTGACCACAGAAGTTGTCAGCTGCCCTCTTGATGCTGGGAGTTGTGGGGAAAGCTCTGTGAGCCTGTCTCAGAAAGGCTGCCTAGATGACTAAGGTAGCCTTCTCCACCCTTCTGTGTCTATGTCAGGCACCATGCTCAGAAGCTTTTCCAGATTTGGTACTTTTTTCTGGCATTACTGGGAAAGAGAAGCACAGTTGATCTCTGCTCCTGGACCCCCAAATTCATCTGGAGTTTTTTGTCCGTCTTGGGCATGATTGCCCTCAGATCCTTGCTTATTTTGCTTTTTTTTTTTTCTCTTTTTATTTTATTTTTATTTTTTTAATTTTTTTTAAAATTTTTTATTCCTTTATTTCTCATGTGTTCCCCATCCTGAACCCTCCTCCCTCCTCCCTCCCACACCATCCCTCTGGGTCGTCCCAGTGCACCAGCCCCAAGCATCCAGCATCGTGCATCGAACCTGGACTGGCATCTCGTTTCATACATGACATTCTACATGTTTTGCTTTGATCTGTATGGTACATTTTTTACAAGTGATTGTATTTTTCATTTGGTTGTGGGTCACATTTTTTTGCTTCTTCACATTCCAGTGTTTTTTGTTTTTTTTTTTTGATGCTGAACAATATAAATATTATATGATTGAGGATCTGGATTATGCTTTCTCTTTTTAAAAGTTATTACTTTTGACTTAATAGACACTCAAGAAACTTAATGATCAGCTTGGTTCTTTTAAAGTTTGCTTTTAAGTTTTAATAGTTCATGGCTGGAGTAGTTTTAATCTAGGTAAGTTTAGTTCTGATATTAAAGGGTGAGCCTCTGAAGTCTTTACTCCTTGTTCATCAAGGTCTTTCTACTTTGGCTAGTTATATTTCAAACCCTTTCCATCCCTATCTACTCTGGGAATTTTTCAGCTTACAGCTCCTTAGTTGTTCTTTACCTAGCTTAATAGAGCCTTTATGCTACGAGTGTGGCCCTAGTAAAATTTAGAAACAGACTCAAGGGGGCTCCCTTATAGATTTTTGGAGTCCTTTTAATCTTTCCTCTCTAGTCTCTGCCTAGCACATTTCATCTGTCATAGCTTCCCTGAACTCGATCTCTATTTCCTTAATTTAGTGCTACCCTTATTCTTCATTTGGGTTTTTCCTCTTTGTACTGTAATCCTTAATGTATATCTGGTCAGAATATGGGATGGTCGTAGGGCCCACTTTATTTGCATCCTTTCCCATAGGAACCATGGTCCTCCTTTACCTCCGGCTCAGGCCTGAAAAGAATTACTGCATCTGTTTTGTCAAGCCTTCTACTTACTTCTGGAAGACAAAACTGCTACCAGTTTACTCCATCAAGGTTAGAAATGGAAATCTATGATTGTTCCTTTTAAGTTGTACTTTCCTGTACCTTTTAAGCTGTACTTTTAAGTATAAATTCCTCTGACAGATAGGTAATGTATTCTAGTGTGCATTGTGTTCCTACCAACCACTTAGGCTTATTGAAAACTACTACCACTCTACAGGTGGTGGCAAAAACTTGATCACTTACTGTTTTTTGAATCTACCTTCTTTTACCACTTCTTTATTTCTGTATCTGTTTTTTTCCCTACTATTGGGGATACTCAGAAGATGACACACTTTTTGTCTTCAAACAGCTGATGAACTAAACCTTACAAAGTACTGCAATACAAGGTCAAACAAGGAAAATATGGAGAGAAGCATAGAGCTGAACATGTTTTAAATGGGTCTGAAAAGCAAAGTAGAATTATCAGGTTTGGTTGTTGGTAGCCAAAAACACTTATTTATTATGTGTCCCAGTTACATGCTGCACACTGTTTCAGGGATAAAGCCTGTAGTTAAAAGTGGTCTATTAAAAACAAATCTTCTTAATGAGGTACTTGTTTTTTTTTTTTTTAATGATATAAACAAAAGTTTGGCAAATTATAGCCTATGGGCCAAATTTGCTTTTATTCAGCCTGAAAGCTAAGATAGCTTTTACTTTTACAATGGTTATATACTAAGTAATTCACTTTTTCATTTTTCTATATACAAGTACCTTTATAATATTCTAAATTTTGTCTCTTGGCCTATAAAGTCTAAAATATTTACTATCCCTGCCTCTTTAAGAAAAAGTTTGACAGTGTTGGTCTTAAACAATTTCTCCATCCATTCCTCCATGCCATCCATTTAACAAGTA
This sequence comes from Bos taurus, assembly GCF_002263795.3. Classification (NCBI taxonomy): domain Eukaryota; kingdom Metazoa; phylum Chordata; class Mammalia; order Artiodactyla; family Bovidae; genus Bos; species Bos taurus. The sequence goes on along the minus strand of NC_037329.1, from coordinate 43,186,280 downwards.
TTTATTAAATGTCTTTCATTGTGCAAGGTACTTCACTAAGATTAAAAACTTGAATTATGCAGAGAACCTTCTTTAAAGGAGTTCATAATTTATCAAGAAAGGTGGGACATGAACAACAGCTTACAAACAGAGTTGAGTAAAAGAGGAATCATGGGAGAGAGGTAACAGGTTAAGGACTGTCATATTTCAGAAAAAGAATAGCTAACACAGACCTGGGGAAATTCAAGGTTTCTCAATTCAGGGAGGAGATGAGATTGGATCTGGGTTAGGAAAGATGGATACCATTCTAGGAGGTCAACTTGATTAAAACTCAGCCATAGTTACAATTCACAGAAGGATCTACCAGTTCATTCTTTGAATCTGAATCCCACCCTCAGAAGGGCAATTAACTGGTGTTCTGGGTTTTGGAGAAAAACATTCTTTCCCTTTGACACACATTTTCTTCTTTACATTCTACCCCTTTCCTTTCCTCTGGTCGATAATCAGCCTGAGTTTCCTTATTAAAATTCTGAGAGATTAAGTAATGGACTTAGAGAGGTGGTTTCCTAGCTGATTTTTCAGATTTGGGATTCCAGTATGTTTAGGAGGAGGCTAGTATTCTTTACTCTCATCCCAGGTTAGAAAAGTTTTAGCCAAGTGACTCCACATATCATTCTCCATGTATGTCAGTGTTTAGCAGGGAGAGCTCTGCCAAGATTTCCTTCCATAACTGCCCTCTTTCTCTTTATGGAGATCCATGACCAGCAGTGGCATTTCTCTCTCTGTACCTTCACCAGCCTAGTATTTCTGCTGAGGGTGGGGAAGGGAGGAAAGTCAGATTCGGTGTTTAGAAATTACTTTGTGTTGTGTAAATAAGCCTCTTAGTGGTAGAACCAAAGAAACTGATCTGAGCAAAAAGAGAATCTTGACTCCTCTGTTTAAAAGACATCTGAATACAGAATGAGGAACTGAAATAAATACTGTCATTCATCCTAAGTGAAATAAACACAACCTGAAAATAATTTTCTTTTAAAGTAGAGTTGGAATATAAAAAGATTATTCAAAGAACTGAAATTCATGAGCTTTCCTATAAAAATAATCTTTTCATATAATTTGGGATGATGGCATTGTTCCTGACTGATGAGTTAAAGGTGAAAAAATACATTTTGCAGGGCGTAAGAATACAATCATTTCAGAAAAGGAGCTTTTAAATAATAATACTCTTATTCTTAGAGGTAAAAGTATTTTTTTTTGTTATTAAAGACTAGTCATCCTTGAACTTGAACTCTAATTCACACAAGTGCCTAAAATCAAATTCTATTCATGGACATACACAGCAGTACTTATTACTCAAAATCACCAAATAATTTTCAAAAATGAGTTTAATGTTTTTGCATTTGGCAGTCAAAATAATGTTCCTCCTGGGGCTTCTGGTGGCTCAGACAGTAAAGAATCTGCCTGCAATGCAGGAGACCCAGATTCGATCCTTGAGTTGGGAAGATCCCCTGGAGAAGGAAATGGCAGCCCACTCCAGTGTTCTTGCCTGGAGAATCCCATGGACAGAGGAGCCTGGAGGGCTATAGTTCATGGAGTTGCAAAGAGTTGGACACGACTGAGCAACATGTGTGTAACATCCACACACATGTTACAAGTACACTGCTTTCATAATACCTTTTCATTTCTTCCATGGACTCTGCAGTGAACTGTGGATAATTGTTTATTTAATTTAAATTTTATTTCAAATTTGTATACTAGTCATATTAGTTTATCCAACATAAGGACAGTGAGAATTGAGTTGAAAGTTGCATTAAAGAATGATGGAGTCACTAGACTCAGATCAAATGGAATATTTTGAGGAAAGTTCTTACATTTGTTTGGCAACAATAAAAATGCCTTATATTTGTGTACCACCTTAACATTTTATCATTGCTTTACCATAATCTCTTAGTCTACCTTTGGCTGCAAATGGCAGAAATTTAACTCAAAAAAGTTTAATTAAAAAAAGAGAATGTATTGCTTCATTTTGCTGAAAAGTCTAGAGGCATCAGTTTTTAGGAATAACATGTTATGTATTTTCAACTATATGCTTAGATTTTGTCTTTGTCCATACTCTGGCTCTGATTTCCTCTGTGTTAACTTAATTCTTAGAGTCTGTTTATACAATGTAACCATTGATAACTCTAGGCTTGTCTGGTCCTTATAGCTTAATATACAAAAGGGACAAGGAGCATCTTTACGCACAGATCCAACAGTTTTCCCAGAGTGGACTCTGGCGTGGGTCATGCATCTTGAATATGGTTAGGGAATACAATACTGACTGAACCAGGCTGCCCAGTTTGCACACATCTGAGGCAAGGTACATTAATGTACTCTGGGAGCAGGAGCTTCTAGACCAATTCATTAAAAGTCAATTAGCCAAGGAGAAATTTATTGAATTCATTTTCTTGTAAGGATTTATTTATTTGCTTCTATTTTACATTCACATGAATCAGCCATGGGTGTACATGTGTTCCCCATACTGACCCTCCCCCCAACCTCCCTCCCCATCCCATCCCTCAGGGTCATTCCAGTGCACCAGCCCTGAGCACCCTGTCTCATGCATTGAACCTGGACTGGTGATCTATTTCACATATGATAATATACATGTTTCAATGCTATTCTCTCAAATCCCACCCTCGCCTTCTCCCACAGAGTCCAAAAGTCTGTTCTTTACATCTGTGTCTCTGTTGCTGTCTCGCATATAGGGTCATCCTTATAATCTTTCTAAATTCCATATATATGCGTTAATATACTGTATTGGTGTTTTTCTTTTTGACTTACTTCACTGTGTATAATAGGCTCCAGTTTCATCCACCTCACTAGAACTGATTCAAATGCATTCTTTTCAATAGCTGAGTAATATTCCATTGTGTATATGTACCACAGCTTTCTTATCCATTCATCTGCTGATGGACATCTAGGTTGCTTCCATGTCCTGGCTATTGTAAACAGTGCTGCGGTGAACATTGAGGTATACGTGTCTCTTTCAATTCTGGTTTCCTCGGTGTATATGCCCAGCAGTGGGATTGCTGGGCTGTATGGCAGTTCTATTTCCAGTTTTTAAAGGAAACTCCACACTGTTCTCCATAGTGGCTGTACTAGTTTGCATTCCCACCAACAGTGTAAGAGGGTTCCCTTTTTTCCACACTCTCCAGCATTTATTGTGTGCAGACTTTTGGCTAGCAGCCATTCTGACTGGTGTGAAATGGTACCTCATTGTGGTTTTGATTTGTATTTCTCTGATAATAAGTGATGTTGAGCATCTTTTCATGTGTTTGTTAGCCATTTGTATGTCTTCTTTGGAGAAATGTCTGTTTAGTTCTTTGGCCCATTTTTTGATTGGGTCATTTATTTTTCTGGGATTGAGCTGTAGGAGTTGCTTGTATATTTTTGAGATTAGTTGTTTGTCAGTTGCTTCATTTGCTATTATTTTCTCCCATTCTGAAGGCCACCTTTTCACCTTGTTTATAGTTTCCTTCATTGTGCAAAAGCTTTTAAGTTTAATTAGGTACCATTTGTTTATTTTTGCTTTTATTTCCATTATTCTGGGAGGTGGGTCATAGAGGATGCTGCTATGATTTACATCAGAGAGTGTTTTTCCTATGTTTTTCTCTAGGAGTTTTATAGTTTCTGGTTTTACGTTTAGATCTTTAATCCATTTTTAGTTTATTTCTGTGTATGGTGTTAGAAAGTGCTCTAGTTTCATTCTTTTACAAGTGGTTGACCAGTTTTCCCAGCACTACTTGTTAAAGAGATTGTCTTTTCTCCATTGTATATTCTTGCCTGCTTTGTCAAAGATAAGGTGTCCATAGGTGTATGGATTTGTCTCTGGGCTTTCTATTTTGTTTCATTGATCTATGTTTCTGTCTTTGTGCCAGTACCATACTGTCTTGATGACTGTTGCTTTGTAGTATTGCCTGAAATCAGGTAGGTTGATTCCTCCAGTTCTATTCTTCTTTCTCAAGATTGCTTTGGCTATTCAAGGTTTTTTGTATTTCCATACAAATTGTGAAATTGTTTGTTCTAGTTCTGTGAAAAATACCATTGGTAGCTTGATAGGGATTGCATTGAATCTATAGATTGCTTTGGGTAGTATAATCATTTTCACTATATTGCTTCTTCTAATCCATGAACACGGTATATTTCTCCATCTATTTGTGTCCTCTTTGATTTCTTTCATCAGTGTTTTATAGTTTTCTGTATATAGGTCTTTTGTTTCTTTAGGCAGATTTATTCCTAAGTATTTTACTCTTTTCATTGCAATGGTGAATGGAATTGTTTCCTTAATTTCTCTGTTTTCTCATTGCTAGTGTATAGGAACGCAAGGGATTTCTGTGTGTTGATTTTATATCCTGCAACTTTACTATATTCATTGATTAGCTCTAGTAATTTTCAGGTGGAGTCTTTAGCATTTTCTGAGTAGAGGATCATGTCATCTGCAAACAGTGAGAGTTTTACATCTCTGTTTCCAATTTGGATTCCTTTTATTTCTTTTTCTTCTCTGATTGCTGTGGCTAAAACTTCCAAATCTACGTTGAATGGTAGCAGTGAGAGTGGGCATCCTTGTCTTGTTCCTGACTTTAGGGGAAATGCTTTCAGTTTTTCACCATTGAGGATAATGTTTGCTGTGGGTTTGTCATTTACAGTTTTTATTATGTTGAGATATGTTCCTTCTATGCCTGCTTTCTGGAGGGTTTTTATCATCAATGGATGTTGAATTTTGTCAAAGGCTTTCTTTACATCTATTCAGATAATCATATGGTTTTTATCTTTCAATTTGTTAATGTGGTGTATCACATTGATTGATTTGCGAGTATTGAAGAATCCTTGCATCCCTGGGATAAAGCCCACTTGGTTGTGATATATGATATTTTTGGTGTGTTGTTGGATTTTGTTTGCTAGGATTTTGTTAAGGATTTTTGCATCTATTTTCATCAGTGATATTGGCCTGTAGTTTTCTTTTTTTGTGGTATCTTTGTCTGGTTTTGGTATTAGGGTGATGGTGGCCTCATAGAATGAGTTTGGAAGTTTACCTTCCTCTGCAATTTTCTGGAAGAGTTTGAGTAGGATAGGTGTTAGCTCTTCTCTAAATTTTTGGTAGAATTCAGCTGTGAAACCATCTGGTTCTGGGCTTTTGTTTGTTGGAAGATTCTTGATTACAGTCTCAATTTCTGTGCTTGTGATGAGTCTGTTAAGATTTTCTATTTCTTCCTGGTTCAGTTTTGGAAAGTTATAGTTTTCTAAGAATTTGTCCATTTCTTCCAAGTTGTCCATTTTATTCGCATATAGTTGCTGATAGTAGTCTCCTATGATCCTTCATATTTCTGTGTTGTCTGTTGTGATTTCTCCATTTTCATTTCTAGTTTTGTTGATTTGATTCTTCTACCTTTTTTTCTTGATGAGTCTGGCTAACGGTTTTTCCATTTTATTTATCTTCTCAAAGAACCAGCTTTTAGCTTTGTTGAGTTTGGCTGTGGTCTCCTTTGTTTCTTTATTTCTGCCCTAATTTTTATGAATTCTTTCCTTGTACTAATCCTGGTGTGCTTTATTTCTTCTTTTCCTAGTTGCTTTGTATGTAGAGTTAGGTTATTTATTTCCTATTTCTCCTGTTTCTTGAGGTAGGCTAGTATTGCTATGAACATTCCCCTTAGTACTTCTTTTACTGAATCCCATAGGTTTTGGGTTGTTGTGTTTTCATTTTAATTCATTTCTATGCATATTTTGATTTTGTTTTTGATTTCTTATGTGATTTTTTGGTTGTTCAGAAGTGTGTTGTTTAACCTCCATCTGTTTGTATTTTTAGTAGTTTTTTTTCCCTGTAATTGACATCTAATTTTACTGCATTGTGAACAGAAAAGATGCTTGAGATGATTTCTTTTTTTTTTTTAATTTACCAAGGCTATATTTATGGCCCAGGATGTGATCTATCCTGCAGAATGTTCCGTCAGCACTTGAGAAAAAGTTGAAATTGATTGTTTTGGGGTGAAATGTCCTATAGATATCAATTAGGTCTAACTGGTCCATTGTATCATTTAAAGTTTGTGTTTCCTTGCTAATTTTCTGTTAGTTGATCTACCCATAGGTGTGAGTGGGGTATTACAGTCTCCCACTATTATTGTGTTACAGTTAATTTCCCCTTTCATACTTGTTAGCATTTGCCTTACATATTGTGGTGCTCCTATGTTGGGTGCATATGTATTTATAATCTTTTAAGGATTTATTTTAAAACCAGATTTCATTTTGCATTCATGACAAGACTTTAAGGGATGGTCACTTCACTTCCCTACTTTCTGAAGCTAGAGATAGAGGCCAGAAAGGTGGGGAATCAGGAGCAGAGGGAGGAAAGACACCTGGCTCTACTCTATCTTTGCTTTAATGGGGGCCGGGGGAGGGGTAATAACTTCATCAGGGCTACTGTCAAATATAAGATCTACCATTAAAATGACTTTCTTTGTGTTAGCATTGAAGAGTTCTTTGTAAGTGAAGGGCTTCCCAGGTGGTGGTAGTGATAAAGAAGCTGCCTGCAAATGGAGGAGATGAAAGAGACACAGATTTGATCCCTGGGTCGGGATTATTCCCTGGTGGGCATGGCAACCCACTCCAGTTTTCTTGCCTAGAGAATCCCATGGACAGAGGAGCCTGGAGGACTTCCACTTACATAGGACTGCAAAGAGTTGGACACGGCTGAAGCAACTTAGCGCACACACACACATGCATGTAAGTGAAACTGGATTCATCAGTGGACAGATTTCATTGACAGCTTTTTTGGAACTGAATCACCCAGTCCAAGGACCATGAAGTACTGACAAGGGAGAAGTTGGGTCTTGGCCACCAACGTGGTATGAATGCATTGTTCACCTGTCATACGTTATTTAAGACATAGACTTTTGTGATATGCCATTAAACAATTTATATGAAATGAGAACAAAGTATTTCATCAAGCATTTTCAAAGCTCAAAAAAGAAATTGCAATAATTCCCTGTATCCTCAGCCATGAGTTCATGCAAGACTCTGCAAGGGTTTCAGATTTTGAGAACAGAGAGAAAGGCATAGTTTTGAGAGAGGAGGATAACATTTTCGGATGCTTTGTACTTACAGTAAAGAGTTGCTAGGGTGTTTGCCGACAAAGCTCTGTCTAGTCAAAGCTATGGTTTTTCCAGCAATCATGTATGGATGTGAGAGCTGGATAATAAAGCAAGTTGAGTGACAAAGAATTGATGTGTTTAAACTGGGGTGTTGGAGAAGACTCTTGGACTGCAAGGAGATAAAACCAGTCCATCCTAAAGGAAATCAGTCCTGAATATTCATTGGAAGGACTGATGCTGAAGCTCCAATACTTTGGCCACCTGATGAGAAGAACCGACACATTGGAAAAGACCCTGATGCTGGGAAAGATTGAAGGTAGGAAGAGAAGAGGACGACAGAGGATGAAATGGCTGGATGGTATCACCAATTCGATGGATATGAGTTTGAGCAAGCTTTGGGAGTTGGTGATGGACAGGGAAGCCTGGCGTGCTGCAGTCCATGGGGTCGCAAAGAGTTGGACACGAATGAACGACTGAACTGAACTGAATTGAACTGGGGGTGTAATGTAAAGAACATCTAATTAGGGCTCAATATCAGGATTTAAATCCCATTTTTGCCTTGTTCTAGCCTTTCAACATTAGTTAAATTTAACCTTCTAAGCTTTGAGTCCCCCAGTAATAGAGCAGATTGATAAAGATCTTTTTAAAGCGGATATCCATAATAGCATTCTGAGTGTTGAAATGGCAGAATAAGATTAGATGAAGCAATTGATTTACTATTCAGAAGAAATGAGTACAATTTTCTCTATATTTCCAGTGTTCTTGTCAAGTGCTTGGAATAAAAGGACTTGCTTTTTACTCCTTTACAAGGACATTTCAAATAAAATACACTTTAGAAGGATAGGCGAATATCTCTTTGTCATTGGTTCTTTAATAGTGGTAGTGGAATGTGTAGCTGTTTCCAAAAGCTATTCCTTTATATTGTAGAGTACTTTAAGCTTGCATTATGCCAAATAGCCATCACTGTCTGTTGCAGAAATGGCAGTGCAGTACATAGTCACAATTTGAAATATCAGTGGCTATCAGTCTAAACACCTGGGATGTCTTGCAACATTATTGCTGTGTGGGGGTAAAAACCCATTTTGATCAGGAAATTACACCTTGAGGAACTGGTTTTTATTATAGACATTTCTTAAAACCAAATTACGCTTTATGGTGGAGGCTGAGTTAAAAAATTCTAACTATCAATATGATTCTAATATGTGATGCTCTAGGATTTATCTTTCCTGAGTTTTCAAAATTATATTTCTATGTTTGGCATCCATTCTTTACTCTGTGCTCTGAGGCATCACATTATGTCTGTGTGTTTCACAGATATTCTTTGTGGAAATGCAGTGATTAATGAGAACAATAATCAATTAAGAACTCATTTATTACACTCCATTAAACCAGTGATCCATTGACACTCACAAGACATGAACATAAAGTACAATTTAATGATTAAAATAGTACAGTGAATTAAATTTATCATGGAATGTTAGCTCATTGGAAGAGTCGACAAAGATGATTATTTTTGTGCAATATGAAAGGGCTGTCTTTATATGAACTTCAGCTAAGGAAAAATGTGAATTAAAAACAGTGGAATGACAAGAACTTAATAAAGGAAGCCACGTTATAGAATCAGTACCTGCTTAGCAAAACTGAAAAACAGGAGAGAAAGAAAACCTATTACAGGGAAGGTTGATAGATAACAGTAACATTGTTCATTCAATTACTATTTGTGACACATTTTCTATGTGCACTGTACTAAATGCTGAAGATCCAAGATGGTCAAATCCCTGAAGAGATTAAAAAAAAAAAATCTTTGTTTTCTCTCTTGATTACTGAAGAGTATTCTGCTTTATTTTTATATTATTATAAAACACATTTGTTTAGCTAAGTTGGACCCAATGCTGTTAGCACAAACACTACCTTCCCTCCTTTTTAAAAAGCATCTATTTAATACCATTGCTAATTCTGGTAGTTTTGTTTTGTAAACATTTGAGGAGGGAATTTGGGTTTGAGTTTGATGGAGACAGCCCAGTGATGAGGAAATGGTGTTTTTGATTAGTCATTTCCAAAGTATGTGATATCACCCTTGATGGAGTGTTTAGAAATTTATGAGGCATTCTTATATTCTTACAGTGATGGAGGAGGGGGAATACCACTGGTGGCTATCACAATGCTAGATTGTCTCCACAGATGAGACATTCCCAGAGAATGAAGACTTATCATGTGACTCATAAATATTGAATGTCCAACCAGACATTAATGTGTATATTTAAAAATCCTATTTATAATTATCTGAGTATAAATGTAAAAAACATACATTCAATCATATTTTTTTCATACAATCATGTTTTTATATCCAATCATATTTTTTTGCAAGTTGTTATATAAACTGAATTTTCCCAGAATGAAATCACTAAATAAATCATTAGAAAATTTGGCTTTTTCACCTAACCAAAAATTTCTTGTTATTCTGAAAAATCACATCATTGAAGGAAATGTTACTGCAAAGTACCAGTATCAGACTTCATTGGAGTTTCACTGTGGTTGTAGACATACAGATAAGTATCAGATTTCTTTATCAAACTTTTTAGTGTAATTTTCTGAAAGCATTTCACACTGAAATACATAATTTTTTATTATAAATTTATTTCCATTAATTCTTCTTTTAAAATATAAATTTGTATATATTATAATTTGAATTTAAGATATATAATTTGAAATTCTATATTTAGGTAGCTTACCTATGAATTTAATTTCATACATAAGAAGGCATTGAGAACCACAGATGGCAATGGTATGGCATCTGTCCCTCCTTGGAAAAACCTTTGAACTTTTATTCATAAAGAAATAAAGGACAGAATTTATCAAACCATTTTGATGAGGACTCAGTGACATTCTGTGCTGGCAAGAATGACCCAAGAAAGACTACGGAAGATTGAGAAACAAGCAGATTTGACTCAATATCCAAATGTCAAAGTTTGACACTAAAGTCGGGGAGGAGGACATTCTTCTTATGTCTCTACTGATCCCAGAATTGGCCAAATTTGGAATAATCTAGAGAGAAGACACTTAACACGCCTATGATGTAGTATATAGTGATAAAATTTTACAAAGTGACCTACAGGGGTGTTGGCCTGGGCACAAGAATGGAAGAGCAAGAAAGAAAAACTGGGTGGTCTTTGTGAGATAACAGCAGCAAAGTCTTTGGCTTATTGTTTGGCTTGTAGGGTTTGTTTTGGTGACTTCCATAAGTCGTAATGGGACACACAATGAGGGCATCAAATTTCCATCAGTCATACTGATCGGGGCTATCAAAATTTGGTGATTGAAACTAAATATAGATATTCATTTGGAAGTTGGATTTTTTCTCATACCATGTACTAAAATACATATTAGATTAAGCATTTAAATGTTTAAAAAGCCTATAAAATATTAGGAAATCCAGGAGGCTATTTGTATTATTCTGCTATGAGGAAGGTCTTCAACCCCATTAATAAAATATGCAATTTTAAAAGTTATTAAATACAAAATTTTCACAAACCTGATTGTCAAAATTTAAAGATTGATAACATGAATTTTGGTGATAAGATGGGGGAAAATCACTTTTAGATACTGGTAATGTATAGGTCTTTGAAGGGGTAATTTGGCAATATTTTTAAACATTAGAAATACATTAATTTACATTTATAAATCCTTCTTTTAGGAGTTAAATCCAGAAACCACAATCCAAATGAATAAACAAGTATATATATATATATATATATACACACACACAAATAAACACATACAAGTGTCTAGCAGTGAGGAATGGTTAAATAAATTAGGGTACAAGAAAATACTACTTATCCATTAAAATGAAAATTAATGCTTCCTTTATATATATACATATATAATAAATGTGCATATATATATTCATTTTTGTATATGAATCTAGATATATTTTTGGAAGATAGGCATGATCTATTAAATGAAAAAAACAAATTTCAGAATAGTGTGTTTATTGTCAACCAATATTAGTAAAAAAAAAAACTGTTTACTGTGAGATTCGACTGGATTGTAATGGTATCTGGTAGAATTGTGTCTGTGGAGTCAGAAATTCCCTAATCATGCTCTACTCTATCAATCAACTGTCTTCCCAGGGCTGCCATACTGCACACCTCAACAAGGCAGCATAAACATTTGAATTCTTCATTGCATGATACAACCTTCCTTCCATGGAGCCCCGGAAGGTGCTGAATATTAAAGGAACAATTGCAGAAATGGCCAAGTAATCAATAACCTTTCATAAAGATTTCTTATAAATCTGGGTTGACTTCTAAATCTTAGACCAGAAGTCCAAGTGATAGTTTTATCTCCTTTAAAATTTTATAATAAATCCAAACCTTAGAGTTTTGTCATCCCCTGGCTGGCAGCATGGAAGAATAAAGTCTAGGATTACTAATGGGGAAGAGGTTAAACAGTGAGACAGAGAGAAAGTGAATGAGAACCAGACAGAAGGAAATTAGAAGAAGGAAATGATTTAGAAGTTGACCTATTTTAGAGGCCTGGCTGCACTTAGTTGGATGGAAAAAATGATGTGGAGTGGAGGATAGAATGTTCATGGACATGTACAAGCCTTTAAAATACAGTAGCCCAGCCCGCTAGTAAAAGTGGCTCATTCAGTATCTGAAGACCTTCTCAATCATATTCACATTCATTGTCTTTAGAAGGAGCAGGATGGAGATTTATGGAGAGGTAAATAAATAGATAAAATCTGGAAAGATATTCAACATTTATTAACTCTGATTACCTCTGAGGAAGATGGTGGATGATGGAAATGGAATTGAGGAGAGAAAAAAGTGAGAGATTTTGTTTCCTAGGGGAAAAAAGTAATTGTGATGTATTTTGTGGTTATATTTGGCAAAGTTTGTTGTGCAACTGGCTAGATGCTCACCCATTCTACTTCCTTTTTCAGGACATATACTAATATTTCCCAACTTTCCTTGTAGTTATGCTTTTGCCAATCAACTAATTCCAAAAGTGACATTTCTAGGCATGCACCTAAAATCTCCAGTGAGATTCTTGATTCACTTTCTGTCTCTAATCTGGGCAACTGAAAGTGATACTCTGCTGAGCAAATTCATGCCACAAGATTGAAGTAATCTGGGTTCCTGAATCACTGGTCAGAGAACAGTCTAGGAGAACTGTCCAATTGCAGAAATTAAAAGATGCTTGCTCCTTGGAAGAAAAGCCATGACAAACCTAAACAGCATATTAAAAAGCAGAGACATTACTTTGCCGACAAAGGTCCATATAGTCAAAGCTGTGATTTTTCCAGTAGTCGTGTATGGATGTGAGAGTTGGACCGTAAAGAAGACTGAGTGCTGAAGAATTGATGCTTTTGAACTGTAGAAGACTCTTGAGTCCCTTGGACAGCAAGGAGATCCAACCAGTCCATCCTAAAGGAAATCAGTCCTGAATATTCATTGGAAGGACTGATGCTGAAGCTGAAACTCCAATACTTTGGCCAGCTCACATGAAGAACTGACTCATTTGAAAAGACCCTGATTCTGGGAAAGATTGAAGGCAGGAGGAGAAGGGTATGACAGAGGATGAGATGGTTGGATGGCATCACTGACTCAATGGACTCAATGGAGTTTGAGCAAACTCCAGGAGACAGTAATGGACAGAGAAGTCTGCCATGCTGCTGTCTGTGGGGTCACAAAGAATCGGACACAACTTAGAAACTGAACAGCAATGAAGATTGGAGAGGCACAAACTTCTGTTCTGTTAAGCTGCTGAGATTTCAGTGTTTATTAGATACCAAAGCATAAATTGGCATATTGTGTGTGCATGCTAAGTCTGACTTTTTGCGACCCCATGGACTGCAGCCCACCAGGCTCCTCTGTCCATGAGACTCTCCAGGCAAGAATATTGTAGTGGGATGTCATGCCCTCTTCCAGGGGATCTTCCTGATGCAGGGATCGATCCCTTGTCTCCTGCAGCTTCTGCTGCAGATTCTTTACCACTGAACCACCAGGGAAGCCCGTGGCATATCCTGACAACTAAAAAATTTTTTCTAGAATTGGGGTACTGTGCTGTGACAAAAGTATAAAACATATAGTTAAAAAAAATTTTTTTTGATGTTGACCATTTTAAAAGTCTTTATTGCATTTTTACAATATTGCTTCAGTTTTTTATGTTTTGATTTTTTGACCACAAGGCATGTGAGATCTTAGTTCCCCAACCAGGGATCAAACCTATACCTCCTGCATTGGAACACAAAGTCTTAACCACTGGACCACCAGGGAAGTCCCTGAAACATGTAATTTTGACTTAGAATTTGGTCTGTGAATGACAAAGAAAGATACAGCAGGCTGGGCAAAATGATTGTGTGCTGATGAAATGTTTGTGTGCTGATAAAATGCTTAATCAAGCTATCATCAACTTGGAAGGCATACCATATGCTGACTGAGCAGGCAGCTACTGGGACAAGGTGGACAATCTAAATTTGAGGAGTTTGTATTGGTTACTGATATCTATTTTTAAGAAATTTTATAAGGCAATATTCTAAAAAAGGCCTTCCCCTGTGGCTCCGTGGTAAAGAATCCACTTGCAGTGCAGGAGACACAGGAAATGGGAATTTGATTCCAGGGTCAGGATGATCCCCTGGAGAAGGGAATGGCTACCCACTCCAGTATTCTTGTGGGTAGCCATTCCCTTCTCCAGGGGATGGATCATCCTGACCCAGGGATCAAATTCCATAGACAGAGGAGCCTGGCAGGCTACAGTCCATGGGGTAACAAAGAGTTGGACATGACTGAGTGACTAATACTACTATACTATTTTGGATCAGGAACATCCCCTGGAGAAGGGATAGGCTACCCACTCTGGTATTCTTGCCTGGAGAATCCCCATGGACAGAGGAGCCTGGTGGGCTATAGTCCATAGGGTTGCAAAGAGTCAGATACAACTGAAGTGACTGAGCACACATGCACGTGCACATTGTAAGAAAGGATCTGGAAACAATTGGCCATTTCAAGCAGAAGTGGAAGAATATAGAATTCAGATATCTGAGGCCTAGAAAGGTTGAAAAAAATAACCACAGCTTCTATACTTAAACTGTGATAGTTCATATGAAAAAAATAATGAAAGTTTTGTTAAAGGTGCTAAAAATTCACAGATGAATAAAGAAGGTCAGGAAAAGATTTCATTTAGAGGGAAAGTTCTCACCTGCTGTTCCAGAGAGCCTCAACATAGCCAGTATTAAATTGAGAATGTGAGGCATTGGGGCAAAGAGGCAAAGGACAAAAGACAGGTTTGAGATTTGTGTCCAAAAATAACTCTGGATACGGCACATAGAATGAACTACTGGAAGGAAAAATACTACTGGAAGCAAAAATACTAAGTGCTTGCTATGTTTCTAAGGAGACTATATGGCCAAGAAGCCACACACCCAGGATAAAATCACTTCGATTATTTGAGATGTAGAATATTCTTGTCTCTTAACTGCAGGAGGCAGCTTAGAGAGCTTGATATAGATTTCAAGAAGAATCTTCTCCCTAACACTCACTTCAGGTGTGGCCAAAGTTGATTAATGAAAGGAGGAAATTCGCTAAAGACAGAAATATTTATTTGAGAAAGCAAAAAACTATGGAGATTTTCTCAAAGAGCAGAATCAGGCTCTACTTAAGGACCTACACCTAGATGGCAGGGCTCCTAAAATGTCTGCCTAATAGGATTTCAGGATTGCTATTAGACCTATGTCTGCTGTGTCCCTCCATTTGCCCCTCTTTCCAAATGGGAAGTGTTCACTGGATAGTCACTGTGAAACCATAGTGTGCTTGTTCAACCACTGAGTATGAGATGTAGAGAAACAGGTATCTTTTTAGTGTAATAGGATGCTGGGCCATAAGGAACCATATTTAGATCTGATGGAGAAGACTACATCTCACCTAGCGATCCTGGACTTGAATTGCAAGAAGTGGCTGAATAAAACTTGGAGCTGCCACTCCCTGATGGAGAACAGGTGTGTTCTACATGTGTGAGAAAGAGTGAAATAGATTTAATGACAAGAATGGAGAAGATCCAGCTATGGAAGAGAATGGCTAGCTGCTCACTAATACTATTTTCTCTTCTTTAGCCAAGTCTATATCTACAGCCTCCTTGCTGGGAAGGAGTTAGTTTAGACCATATAAATATGGTCCTACATCTGGAACACTCTAATATAAAACCATATTCACAGTCAGTGATGAAGTGACTTAGAATAAACAAACCAGAGAATATGGGAAAAGATTACAGAAGTATATTTTCACTAAGGAGTGTTGATAGGGCATGCCTATCATAAAAATAAGCTAACTGATAATAATAATGAGCCATTTAAATCACACAAATGATCACAATGAGATCAGGAAAGGATCTGTCGGTCATGCTGCTGCTGCTGCTAAATCGCTTCAGTCATGTCCGACTCTGTGTGACCCCATAGATGGCAGCCCACCAGGCTCCCTCATCCCTGGGATTCTCCAGGCAAGAACACTGGAGTGGGTTGCCATTTCCTTTTCCAGTGCATGAAAGTGAAAAGTGAAAGTGAAGTCGCTCAGCCGTGCCCGACTCTTAGCGACCCCATGGACTGCAGCCTACCAGGCTCCTCCATCCATGGGATTTTCCAGGCAAGAGTACTGGAGTGGGGTGCCATTGCCTGCTCCGCTGTTGGTCGTAGGTGGTAGTAAACAGAGCATAAGTAGTGGTACAAGCTGTCAGTAAAAGGAAAGCAGAAATAAGTAGGCAATTAGAAAAAAACAGCTAGATTTTTCTGGTGTGTGTTATTGCCAGAATACTTTTGAAAAAGCATTCAATCTACTTGTACAAAGTAAGGAATATGAAGAAATTGAAGATAGTGAAATTATTTTTACCACTTTCAGTAAAGGAAGGATAATTATTTATTTTGTTCTTTTTTGGACTCCTTTCCTTACATGAACTGTTTGCAACAAGTGGTATTTTTGTCAATTCTTTCTCTCTTTAAAGCTGATTCTTTTCTAGTCCTATGACACCACTGGCTTCTAAACCCTGTTGTATGTGGATCTCAGGTGCTGAATATTGAATTAATAATATTCTATGTTCATAGAATATTTTAATCATTTGGTCCTTTTTCTGTTTATGATTTATTCTTTCTTTACCATACTCATTCACTTTTCCCCACCCAACACCCATTCACCTTCTCTACTGTATTTAATATTCAGCCTCCTAATATACAAACCATATGTTTACTTAGGTATGCATCTGACTTAGAAATATATATTGTTCTTTAGCTTTGTGTTTTTGATTTACATAAATTATATGGCCATGTCATTCTCATCTTACTTTTTTTTGAGAACTACTGTATTCTTTTGTATGTACCCATGTTGTTACATGTATATCTGGCTCACTATTTATGACTACTCCATGCCATCATTTGTGTATGCCATATTGTACTTATCCTTTCTTCTACTGATGAATGTCTAGGATCCCTCCAAAATACTTGCTACCAAAAGTCATGCTATGATGAACATTCTGTTTCTCTAAGGTTAGTAGTCAACAAACTATGTATTCAGTTCAGTTCAGTTCAGTTGCTCAGTTGTGTCCGACTCTTTGCGACCCTATGAATCACAGAACGCCAGGCCTCCCTGTGCATCACCAACTCCTGGAGTTCACCCAGACTCACATCCATCGAGTCAGTGATGCCATCCAGCCATCTCATCCTCTGTCGTCCCCTTCTCCTCCTGCCCCCAATGTCTTCCAGCATCAGAGTCTTTTCCAATGAGTCAACTCTTCACATGAGGTGGCCAGAGTACTGGAGTTTCAGCTTTAGAATCATTCCTGCCAAAGAAATCCCAGGGCTGATCTCCTTTAGAATGGACTGGTTGGATCTCCTTGCAGTCCAAGGGACTCTCAAGAGTAATAGTACACAATTTCATGCTTTCCAGAATGTCTGTCCCAGTTTGCATTCATAATACTAACAATGGATGTTAACATTTTCTTATATCTTTGCTAATATTTGATATTTCTCATGCTGCAATTTTTACCATCCTAATGACCATATGATACTATTTCAAGTTAGTTTTATTTGCTCTCACTGATCCTTAGGGAGGTTGAACATCTTTTCCATATTCTTATTAATATTTTGGGTTGCCCATTAGTGAATTTCCCATTCATACTCTTAGGCCATTTTTTCTATTGTGTTTTCTAATTTTTGTCTAAAAATATGATTTATAGTGTGTGTGAGCTAAGTTGCTTCAGGCATGTCTAATTCTTTGTGACCCTATGGACTGTAGCCCACCAGGCTCCTTTGTACATGAGATTCTCCAGATAAGAATACAGGAGTGAGATTGCCTCCTCCAGGAGATCTTCCCAATCCAAGGACTGAACCCACATCTCTTACATCTCCTGCATTGGCAGTCAGGTTCTTTACTGCTAATGCCACCTGGGAATCCCATGATTTATAGTACTCCATTGAATACCATGTAAATCCTTTGTCCAATTTAGATATTTCAAATATTTTCTTCTAATCTGGAACTGTTCTGCTAACTTTGTGGTATCTTTGCTGAAAGACATCAAGTGTATGTTTCTCCATAGACTCAGTGGGAAATGGACTAATAATTTAGTAGATAGTATTGAGAAAAATACATTTGGATGCTTCCTATACCATACATGTAGATGAACTCCAGTTTGATAAAAGATCTAAATATGAAAGCAGATGTAGAGAGCTAAATAGAAGATGGAGATGAAGGTCTCCTTTATATAAATCATAAGAAAAAAATAGTGTTTCTGGGCTTTCTGTTATATTTTGCTAGTCTCCTCATCTGTTTGAACAGCAATAACATGCTGATTTCATGGGTTTAAAGTATGTCTTAACAAGGGTGCCCACTTTCACCATTATTATTCAACATAGTTTTGGAAGTTTTGGCCACAGCAATCAGAGCAGAAAAAGAAATAAAAAGAATCCAAATTGGAAAACAAGAAGTAAAACTCTCACTGTTCGCAGATGACATGATCCTCTACATAGAAAACCCTAAAGACTCCACCAGAAAATTACTAGAACTAATCAATGACTATAGTAAAGTTGCAGGATATAAAATCAATACACAGAAATCCCTTGCATTCCTATACACTAATAATGAGAAAATAGAGAAATTAAGGAAACAATTCCATTCACCATTGCAATGAAAAGAATAAAATACTTAGGAATGTATCTACCTAAAGAAACTAAAGACCTATATATAGAAAACTATAAAACACTGGTGAAAGAAATCAAAGAGGACACTAATAGATGGAGAAATATACCATGTTCATGGATTGGAAGAATCAATATAGTGAAAATGAGTATACTACACAAAGCAATCTATAGATTCAGTGCAATCCCTATCAAGCTACCAATGGTATTCTTCATAGAGCTAGAACAAATAATTTCACAATTTGTATGGAAATACAAAAATCCTCGAATAGCCAAAGCAATCTTGAGAAAGAAGAATGGAACTGGAGGAATCAACCTGCCTGACTTCAGGCTCTATTACAAAGCCACAGTCATCAAGACAGTATGGCACTGACACAAAGACTGAAATATAGATCAATGGAACAAAATAGAAAGCCCAGAGATAAATCCACGCACATATGGACACCTTATCTTTGACAAAGGAGGCAAGAATATACAATGGATTAAAGACAATCTCTTTAACAAGTGGTTCTGGGAAATCTGGTCAACCACTTGTAAAAGAATGAAACTAGAACACTTTATAACACCATACACAAAAATAAACTCAAAATGGATTAAAGATCTAAACATAAGACCAGAAACTATAAAACTCATAGAGGAGAACATAGGCAAAACACTCTCTGACATACATCACAGCAGGATCCTCTATGACCCATCTCCCAGAATAATGGAAATAAAAGCAACAATAAACAAATGGGACCTAATTAAACTTAAAAGCTTCTGCACAACAAAGGAAACTATAAGGAAGACAAAAAGACAGCCTTCAGAATGGGAGAAAATAATAGCAAATGAAGCAACTGACAAACAACTAATCTCAAAAATATACAAGCAACTCCTACAGCTCAATTCCAGAAAAACAAACAACTCAATCAAAAAATGGGCCAAAGAACTAAATAGACACTTCTCCAAAGAAGACATATAGATGGCTAACAAACGCATGAAAAGATGCCCAACATCACTCATTATCAGAGAAATGCAGATCAAAACCACTATGAGGTACCATTTCACGCCAGTCAGAATGGCTGTGATCCAAAAGTCTACAAGCAATAAATGCTGGAGAGGGCGTGGAGAAAAGGGAACCCTCTTACACTGTTGGTGGGAATGCAAACTAGTACAGCCACTATGGAGAACAGTGTGGAGATTCCTTCAGAAACTGGAAATAGAACTGCCTTATGACCCAGCAATCCCACTGCTGGGCATACACACTGAGGAAACCAGAAGGGAAAGAGACACGTGTAGCCCAATGTTCATCGCAGCACTGTTTATAATAGCCAGGACATGGAAGCAACGTAGATGTCCATCAGCAGATGAATGGATAAGAAAGCAGTGGTACATATACACAATGGAGTATTACTCAGCCATTAAAAAGAATACATTTGAATCAGTTCTAATGAGGTGGATGAAACTGGAGCCTATTATACAGAGTGAAGTAAGCCAGAAGGAAAAACACCAATACAATATACTAACACATATATATGGAATTTAGAAAGATGGTAACAATAACCCTGTGTACGAGACAGCAAAAGAGACACTGATGTATAGAACAGTCTTTTGGACTCTGTGGGAGAGGGAGAGGGTGGGATGATTTGGGAGAATGACATTGAAACATCATATATGAAACGAGTTGCCAGTCCATGTTCAATGCACAATACTGGATGCTTGGGGCTGGTGCACTGGGATGACCCAGAGGGATGGTACAGGGAGGGAGGAGGGAGGATGGTTCAGGATGGGGAACACGTGTATACCTGTGGTGGATTCATGTTGATATATGGCAAAATCAATACAATATTGTAAAGTTAAAAAAAAAATAAAGTTATTTGATACATTCAAAAAAAAAATAAAGTATGTCTTAAGATCTGGAAAGGTAAGTACTCTAGATTTGTTCTTTTAAAAAATTTCATAGCTATTCACAGATCTTTATTCTTTGATGTAAATTTAAGAATCACTGCCATATTATAAAATTATTTTTTCTAAGATTTTAATATGACTTTTATTGAATATGTAGAATGATTTGGGGAAAATTGGCATCTTTAAAATGTTCATCATCTTATCCTCAAGCATGTTATTTTAATCCATTCTTCAGGTCTTTTTCTAGTGGTCTTATAATATATTGTTAAATTTTTCTCCCAGAACATTTCATGAATATTTTGCTGAATAATCCCTATATATCCTACAGTATTTCTTGAGTTTTATAGATTCTTATTTCTGTAACATATTCTATTGAGTTACTGATGCTTTAAAGGAACAATATTGTTTTAAAGTTGGATTTTAAATGCAGTAAACTTACTTTACTTTCTTACCTATTTAATAGTTTGTTGATTTTCTTTGTTGTTATCTGCTAAGACAAACATATCCTTTCTTTTAAATTCTTACATGTATTTTCTTTTAATAAATTAATTTATTTATTGACAAGGAAGTTCTGTACTATATTTAATAAGAGCTGTAATAGTGGGTGTCCCTGCCTTGTTTCAGAACATGAGCAGCATACATCTAAAATTTTCTCCAGTATGTGTAATGCATGTTTATTTTATCATGCTTGGGAAGTTTTATTTTATTCTTGATACTTGATAGTATGTTTTAAAATAATAAATTGCTATTGGAGTTTATCAAGGCATTTTGGCATTAGTAACAGTATCTCTGGAGCACCTTTCTAGGCTTTTGGGTATAAATTGTGTGGGATTCTATAGTAAAGCAACAAAGGCAGTGTTTGTTTATGAGTTTGGTCACTTAATTAAGGTTAATAGAGACTGTTGATCTAATTTTCTACCCACTTTTGTTCTCAAGCATGTTTGTTTAGACTCTAATTTTTGATATGGTTGTGTATCTGTGTCATTGTGAATCAAATGAGGCTAACATGAAAATTTAACTGACTCTTTGCAACCCCATGGACTGCAGCATGCCAGGCTTCCCTGTTCTTCACTATCTTCTGGAGTTTGCTCAAACTCATGTCCATTGAGTCAGTGATGCCATCCAATCATTTCGTACTCTTTCATCCCCTTCTCCTCCTGCCTTCAATCTTTCCAAGCCTCAGGGTCTTCTCTAATGAGTTGGCTCTTTGCATCAGGTGGCCAAGTATTGGAGGTTCAGTTTCAGCATCAGTCCTTCCAGTGAATATTCAGGGTTGATTTCCTTTAAGATTGACTTGTTTGATGTCCTTGAAGTCCAAGGGACTCTCAAGAGTCTTCACTACCAACTTCTTTGTTATAGTTTGACAGAAAAAAGTGACACTTTCAGGTTGGATTTATACTCATAAATAAAAAACTGAGTATCAAGAATATAAAGTGTACACAAGATTGAGTGACAGAAAGACAAACTCATCTTTAAATTACAGTATCCCATTGTGGTTTTAGTTTGATTTGCTATGATTTTATAATTACAAATGTTTCATCAGTTGTAATTATTGCTTAAGAAGATGTTGTGTGTTAATAGACTCATGGAGAATTTTTCAAATTTTTACTTGAAGAAGAAACAAAAGAATTCCGTGTATAATTTCATTTATAATCTAGAGTCAATTAATGATTTTGTGAATGACAATAAAACTATAAATCGTAAGACAAAAGACTTAAAACTTTGAAACATGTAGAGTACTATAGTCTTTGAAATAACAACTAAGAGTGGGCACTATGTATATCTCAGAAAAAGAGAACTATTTTTTCCTTTTCTTTTCACTCAGGGTCATTGGCTGTCTGATACCTGAAGCATGAAAAACAGAAATCTTTTGTAAAACTCTGATGGCATTTTTTTTTTTAACCTACAAAAATCAAATATGTAACTCTGGACCCAACTATAAATAACTTCCTTGGGGAATTCAATGTTACTTGTGGGGAATTTTTTGTTCAATTGCCTTTTCCTTATTTTTTTCTGTTAAGTGCAGCTACACTTAAAAAAGTCCTTAAAAATATCTGGTTTTCTTTTCTGTTTGGCATTATTATGTTAAACTCAAGAGTGGTTTGGATGTGAAAAATTGGGAATATTTAGTGAGTTCAAAACAGGACCAATGAACTCCTTTTTCTTTTTTGATATTGGTATGGCTCAGTTGTCTGGTACTCCACAAAATTAAGGAGTATTGTATTCCTACTCTCCATTATCTGCTTCTCCTAATAATGCTCCACCATGATAAACATCTATGTCATGTATGAAAGATTACGCAGGGATTAGAAGGCCATAAATATTACAATAACTTCTCAAATTTCTTGCTTAACTTTGTATTTCCCACTGGGTTTAAATTGGCATTTTAGTCAGAAAAGTAATGGTAAATTAAAAAAAAAAATTATAAAGGTACTTTGGAGATCCTGTAAGCAAAGTAAGTGTTTAAAGAGAAAATAACCGTGAGGCTGCAATAAGGTTTCAAAAATTTTGCAATGTGTCTGCTTTAAAATGAAGTAAAAGCAAAAATCATTTCCTTTCTTTGGTCATTCAGGCTACTTCAAGTGACACAGTGTTATTCTGTAATAAGAATAGAGGCTCAGTATTAAGATACGCAATTTGGTAAAGGAAGGCCTGGTGCAGAAAGGAACTGGTAAGTCGTTCTCAGCAAGTGACATGTAGAGTTTTGCTCTAGTGCTCCCCAGTGATATCACTCAACCTTTCTCTGTCACTACTGCTCTTTCAACCAAAACCTGCTGCTTTTACAGTGGTCCTTCTTAATATTCTCTCCCCACTCCTGTTTTCTTCTTCATAACTTGATCTGGCCCATCATGTCCTCTCCTTCACTCCATGGCTTCCATTTGAGCCATCTTTTACTTTAATTTCCAACTGCGGGCACCAATTCTCACTGTATTTCCCAGCTTCCAAAGCGAGATTTTAATGAACTCTGTTAAGCTTTTCACAGTAAGCCAACTTACAGGCCACCAGGCAGCTGAAAGGTGGCCTCTCCTTTGGTCAGATACCCCCCATTTTCCAATCAGTTGTGGCCCTAGGGAGATAGAGGAGGTGGGTTATGTGATTCATAATATGGCCTTCCCTGCAGTTGCAGAAATGGTGGCTAATTCCTTCAGCAGGAACTGTGGAAAGGCTGTTTCTTTGTAAGGGGTGGTAGGCATAATGATTGATGTGTCTGGCATGGTAGCAAACCACAGACTCTCATGGTTTGTAGGGAGGAGCTGAACCATTACTCTGAATGTTACTGGAGGCAGTAGTCTCAGGAGAATCTCACACAGAAACAGAAACATCCCCAGAGCTCTGCTGCCAAATGTGATACCCAAAGAAGACAAAAGCTTTCAAGCAACCTGTAGCTGTTAACAATTAGTGGAGGTTCTTGGGTAGTGATGCACACAGAAGGACTGGCTTCACTGTAGCACGAGTTTATCTATTTTGGGAGACTATGTGAGAATACTGATTAGTTTTTACCACATAAGCAAAGGAATAGAGGATGCCTTGTAACTTTTCCTGTGCTCCCTGGTTACCATCTCCTGTGTGATTTTCTTTCTCATCAGCAGGCATTTGAAGGCTGATCTATGATAATTAAATGGAGATTAAAATGTGATGAGATTTAATATAAACCTCTATGCTTCCAAGGAAACTACAATTAGTGAAGTTTAGATTCCAGACTCTTTTAAAAATGCTATAAACTGTCATTTTTCTCATCAATTAGCTCTCAGCTTTGGATTTCTTCATGGTCTAAGAAATAAAGAGGATTTTTCTGAGTCCAGGGGAAACACATTGTCATGTTTGTGTGTAGAATAAATAATAAAAATTGTGAAAGAAAATATGTTATAATCAAAATTGTACTTTTACAAAATGTGAAAGTATTAAATAATTTATTTCCTTTCACACAGTTGACTTAGAGTTTTGTAAAATATGGAAATCACTAGATGAGTCAGCAGGCTTACTTCCATTTGGGATTTTAAAAATATTTGAAAGAGTAACATGAAAACTTACATTACCATATGTAAAATAGATTGCCAATGGGATTGCTGTATGGCTCCGGAAACTCAAACAGGGGATCTGTATCAACCTAGAGGGGTGGGATGGGGAGGGAGATTGGAAGGAGTTTCAAAACGGAGGGGATATATGTATACCTATGGCTGATTCATGCTGAGGTTTGGCAGAAAACAGCAAATTCTGTAAAGCAATTATCATTCAATAAAAAATAGATTAATTAAAAATATTTGAAAGACTTAGGAAATTATTTATGAAAGGTAGGGGATAATCAAATTAAATATGGGATTGCTGGGTCATAGGGTGGTTTTATTCCTAGTTTTTTAAGGCATCTCCATACCATCTTCCATAGTGGATGTATCAATTTACAGTCCTACCAACAATGCAAGAACATTCCCTTTTCTCCACACCCTCTCCAGCATTTATTGTTTGTAGACTTTTTGATGATGGCCATTCTGACTGATGTGAGGTGATATCTCACTGTCATTTTGATTTGAACTTCTCTAATAATGAGCAATGTTGAGCATCTTTTCATGTGTTAGTCATCTGTATGTGTTCTTTGGAGAAATGCTTGTTTGGGTCTTTTCCCCACTTTTTGATTGGGTTGTTTGTTTTTCTGGTATTGAGTTGTACGAGCTGCTTGTATATTTTGGAAGTTAATCCTTTGTCAGTTGTTTCATTTGCTATTATTTTCTCCTATTCTAAGGGTTGTCTTTTCACCTTGATTATAGTTTCCTTTGCTGTGCAAAAGGTTTTAGGTTTAATCAGGTCCCACTTGTTTACTTCTATTTTAATTTCCATTACTCGAAGAGGTGGATCATAGAGGATCTTGCTTTGATTTATGTCATCGAATGTTCTGCCTATGTTTTCCTCTAAGAGTTTTATAGGGTCTGGTCTTACATTTAGGTCTTTAATCCACTTTGAGTTTATCTTTGTGCATGGTGTTAGGAAGTGTTCTAATTTCATTCTTTTACCTGTAGCTGTCCAGTTTTCCCTGCACCATTTACTGAAGAGTCTGTCTTTGCCTCATTGTATATTCTTGCCTCCTTTGTCAAAAATAAGGTACCCATAGGTGCATGGGTTTATTTCTGGGCTTTCCATCTTGTTCCGTTGGTCTATATTTCTGTTTTTGTGCCAGTACCATACTGTCTTGATGACTGTAGCTTTGTAGTATAATCTGAAGTTAGGAAGGTTGATTCCCCCAGCTCCATTCTTCTTTCTCAAGATTGCTTTGGCTATTTGGGGTCTTTTGTGTTTCCATATGAATTGTGAAATTTTTTGTTCTAGTTCTGTAAAAAGTGCCGTTGGTAATTTGATAGGGATTGCATTGAATCTGTAGATTGCATTTGGTAGTGTAGTCATTTTCACAATATTGATTCTTCTCAGAAACATGGACTATCTCTCCATTTATTTATGTCAAATATTTATTTCTTTCATCAGTGTCTTATTTTTTCTGTGTACAATTCTCTTGTCTCCTTAGGTAAGTTTATTCCTAGATTTTTAATTCTTTTTGTTGCAGTGGTGAATGGAATTGATTCCTTAATTTCTCTTTCTGATTTTCATTGCTAGTATATAGAAATGCAAGTGATTTCTGTGTATTGATTTTGTATCCTGCAACTTTGCTAAATTCACTGATTAGCTCTAGTAATCTTCTGACACTATCTTTAGGGTTTTCTATGTACAGTATCAAAAGTAAAAGTGAAAGTGAAGTCACTCAGTTGTGTCCACCTCTTTGTGACCCCATTGACTGTAGCCTACAGGCTCCTCCCTCCATGGGATTCTCCAGGCAAGAGTACTGGAGTGGGTTGCCATTTTCCTTCTCCAGGGGATCTTCCGAACCCAGGGATCGAATCTGGGTCTCCCACATTCTAGGCAGATGCTTTAACTTATGAGCCACCATGGAAGCCCATGTACAGTATCATAACATCTGCAAACAGTGAGAGCTTTACTTCTTCTTTTCCGATCTGGATTCCTTTTATTTATTTTTCTTCATTGATTGCTGTAGCTAGGACTTCCAGAACTATGTTGAATAATAGTGGTTAAAGTGGACACCCTTGTCTTGTTCCTGATCATAGGGGAAATGCTTTCAGTTTTGCAACATTGAGAATGTTGTTTGCTGTAGGCTTATCATGTATGGCCTTTACTATGTTGAGGTAGGTTCCTTCTATGCCCATTTTTTGAAGAGTTTTAATCATAACTGGGTGCTAAATTTTGTCAAAGGCTTTTTCTGCATCTATTGAGATTATCATACGGTATTTATCTTTCAATTTGTTAATATGGCATATCACATTGATTGACTTGTGTTTATTGAAGAATCCTTGCATCCCTGGAATAAAACCAACTTGATCATGGTATATGAGCTTTTTGATGTGTTGCTGAATTCTGTTAGCTAAAGTTTTGTTGAGGATTTTTGCATCTATGTTCATCAGTGATACTGCCCTGTAGTTTTCTTTTTTTGTGTTGTCTTTGTCTGGTTTTGGTATCAGGGTGATTGTGGCCTTGTAGAATGAGTTTGGAAGTATTCCTTCCCATGCAGTTTTTTGAAAGAGTTTCAGAAGGATAGGCATTAGCTCTTCTCTAAATGTTTGATAGAATTCTCCTCCTGTGAAGCTATATTGTCCTGTGCTTTTGTTTTTTGGATATTTTTGATCACAGCTTCAATTTCAGTGCTTGTAATTGGGTTGTTCATAATTTCTATTTCTTCTTGGTTCAGTCTTGGAGGATTGTACTTTTCTAAAAATCTGTTCATTTCTTCCAGGTTATCCATTTTATTGCCATATGGTTGTTCATAATAGTCTTTTATGATCCTTTGTATTTTTGCATTTTCTGTTGTAACCTCTCCTTTTTCATTTCTAATTTTGTTGATTTGATTTCTCTCTCTTATTTTCTTGATGAGTCTGGCTACAGATTTGCCAATTTTGTTTATGTTCTCAAAGGACCAGCTTTTAGTTTTTATTAATCTTCTCTATTGTTTCTTTCATTTCTTTTTCATTTATTTCTGCTTGGATCTTTATGATTTATTTCCTTATACTATACTCTACTTATATAGTATAGTATATAAGTATATATAGTATAGTATATATAAGTATGTATAGTATAGTATATAACTATACTTATAGTATACTATACTATACTTTTGTTTTTTTTTTTTGTTGTTGTTCTTCTTCTTTTTCCAGTTGTTTTAGGTGTAAAGTTAGGTTGTCTATTCAATATTTTTCTTGTTTCTTGAGGTAGGATTGTATTGCTATAATCTTCTGTTTTAGAACTGCTTCTGCTGCATCCCATAGTTTTTGAGTTGTTATGTTTTCTTTCTCATTTTTATACCACTAGACTATAAATTTTTTGGGTGCTTAGGTCCTTAAACACGTGTGATTATTCCAAGAGAACAGGTAGATTTCTCAGTTCTTTCATCCTCCCCACCAGCAGATGGGGTCACAAGGCTCTTCTCTCTTGAATGTACCTGTAAAGAGCCCCCTTTTTGCTGATACTAGAGACCACTTTCAGCAATCTTAGGTCCCAGCCTGTAAGTTTTCATATAACAGTCACTGGATTTCCATGGGTTAACAGAGAGGAGAAGTCAATGTGAAACTATATGATGGAGCTAGTGGTTCAATTGTCAGAATAGGGGCAGCACAATGGGCCTACTTCCTCCACAAGCAATGTACCAGATGGCACCAATAAAAGGATGAAAACCCAAGCAAACTTGTTTGTTCTCCATGCTTGCCTATCTCCCTGGGGCAGCCCACAGGTGATGGCTCCCAGTTTCAGGACCAGCCCACCAATCACGGCAACCTCTCCTCTGAGTCTAGAATGAGGAAAGGAGTCCTGCAGGCCAATAATGGTGGGTCATGGGGTTCAGCAGTGAAACTGATACAAAGCTATCTCTGTCCTATACCCGGTGCTGCCCATGTTACTCCACTCCGGAGGGCCTTGACCTGGAGCCACTGATACTACTACTGCCATGGCTGCCAAGTGGCACTTCTTTGTTACATCCACTTCTGGATTCCTGTTTTCTTTTTAAATAAAATTTTTTTGCACTTCATGAAATAGAAATAAGACAAAAATCAGCAATATGTCAGTAATGAATCCAAAACCCCGTTTGCCTGTATGTGTGCTAAGTCACTTCTGTTGTGCCCTACTCTTTTGCCACCCCATGAACTGTGTCCTCCTCTGTCCATAGGATTTTCCTGGCAAGAATACTAGAGTGGGTTGCCGTGCCTTTCTCCAGGGGATCTTCCTAAACCAGGGATCAAACTCATGTCTCCCGTGTCTCCTACTTGCATGCAGATTTTTTACCACTGAACCACCGGGGAAGCCCAAAACGCTGTTTACTCTCCATGAAACAGAAGTTACTTTTACACAAAATAAATCAGTTATAAAATGGAAAGCTAGTTTTCTAGCTTGCCTATCAGCAATATCATCATAAGTTTGCATATAGATTATGCCATTTAATGTTTAAAGTTTGTAAAGTGTAACTTGACAATGGTGTATTTTATCTTCTCTAACTTGCTTCTTTCACTCAATATTAATTTTTCAAGATAAATCTAAATGATACAGGTAGAACTAATTCATTTATTTTTACTATTATCTGGTTTATAAAAAATCCCATGATTTATCTGATTTTAGATTGCTTTCAGTCTTTTGCTTCTATAAACATTTTTGTCCATGTTTTCTTGGGCATACATAAGAGATTTTCTCTAGGAATTTCCCTGGAATTCATTAGTTCCTTGTATATTCTTGGGAGGGGAATTTCTGGATAGTGGGCTAAGCACATTTTAAAGTCTTCTGCATGCATGAGTGCTAAGTTGCTTCTGTCATGTCTGAAACTGTGTGACCCCATGGACTGCAGTCCACCAGGCTCTTCTGTCCATGGGATTCTCCAGACAATAATACTGGAGTGGTTGCCATGCCCTCCTCCAGGTTAAAGTCTTCTTCTGCTGCTAGATACTGGTAAATTTCACTCCAAAGGGATTGTGCCAATTTGTACCCCTGCAGGTACTATAATGAAAATTCCTATTTTCTCATGTTTATGAAAAACCTGATCTTACTTTAAGATTTTTATATGTGATAGATATTAAAGGACAGTTTCTTCCAATTTTTATTTCCTTGATTACTGGTTAAAACAAAGAGCCTTTCATATAATCATTTGGAAATCTTAGTCTATTGATTGTTCATATCCTTTGCCATTTAAATATTTAATGGTTTTTTCATTTTTAATTGACCTATAAGAATTCTTTCTGGGTTTGAATAGAATCTTTTATGTGTATACATACAAATGTTACAAATTACAGATAATATAATTGTATTTAATAGAACATTAACACTAAATATTACTTATGTAATATAATATTTACTTATGTAATACAATATCATAATTTAATAGAATCATTCTGTATAATAGAGATGTATAATTTTGTTCTAAATATAAATATTTCATATATAGATAAAAATACACACATATATACATGAAATGTCTTCTCACAGACTGATTTGTTTTATTACTTAGAAAACAAGTCTTTTATTTGACAGTGTATTTAATTTTAAATTAGTCAAGGGTAACCATTTTTAAAATAGTTTGTGCTTATGCATCTTGTTTAGAAAATTGTCCCTCACACTGAATTCATTAAAAAGATCTCCTATATTTATTTTGAAAAGTTTAAAGTTTGCTTTTCACATTTAGGTCTCTAGTCTACTTGGAAAAAAGTTTTAATGTGGTATAAGTAAGGATCTAATTTTGTTTTTATTCATATGAAGAACATATTTCCCCAGTATCATTTAGTAAATATTCTATTATTTACCTACTGACCTGAAATGTTGTCTCTATTATATATTTTAGGCCTCAAAGTACACAAGGGCCTGTTTTGAGTTCTCTATTCTGTGCATTGATTGGCCTATTTGTCTTTCTCTACATGAGTACCACACAATTTCAATTATTCTAGCTTTACAATACCCAGATATTTTGTAGAACCAAGAACTCATCTAGATCTTCAAAAACATTTTGGCTACTTTTGGCCCTTTGTTTTTCCTTTTAACTTTTATTGTTCACTTGTAAGGGTCCATGAAAACTTGTGTTGGTTTTGGAATATGACATATCTGCCCATTTATTTAGGTCTATTTTATTTCTTCCTCAAAGTTTTTTATTTTTATTTTTTGGCTGCATTGTGCAGCTTATGAGATCTTAGTTCCCCAACCAGGGACCAGGGATTGAATCCCAGTGAACCCTAACCACTAGATCACCAGAGAATTCCCTATTTCTTTCACAACATTTTAAAATTAACTTTGTGGGTCTTGAACATATTTTGTTGTTTATTACAAGGCCCTTTAAAATTTTTATAGCCAGTAAAAATGGAAACTTTTGAAAATCACACTTTCTAATAATTTATTGCTGGTATGGAAACATTGATTTTCATATATTGATCTTATTTTTAACAAGTTTCTAAACCCTCTTATTGCCAATAGTTTGTAGATTTTCTAGATGAGTAATTATAAAATAATTTTGTTTTTCTTCTTTTTGTTGTTATACTTTTTTTTTTCTTATTCTGGGTAAGTTTCTGGTACAATGTTGACTATATAATAATTCTGTTAACCTTGCCTTTAGAAACTATAGCCTAGATTGTTTTCTTAAACATTACCACCATTCTGAAGTTATAGTGTGAAGTGAGAGTCACTCAGTTGTGTCTGACTGTTTGTGACCCCATGGACTACACAGTCCATGGAATTCTAGAGGCCAGAATACTGGAATGGGTAGCCTTTCCCTTCTCCAGGGTATCTTCCCAACCCAGGGATCGAACCGAGGTCTCCTGCACTGCAGGCAGCTTCTTTACCAGCTAAGCCACAAGGGACGCCCAAGAATACTGGAGTGGGTAGCCTATACTTTCTCCAGTGGATCTTCCCAACCCAGGAATTGAACCAGGGTCTACTGCATTGCAGGTGGATTCTTTACCAACTGAGCTATCAGGGAAGCCCCCGTGAAGTTGTAGGACCTGTCCAAAGAATCAGGTAAGAGTGGGAGAAAATATTGATGTCTTCTTCTCCATCTCTTACTCAAAGCAGTCTCAATCTTAGTAAAATGCATGATGAGCACTAGATATAAGAGACTAGCAAAAATGTTACAACTTCAGTTTATAAATGCTATCAAGAAAACAAACCCTGATTTTTTCTTGTTCAGGAGCAAAATCAAACAATGCTGAATCTAGAGAGGATGTGACTATTTGAATCAGCTTACAGTAGAATTTCCATGCAAGTGAGAGAAACAAGCATGCCCAAGATCCAAGAAGAGATATTATTATTATTTTTATTGTCTTTATATTTCAGTGTTTATTTAGATTTACCAAAATATTTTAAAGTAACTTTTTCTAGTTAGTATAGTTTGCTAGTTGTCGCTTCATGCACTTTTTTCTTCTGTGATTAATTTCTTCCTTCCTGACACATGTTCTTTAATATGTTTTTTCAACAGGAATCACTGAACACTAAACTATCTCATTCTTTGCTCTTCTGAAAATGTATTTATTTATTTTTTAATATAAATTTATTTATTTTAATTGGAGGCTAATTACTTTCCAATATTGTACTGGTTTTGCCATACGTTGACATGAATCCGCCACGGGTATACATGTGTTCCCCATCCTGAACCCCACTTCCACCTCCCTCCCCATCCCATCCCTCTGGGTCATCCCAGTGCACCAGCCCCGAGCACCCTGTCTCATGCATCGAAACTGGACTGGCGATCCAGTCCAGTTTCACATATGATAATATACATGTTTCAATGCTATTCTCCCAAATCATCCCACCCTCGCCCTCTCCCACAGAGTCCAAAAGACTGTTCTATACATTTGTGTCTGTTTTGCTGTCTCACATACAGGGTTATCATTACCATTTATCTAAATTCCATGTATATGTGTTAGTATACTGTATTGGTGTTTTTCTTTCTGGCTTACTTCACTCTGTATAATAAGCTCCAGTTTCATCCACCTCATTAGAACTGATTCAAATGTATTCTTTTTAATGGCGGAGTAATATTCCACTGTATATATGTACCACAGCTTTCTTATCCATTCATCTGCTGATGGACATCTAGATTGCTTCCATATCCTGACTATTATAAACAGTGTTGCGATGAACATTGGGGTATATGTGTCTCTTTCAACTGGTTTCCTTGGTGTGTATGCCCAGCAGTGGGATTGCTGGGTCATATGGCAGTTCTATTTCCAGTTTTTTA
Organism: Bos taurus; assembly: GCF_002263795.3. Classification (NCBI taxonomy): domain Eukaryota; kingdom Metazoa; phylum Chordata; class Mammalia; order Artiodactyla; family Bovidae; genus Bos; species Bos taurus. The sequence goes on along the minus strand of NC_037329.1, from coordinate 43,153,861 downwards.
AGGAATCTCCACACTGTTCTCCATAGTGGCTGTACTAGTTTGCATTCCCACCAACAGTGTAAGAGGGTTCCCTTTTCTGCGCACCCTCTGTAGCATTTATTGCTTGTAGACTTTTGGATCACAGCCATTCTGACTGGTGTGAAATGGTACCTCATAGTGGTTTTGATTTGCATTTCTCTGATAATGAGTAATGTTGGACATCTTTTCATGTGTTTGTTAGACATCTGTATGTCTTCTTTGGAGGAATGTCTGTTTAGTTCTTTGGCCCATTTTTTTATTGGGTCATTTATTTTTCTGGGAGTGAGCTGCAGGAGTTGCTTGTATATTTTTGAGATTAATTCTTTGTTAGTTGCTTCATTTGCTATTATTTTCTCCCATTCTGAAGGCTGTCTTTTCACCTTGCTTATAGTTTCCTTTGTTGTGCAAAAGCTTTTAAGTTTAATTAGGTCCCATTTGTTTATTTTTGCTTTTATTTCCAATATTCTGAGAGGTGGGTCACAAAGGATTTTTCTGTGATGTATGTTGGAGAGTGTTTTGCCTATGTTTTATAGTTTCTGGTCTTAAATTGCAGATGACATGATCCTCTACATAGAGAACCCTAAAGTCTCCACCAGAAAATTACTAGAGCTAATCAATGAATATAGTAAAGTTGCAGGATATAAAATCAACACACAGAAATCCCTTGTATTCCTATCACTAACAATGAGAAAACAGAAAGAGAAATTAAGGAAACAATTCCATTCACCATTGCAATGAAAAGAATAAAATACTTGGGAATATATCTACCTAAAGAAACAATAGACCTATATATAGAAAACTATAAAACACTGGTGAAAGAAATCAAAGAGGACACAAATAGATGGAGAAATATACCATGTTCATGGATCGGAAGAATCAATATAGTGAAAATGAGTATACTACCCAAAGCAATGTATAGATTCAATGCAATTCCTATCAAGCTACCAATGGTATTTTTCACAGAACTAGAACAAATAATTTCACAATTTGTATGGAAATACAAAAAACCTCAAATAGCCAAAGCAATCTTGAGAAAGAAGAATAGAACTGGAGAAATCAACCTGCCTGACTTCAGGCTCTACTACAAAGCCACAGTCATCAAGACAGTATGGTACTGGCATAAAGACAGAAATATAGATCAATGGAACAAAATAGAAAGTCCAGAGATAAATCCAAGCACCTATGGACACGTTATCTTTGAGAAAGGAGGCAAGAATATACAATGGAGAAAAGACAATCTCTTTAACAAGTGGTGCTGGGAAAACTGGTTAACCACTTGTAAAAGAATGAAACTAGAACACTTTATAACACCATACACAAAAATAAACTCAAAATGGATTAAAGATCTAAATGAAAATGTATTCATTTTTACTTTCCTCTTGAATGCTCTTTTAGCTAGGTTTCTAATTTTTATTGACTATTTTCTCCAACACTTTCAAGTGAATGATTCTGCTGCTGCTGCTAAGTCGCTTCAGTCATGTCTGACTCTGTGCGACCCCAGAGATGGCAGCCCACCAGGCTCCCCCGTCCCTGGGATTCTCCAGGCAAGAACACTGGAGTGGGCTGCCATTTCCTTCTCCAATGCATGAAAGTGAAACGTGAAAGTGAAGTCGCTCAGTCGTGTCCGACTCTTCGTGACCCAGTGGACTGCAGCCTATCAGGCTCCTCCATCCATGGGATTTTCCAGGCAAGAGCACTGGAGTGGGTGAATGATTCTATTTGGCCTCTATTATTGTTTATGGAAAGTCTATTGTTTGTCTAATTGTTATTTCTTTGAGAATTGTTAATCTTTGTTTGTTTTAAATATTATTCTCTTTGTCATAGATAATTTTAAATATTACTTTGATGTGTTTAGGTGTCAATTTATTGTTATTTGCCTCTGTAAGTCCTCTGCTTTTTTTCAATTAAAGAGCTATCTTTAATCATTGACTCTTAACTCTTCTCAATTTTCTTTATTCTGTCTTTAGTAGTAGTAACGTTAGTCACTCAGTTGTATCTGACTCTTTGTGACCCCATAGACTGTAGCTGCATTCCCATTACCAGTTTAAGAGGTTTCCTTTTTCTCCTCACCCAGATGAAGGCTCATTTTAAAAACAAAGTGACAATTTAATTATTATCCAAAAAATTAACAATTCTTTAATATCATCAATTGTCCAGTTAATGATTGAGTTTTTCTAGTTGTACACAATGTATTTCAAAGTTAGTTTGCTTCAGGATCTGAGTAAGATCAATACAGTGTAGTTAGCTTCAGTTCAGTTCAGTTGCTCAGTCGTGTCCAACTCTTTGCGACCCCATGAATCGAAGCACGCCAGGCCTCCCTGTCCATCACCAGCTCCTGGAGTTCACCCAAACTCATATGCATAGAGTCGGTGATGCCATCCAGCCATCTCATCCTCTCTTGTCCCCTTCTCCTCCTGCCCCCAATCCCTGCAAGCATCAGGGTCTTTTCCAATGAGTCAACTCTTCGCATCAGGTGGCCAAAGTATTGGAGTCTCAGCCTCAGCATCAGTCCTTTCAATGAACACCCAGGACTGGTCTCCTTTATGATGGACTGGTTGGATCTCCTTGCAGTCCAAGGGACTCTCAAGAGTCTTCTCCAACACCACAGTTCAAAAGCATTAATTCTTCAGTGCTCAGCCTTCTTCACAGTCCAACTCTCACATCCATACATGACCACAGGAAAAACCATAGCCTTGACTAGATGGACATTTGCACATTGCTTATTGCTGTTGTTGTTTAGTCATTAAGTCATGTCTGACTCTTTTGTGACCCCAAGGACAGTAGCATGCCAGACTCCTCTGTCCATGGAATTCTTCAGGCAAGAATACAGGAATGGGTAGCCAATGTATGTTGAGTTTTCACATTCTTAACTCCCTATCCCCTATCTCTTAACAACTCTTTTGTGGTTCCTTTTTATTAGTGCTACATTCTGTGTAACGTCCTTGGATCCCTTCTCCAGTTTGCCAATTTTCCCTACATCTTAACCAGTTTTTCATCTTCTTCCTATTTAACCACTTGCTTAGTCTATTGAATTTTTACTGTCAAATGTTATATTTAAATTTTTCTTCTTATTTTTTTTTTAAATAAGAGCACCCAGTACTCATTAAGTTTTTCATTTCTTCTTTTAAAGCTTAAAATTTTATCTTTGGATTGATTTAGTGACTCAAGTTTCTTAGATTTCTAATTCTCTTTAGTTCTAATTAGTATTTGGGCTTCCCTGTGGCTCAGTGGTAAAGAGGCCCCCTGCCAATGCAAGAGATGTGGGTTTGATCCCTGGGTTGGGAAAATCCCCTGGAGTAGGAAATGACAACCCACTCCAGTATTCTTGCCTGGGAAATCCCACGTTTAGATTTAGTGACTAAACAACAATAATTATGATTTGTCATGGTGTATTAATTCTTTTTATGCTTAAAATTTTTTTCTTATAAGCTCATTTTCAATGAGTATTCTTTCTGTGAGAATTCCCTGTACACTCAATATAGACAGTGTTTCTACAAAAGATTTTTGAGTTTGTTTCTGCCAAAGTTTTAGGATTTCACTAATTTTTATGTTAAATTCTAGGCTTTAGATTTCAGCACCATGTGAGTAGTATAAATCTAGACTCCTTACTGAGGCACAGATGTAACCTTAGTGTTTCAAATTTAATGAGATTCTTTTAATTTCCACTGAATTCTAGGCCCACAGTGTTTCCTTGCTTCTTTCTGAATTGCTTGGTGAATCCATTCCATTCTCATTTTTATGGAGTTGTGTCAGTTCAAAGCATTCTACTTTGCAAGAAACTTGACTCCAGCCCTTTGCCTTATATAGGCTCAAGGCATATCTGTTATTGCTTGGTATTTGAAGCCCCAGCTCTGAAGTCCTCAGGGCTTATATTCAGGAATTACATCATTAGGCACCTGATACATTGGCTTTTGTGTGTAACAGTTCATTTTTATGTATGAAAAGTGAGTTATACTTTATCAATCCTTTCCCTGTTTTTATAGTGAGACTGGTTTATATCAGTTCAGTCTCTATATTATTGGAAAGGTATTATTTTCCCCTGAATTTTCTAGATATTAAACTGGAGAAAAGCACAACTTTGCTTATGCAGTGTTAATCAGGCTAAGGGTGTCTATTCTGTTCATCAGTACTGTACTTGGGAAAAAGTAACCAAATTCCTAATATTTATCAAATATTTAAGTTTCTTTTAAAAATAGAGTGTGTGTGTGTGTGTGTTAGGTTGCTTCAGTCCTGACCAACTGTTTGTGACCCTGTGAGCTGTAGTCTGCTAGGTTCCTCTGTCCATGGGATTCTCTGTCCAGTATTCTCCAAGAATACTGGAGTGGGTTGCCATGCTCTCCTTCAGGGGATCTTCCCAGCCCAGGGATTGAACCCTTGTCTTCTCTGGCTCTTGCATTGCAGGCAGATTCTTTACCTCTGAGCCACTGGGGAAGCCCCCAAAGTAGAATATTACAGCTGATCTTGGGGAAGTGAAGAAGGAAAGAAAAGGATTGCCAGAAATGGGAGTGGAGAGAATACTTTAAAAAAAGACATATGTTATGTCAATTAAACTTTAAATGGGCTTCTTGAAAGGTGAGTTAATTGAATATTTTGACACAGATTGCTATTTTTAAAGGAATTTATCTTCTAAGAGAGATGTAGTTTTATGAGGAGCAAAATAACTTTAAGAAGTAATGAAATCACATTGAATATATCTATATGCCACATCATGCGAAGAGTTGACTCATTGGAAAGGACCCTGATGCTGGAAGGGGTTGGGGGCAGGAGGAGAAGGGGACGACAGAGGATGAGATGGCTGGATAGCATCACCAACTCGATGGACATGAGTTTGGGTAAACTCCAGGAGTTGGTGATGGACAGGGAGGCCTGGCGTGCTGCGATTCATGGGGTTGCAAAGAGTCGGATACGACTGAACGACTGAACTGAACTGATATCTGTTTATAAAGCATGTATATGTCTATATTTGGAGTTTTAGTTGAGGGAAACCATTCTAAATGTATTTTATATTGGCACTATCCTCTTTTTCCCACTGACTTATAACTAGGAAACCAGCATAAAAATGAAAATCTTTGCCTATCTTACTTGGGTTCCCCTAAAAAGCAGAACCCAAGTTGAAAACTTTTGTATAAGTACTTTGCATGCATGCTCAGTCACTAAAAAATTTCCAGTTCTTTGTGACCCCATGGACTGTAGCTCACCAGGCTTCTCGGTCCATGGGATTTCCCAGGCAAGAATACTGGAATGGATTTCCATTTTCTTCTCCAGTGAATCTTCCAGACTCAGGGATTAAACCCATGTCTCTTGCATCTCCTGAATTTGAAGGAAGATTCTTCACCATTGAGCCACTTGGGAAGCCTATATAAGTATTTTATTGGGTAACAGACCTAGAGATTAGGAAAGGGGAGAAAAATGAAACAAGAAAATGAGTTGATTACTACAAAGGGGGCCTGAGTACTTTATCTGAGAAGCCATGTAAAATGTATCTCAGGATCCTCTGTGAGTGGGAGGAAGAAAGGAGAAGCATTGATTCACTGGATTCTGTTCCCCATTGGCCAACTTTTCCCCATGGAGAATTACCTTTAAGGTTATATAGGTGTTGGTATATCTATACTGAAGCCTGGGACTGGAGCAAAGAGGCACATGGAGTGGGGTGGAGGTACTGTGTGAAGCTAGTCAGACTCTATAATGAACTTGCTGCAGTGGTGACTGGATATAAGAAAGGTGAAACAAAGAGGATCAGTAAGAATGCCTAAGAAGACCAAGTAAGTACAAAAACAAAAACTATTTGTGTGTGTGTAAAGTAAGTAAATTTTCTTAATAAACAATATCATCATTTGATAATCAAATAATTACTTTTTCTTTGAATACTTCAGACAAGGTTCTGAATGAAAAATACAGACCGTGGATCATTTGACACTGGAAAACATGATGAAGACAAATCATTTAAAAGTGTGTGATAGAATGAGAATACCAGGCCAGGTAAACATATTGTATTTGGAGAACCACATCCTTTTATTCCAGAATCATATTAGAAAAGGCAGAGTTGGAGATAAGCATAGGAACTGGATTCTGCTATTAAACTATGGAGGAGCTCCAAATGCTTATCAATCATGCATGAACTTGTAATACAGGACAAATATTCCACTTATAAGAGGGATTGCTGGTCCAGGTTCTATGCATGAGACAGGGTGCTCAGGGCTGGTGCACTGGGATGACCCTGGGGGATGGGATGGAGGGGGTGGGAGGGGGGCTCTGGATGGGGAACACATGTGTGCCCCTGGATGATTTGCATCAATGTTTGGCAAAAGCCACTACAATATTGTAAAGTAATTAGCCTCCAATTAAAATAAATAAAAATTTTTAAAAAAGAGCATAACTCAAAAGCTGGTAGAATGGCCACTTCTTCCCCCATTCTATCCATAAATCCTTTCCTCCAAAAATTTAGTCTTCTAGGAAGTACAGATTGTGATTATTCATTTTGTAATTTATATCCCACCTATTATTTTCTCCTACCTGAATAAGGTGTTGAGGAGGCCCCCTAGAAGTTTGAATGCTTTCCTCTGCTCTAATGATATGCATGCCATTTCTAATGGGATATAAATACATGCCAATAACATCTACAGATTATAGATTTGTGAATATCACTGGCCTGTCAAATATCAACAAGTTAAATGTTCAGAGGTCGCAAATGAAGCAAGTATTCGAGGATTCTTGAGCAGTACACTTTAAGTTTCCATCAATGTTTACGCTGTGATTTGGGGTTTATAGATGGTTGGATATTGAAAGGAGAAAGGGTAGTGCAGGCCAACAGTTAAAATTCATAGTTTTGCATAGTGTCTACCTCGGTGGAATAGCTCTTTGATTTTAGGTATCTAAAATGTCTTGTGTTTAGCCAAATCTCTCGGGCTTTGGATGGAGGTTTTGACAATAATGTCTCTTGTGCATAGTGTTGCAGTCAAATGATCTACTGCTAAGCTCTAGCCCCATGCCACATGCATAGTTTGGAGAAGGTAATTTAGAGGACATGACCACTGTTTGACCTGTGAGCTGTTTGACTCCAGAGCCACTGGAGGCTCCTCACTTGCCTCCCCTTTGTTTGGAATGTACATGGTTCCCATGTGGGAGGCATTTTGAAGAATGTTGCCTTGAGAGAACAATGTGTTGTTGAGATCATCTGAATGGTATATGTGCCTGAACATGTTTTTAAATTCTGTTGGGTGAGTATGGAGATAGATTAGTCTTTCAACAGCCCAAGACAAGTTGTGTAAATCCCCTTGCTTATTAAACCTACCACCTATCAATCTGGAGTGATCTGCCTCCTTCTTTAATCTCTCTTTGCCCTCTGTTTATGGGGACCAGTTTGTAAATCAACACTTACTGGGTCTTAATATTTTTGGATCGAACAAAAGAAAATAATTTATTTGAATGAAATCAACTGGTGCATTGCTTATTGAAGAGATAAATAAAGGATTTATAAAACTTCTTACTCTGCAGGCATTCAAACTGAGACAGACTATTTATTAATCTTAGGTGATTTAGTGGTAGGACTCAACTGAAGGCAGGCAATGATTCAATGAATGTCCATAGTCCCTTCTGGTCCATGCTTCTGAACACCATCTAGACTGCAATATTCAATTATAGTTCAGGACTAACTTAGTTTCACTTGAATATTTTTCCTAAGGAAATCCAACACTTTTCATTTTATTGTCCTCCCTAAATTTAATAAATGAGCGATGTGATTGCTTTTTTAAAAGAAAAATTCTTTTTATACTAGTGGATTGTTCAACCTGCTCCCACAATGACATTTCTGGGATATTTTCCAATCTTTTTTTTTTTTCTCTTAAAATAGACTAAGACCTTATGTTCCATCTTGGAAAGCATATCATTTATCTCCTATTTGGTATCCGAAATATGTATTTTCAGTGCTTCTGAAAGGCAATCCTCTGAAATACATATAGTTGTTTTCCAAGTTTTATCTGGCTTGAATTTACATAAACTTGCAAGTTTGTGTTTGTAATGTTGTTTGTTACTATGTGTAAAGAATATGACTTCTTTAGGAGCAGTTGAATGGATTAAACAAGATGTAGTTAGTAAATATCCTTGAGGGAAACTCCTAAGAAAATGTTAGGAAATCTTTCTTTTTGCATGGAAAGATCCTAAAGGTAGGAGAGTTTTGGTAATTTTGGGGGCTTTAAGATAAATATTTTCATTGACAAAGGAAAATTTAAAAATATTACTCTTACATTAGCAAATGATAATTTAAACAGCTGTCAAAGCCTTTTTATATATGAAACATATATATGAATCATATGGGACCTTTATCATGAAAAATATTGTAGAACTAACATTTCAAACTCTTCCAAGGAGTAAGCATCTTTTATTTTCATGGCTGCAGTCACCATCTGCAGTGATTTTGGAGCCCAGAAAAATAAAGTCTGACACTGTTTCCACTGTTTCCCCATCTATTTCCCATGAAGTGATGGGACCAGATGCCATGATCTTTGTTTTCTGAATGTTGAGCTTTAAGCCAACTTTTTCACTCTCCACTTTCACTTTCATCAAGAGGCTTTCTAGTTCCTCTTCACTTTCGGCCATAAGGGTGGTGTCATCTGCATATCTAAGGTTATTGATATTTCTCCCAGCAATCTTGATTCCAGCTTGTGTTTCTTCCAGCCCAGTGTTTCTCATGATGTACTTTGCATATAAAGTAGTGACCAACCTAGATAGCATATTCAAAAGCAGAGACATTACTTTGCCAACAAAGGTTCGTCTAGTCAAGGCTATGGTGTTTCCAGTGGTCATGTATGGATGTGAGAGTTGGACTGTGAAGAAGGCTGTGCACTGAAGAATTGATGTTTTGAACTGTGGTGTTGGAGAAGACTCTTGAGAGTCCCTTGGACTGCAAGGAGATCCAACCAGTCCATTCTGAAGGAGATCAGCCCTAGGATTTCTTTGGAAGGAATGATGCTAAAGCTGAAACTCCAGTACTTTGGCCACCTCATGCGAAGAGTTGACTCATGGGAAAAGACTCTGATGCTGGGAGGGATTGGGGGCAGGAGGAGAAGGGAACGACAGAGGATAAGATGGCTGGATAGCATCACTGACTCGATGGACGTGAGTCTGAGTGAACTCTGGGTGATGGACAGGGAGGCCTGGCATGCTGTGATTCATGGGGTTGCAAAGACTTGGACACGACTGAGTGACTGAACTGAACTGAACATTTCAAACTCAGTGTCTAATGTATTCATAAAGTTGTTCTTGTTTAGTTTCTAAGTCATGTCTGATTCTTTGCAACTCCATGAACTGCAGCACACTAGGCTTCCTTGTCCTTCATTATTTCTGGAAGTTTGCTCAAGGTCATGTCTATTGAGCCAGTGATGCCATCCAACCATCTCATCCTATGTCACCCCCTTCTCCTCTTGCCCTCAGTCTTTCCTAACATCAGGGTCTTTTCCAATGCGTTCGCTCTTCACATCAGGTAGCAAAAGTATTAGAGGTTCAGCTTTAGCATCTGTCCTTCCAATGAATATTCAGGGCTGATTTCCTTCAGGAATGACCGGTTTGATCTCCTTGCTAGTCAAGGGACTCTCAAGAGTCTTTGCCAGCATCAGAATTCATAATGTATAACACTCAAAATGAACAAAAATTCAAATTAAATGAGGACTTTTCCTTTTGTTCCAGAAGTGAATTGAATGTGATATATATATATGAAAGTAAATACGTATTTCTTTAGATTTTCCACATGATGAAAACAATTTTTCCAATGCAAATGTGCATTTGGCCGAGGTTCTAAGTGTTCCTCAAAATGGGCATTGAAGACCATCTGAAGTATTACCTGAGATGTTAGTAAAAAATGCATATTCCTTGGCATCACTTAAACCTGAAGAATCAGATATTCTGGGGCTAAGATCTTAGAACTTTAATTATTAAAGTGCATTCAAGCTGATTCTGATGTACATGAAAGTATTAGAACTTGGTGCAACATGGTGGAATTTTAAATAACCCAGAAAACAAATAAATACAAAACCCCACTTGAAATCTAAAGCCCCTTTTTTCTGTTGTTGTTTATTTCAAATAAAAACATTCTTGCAAAATTGCATTTTCATGAGTAGTTTACCAATGGCATATTAAAAACATAAGAATAATATGTAGACATGGATTTAAAAAAATATATTTTAGTGATGTATAGTTGACTTACGATGTTTCAGGTGCACAGCAAGGTTATACAAATACACATATATTATATCCAGTATGTGAGTATTCTTGATTTATCTTTAGCATAGTGAGGAGCAATTTATGTAATCACAAGAGACAGTGTTTTAGGTACAGTATTCCATTTCTGTTCTGTTTCATGGTCCTAGTATCTTTTTTCCTTTTGAATATATATTTTATTTTTTTGTTGTTTAAATATACATATTTTACTGAAGTATGACTATACTTACAGTGTTTCAGGTGCACAGCAAGGTGATTCAGTTATACAAATACACATATATTATTTTTGAGATTATTTTCCATCACAGGTTATTACAAGAAACTAACTGTAGTTCCCTGTGCTATACAGTAAACCTTTGTTGCTTGTTGCATATCTATTTTTTAAATTAGAAATATAGCATTCTATTCATACTAAGTCAAACAAGTAGAATCAAAATGTCATAATTTTTTTTAGTTAGGCCAAAACTTATATGTTTTCTAAAATAGTTATGACCAACCTAGATAGCATATTCAAAAGCAGAGACATTACTTTGCCAACAAAGGTTCATCTAGTCAAGGCTATGGTGTTTTCAGTGGTCATGTATGGATGTGAGAGTTGGACTGTGAAGAAGGCTGAGCGCCGAAGAATTGATGCTTTTGAACTGCGGTGTTGGAGAAGACTCTTGAGAGTCCCTTGGACTGCAAGGAGATCCAACCAGTCCATTCTGAAGGAGATCAGCCCTGGGTGTTCTTTGGAAGGAATGATGCTAAAGCTGAAACTCCAGTACTTTGGCCACCTCATGCGAAGATTGACTCATTGGAAAAGACTCTGATGCTGGGAGGGATTGGGGGCAGGAGGAGAAGGGGACAACAGAGGATTAGATGGGTGGATGGCATCACTGACTCTATGCACGTGAGTCTGAGTGAACTCCGGGAGTTGGTGATGGACAGGGAGGCCTGGTGTGCTGTGATTCATGGGGTCGCAAAGAATTGGATATGACTGAGCAACTGATCTGATCTGATGCAAAAGTTTTTCTACTACAGTTGGTAAAGGCTTGAGAAAGAACATCAAACAAAAAATGAAGAGACAGAGAAACTGGAGAACAGAAACTAAATGGCGTGGGAGCACTGACTATGAAATAGAAAAAGTAATACAAACTAGATAAAAGTAAAAAGATCATCATATAGTCCAATTATTTTTAAACCTTACACTTATTAGAAACATATCTGGAGCTCTGAAGAAAAAAACAATACCTGAGCATTTGTATTTTTCCAAAAATTTGAAGACAATTCTGATATGCATCTGGATTTTAAAAAGTGATTACAGGTTTTTCTATTAGATCCTAGTTTTGGGGATATAGAGTTCTTTTATTTTTCTGTTGATCTATAATGATACAATGGTGTTACATGAGTAATAGTTACATAATCACATTAGTAAAAAATGTTCATCAGTTTTCATAATCAATAGCTATACCAAAAAAAAAAATTACAATTATAAGCCACAATGGGAGCATGATTAATTTAATATAAAATAATTGCATACAATTTGGGGAGGTCAAGCACAGTGATGTGGTAAGTGGAAGTGCATACATTCACATGTTTTCATCCACCCAGCCAATCTGTGTCTTTGGTTGGCAGGTTTAATCCATTAACATTTAAGGTAATTATAGATATATATGATCCTATTACTGTTTTCTTAATTGTTTTGGGTGTATTTTCTGTAGGTCTTTGCCTTCTCTTGTATTTCTTGCCTAGAGAAGTTCCTTTAGCATTTGTTATAAAGCTGGTTTTGTGGTGCTCAATTCTCTTAACTTTTGCTTGTCTGGAAAGCTTTTGGTTTCTCCATCGAATCTGAAACAGAGTGTTGCTGGGTCGAGTATTCTTGGTTGTAGGTTCTTTATTTTCATCTCTTAAAATATATCATGCCGTTCCCTCTGGCTTGTAGAGTTTCTGTTGAGAAATCAGCTGATAGCCTGATGGGAGTTACCTTGCATGTTGTCATTTTTCCCTTGTTGCTTTTAATATTTTATCTCTCTCTTTAATTTTTGTCAGTTTGATTACTATGTGTTTCAGTGTGTTTCTCCTTGGGTTTATCCTTCCTGGGACTCTCTGTGCTTCCTGGACTTGGTTGACTATTTCCTTTCCCACGCTTGGAAAGTTTTCAGCTATTATCTCTTTAAATATTTTCCTCAAGTCCTTTCTCTCTCTCTTTTCCTTCTGGGACTCCTATAATGCATAGGTTGGTGTGTTTAATGTCTCTGAGGTCTCTTAGTCTGTCTTCATTTCTTTTCATTCTTTTTTCTATATTCTGTTCTGTGGCAGTGATCCACAATTTGTCTTCCAGGTCATTTATCCATTCTTCTGCCTCAGTTATTCTGCTATGGATTCCTTCTAGTGTATTATTCATCTATTTGTTTGTTCTTTAGTTCTTGTAGGTCTTTGGTAAACATTTCTTGCATTTTCCCAATCTTTGCCTCCATTCTTTTCCTGAGATTCTGGACCATCTTCACTATCATTATTCTAAATTATTTTTCTGGAAAGTTGCCTATCTCCACTTCATTTAGTTGTTTTTCTGGAATTTTATCTTGTCCCTTCATCTGGGACATAACTTTCTGTTTTTTCGTGATTAATTTTCTGTAATATGCTTTTTGTTTTAGCCACTGTGAGATTGTGCTTCTTCTTGCTTCTTCTGTTGACTCTGATGGCTGTGCCTATGAGGCTTGTGTAAGCTTCTTGATGGGGCTAGCAATGGGAAAAACTGGGTCTTGTTCTAGTGGGCAGGGCCTTGCTCAGTAAAGCTTTAATTCAATTATCTGCTGATGGGTGGGGTTGCACTCCCTCCCTGGTAGTTTGGCCTGAGGTGATCTAGCCCTGTGGTCTAAGGGCTTTATGGTAGGGTTAATGGTGAACTCCAAGAGTGTTTAGTCCAGGGGGACCTTCCAGTGCCTGTGTCCCTGTGTTGAGCCCCTGCCAACCCATACTTCCACAGGAGGCCCTCCAAACTAGCAGATAGTTTTGGTTCAGTCTCCTGTGGGGTCACTGCTCCTCTCCTCTAGGTCTTGGTGTGTGCAAAATTTTGTTTGTGTCCTCCAAAACTGGAGTTTCTATTTTCCCCAGGCCTCTGGAAGGCCTATAATCAAACCCTGCTGGCCCTCAAGGCTAGATTCCCTGGGGATCCCAGTCCCTTTGTCAGATCCCCTGGCTGGGAATCCTGACGTGGAGCTTAGAATCTTCACAATAGTACAAGATCTTCTTTGGTATTTTTATTCTCCAGTCTGTGGGTCATCCACCTGGCAGGTATGGAATTTGATTTTATTGTGATTGTGCCCTTCCTACCATCTCGCTGTGGCTTCTTCTTTGTCTCTGGACGTGGGGTATCTTTTTTTGGTGTGCTCTCATGTCTTCTTGTCCATGGCTGTTCAACAACTAGTTGCAATTATGGTGCTCTTACAGGAGGAGATGACTCTCTCCTTCTACTCTGCCATCTTGAACTGGAAGCCAGATAGGAATATTTTAAATGACATTTTTTTTTTGTTATACTGGAAAGACTGTCTTCTAGGTAGAAATAAATCTCAATGAAATTGGTTTGATACCTTATAATTTTAGAGGTCCTAAGACCAACTTGAATACTTGAATAAAAAGTATAATCTGGGTGTTGTGGTTAGTTACTGATGCAAGAATTGTATATACCCTGAACAGTTTTCAATGTTCAAAATGCCTAAAGGAATTTAGGAAGTAGTTGTCCAAATGTTAACATTTTCCTCCTAATTCCTTTTATTTCCTCTCAGTTTTACTGGAATATAGTTGACATATAGCACTGTATAAGTTTAGGATGTACAGCATGATGGCTTGTCTTATACTTATTGTGAAATGATTACTGCAATAACTTTAATTATCATTCATCATCTCACAGATATACAAAAAATATTTTTCCCTTGTGATGAGAGTTTTTAGAATTTACTCTCTTGGCAACTTTCAAATAATCCATATAGTAGTGTTAACTCCAGTTATCATGTTGCACTTCACATCCCCAGGATTTACCTATCTTATAAATCTTATCTTTGTACCTTCTGACCATCTTCATCCAGTTGCACCACCTCCATGCCCTGCTTCTCATATGAACCACAGATGTGATCCCTTTTTCTATGAGTTGGATTTTTTAAGATTTCACATAAGTGAGAACACACAGTATTTGTCTTTCTCTAACTTATTTCACAAGGTCCACCCACATTGTCCCAAATAGAAGACTTTCTTCTTTTTAAAATAACTGAATGGTATTTCATTGATATCTATTTACCACATTTGCTTTATCCATTCATCTGTTGATGAACACTTAGGTTGTTTACATGTTTTAGTGATTGTAAATAGTGCTGCTGTGAACATGGGGGTGCAGATAGCTCTTTCACTTACTGATTTCATTTCTTTTCATACCCAGAAGTGAAGTTGCTAGATCATATAGTAATTCTACTTTTAATTTTTTGAAGCACCTCCATACTGTTTTCCATAGTGGTTGCACAAAGTTATAATCCCACCACCAGTGCATGAGAGTTCCTTTTTCTCCAAATCCTCACTAGCCTTTGTCTCTCATCTTTATGATGATAGTCACTCTAACAGGAATGAGGTGATATCTCATTGTGATTTTGATCTGCATTTCTCTAATGATTAGTGATGTTGAGCACTTTTTAATGTACCTGTTGGCCATTTACATATAATTTTTAGATAAATGTCCTTTGTCCTTTAGGTCCTTTATCCATTTTAAAATTGGATTATTTGTTAATTTGTTATTGAGTTGTATGAGTTCTTTATATATGTTGATGAGATATATGCTTTGCAAATATTTTCTCCTATTTGATAGGTTGCCTTTTCTTTTTGTCAGTCATTTCTTTTATTGTGTAGAAGCTTTTTAGTTTGATGTAGTCCCACTTCTTATCTTTGATTTTATTCCTTGTGCTTTTGTTGTCATGTACAAAAAATTATTGCTCAGGGAAACATAGCCATTGTTTTGTAACAATTTTAAGTGAAGTATAATCTATAAAAATATTAAATCACTATGTTGTACACTTGAAAGTAATGAAATAGTATAAATCAACTATGAAAGTGAAGTGAAAGTTGCTCAGTCATGTCTGACTCTTTGTGACCCCATGGACTATATAGCTTGCCAGGCTCCTCTGACCATGGAATTCTCCTGGCCAGAATACTGGAGTATGTTGCCATTCCCTTCTCCATAGTCTCCTTCTCCAGCCATATATCCCAACTCAGGAATCTAACCCAGGTCTCCCAAATTGCAGGCTGATTCTTTACTTTCTGAGCTATCAGAGAAGCCCAAGAACACTGGAGTGGCTACCCTATCCCTTCTCCAGTGGATCTTCCTGACCCAGGAATCAAACTGGGGTCTCCTGCATTACAGGTGGATTCTTTATCAACTGAGCTACCAGGGAAGACCTAAGTCAACTACACTTCAATAAAAAAAATATTGCCAAGACTCATGTCAAGGAGACTTTTTTCTTATTTTCTTCTAGGAATTTTATGGTTTCAGGTCTTACATTTAAGTCTTTAATCCATTTCAAGTTAATTTTTGTAAGTGGTATGAGATAGAGGTTTAGTTTCATTCTTTAACTTGTGAATATCCAATTTTCCCAGCACCGTTTACTAAAGAGACCCATCTTTCCTCTATTGAAGATTCTTGGTTCTCTTGTCAAACATTGTTTAACCATATTTGCATGGATTTATTTATGGGCTCTCAAAGACTATACAAGAGCTTTATAATATACAAGAGCTTCATAATATAATACGAAATCAGGAAGTAAAATACCTCCAACTTTACTCTTCTTTCTCAAGATTACTTTTGCTATTTGGAGGTCTTTTGTGGTTTCATATGAATTTTAGAATTTTTTTTCTGTTTCTATAGAATGCCATTGGAATCTTGATAGGGATTTCAACAAATTCATGAGTTTCCCTGATGACTCAGTGATAAAGAATCTACCTGCAATCAATGCAGGAGGTGCACGTTCAATCCCTGGGTTGTAAAGATCCACTGGAGAAGGAAATGGCAACCCACTCCAACATTCCTGCCTGAGAAATCCCACGGACAGAGAAACCTGCAGGTTATAGCCTATGGAATTGCAAAAAAAAAAAAAAAAAAAATTGACATGATTTAGTGCCTAAACAACAATAACAGATAGATTTGGGTAATATAGACCTTTAAAAAATATTAATTCTTCCAGCCCATGAAAATGGGATACTTTTACATTAATTTATGTCTTCTTTGATTTTTTTAGCAATGTAGTTTTCAGTGTAAAGATCTTTCATCTACTTGGTTAAATTTATTCCAGAGTATTTTATTGTTTTTGATGCTTTTGTAAGTGGGATCCTTTTTAAATCTTCTTTTTCATGTAATTTATTGTTAGTGTATAAAAATACTACTGATTTTTGTATGTTGATTTTGTATTCCACCTAATGTTATCACTTTACCCAGGAAAAAACTCTCAGATTAGTATTGACCTGAAAATAAAAGCTCCTACAGCTTAGTAAAGCTTAAGAATTCTTAAAGCTATGAGAGCAGAAAAGAAACAAATATTTTTAAAAGGATTAAATGTGTATAAAGAGCTTTACTTATGTAATCTCATTTAATCCTTTCTGCAGCCTTATATTGTTGGGTTTACTATCCCTATTTTACCATCAGAGGAACTCCGGTTCAGAGGCGTAAGGGTATTGTAAAACATATACAGCTAATAAATGCCAGATCAGATCAGATCGGTCGCTCAGTCGTGTCCGACTCTTTGCTACCCCATGAAGCACAGCACACCAGGCCTCCCTGTCCATCACCAACTCCCGGAGTTCACTCAGACTCACATCCATCGAGTCAGTGATGCCATCCAGCCATCTCATCCTCTGTCGTCCCCTTCTCCTCCTGCCCCCAATCCCTCCCAGCATCAGAGTCTTTTCCAATGAGTCAACTCTTTGCATGAGGTGGCCAAAGTACTGGAGTTTCAGCTTCAGCATCATTCCTTCCAAAGAAATCCCAGGGCTGATCTCCTTCAGAATGGACTGGTTGGATCTCCTTGCAGTCCAAGGGACTCTCAAGAGTCTTCTCCAACACCACAGTTCAAAAGCATCAATTCTTTGGCGCTCAGCCTTCTTCACAGTCCAACTCTCATATCCATACATGACCACTGGAAAAACCATAGCCTTGACTAGACGAACCTTTGTTGGCAAAGTAATCTCTCTGCTTTTGAATAAATGGCAGAAGCAAGGCTCAAAATAGAACTTTTCTTTCTTCAATATATTCTTAATGCTTTCTAGCAACCTATATTATACTGCAGTGTCATACTGATATTTGTCATAAGAATAGTTTCATATCATCTCCTTTTAAAATTCTCACCAAAGAAGTTTCCTTATATTTTTGTGATCCAGTTGTGACAAGGTTTTTCTCAGTCAGCCTTTTTTTGACTGCATCATCTGTTGTTTTCTCCCTCCAGTCCGGGTAACCCATATCCCCTAGGCTAAAGTAATCCTCTAGGGTGAACTAATGCTAGTCACCCCCCTAAATGCTTCCTTTATCCTGTTTCAGTTCAGTTCAGTTCAGTCGCTCAGTTGTGTCCGACTCTTTGCGACCCCATGGACTGCAGCACGCCAGGCCGCCCTGTCCATCACCAACTCCAGGAGTTTACCAAAGTGTCAGGGAATGTTTAACAGTAGGATTCCTGTATGCTGTTTCCTGTCTCTCATGAACCCTCTGTTCCTTATCAGTTCCTGGTAACAGAAGTGAGTGGAGCAGCACACTGCTCCCAGGACTGAGGTCATGAGACAGAATGCATTCTGGATTTCCTTCATTAGCTTTTCCTTATGGTGAAAGTGATTATTTACGATCCTCTTTCTTTTGATATGGATTGTATTCTGGTTTTATGACCTCTATTACTCCGTGTTTCCTTGGTAACTTGTAAAATCTGGTTTTTTGACCTTTATCTGAAGAAGCTATCTTGTAAAACAGTATATATACTCACACAGAGTTGAATAAAGCACCCTTTTTCCATCAGAAACTGGGTCCCTGTGTCCCCCTTTCTTTCTCTCTCTCTCTCTCTCTTTCTCTCTCTCTCCCTCTGGCTAATTCTCTGGAGTGTGGAAAACTGCTGAGCTCACTTTTCTGCCTGGGCTTTCAAGACCTCCTCAAGAGGATGCACTGTGCCTTCATGAGCGGTACAGGCCTGTTCTAGGCCTTTATTGGTTCTCTGAGTAAATTGGAATATTAGCCTCTTTCCTTCTTTCACTTTCTTATCGTTGACTCCAGACCACCAGGTTCTGGTCCATTCAGTTCAGTTCAGTTCTGTCGCTCAGTCGTGTCTGACTCTTTGTGACCCCATGAATCACAGCATGCGAGGCCTCTCTGTCCATCACCAACTCCCGGAGTTCACTCAGACTCACGTCTATCGAGTCAGTAATGCCATCCAGCCATCTCATCCTCTGTTGTCCCCTTCTCCTCCTGCCCCCAATCCCTCCCAGCATCAGAGTCTTTTCCCATGAGTCAACTCTTCACATGAGGTGGCCAAAGTACTGGAGTTTCAGCTTTAGCATCATTCCTTCCAAAGAAATCCCAGGGCTGATCCCCTTTAGAATGGACTGGTTGGATCTTCCGGCAGTCCAAGGGACTCTCAAGAGTCTTATCCAACACCACTGGTCCATTAAAGGACCACAATACCCAAGCTCATGTCCATTGAGTCGGTGATGCCATCCAACCATCTCATCCTCTGTTGTCCCCTTCTCCTCCTGCCTTCAATTTTTCCCAGCATCAGAGTCTTTTCAATGCATCAGTTCTTCACATCAGGTGGCCAAAGTATTGGAGTTTCAGCTTCAACATCAGTCCTTCCAATGAGCACTCAGTACTGCTATCAATTCTTCGGTGCTCAGCTTTCTTCATGGTCCAACTCGCACATCCATACATGAATACTGGAAAAACCATAGCTTTGACTAGATGGACTTTTGTTAGCAAAGTAATGTCTCTGGTTTTTAATATAAGGTCTAAGTTGATCATAACTTTCCTTCCAAGGAGTAAGCGTCTTTTAATTTCATGGCTGCAGTCACCATCTGCAGTGACTTTGGAGCCCCCAAAAATAAAGTCTGACACTGTTTCTATTGTTTCCCCATCTTTTTCCCACGAAGTGATGGGACCGGATGCCATGAATGTTGAGCTTTAAGCCAACTTTTTCACTCTCCTCTTTCACTTTCATCAAGAGGCTCTTTAGTTCTTCACTTTCTGACATAAGGGTGGTGTCATCTGCATATCTGAGGTTACTGATATTTCTCCTGGCAATCTTGATTCCAGCTTGTGCTTCATCCAGCCCAACATTTCTCATGATGTACTCTGCATATAAGTTAAATAAGCAGGGTGACAATATACATTCTTGACATACTCTTTTTCCTATTTGGAACCAGTCTGTTGTTCCATGTCCAGTTGTAACTGTTGCTTCCTGACCTGCATACAGATTTCTCAAGAGGCAGATAAGTGGTCTGGTATTCCCATCTCTTTCAGAATTTTCCACAGTTTATTGTGATCCACACAGTCAAAGGCTTTGGCATAGTCAATAAAGCAGAAATAGATGTTTTTTTCTGGAACTCTCTTGCTTTTTCCATGATCCAGCAGATGTTGGCAATTTGAACTCTGGTTCCTCTGCCTTTTCTAAAACCAGCTTGAACATCTGGAATTTCACGGTTCACATATTGCTGAAGCCTGGCTTGGAGAATTTTGAGCATTACTTTACTAGCGTGTGAGATGAGTGAAACTGTGCAGTAGTTTGAGCATTCTTTAGCATTGCCTTTCTTTGGGATTGGAATGAAAACTGACCTTTTCCAGTCCTGTAGCCACTGCTGAGTTTTCCAAATTTTCTGGCATATAGAGTGTAGCACTTTCATAGCATCATCTTTTAAGATTTATCCCCTGTTTACTCCCAATCAAACATGCACTGGAAGAATCTCAGAAAAGTCATATCATGTTTGTTGCTGTTCAGTCGCTCAGTCATGTCCGACTCTTAGTGACCCCATAAACTGCAGAGTGCCAGGCTTCCATGTCCTTCACTGTCTCCTGGAGTTTGCTCAAATTCATGCCCATTGAATCAGTGATCCATCCAACCATCTCATCCTACGTTGCTCCCTTCTCCTCCTTCCGTCCTCAATCTTTCCTAGCATCAGAGTCTTTTCTAATGTGTCAGCTCTTTGTAGCAGGTGGCCAAATATTGGAGCTTCAACTTTAGCATCCGTCCTTCCAATGAATATTCTGGTTTAATTTCTTTTAGGATCAACTGATTTGATTTCCTTGTTGTCCAGGGGACTCTAAAGAGTCTTCTTTAGTACCACTATTTGAAAGCATCAGTTTTTTGGTGCTCACTCTTCTTTATGGTCCAACTCTCACTCTTGTACATGACTACTGGAAAAACCACAGCTTTGACTCAATGGACCTTTGTCAACAAAGTTATGTCTCTACTTTTTAATACACTAAGTTTGTCATAGCTTTTCTTTCAAGGAGCAATCATCTTGTAATTTTGTGGCTGCAGTCACTGTCTGCAGTGATTTTGGGGCCCAAGAAAATAAAGTCTGTCACTGTTTACGTTTTTCCCCATCTATTTGCAGTGAAGTGATGGGACCAAATATGATGATCTTAGTTTTTTGAATGTTGAATTTTAAAATTTAAATATAATTATATAATAAATTTGATCAAATTTAAAATTAAATTTCAAAAGTTATTTTGATTTTTTTCTATCTTTGCTTCCACCACACATACCACTAAAGGAGATTTCTCTTCACCTGATGGGAATAGGGTGCCTACAAATATTCTTCTCTTTATATACCTCTTCTTCTCTATAATGGAGAAATTCCCCTCTTATCAAAGAGCAGAGCTCCCATCTATATTCTGGATTCCATCCTTTCATACCATCGTGGTGTCCTTAATTTACCATCTCTCTTTGTCTTGCAGTTTAGATTTTTTTTTAAAACTGAAGCTGCCTCACCAATTTGTAAATATTATCTAGTGCCCCCTTATTATAATCCTGTAATTATATATTTATTTCTTTGTTGTATTACTCTTTTCTTATAGACTATAAGCTGCATATGGAAAATGAGTATTTGTATTTTATTTTCCAAGGTACCAAGCACAGAACTAGATACATAGTAGGTTTTCAATAAATATTTGTTATTTGAATAGTAGTCCCTAAATCCTATGTTGAAGAGTAATGGGGATAATGTAATTGTGATGTGTACCATTTGTTGACTCTTGGTGATCATCTGTTTCATTGATTTTACTTAAACAAATTATAGAATTCACCTTTAGAGTACTTTTTAGCTTCACAGCAAATTGGGCAGAAAGTACAAAGAGTTCCTATACTACCCCTCTCGACACATGCAAATTCTTTTCTATGATTAACATCCCATACCACTGCACCAGTGTGGCACATTTGGTATAATGAATGAAACACCAATGACAAATCACTATTGAGGAAAGTCCATGGTTAACATTACAGTTTACTTTTTGTGTCATATTTTCTGTGAGTTTTGACAAATGTGTGATGACAAATGTATCATAATGACCTTTATAGTACCTAACAGAATAGTCTCACTGCCCTAAATATTCTGTGTGCTCCACTTATTTCTCCCTCTCTCCCCACAAACCCTTGGCAACCAGTAGTCTTTTTACTGTCTTTGTAATTTTGTTTCTTCATGTGCTTGAATTTATATAGTATTTAGCTTCTTGAAACTGGCTTCTTTGACCTAGCAATATGCATTTATTGTTCCTCTGTTTTTTGTGGCTTGGTAGTTTATTTCGTTTTAGCACTGAATAATATTTCATTGTCTGGGTGTATCACAGTTATTTATCCATTTACCTATTGAAGGACATTTTGGTTGCTTCCAAATTCTGGCAGTTATGAAGAAAGCTGCCAGAAACATTCCTGTGCAGATTTTTGCATGTACATAAGTTTTCAATCTGTTGGGAGTGACGGTCAGGGAGTGCATTTGATGGTTTGTAGAAGGCAATGGCACCCCACTCCATACTCTTGCCTGGAAAATCCCATGGATGAAGGAGCCTGGTGGGCTGCAGTCCATGGGGTTGCTAAGAGTCAGACACGACTGAGCGACTTCACTTTCACTTTTCAGTTTCATGCACTGGAGAAGGAAATGGCAACCCACTCCGGTGTTCTTGCCTGGAGAATCCCAGGGACTGGGAGGCCTGGTGGGCTGCTGTCTATGGGGTCGCACAGAGTTGGACACGACTGAAGCGACTTAGCAGCAGCAGCATGCTTAATTTTGTAAGAAACTGCCAAACTGTCTTCCAAAGTGGCTGTAGCATTTTTATTTCCACCACCTGTGAATGAAAACTCCTGTTGCTCCACTTCCTTGCCAGCATTTGGGTGTTGCCAGTGTTTTGAAATTTGGTTATCTTAATAGATGTATAATGATATCTCATTTTAATTTGCAAGTCCCTAATGACATATGATGGACCTCCCGGGTGGCGCTAGTGGTAAAGAACCTGCCTGCCAATGCAGGAGACATAGGAGATGTGTGTTTGATACCTGGGTTGGGAAGATCCCCCGGAGGAGGGCATGGCAACCCACTCCAGTATTTTTACCTGGAAAATTACATGAGCAGAAGAGCCTGGTGGGCTGCAGTCCATAGGGTCACAAAGAGTTGGACATGACTGAAGCGACTTAACACACAGCAATGACATATGACATTGACTGTCTTTGCATTTGCTTATTTGAGGTCTATATATCTTCTTTGGTGAGGTGTTTGTTCCAGTCTTTTGTCCATATTTTAATCAGGTGGTTTGCTTTTTTTAACCATTAAATTGTAAGATTTCTTTGTATATTTTGGATAATAGTCCTTTATCAGATATGTCTTTTGGAAATAGTTTCCTTCAGTGCCCTTTCTTCTGATTCTCTTAATCCTTTTACTTTTTAACCTTCTTTTCGAAACTTTTTGGCACCTACTTTTTTCCTGTCATGGAGAAAAATTGTCTCAGTAATTCACACTAAGATGTAAGTGCCTCAATGTTATTTATTTCTCTAAGAGAACTGGAGAGAAATGGCAAGGCTTAAAATTAGGAAATAAACCTCTGGTGATGGAATTTAAGGGCTTGTGATAGTGAAATGAGGTATTTTGGGGAAGAGGTTTTATTTATTTATTTTTTCATTATCATTCTCCCCAATTGTTATTACCTATATAGATACAACCATGGATGTGTTTATTCATAGAATTCCATATACTACCACTACTGAACACTTGAGATGCTTTAAAGCCAAATAAAAAGATATATAACTTCTCATAACTGGTAGTAATCTTGAAGAACTCATCTTTATTCTTTTTTAAACTTTTAATTTTGTATTGGAATAAAGCTTAGCTCAAATGGTAAAGAATCTGCCTGTGATGTAGGAGACCAGGGTTCGATCCCTGGGTTGGGAAGATCCTGTGGGGAAGGGAATGGCAATCCACTCCAGTATTCTTGTCTGGAGAATTCCATAGACAGAGAATCCTGGCGGGCTAAGGTCCGTGGCATCACAAAGAGGCAGACACAACTGAACAACTGAAACACACACGCAAAGCTGATTAACAATGTTGTGATAGTTTCAGGTGGATAGCAAAGAAATCAGCCATATGTATACATACATCCCTTCTCCCCCAAACTCTCTCCCATCCAGGATTTCACATAACACTGAGCTGAGTTCCCAGTGCTATTTGAGTGTGTGCTAACTTGCTTTACTGGTGTCTGATTCTTTGTGACTCTATGGACTGTAGCCTGGCCAGGCTCCTCTATCTATGGGATTCTCCAGGCAAGAACACCAGAGTGGGTTGCCATGCCCTCCTCCAGGGGATCTTCCTTATGCAGGGATCGAACCTGTGTCTCCTGTGGCTCCTGCACTGCAGATAGATTGTTCACCCTGAGCCACCAGGGAAGCCCTTCCTGTGCTATACAATAGGTCTTTGTTGGTTGTCTATTTAAAATATAGTAGTGTGTACATGTCCATCCCAAACTCTGTAATTATCCCTTCCCCTCCCCTTCCCCCCAGCAATCGTAAGTTTGTTCTCCAAGTCTGTGTGTCTGTTTCTGTTTTGTGTTCTTGCCTGGAGAATCCCAGGGACAGGGGAGCGTGGTGGGCTGCCATCTATGGGATTGCACAGAGTCGGATATGACTGAACTGACTTAGCAGCAGCTGTTGGTATCATGTCTTTTTAGATTCCACGTGAGGTATGTCACATGATGTTTCTGCTTCTCTGTTTGACTTACTTCACTCAGTACGACAATCTCTGGGTCCATCTGTGTTGCTGCAAATTACATTATTTCATTCTTTTAATTGGCTAATACTCCATTGTATATATGTACCACATCTTTTATATCCATTCCTCTGTCTATGGCCATTTAGGTTGCTTCTATGTCTTGGCTGTTGTAAATAGTGCTGCAATGAACAGGGTACGTGTATCCTTTTTGGCCATGCTTTTCTCCAGATATATGCCCAGGACTGGGATTGCAGGGTCATATGATAGCTCTATTTTTAGTGTTTCAAGGAGCCTCCATATTATTCTCCATAGGGACTGTACCAATTTACATTCTCACCAAGAGTGTAGGAGAGTTTCCTTCTCTCCACACTCTGTCCAGCATTTGTTGTTTGTGGATTTTTTGATGGTAGTCATTTTGACTGGTGTGAGGGGGTACCTCATTGTAGTTTTGATTTGTATTTCTCTAATAATTAGTGATTTGAACATCTTTTCATGTGCCTCTTAGCCATCTGTATGTCTCCTTGAGAGAAATGCCTATTTAGGTCTGTGCGTTTTTGGATTGAGTTGTTTGTTTTGTTGATGTTGAGCTTCATGAGCTGTTTGTAGATTTTGGAGACTAATCCCTTGCTGGTCACATCATTTCCAAATATTTTCTCCCAATCTGTGGGTTGTCTTCTCATTTTGTTTACTGTTTCCTTTGCTGTGCAAAAGCTTTAAGTAGGTCACATTTGTTTATTTTTGTTTTTATTTCCATTTTCTGGGAGATGGCTTGAAAAAGTTATTGCTGTGATTTATGTCAGAGAGTCTTCTGCCTATGTTTTCCTCTAGGAGTTTTATCATGTCTGGTTTCACATTTAGGTCTTTAATACACTTCAAACTTATTTTTCTGTAGAAGAGCTCATCTTTAAATCTTAGATTCTGAAATGTAACTATATTCCAGAGGAAATTAAGTAACTCCATGGTTGAGAGAATTGTATCTGTCAATTTTTTTTTTTCTTGCAAGTGAAACTCAAATCAAATTGGCTTAGGAAAAAAGGAAGTTTGTTGGCTCATGTGACTGTAAAGGACAAAGTAAGAGTTGGCTCTACATGATGCCACTTTATCACTCACCTCTGCTTCTTCTGTTTATTGATTTTATTATTAGATAAGATCTCCCCAAATGGTGGGAAATACAGCTACTGCAAACCCAAGCTTATATCCTTACAGATCACAGTCCACAGGAGAGACTCCAAAGCTCTTTCTTACTGTATATATAGTAAACATCACTGAAAAGTATGATTAGAATTCTTGGCTAATGTCCCCAGTTGCTGTGCCAAGAACTTTGTTCAGTTAGGAGTCCTATGCCCACCTCTATGGTCTGGGGTGTATCAAGTTCAACTCTGCCTGAATGACAAGAAATGGATTCTCCCAAATAGTAGGGGTTTTGTTACTAGAAAAAATGTAAGGTGCTTCAGACAGCAAAAACAACAGATGTTCAATTTATATGTTCCTTATCTTGACTGTACATTACTCAATTCATTTCTTATCTCCATGGTGATAATCAGAAACAGGTGAGCAATAGAACAGAACAGATTGGATGACTCACTGGTCTGATGCTATAAGGTATTTTTCTCCCTGAAACTAAATATATATTTATCACTTTTATACCTAGAAGGTTCAAAAACAACAAAGAATGAAGAAAGCATTAGTTTACCTGTTAAACTAATGGTTAACATGTATAAATGGTATAACCATTCTATAATTCAGTATTTAAGAGTAGAACAGGGAGATAAGAAATAGTAATTGTTTTTAATATAGTTGTGATAATTCTTATGAGATTAGTTCTTTCTGCCTCATGGTAGCCAGGCAACAGGATTTGCCACAGAATGAACTGTGAAGACTAAGTTTTTATTAAATCTTTAAGTTTTACTTTTCCGTAATTAATATTTTTATCTCATCCAAATGATTTTTAATCTAATTCCTCAAACTTGAACTAAATTTCAAGAAAAAACGATGAAATATATTTTATTAAATTTTATTTCATTATTTATAAATTTTCAGACAAATTTCACCTATTCTATTTTTGCACTATTTTTTTTTTTTTTGAAAATTTGGGGAAATAATTTCATATATACTGATTCAATATAGCACTAAGACTGTGGATTTTGGAGCCAAGAATTTTGGTTTTCGATATTATTTTGTCAATTCCTAGTTTTGTGACCTTGGGTAGATTAACCTCTGTAATTCCCAGTTTTACTTAAAATGGAAATAATGAATACCAACCTAAAAGACTATTGGAAGGATTCAGTGCTATAATGCCTGTGAACTGCATGGCAACAATCTTGGTACACAATGAGTGTTTAGTCAGTGTTAATTTTTATTAGCTATGTTAAGAGATGCAGAAAATTCTGACTTCTATAATTAATGTTACCTCCCTGCATAAAGGGATATAGCCTGGAGTCTAGAGTTGTCCTTTAGGGATTCAGATTCCAAGGTGAAGGTGAATATTTAACATTCAACTCTTCTTCAGGAATGCAAAGTGTGGGATCAGTGAATAATATTACTTAGATGTTCCAAAAGTCATTCATGGATATAATTCAGAATCATTTTACACTAAGGTTGGGTAAATGTATGCTTTAGAATAAAATTATGTGAAATTTTGATATGTTGCTGTGGAATCCATTACAGAGTTATCTTTCTTCAATAGTTTTAACTTATTCTATTTCCTTTTTTCTATGTGAATTAGTTTATATTTTGTACCATCTGATCATGGAAAGAATATATCAGTTCTTATTTTAGTCTATAACTTTGATTGTTCAATGGAGAGTTTCTGCCCATTAATTTGTTGATGCATATACAATTCAAAGTGGATCAGAAACACATAAATTTAGAAATTTTTGTAATCCATTTTAAGTTTTATTGACCCTTAACTTTGTATCACAGTCCAAGCCAATCAATAGTGTAAATAGTATTGTAACATATATACTTATTTTGAATAAGAGAGTATATTGTTTTTAGGAACAATTCAACGATGATGAGGCTGTGAGGGACCTAACTTCTGTTTTAAAGAAGATGATTTTCCCAAGGTCTACCTTGAAACTAAACTTTTAAGCAGTCTTCCCACCATATGATATCTTTTGTCTGGGATTTATTCTCCAATTGAGCTTTGCTGGAAACAAACTGAATTTAAAATCTAATAAATGCAAGAACATTGACATTTTATATTTTGAATTTCTTTCAAATTTGAATACATTATAAATTTACTCTCCTAATTTTTAGCTGGTTTGGACCAGTCTTCTGCATGATTAGTCTGAATTTGTAAAATTTTATGATACAGATTAAGTTTTTTCAGGTAGCTTTGTGGGAAGTAATTATATATCTTCTCTTTGAAAATATGAGCTGTAATATCAAGACATGAATCTGACATTTACCAATAACTGCTTCTGACATAGTTTTCATCATTGGTTTTCTTTCTTGTCTTCCACTTGCTCTAGTTGTACTTTCTTCATTACAGAGGCACAGAAGATAAATATTCTGCTTATCTCTTATAACACGTTATGAACAATGGTACTGCCAAAAATGAGCATAGAATGTAGGTAAAAGTATGCTTAAGTTGATAACCAATTCTTGATTTGAAATTAGAAATCCTACCTTAAATAAAAGGGTTGAGACTTTGTTCTGATGTTATAGAGGGTAATTCTCTATTTTTCCTGGGAAAATTTAGCTAATTAACTTTTATGGAGATATAATTGACAGATAACTTTGTGAAAGTTTAAGGTGCACAGTGTGGTGATTTAATATATTTATATACTGCAATATGATTAACACAGTAGCATTAGCTAATACCTCTATCATGTTACATAATTTCTTTCTCCAGTACTCTTGCCTGGAGAATCCCATGGACGGAGGAGCCTGGTGGGCTGCAGTCCATGGGGTCGCTGAGGGTCGGACACGACTGAGCGACTTCACTTTCACTTTTCACTTTCATGCATTGGAGAAGGAAATGGCAACCCACTCCAGTGTTCTTGCCTGGAGAATCCCAGGGACGGGGGAGCCTGGTGGGCTGCCATCTATGGGGTCGCACAGAGTCGGACACGACTGAAGTGACGCAGCAGCAGCAGGGTTGTGCACAATTGTTCTGAATGCATATACCATAATTTATTAATTAATTGTCAGTTTCCTGCCATTGACTGTCTCCAAGTTTTCCAGTGACTGGTAGAGAATGTACACCTTAAGTTTGGATAGTTATTACCTGAGAGGATTTTTTTCTTTAATCAATTTAGAGTTTCCTCTGACACTGTAGGGAATTCCCATGTTTTATGTTTTTGCTAATACTTGCATATTGTCAATATTTTTCACATTTGCCTATCTGAGGATCTCCTTGCTATTCTAGTCTGAATCTCTTAATAAAGAGTGAAATTTAGCATCTTTCCAAATGTTGGCTGGCCATTTGAATTTCTTTTTCTCATTTTAGCTTTTTAGTAATAGTCCCTTTTCAATTTCCACTGCAATTACCATAATCTAGGCTAGGCCTTTAAAACCATTTATTTCTTCTTTTCTTCTTCTTTTAAAGCCATAGCATTTCTTCTTTTCTCAAATCCTTCCAACCTTTCCAAAGGTAAATATCTTACATTACTCTGTTCAGAACTTATCTGTTTATGATTCAGTCCTGATCTAACTCAACATCTTTCCTCTGTTAGAGGCTTTATTGAAAGGCTAACATTGGCTGATTTTTTATTTATACTCTATCCTGCAGTACTCTCAGTATGGTGTCTTGAACATAATAGTGCTCAAAATTATTTCAAAGAGGTCCAATAAGGGAATTATTATTTCAAACTACTAACTAGTTATTTGGACTATCTGATAACCATAAGAGGATATCCAGGAATATATTTGACTCTTTTTTTTTTTTTACTTTTTTACAAAAATTTATTTATTTTAATTAGGGGCTAATTACTTTACAATATTGTATTGGTTTTGCCATACATCAACATGAATCTGCCACGGGTGTACACGTGTTCCCAATCCTGAACCCCCGTCCCACCTCCCTCCCCATACCATCCCTCTTTATACCACATGACAAAGGAAAATATCCTGTGGGCGTGGGGATAGTAGAATCTTTATACAAATTTGACAGCCATATGTCTAAGTACTAAATGATTGCCACTGTGTGAAATTTCTAGGATAGCTGTAAGACTATTGTTATTATAGAATTTTATTTCTGTCAAAAGTTTTGAAAGAAGATAGAGTTTGTTTTAAGCAATTGCCTATGTTTTTAATGTATGTGTCTACAGAGTTTATAAAAGACGAATCCGGTTCTGTGATTCTATAGGGATCAATTTCATAGATTAATGCTAAACTGGCAGTGTATACTTTAGTGCTATTGGGGATTTTCAATGAGCAACATTCAGTTCTTTGTGTTTTGAAGTTTGTGTAAGAATTCATTTTCTTCAGACTTGCTTTCTTAGTGAATCTCTATTCATTTGTGTTAGCAAAAATTCATTTGCTATGCAATGTCTCTCCTAGTTATAATTTGCAGTAAGCAATTACCTGTTTGGATTTTGTTATTCTCACCATTTAGAAGGATGTATGCCTTCTTGAGGGAAATTAAGATGTTTTTCATTAACAGTGGAAACACTTCTGCATACAGAATGGTAGTTATGTGCTCAGAGTGAAGGTTTAAAGTTTTTACACAAATTCTCAAATCCCTCTAGAACTAAGAGGGACATACACAGCAGGGGTGTATGTGCAGGGGAATATCTGCTGCATCTCTGGTAAGATTGCCAGATTATAAAGGCCCATAGTATGTCTTGTGAGTGGTTGTTTTCTAGAAATATATTAAACAGTTTAATCCTCTTCTAGTGGAAAGAGAGCAGATATTAGCCCTGGGAAGAGGAGGTTCACCTTCCAACTCTGGATTGTCTAGGTGATCCTTTATAATTATATCTACTTCACCACAAAATTCTTTTAAGTATAGTATTATGGTATTAACCAAAATTTGAAATATGATGCTGTGCTATTTGGAGAAGGCAATGGCACCCCACTCCAGTACACTTGCCTGGAAAATCCCATGGATGGAGGAGCCTGGTGGGCTTCAGTCCATGGGGTCGCTAAGAGTCAGACAGGACTGAGCAACTTCACTTTCACTTTTCACTTTCATGCACTGGAGAAGGAAATGGCAACCCACTCCAGTGTTCTTGTCTGAAGAATCCCAGGGACGGGGGAGCCTGGTAGGCTCCCATCTATGGAGTTGCACAGAGTCTGACATGACTGAAGCAACTTAGCAGCAGCAGCAGCTGAGCTATTATTATGGAAATATAGACTTTTTGCACTGATTTAAGCTTTCTCCCCTTTAAAATACTCTTTTAAAAAAAAGTAACCTCAATCTTTCAACATCTTGCTAACTATCACCTAAGTATCAAAGTTAAAAAAAGAGATACACATTAATTACTCATTGATAGTTGAGCCCCTTGGGCTACCTGATTCTTTTTTCTTTGAGGAAATCTTCAATTTTACTTTAAAAAGTTTTAAAGTATATTACAAAATTTCTGCCACAAACCCGGAAAGTTTAAATAAGTTTGTCTTTCTGCAATGAAATAAAGATATCTAGGGAAGCTGAAACATTCCCTTTATTCAGTCAATATATGTTAGAATGGCCCAGAGAAACAGTTGCTTCAGCCCTCTTCTCTCTCAGAGTCTGGGAAACTCTCTCCTTCATGTAGCCAAACTGAAAAACATCACAGGTTATTAACCTGGGCACAGGGGCTGGGTGCAGGGCGTGTTGCCAGTTATGGATGATCACCCACCATCACTTCTTTCTGCTTAGTTTTTGGGCTTGTTATAGAATTAGATTTGCCATCACTTCATGGCAAATAGGGAAAAAAATGGAAGTACTAACAGATTTTATTTTCTTGGGCTCCAAAATCACTGCAGATGGTGACCAGAGCCATGAAATTAAAAGACACTTGCTCTTTGGAAGGAAACCTACGACAAGCCTAGACAGCATATTATAAAGCAAGGACACCACTTTGCCGACAAAGGTCCATATAGTCAAAGCTATGGTTTTTTCAGTAGTCATTTATGGATGTCAGAGTTGGACCCTAAAGAAGGCTGAACACTGAAGAATTGATGCCTTCAAACTGTGGTGCTGGAGAAGAGTCTTGAAAGCCCCTTGGACTGCAAGATCAAATCAGTCAATCCTAAAGGAAATCAATCCTGAATATTCATTGGAAGAACTGCTGCTAAAGATGAAGCTCCAGTACTTTGGTCACCTGATGCAAAGAGCTGGCTCATTGGAAAATACCCTGGAGATGGAAAGAGTGAGGGCAGGAGGAGAAGTGGGTAACAGAGGATGAGATGGTTACATGGCATCACCAACTCTATGGACATGAGTTTGAGTAAGCTCTGGGAGATGGTGAAGGATAGGGAAGCCTGGCGTGCTGCAGTCCACGGGGTCACAAAGAGTCAGACATGACTTGACAGGACAACAACAGCAAGAAGAATTAGATAATTTGTTTTTTTCTACACCTGGATTTAGGCTGTCCTATGGCTAAAAATACTTCTTGTTCTCAGGAGCTTTCTCTGAAGGAGATCATGAGGCTTCACTAACTCTGGAGGGAAGATTGTGCAATGAGTTGAGTCCAGACTAGTGGTATTTCATCTAGAATAGTATTTAAGCGTGAACAATCTACACTTTGATAAAGTACTATATATATGTGTGTGTGTGTGTGTGTATATATATATATATATATATATATATATATGCTTTGAGAGGGAAATACTATGCTATGCTTTGAGAAAGAAAACATTGTCCTGGCTCCTCTGGAGCTTGGAGTTCAGGCCACACCTTAAGGATAGAGGTTTGTACTTTCTTTAAATAATTGCTGTGTCTATCAGGTAGAACTCATCTGGAGTGAGTAGAGACCTTTTCTTTTTTCTGGGGTGAAAAGAGAATTAGGGCTTGAGGTGTGGGAATAAGTGAGTATTGTGAATTGTGTGGGTTATCACTCACCTCCAACAGAAGGAATCCTGAATTACACTGATTCAGTTCAGTTCAGTCACTCAGTCGTGTCCAACTCTTTGTGACCCCATGGACTGTAGCATGCCAGGCCTCCCTGTCCATCACCAACTCCTGGAGTCCACCCAAACCCATGTCCACTGAGTCGGTGATGCCATCCAATCATCTCATCCTCTGCTGTCCCCTTCTCCCCCCTGCCCTCAATCTTTCCCAGCATAAGGGTCTTTTCAAATGAGTCAGCTCTTCGCATCAGGTGGCCAAAGTATTGGAGTTTCAGCTTCAACATCAGTCTTTCCAATGAACACCCAGGACTGATCTCCTTTAGGCTGGACTGGTTGTATCTCCTTGCAGTCCAAGAGACTCTCAAGAGTTTTCTCCAACACCACAGTTCAAAAGCATCAATTCTTTGGCATTCAGCTTTCTTTATAGTCCAACTTGCACATCCATACATGACTACTGGAAAAACAATAGCCTTGACTAGACAGACCTTTATTAGCAAAGTAATGTCTCTGCTTTTTAATATGCTGTCTAGGTTGGTCATAACTTTTCTTTCAAGGAGTACGTGTCTTTTAATTTCATGGCTGCAGTCACCATCTGCAGTGATTTTGGAGCCCCCCAAAATAAACTCTGCCACTGTTTCCATTGTTTCCCCATCTATTTGCCATGAAGTGATGGGACCAGATGCCATGATCTTGTTTTGTGAATGTTGACCTTATACTGATTAGTCATCCAAAAAATATATACCAGGCATTGTGCTAGGTATAAATGAAATGTAGAGTCAGAAGAAATAGAAGTAGAAGCAGAAGGAAAAGGAGAAGATGAGGAATGGAGGGGAGGAGGAGGAGGACAATGACAACAGAGGAAAAGGAAGACAAAATAAATACCAGTACTCTTTATTAATCAAGTCATATGATTAAAATATAACTTTGCAACTGTGGTAAAGTACTGTAATGGAAAGATATTAATATATGATGCTATTAGAAAGTATAATATGGGTAATTTACCAAACTCAGTAGCTTCCAGGAGCCTTCTCTGAGAAAATGAAAAACTAAGAACTAAAGCTTGAGTAAGAATTAACTAGATGAAACAGCGGGGCAAGAACACTGTATTGTTCAGTCGCTCAGTTGTGTCTGACTCTTTGTGACCCCATTGACTGAAGCATGCCAGGCTTCCCTGTCCTTCACCATCTCCCAGAGTTTGAGCAAACTCATGTCCATTGAGTTGGTGATGCCATCCAACCATTTTGTCCTCTGTTGTCCCCTTCTCCTCCTGCCTTCAATCTTTCCCAGCATCAGGGTCTTTTCAAATGAGTTGGCTCTTCACATCAGGAGACCAAAGTATTGAAGCTTCATCTTTGGCAGCAGTCCTTCCAAAGAATATTCAGGACTGATTTCCTTTAGGATTGACTGGTTGGATCTCCTTGCAGTTCAAGAGACTCTCAAGAGTCTTCTCCAACACCACAGTTCAAAAGCATCAATTCTTCATCACTCCATCTTCTTTATGGTCCAACTCTCACATCAATACATGACTACTGGAAAAACTATAGCCTTGATTATATCAGATCTTTGTTGGCAAAGTAATGTCTCTGCTTTTTAATACACTGTCTAGGTTGGTCATAGCTTTTCTTCCAAGGAGAAAGCATCTTGGTTTCATGGCTGAAGTCACCATCCGCAGTGATTTTGGAGCCCAAGAAAATAAAGTCTGTCACTGTTTCCATTGTTTCCCCATCTGTTTGCCATGAAGTGATGGGACTGGATGCCATGATCTTCATTTTTCAAATGTTGAGTTTAAGCCAGTTTTTTCACTCTCCTTTTTCATTTTCATCCAGAGGCTCTAGTTCCTTTTCATTTTATTCCATAAGGGTGGTGTCATCTGCATATTGGAGGTTATTGATATTTCTCCCAGTAATCTTGATTCCAGCTTGTGCTTCATCTAGCCTGACATTTCGCATGATGTACTCTGCATATAAGTTAAATAAGCAGGGTGACAGTATATAGCCTTGATGTACTCCTTTCCCAATTTTGAATCAGTTCATTGTTCCATGTCTGGTTCTAACTATTACTTCTTGACCTGAATACAGGTTTCTGAGGAGGCAGGTAAGGTGGTCTGGTATTCCCATCTCTTGAAGAATTTCCCACAGTTTGTTGTGATCCACACAGTCAAAGCCTTTAGAGTAGTCAAGAAAGCAGAAGTAGATATTTTTCTGGAATTCTCTTGCTTTTTCTATGATCCAGCACATGTTGGCAATTTGATCTCTGGTTCCTCTGCCTTTTCTAAAACCAGCTTATACATCTGGAATTTCTCAGTTCACATACTGTTAAAGCCTAGCTTGAAGGATTTTGAATATTATCTAGCATGTGAAATGAGTGCAACTGTGTTGTAGTTTGAACATTTTTTGGCATTGCCCTTCTTTGGGATTGGAAGGAAAACTGACCTTTTTCAGTCCTGTGGCTACTGCTGAGTTTTCCATATTTGCTGGCATATTGACTACAGCACTTTCACAGCATCATCTTTTAGAATTTGAAATAGCTCAGCTGGAAGTCTATCACCTCCACTAGCTTTGTTGTTAGAAATGCTTCCTAAGGCCCATTTGACTTCACACTCCAGGATGTCTGGCTCTATGTAATCCA
This sequence comes from Bos taurus, assembly GCF_002263795.3. Classification (NCBI taxonomy): domain Eukaryota; kingdom Metazoa; phylum Chordata; class Mammalia; order Artiodactyla; family Bovidae; genus Bos; species Bos taurus. Next base: position 43,118,770 of record NC_037329.1, on the reverse strand, counting down.
CGATGATCACACCATCATGGTTATTCAGGTCATTAAGGTTTTTTTTTTTTTTATAGTTCTTTTGTGTATTTTTGCCACCTCTTTTTAATATCTTCTGCTTCTGTTAGGTCCATACCATTTCTGTCCCTTGTTTTACCCATGTTTACATGAAATGTTCCCTTGGTATCTCTAATTTGCTTGAAGAGATCTGTAGTCTTTCCCATTCTATTGTTATACTCTATTTCTTTGCATTGTTCACTAAGGAAGGCTTTCTTATCTCTCCTTGCTATTCTTTGGAACTCTGCAATCAAATGGGTATATCTTTCCTTTTCTCCTTTGCCTTTTGCTTTTCTCATATTTGCAAGGCCTCCTCAGACAACCATTTTGTCTTTTTGCATTTCTTTTTCTTGGGATGGTTTTGATCACCACCTCCTATACAGTGTTACGAACCTCCATCCATAGTTCTTCAGGCACTCTGTCTATCAGATCTAATCCCTCAAATCTATTTGTCACCTCCACTGTATAATGATAAGGGGTTTGATTTAGGTCATACCTGAATGGCCTCATGGCTTTCCCTACTTGTTTAATTTAAGTCTGAATTTTACAATAAGGAGTTCATGATCTAAGCCACAGTCAGCTCCTGGTCTTATTTTTGCTGACAGTATAGAGCTTCTCCATCTTTGGAGAACTTTATAGGAAGAGAATGAAATAGTAAGTGAAAAGTGCCGCTGGAAGGCACATAGTAGGTATACCATGCAAAACTTTAAGAGCTTATAGGCTTCTTTTTTTTTTTAAGCTTTTATTTTGTGTTGGGGTATAGCCAATTAACAAACAATGATGTGAGAGTTTCAGGTGAACAGCGAAGGGACCCAGTCATAATACACATGTATCCATTATCCTCCATACTTCCCTCCCATCCAGGCTGCCACCCAACATAGAACACAGTTCCACTTGCTATACAGTAGTTCCTTGTTGGCTATCCATCTTAAACATACTAGTATATACATATCCGACCCAAACTCCCCCCAACTATCCCTTCCCCTACCCACTGGCAACCATAAGTTTGTTGTCCAAATCTGAGTCTCTTTCTCTTTTGTAAGTAAGTTCAGTTGTATCATTTATTTTTAGATTCCAGATTTAAGGGATGTCATGTGGTATTCTCCTTCTCTTTCTGACTTCATTCAGTATGACCATTTCTAGGTCCACCCATGTTGGGGCAAATGGCGTTATTTCTTTCATTTAATGGTTGAGTAATATTCCATTGTGTATATGTACCACATCTTTATTCATTCCTCTGCTGATGGACCTTTAGGTTGCTTCCACTTCTTGGCTATTGTAAACAGTCCTGCAATGAACATTTGGGTGCATGTATCCTTTAGTCTCATGTTTTTCTACAGATAGGTGCCCAGAATTGGGATTGTAACATCACATGGTAAAAGCCTACAGACTTTTTAATAGGTTTATGCTTGTGCTTAGAGTAATGGCAAGTCATAAGTTTTAAGAGAGATGAAGATGATCAGGTTTGGGTTTTGAAAAAATTATTCTGCAGATTTATATAGATTTTGCACTTGAGCCAATTGTATTAGGAGAGAGGTGGAGCCTCCATATCAATTATATTGTAGGATAGACCCACTTTTAGCACTCAGACCAGCAGTTGATTTGTGGAGGAAGTAAGGGTTTGTTTAAGAGACCTAGACCTTCCTGAATGAGGACTCTGATAGAAGCAGGGACATCTGCAGAATAAAAGTTTACATAAATTATCATATGGCTGTTAAAAGCAGTGTGACTTTATTTAGCAATCACAGGCAGGTAAACTGGTGAATTATCGGTATAAATATGTACCTATATATAAAAAACTTGATTATACTGAATGACAATGAAATAGTAAGTAAATCACTCCCATTTATTAATTAATAATTAATAAACTTTTCAACTTCATTAAACATTTCTGTACATTTTTACTTGTTTTATTTTATACAATTCCATGGATTTAGTATAATTTATGGCTTGCCAGTGGGTATTTGTATTATTTCTAAGTTTTTATTGTTATTAAAAACTTTAAAATATCATTATGTTGTACTCGAATACAGTTGTATTGTTGCATACATGCTGGAGATGTCCTTGAAATCAATGATTCTGGCAATGGGAGAGGGGGAATCCTGAGAATATGTGTTTTCTATATAATGGCATGTGTTCACCTTGTTTTTCTTACCAATTTGGTCTCTCATCTGTATTGTAGGAGGTCTTGCCAACAGTCAATAATAGTATTCTTTTCTTTTTTGCCTATTGGATAAGTGCAATTTGGATCTCATTTTAATTAGCATGCCATGAAATAAAAAAAAGTTAAATCTGGAAGAAACCCTAGAGAGTGTCTAATTTAACCAACTCATTTGACAAAGCTCACAGAGGCTATATGTTGGCTTGTGCCTAAGACCTCACAGCTAGTGAGTTGCAGAACAGGCTTTATGATTTTGTCCTCTTGGACCTCAACCCAGGGCTCTTTCCACTAAAACAAGCTCAGCAGGGGTCCTTGTCACAGTGCTCTTTCTGGAGGCATCGATGTGTAAAACTGTGGGAAGAGAGTTGGTTTTTGTCCAGTGAAAAACTATTAGCAGCTGATTGTAACCTACAGAAGCAATTAGTAGGACCAGATTCCTAGGGATGCTTCTGCCCAAGGGAGATAATGTGAGGAGGCCGTAACCTCCAGGAGGTCTGGTTTTCCTTGCACCAGAACTTTTTCAGGAGAAGACACTGAGCTAAGGAAAACTTAACTTGGATGAAATTGTGCTCTGGTCAACCTCAGCATGAATCTTACTGGGGTTAGCCTTTCTTGCCTATGGGTCTTCAAGTGTAGACAGAAGATTCTTTAACCTTTTTCTGGGAAGAAGGATTAACAGTGGCTAATCAGGGTATTGACAGGAGGGCATTCTAAAAGTACAGGAAGAAATTTGAGTTATAGCCAAAGACACCAAGTTGTAGTCTGACCTCAAGTTTTAGTTTTTGAGGAATGCTGCTGGGAGAAACTACTTGTCTTCAGTTTCCTCTTGCCCCTTTCAGTCTCTTTTGCACATTGTCAGCAGGGTCCTTGTCTTAAAGTCCTGTTTATATCTCATGCCCCATTGGCCTTACAGCGAGTTCAAAACCAAGTCTTTTTCTATATAATAGAATAGTGGAAGGAGTTATGGGGGAAAAAGGACATTTAATAAAAAGGCTATCTTTGAAATAAGTGAAACTGAAGACTCAAAACAGCATGTATTTTGAATTTCATTCATTTATTTATTTAACAGATATTTATTGAAGACCTACCTTATAGCAGACATGGGTTTTATGTTAGGTACAGAGTATATGGTGTGAAAGAAGTGAGCATAGTCCCTGCCCTCAAGTAGCTTTTAGTCTAGCACAGACAACAAGTGTTAGAAAAAGGTGGGAATTATGACAGGAGATGAGGACAGAAATAAGAAATCATACAGGAGTAAACTTCAGTCTAGTCTGAAGGCCAGGCCAGCACTCCTCAGTGGTTCTCATTTGAGACATGAAGGACAGCTAGACTTAGACAGAATAGACAGTACGGAGAGTGTTCCAAGACGAGGAATCAACATCCATGAAGGAGCAGAGAGTAGGAAAGATATGGCATGAAAGGCACAGATAAGGATTTCGGGATGCCTGAAATATTAAAATTCAAAAAATTGGATTGCACAGATTGAAGCTTGGAAGATGGACACCAGAACTGGAAAGGCCCATAAGAAAGGTGAAAGTCTGGGTAGTATGTGAATGGTGAAGGAAAGATTCGACAGGTTTTCAGAGCTAAAATGACACTAACAAATTTATGGCTTTCCTGGTGGCTCAGTGGTAAAGAATCTTTTTTTTTTTTTAATTTATTTATTTTAATTGGAGGCTAATTACTTTACAATATTGTATTGCTTTTGTCATACATCAACATGAATCTGCCACGGGTGTACATGTGTTTCCAATCCTGAACCCCCCTCCCACCTCCCTCCCCATACCATCCCTCTGGGTCATCCCAGTGCACCAGCCCCAAGCATCCTGTATCCTGCAATCTGACTGCAATGCAGGAGACCCGGATTCAATCCCTGGGTCAGGAAGATCCCCTGGAGAAGGAAATGGCAACCCATTCCAGTATTCTTGCCTGGAGAATTCCATGGACAGAGAAGCCTGGCAGGCTACAGTCCATGTGGTCATAGAGTCAGACATGACTGAACAGCTGACATACACAACAAATTTATGACTCAAAAGCATTACTTTGGCTACAAGGTGGAGAATGGATTGCAGGAGAACAAGTATGAAGTAGAGGAATGAGCTAGAAGGCTGTTGTAATAACCAGGTATTAGATGAGGTAGTGGAAGGTGGGCAAATTTTGGTGTCATTGCTCCAACCTTATGAGAATATGATATTGGGAGGGGCAGAGCACAAAGAGAAGGACTAGCCTGAGACAATTTTTGTTTTTAAACAGGCATGCATCAGAATCACCTGGAGGGCTAGCTAAACTACAGATCATTAGACCCAGAATTTTTAGTTCTGTAGACTTGAATTTGCATTTCCAATAGGTTTCCTGATGTTGCTTGCTTGGAAACTAAACTTTGAAAACCACTTCTGTAAAACATGGGTACTAAAGGTGCATCATTCTATTTAGCTTTTCTTATTTTCACGAAGTTGGAAGAGAGGTCATCTGTTCAAGAGCAAATGGAGAGGCAACAAAGCAACCTGTCTGCAGACAGTGTATGTTTCGTGCTAAGCAAAGCAGAGGCTTGATTAAGAGAGCATAGTGGTATTTTGGGATAATGCTGAACTTCAGATGAGATCAATGATCTTAAATTTATATGACAGAAATCTACCAGTTTTTTTGACTTTATACTGAATAGCTCAATTTCCCATGTGCATCTGCAGAGAAGGTAGATATTTGAAAATCCAAAGTTGGTGTTTTCCTGGGCTAGAATTTCAGGATGGTGAATTAAGGTTAATGATGAGCCATTGGAATGTTGAGCCTTGAATATAAAGAGTGGAAGGAAAGAGAAGAGAGAAAGATCCTGGCAAATAAAAAGTTGAGAATCAGAGATTCTAAAGAATTGATAAAACTTGTGTACTGGGGCTAAATGAACCAGAAAACAAGAAGAGCAAGATATTTTAGTAGAGAACAAAAGCTCTAAAATTATGATGTCAAGGATAGAACAATTCTGGGTGATAATGCCAAGGTTACCATGGGAGTAGATAGTTGAAGTGAATGAAGGAGAAGGTCATGGGAGATGATGAGTTAGAGTACCGAGATTTCAGAGAATTGTTCTCTCCATGGATGTGGTAGAAAACTAGGATGGGGAAAGAAGTTAACATGATGTGTCAAAGTCTTCAATAGATGAGGGAGACTAACCAGGCCCTGCTTGTCCCCACTGATAAACAGGAGTGTAGGATAATACAGCCAATGACACAAGTGAGCCTCAAAGGGAGGCTTGTAGAAGAGAATCAGGAGTTGCATGGTGCTGGAGCAGCAGTGAGGAGATGGGGGTGCCCTGATTTAGACCATACAATAAATGGGGTGTAGGAAAATGAACAGCCTTCCCTTGAAAGACCTACAGGCGGAGTGAGGTCCTCAGTAGGGGAGCTGGTTTTCTCTTAGGGAAACAAAGCAACATGTAGCAAACAGTTGAGGTTGTAAGGAAGTTTGTTAATAATTAGATATGAGCTTTAGAGGACACAGTGAAAACATTTTAATTTATGGAATAGAAGCAGCATATTAAAGAAAGTTGTTGGCAAGGAATCAATAAGCGTGTCATAGCCTCACTTCTTAATTTATAGTTTGCTGAAGATTAGTGAAATTGATTTGTACATTTGCTGAGATTGTCAATTAGCTGCAGAAAGTCATTCACATGCTCCTTGAATTCCAGCAGGCTTGGTCATGTTAATGGCACAGAGGAAAGTCAGAAAATATATGTGTAATTAGAATATTGATAGTATAAAAGCGGGAACTGAGTTTGTACTATCTTATGCACTTTAAGAATTACATTTATAAACCATATAAAAATAAATCCAGACATCTGGAGACCAAAGTCACCTACGTAAGACTGCCTAAAAGGTCAATATGATTAAAATTTATGATGCTCATTGTTCCTGCTGCCATTTAATACCAAGTGGTATATGGTTTTTATTCAAAAGGAAGTAATTATACTGAATTTATTATATTGCTAGATAAGGTATTTTAAACTACATTTTAGAACAGTTTAGGTCTGAGTCTTATAGGATGAAATAACCTTATATATGTGTAGGAAAAGATTTAAAATCCTGTTCACATTTCTAAAATTATATTCTGGTATAGATGAGATTTGCAACTCCAGGTCTTCCAGCAAACAGTCTTCTGAGATTATATGTAATGATTCCTCATGGAAGGGACTGAATGTAAATTTTGTTTCATATGCACATAGCTCAACCATTGACTGGAAGTGGAGTGGTTTCTCTGTCTGAAGAGAAGGGGGAGGTCATGCTATGCTGGTTTTTAAAATTTATTTCTTCTTTCTTGTCCTTTTTCCCCCAGCTTGGCGCTCTCTCTTCATTTGACAGGGAAGACACTCAACCCTCCCAGGACCCTCTGCCCATGCTTTTTCTGGGCTTCCATCCTGGGGTAAGAATTGGCAGGAGATTGGAGCCCTGGAGGAAGGGAGATACTTGAGTACTTCCCTCCCTCTTTCTTTTCCTTAGTCACATTTCTGGCATTGCTTGTTTCTTCTAGGGCTCCATAACTCCTGGGCAGCCTCACCATGAGTCCAGCTTCTGCCAGGATGGCTCAGACCATAGGCTTCACTAATCCACGAACATGTGCATGCTCAGCCACTCAGTAGTGTCTGACTCTTTTTGACCCCATGGACTATAGCCTGCCAGGCTCATCTGTTTGTGGAATTTTCAGGCAAGAATAGTGGAGGGGGTTGCTATTTTCTCCTCCAGGGGATCTTCCTGACCCAGGGTTTGAACCCTCATCTCTTGAGTCTCCTGCATTGGCAGGTGGATTCTTTACCTCTAGCGCCACATGGGAAGCCCTTCAGTAATCCATAACTCTCCCTATGTCCTCTAGCTCTTGGGTGGTCACAGTTCCTTCTATTTGTGGTTACAACTTCTGGCTACCTCTCTGATTACTCTTGCCATCTTCATTCCAGTATCAAATTACCTTTGTTTTAAATTCTTAGAAAGGTTTCTGTTTTCCTGATTGGACCTTGACTGACATAAATATCTGATAAAGTTGCAGTAAGACTCTATAAGTATAAATCAAGAAAATAGGGCAGTGACTGATGTGTTCTTAACAAATTTTTGAGTGGGAAAAGCAACCTTACAAAGCAGTTATGCATCATCTTTCTAAATGGTGCAAAAAGTTACAGGCCTTTCATAAACAATGTGTAGTCACATTAAATAATTGCAATCACTTTCTCAATGACTAATACGTCATGTTGTCAGGAAGGAGTTTTAAAAAAAAATGGAGTCAAAGATATGGTGATTTGAGTCATTTTGATACTAGTTTGAGGAAAATAACAGTCATCAGAATAATTCCCACCTCTGCAACAGTTATAAGGAGCTCAAGTACTAGGCATTTGCATTTTTATGCAAAGGATGCTTTTTTGAAGGCCAGCTATAATTCAAAATACGTATGACTCAAGACTAAACTTTCCATAAGCCTGAATAAGTCTACAACTTGTTTTATTAGTACACAGTGTCATGGGAATTGATTGTCCTCCTTCATGGTCATTTATCACATCCTCCAGTTATTGATTTTGGCTTATTCCTAAACTGTCAGTAGCCCTACTGCTTGATCAATAATATACAGCCTACTTTACATATGAGAAAAATTCAAGCATGATAATAGTCAATGAAAAATTTCTGTGCAATTTTGATGAAGTAAACAAAATAAGACTGTGCTACAGAAGAAAGATTGGTTGGGTATTTATAGTTTATATGAGAGGCTCATCTATTTGGCAATAGCCTATACACAATGTGCAATGAAGTTGGCTTGCCAGCTCAGAAGTCATAAAATTCTTGGTGAGCTTATACAAATTGGAAGATTAAATGATTCTTTTTTTCAAATTTTATACCTGAAGTGAGAATTTAGTACGGTATTATTTTGCATCATATCAAATTTGCATAGTTTAACATAAAATGAAAACCCAAGTCACAGCAAAAAGTTTCAAAACAACTAATCTGAAGTTAAGGGGCATATGTGTACTCAGAGGTTTTTTTTTTTTTTTTAATTATGTAATTTTCAAAGAAAGTTTAAAAGAATTCTATTCAAGCTTTGAATAAATATAGGATTTGATAAAACAGCATTTGGTAACTGTGATACTAGGGTGAGAGTATCATACAAATACACACACACATCTTTGCATTTTGCATTAACTTATTATCCTTTTAAGTTTAATAATTAGAAATAGTGTTGAAGTATTAACTAAAGTGTTATTCAAGTCTGCAGTCTGAACCTGTTTCCTATTAAAGCTTAAACAGAAGACTCAGGTATCCATTGCCTGAGGGAAAGAGGAATAGAAAAATCAGTCAATTTTTGGCTTTAACTTTTTTTCTTTAAAGAAGTTATTTTTAATTGGAGAATAATTGCTTTACAATGTTGTGTTGGTTTGTGCTGTACAACAATGTGAATCAGCTATAAGTATACAAATATCCCCTCCATCTTGAGACTCCCTCCACTCCCCTAGCCCACCTGTCTAGATCATCACAGAGCACCAGGCTGAGCTCACTGTGTTACATTGCAACTTCCCATTAGTTATCTACTTTACACACGATAATGTATATGTTTCAATGCTACGCTCTCAATTTGCACCACTCTCTCCTTCCCTCTCTGTGTTCATAAGTCTCTTCTTTACATCTGTGTCTTTATTCCTGCCCTATTTATAAGCTGTCAATAGGCTTATAAATGCAAGGGAGAAATGACAGTTTTGAGAGAAAAAAATGCGTTTGAGTTTGAAGACTCTGAACATTTGCATTGGCTTGAAAAAACAGAATTTTGAAGTACTTGGGAACACAGTTACGCCATGAACAACAGATATGAAAAGTACTGCCAAAGACAGTTTTCCATCTTCCTGACTACATAAAATCTCAGGAACTAAGAGGAGAGCCTAAAGGAAGGAAATGAGTTTTAAGTATGTCTCCCTGATCAGTAGGTGTGTACTCTGATCCCTGAGGTTGGGACCAGAGAGGGAGTAGAAATTAAATCCCCGAGACAGTTTTTTGGTATTCAAGGTCAGTGGCTATTGAAGCCTACTTCAGGGATGAAGCCCAGGGAGACAGCCAGCTATGAAGAGAAGCGTTTTTGATTTCCTAAGAACTCAGGCCATGTGGAATAGAGATATCCAGGTGGTACATCTAAGGCAGAGAGGACTTTAGACACCTTGGCAAGTTCTCTGCTGTTCTCAAGCGGCATGGTGGGGGGAGTGACCATATCTTTTTGTGCATCCCACAATTAGGCCTGGAGTAAATGAAAAACATCTGGGACTACAGAGACCTTGAGGGTAGTTTAAGGAAGATGTGGGCCATGTTTTAACCTCATGTCAAGAGATGCAGTAGTCACCTTGATATCTTATGTGTTTTTCAAAAATTTTGACCCATGAGCTGCAATAGGAAAGACATTTTACATTGTGTTCCAGGACCAGAAAATATTCATAAAACAATATTTTTATTTATGATGTTGGTTTGTGTTTTCTTTCCTATTCTATTTTTTTTATTGTAAGATCGTCTGGTGTGATCTACTAAATTGATGTCATAGATTAAAACCCACAGTTTGAAAACATTCTGTGGTGCATGCCAGTGGATGATCTGCCTGGCAGTCTCTAACTTCTCCCCACCCATGAGATGTAAAAAAAGAGGAGGGAGTCCTCCAAATTGACTGAAATTGGGGCTAAATGAGATTAGGTAAAGTTATAAAAAATAATCATATTTCATATACTTGGGTACAGTGAAGAAAAATTTGCATTCATTACAGTACTCAGTGGTTATACTTAATAAAGAAGTACATTTGAAAAAAATGAATTTTAAAATTTATTTATTTTTATTTTTAAAATAATTTATTTATATTTTATTGAAGGATAATTGCATTACAGAATTTTGCTATTTTCTGTCAAACCTCAACATGAATCAGCCATAGGTATACATATATCCCCTCCCTTTTGAACCTCCCTCCCATCTCCCCCTCCCCATCCCACCCCTCTAGGTTGATACAGAGCCCCTGTTTGAGTTTCCTGAGCCATACAGCAAATTCCCGTTGGCTATCTGTTTTACATATGGTAATGTAGGTTTCCATGTTACTCTTTCCATACATCTCACCCTCTCCTCCCCTCTCCCCATGTCCATATGTCTATTTTCTATGTCTGTTTCTCCACTGTTGCCCTGTAAGTAAATTCTTCAGTACCATTTTTCCAGATTCCATATTTATGCATTAGAATCCAGAATTTATCTTTCTTTTTCTGACTCACTTCACTCTGTATAATAGGTTCTAGGTTCATCCACCTCATTATAACTGACTCAAATGTCTTCCTCTTTATTGCTGAGTAATATTCCATTGTGTATATGTATCAAAACTTCTTTATCCATTCATCTGTTGATGGACATCTAGGTTGCTTATGTGTTCTAGCTATTGTAAATAGTACTGCAATGAACAATGGAATACATGTGTCTCTTTCAATTTTGGTTTCCTCAGGGTATATGCCTAGGAGTTGGATTGCTGGATCATATGGTGGTTTTATTCCTAGTTTTTTAAAAGAATCTCCATACAGTCATCCATAGTGGCTGTATCAATTTACCTTCCCACCAACAGTGTAAGAGTGTTCCTTTTCTCCACATCCTTTCCAGCATTTATTGTTTGTAGACTTTTTGATGATGGCCATTCTGACTGATGGCCACTCTGATGATGGTGTAGGTGATATTTCATTGTCATTTTGATTTGCATTTCTAAAATAATGAGTGATGTTGAGCATCTTTTCATGTGTTTCTTAGCCATCTGTATCTCTTTTTTGGAGAAATGTCTTTTTAGGTGTTTTTCTAACTTTTTGATTGGGTTGTTTGTTTTTCTGGTATTGAGTTGGACAAGCTGCTTGTATATTTTAGAAATTAATCCTTTGTAAGTTGTTTCATTTGCTATTATTTTATCCCATTCTTAGGATTGTCTTTTCACCTTTGTTACAGTTTCCTTTGCTGTGCAAAAGCTTTTAAGTTTAACCAGGTCCCACTTATTTACTTTTGTTTTTATTTCCATTACTCAAGGAGGTAGATCATAGAGGATGTTGCTTTGATTTATGTCATTGAGTGTTCTGCCTATGTTTTCCTCTAAGAGTTTTATATTTTCTGGTCTTTCATTTAGGTCTTTAATCCATGTGAGTTTATCTTTGTGTATGGTGTTAAGAAGTGTTCTAATTTCATTCTTTTACATGTAGCTGTCCACTTTTCCCAGCACCATTTATTGAAGGCCCAGTACTGTTATTAAAGGCTATCTTTGCCCCATTGTATATTCTTGCCTCCTTTGTTGAAATAAGGTACCCATAGGTGCATGGGTTTATTTCTGGGTTTTCTATCTTGTTCCATTGGTCTATATTTCTGTTTTTGTGCCAGTACCATACTTTCTTTCTGACTGTGGCTTTGTGGTATAATCTGAAGACAGGAAGTTTGATTCCTCTTGTTCCATTCTTCTTTCTCAAGATTGCTTTGGCTATTCAGGGTCTTTTGTGTTTCTGTATTAATTGTGAAATTTGTTCTAGTTCTGTGAAAAATGCCTTTGGTAATTTGATAGAGATTGCATTAAATCTGTAGACTGCATTTGGTAGTATAGTCATTTTTACAATATTGATTCTTCCTACCCAGGAACATGGAATATCTCTCCATCTGTTCATGTCATCTTTGATTTCTTTCATCAGTGTCTTATAATTTTCTGTGAACAGTTCTTTTGTCTCCTTAGGTAAGTTTATACCTAGATATTTAGTTCTTTTTGTGCAATGGTGTAGGGGGTTGATTCCTTAATTTCTATTTCTGATTTTCATTGTTAGTATATAGAAATGCAAGTGATTTCTGTGTATAGATTTTGTATCCTGCTGCTGCTTCTAAGTCACTTCAGTCATGTCTGACTCTGTGTGACCCTATAGATGGCAGCACACCAGGCTCCTCCATCCCTGGGATTCTCCAGGCAAGAATACTGGAGTGGGTTGCCATTTCCTTCTCCAATGCATGCATGCATGCTAAGTCGCTACAGTTGTGTCTGACTCCTTGCTAAATTCACTGATTAGCTCTGGTATCTTCTGATACTATCTTTCAGTTCAGTTCAGTTCAGTTCAGTCGCTCAGTCATGTCCGGCTCTTTGTGACCCCATGAATTGCAGCATGCCAGGCCTCCCTGTCCATCACCAACTCCAGAGTTCACCCAGACTCACGTCCATCGAGTCAGTGATGCCATCCAGCCATCTCATCCTCTGTCGTCCCCTTCTCCTCCTGCCCCCAATCTCTCCCAGCATCAGAGTCTTTTCCAATGAGTCAACTCTTCACATGAGGTGGCCAAAGTACTGGAGTTTCAGCTTTAGTATTATTCCTGCCAAAGAAATCCCAGGGCTGATCTCCTTCAGAATGGACTGGTTGGATCTCCTTGCAGTCCAAGGGACTCTCAAGAGTCTTCTCCAACACCACAGTTCAAAAGCATCAATTCTTCAGCGCTCAGCCTTCTTCACAGTCCAACTCTCACATCCATACATGACCACAGGAAAAACCATAGCCTGGACTAGACGAACCTTTGTTGATGAAGTAATGTCTCTTCTTTTCAATGTGCTATCTAGGTTGGTCATAACTGTCCTTCCAAGGAGTAAGCGTCTTTTAATTTCATGGCTGCAGTCACCATCTGCAGTCATTTTGGAGCCCCCAAAAATAAAGTCTGACACTGTTTCCACTGTTTCCCCATCTTTTTCCCATGAAGTGATGGGACCGGATGCCATGATCTTCGTTTTCTGAATGTTGAGCTTTAAGCCAACTTTTTCACTCTCCACTTTCACTTTCATCAAGAGGCTTTTGAGTTCCTCTTCACTTTCTGCCATAAGGGTGGTGTCATCTGCATATCTGAGGTTATTGATATTTCTCCCGGCAATCTTGATTCCAGCTTGTGTTTCTTCCAGTCCAGCGTTTCTCATGATGTACTCTGCATATAAGTTAAATAAGCAGGGTGACAATATACAGCCTTGACTGTACTCCTTTTCCTATTTGGAAAAGGAGTTCCATGTCCAGTTCTAACTGTTGCTTCCTGACCTGCATACAAATTTCTCAAGAGGCAGATCAGGTGTTCTGGTATTCCCATCTCTTTCAGAATTTTCCACAGTTTATTGTGATCCACACAGTCAAAGACTTTGACATAGTCAATAAAGGAGAAATAGATGTTTTTTTCTGGAGCTCTCTTGCTTTTTCCATGATCCAGAGGATGTTGGCAATTTGATCTCTGGTTCCTCTGCCTTTTCTAAAACCAGCTTGAACATCAGGAAGTTCACGGTTCACATATTGCTGAAGCCTGGCTTGGAGAATTTTGAGCATTACTTTACTAGCATGTGAGCTGAGTGAAATTGTGCAGTAGTTTGAGCAATCTTTAGGGTTTACTATGTACTGTATAGTCAAGGCTATGGTTTTTCCAGTGGTCATGTATGGATGTAAGAGTTGGACTGCGAAGAAAGCTGAGCACTGAAGAATTGATCCTTTTGAACTGTGGTGTTGGGGAAGATTCTTGAGGGTCCCTTGGACTGCAAGGAGATCCAACCAGTCCATCCTAAAGGAGATCAGTTCTGGGTGTTCATTGGAAGGACTGATGCTGAAGCTGAAACTCCAATACTTTGGCCACTTCATGTGAAGAATTGACTCATTGGAAAAGACCCTGATGCTGGGAGGGATTGGGGGCAGGAGGAGAAGGGGACGACAGAGGATGAGATGATTGAATGGCATCACCGACTTGATGGACATGAGTTTGGGTAAACTCCGGGAGTTGGTGATGGACAGGGAGGCCCTGGCATGCTACAATTCATGGGGTCGCAAAGAGTCAGACACGACTGAGCGACTGAACTGAACTGAACTGAACTGATGTACGGTATCACGTCATCTGCAAACAGTGAGAGCTTTACTTCTTCCTTTCTGATCTGGATTCCTTGTATTTCTTTTTCTTCTCTGCTTGCTATAGATAGGACTTCCAGAACTATGTTGAATGATAGTGGTGAAAGTGAACACCCTTGTCTTGTTCCTGACCTTAGGGGGAGTGCTTTCAGTTTTTCACCATTGAGAATAAGGTTTGCTGTAGGCTTATCATGCATGGCCTTTACTATGTTGAGGTGGTTCTTTCTGTGCCTATTTTTTGAAGAGTTTTAGTCATAAATGGGTACTGAATTTTCTCAAGTCTTTTTCTGCATCTATTGAGATTATCATATGGTGTTTATCTTTCAATTTGTTAATATGGTGTATCACACTGATTGATTTGCATATATTGAAGAATCCTTGCATCCCTGGAATAAACCCAATTTGATCATGGTATATGAGCTTTGATGTGTTGCTGAATTCTGTTAGCTAAAATTTTGTTGAGGATTTTTGCATCTATGTTAATCAGTCACAACAGCCTATAGTTTTCTTTTTTGTGTTGTCTTTGTCTGGTTTTGGTATCAGGGTGATGGTGGCCTCATAGAATGAGTTTGGAAGTGTTCCTTCCTCTGCAATTTTTTGAAAGAGTTTCAGAAGGATAGGTATTACCTCTTCTCTAAATGTTTGACAGAATTCTCCTGTGAAGCCATCTGGTCCTGGGCTTTTGTTTTTTGGGAGATTTTTTGATCACAGTTTCAATTTCAGTAATTGAATTGGGTGGTTCGTAATTTCTATTTCTTCCTGATTCAGTCTTGGAAGATTGAACTTTTCTAAGAATCTGTCCATTTCTTCCAGGTCATCCATTTTATTACTATATAGTTGTTCATAATAGCATCTTATAATCATTTGTATTTCTGCATTGTCTGTTGTAATCTCTCCTTTTTCATTTCTAATTTTGTTAATTTGATTCTTCTCTCTTTTTTTCTTGATGATTCTGGCTAAAGGCTTGTCAATTTTATCTTCTCAAAGAACCAGCTTTTAGTTTTATTAATCTTTACTATTGTTTCTTTCATTTCTTTTTCATTTATTTCTGTTTGGATCTTTATGATTTCTTTCTTTCTCCTAATTTTGGGGGATTTTTTTTTTTCTTTTCCCAGTTGTTTTAGGTGTAAAGTTAGGTTGTCTATTCTTGTTTCTTGAGGTAGGATTGTACTGCTATAAGCTTCCCTCTTAAAACTGCTTTTGCTGCATCCCATAGGTTTTGAGTTGTCATGTTTTCATTGTCATTTGTTGCTAGAAATTTTTTGATTTCCCTTTTGATTTCTTCAGTAACCTGTTGGTTATTTAGAAACGTGTTGTTTAAGCTCCATGTGTTTGTGTTTCTTACAGTTTTTTTCTTGTAATTGAAATCTAGTCTCATAGCATTGTGACTGGAGAAAATGCTTGATACAATTTCAATTTTCTTAAATTTAGTGAGGTTTGATTTGTGACCCAAGATGTGGTCTATCCTGGAGAATGTTCCATGTGCACTTGAGAAGAAGGTGTATTCTTCTGCGTTTGGATGGAATGTCCTGAAAATATCAATGAGATCCATCTCATCTAATGTATCCTTTAAGACTTGTGTTTCCTTATTAGTGTTCTGTTTTGATGATCTGTCCATTGGTGTGAGTGGGGTGTTAAGGTCTCCTACTGTTATTGTGTTACTGTCAATGTCTCCTTTTATGTCTGTTAGTGTTTGTCTTATGTATTGAGGTGCTCCTATGTTGGGTGCATAGATATTTACAATTGTTATGTCTTCCTCTTGGATTGATCCCTTGATCATTATGTAGTGTCCTTCCTTGTCTCTTATAATCTTCTTTATTTTAAGGTCTATTTTGTCTGATATGAGGATTGCTATTCCAGCTTACTTTTGCTTCCCATTTGCATGAAATATATTTTTCCATCCTCTCACTTTCAGTCTATATGTGTCTTGAGGTCTGAAGTGGGTTTCTTGTAGACAGCATATATATGGGTCTTGTTTTTGTATCCATTCAGCCAGTCTGTGCCTTTTGGTTGGAGCATTTAATCTATTTACATTTAAAGTAATTATTGATATATATGTTCCTATTGCCATTTTCTTAATTGTTTTTGGCTGATTTTGTACATCTTTTTCTTCTTTTCTATTTCTTGACTATGTAAATTCCTTTAACATTTGTTGTAAACCTGGTTTGGTGGTAATGAATTTTGTTAACTTTTGCTTGTCTGAAAAGCTTTTTATTTCTCCATCAATTTTGAATGAGATCTTTGCTGGGTACAGTAATCTTGGTTTAGATTTTTCCATTTCAGTACTCTAAATATATCCTGTCATTCCCTTCTGGCCTGCAGAGTTTCCACTGAAAAATAAGCTGTTAAGCATGTGGGGTTTCCCTTGTGTGTTACTTGTTGCTTCTCGCTTGCTGCTTTTCATATTCTTTCTTTTTGTTGAGTCTTTGTCATTTTGATTAGTTTGTGTCTTGGCATGTTTCTCCTTGGCTTTATCCTGTATGGGATTCTTTGTGCCTCTTGGACTTCATTGACTATTCTCTTTTCAATGTTGGGAAATTTTCAACTATAATCTCTTCAAAAATTTTCTCATACCCTTTCTTTTTCTCCTCTTCTTCTGGGACCCCCTATAATTTGAATGTTGGTACATTTGATATGGTCCCAAAGGTCTCTGATGCTGTCCTCAACTCTTTTCATTCTTTTTACTTTATTCTACTCTTCAGAAGTTGTTTCCACCATTTTATGTTGCAGCTCACTGATTTGTTCTTCGCTTCAGATATTCTGCTATTAATTCCTTCTATTGTATTTTTAATTTCAGTAATTGTAGTGTTTGTCTCTGTATGTTTATTCATTAATTCTTCTTGTTTTGCTTTGTTAATTGCTTCTTTCATTGTCTCCATTTTGTTTTCAAGATTTTTGATCATTTTTACTCCCATTATTCTGAATTCTTTTTCAGGGAACTTACCTCTTTCCTTTTGATTTATTTGTATTTCTGTGTTTCTAGTTTGTTCCTTCATTTGTGCAGTTTTCCCTGCCTTTTCATTATTTATTTATTTTTTTAAAGTTATTGTGTTTGAGGTCTCCTTTCTCAGGCTTTAAGGAAAGTTGAATTCTTTCCTTGATGAAGGTTGAATTTTTTCTTCCTTTTGGTTTCTTCCCTCCTAAGACTGATACAGTGGTTTGTGTGAGATTTGTGCTGAGTTTTTGTTTGTTTGTTTTTCCTCTGATGGGCATGGCTGAGAGAGGTGGTAATCATGTGTGCAGATTATTGGGTTTGTATTTTTGTTTTGTTTGTCGTTTAGATAAGGCATCCTGCACAGGGTGCTATTTGTGGTTGGGTGATGCAGGGCCTTGTATTCAAGTAGTATCCTTCGTGTGAGTTCTCACTATTTTCTCTAGAGTTAGTTCTCTGGTAGTCTAGGGTTTTAAAGTCAGTGCTCCTACTCCAAAGGCTCAGGGCTTGATCTCTGGTCAGGATCAAAGGTTCCACAAGTAGTTTGTTATGGCATTAAGTGAGATTAACATAAATATCCAAAAACAAGAAACCAAAGATGAACCCCAGAAAAATGGCAGTTACAAAGTCAGGCAAATAATACTTAAAATAATGGAATATACACTTATACATATACACCCATGAGCAAAGTGAAAACAGTCCAACAAAAATAAGGTATAGTAGATTGACCTGGCAAACAAAGGAAATAAAAATTATATTTGCCAGTTAAGAACAAAACTAACTTAAGCACAAACTGGGAAACAAAACTAAAGCAAGGTGCCAAGTGAGGGATAAAACAACGAAAACAAAACTAAGAAATATGGTGAGAGGAAAGGAAAGAAAGGAAAGAAAGAAAAGAAATAAAGAATAGATATGCAAAGTTAAATATAGGTAGATAAAGAAGATTTACATATGTTAAAGATTAACTGCAAGGGGAAAAGAACAGTAGGAAAGGCAAACAAAGGAGTAAATGTAGAAAAAATAATAATACATTTTAAAAATTAAAATTAAAAAAAGAAAAAAGAATAAAAAGAGGAAAATTCCATAGAACTGCAAAAGCCCAAGGTAGAGGCAGAGGTTTATGACAACAATAAAAAATGTGACTGAGGGGAAAAAAAAGCTGAAAAGTTTAATTGGATTTCTTAATGCCAATAAAATCAACAACTACAACAGAGTGGGGAAAAAGAAAAAGCAAAAAAACCCAAAAGAATCTACAGAACAAGTCAAAACGTAAGAATAATAAATGTTTTTCTTGAGTCACTGCTGTCAGAGTCCTTTCCATCACTGGGAGTCACTGTTCACCTCACCTCCCTAGGATGCCCTCCAACACTGTGCTGATCTTTGGGCCTGCTGTGGGGGCAGCTCAGATTCTAATCTGGTCCTACTCCTGTGTGTTCTTGCCTCCAATGTCCGCAGCTATCAGCGCTAGTCAGTTTTATTTTGTGGGAGCTATCAATGGACTTTTATATTTCCATTGACACAGAGTCCACTTAATTGCGTGGATTTAATCTGTAGCTTGTATAGCTGGTGGGAATGTTTTGGGTCTTCTTCCTTAGCCACACTGTCCCTGGGTTTCAATTGTGGTTTTTATTTCCACCTCTACACATGGGTCATCCACTGGGGTTTAGCTCCTGAGGCTGCCCTAGAGGGCTTGGGTTTGCCCCTGTGGGGGCCAGGTGTAGAGGTGGTGCAGCTGCTTGGGTTGCAGGGGTTCTGGCAGGACCAGGTACTCAGGGGAGTTGGCAGCTAGGGCAGCAGGAAATATAATGTAGAAGGGTATGGCAATCAGTATTGGTCAATACACTTCAATATTCTTGCCTGGAGAATCCCCTCTCTGACAGAGAAGCTTGGTAGGCCACAGTCTACAGGGTTGCAAAGAGTTGGACACAACCAAAGAGACCCTGCGTGCATAGATGCAAGACTTTTCTTTTGCCTGTGGCAGCTCTGCCCCAGTGAGAGTTGAGCATGAAGGTGGCTCAGCTGCTTGGCTTGAGGGGACCCTGGTGGCACCAAGTGTGCAGGGACATGGACTGCCTCCACTGAAGGAGTTATGGCCCTATCAGAGTCTTTTTTCAAGCCTCTTGTAGCTGGAGATCATAAGGCCTCTTTGGTCAGTCTTTCTCCAAAGCTCCCCCGTTTAGGCACTTAGAGTGCTCCCTTGCCTAGGGTCCTTTTCTGTTGTTTCGTGCATCTGGCACATTGAAGGGCCCCCTTGGCTGGGATCCTACTCTGTAGATCGGTGGGTCAGTCACTGAAAGGAGCAACCTGGGTGTGGTTCTACTTTGTAGTCCAGTGCATCAGGCATTTGATTGGCCAGCCTCTCTATTGTTCAGCTGCTGATGCTGGCCTGTGGGAGAGAGAGGCTATGGTGATGGCTCCACCCCTATGCATGACTCATCAGTGGCTGCCTGGTTTTCCTCCACTGGCATTTCCCACCACGATCTCCTCCCTCATGTCCCTTCCATCCGTCTCTCCACAGTCAACAGCAGCCCTCGCCCTGGAATTGCTCTGCAATCCCTAAACTCCAGCTCCCAGCCACTGCCCCTTCCAGGAGACCAGTGTTCCTGTCCGGGATATGTATGGCTGTGGCAAGGACTGTCTGATTCTCATTCCATTTAGGCTACCACAGATCAGCTGTTTCACTCTTAGTCTTAAATTGACTCAGACAATCGCCCCACTGACGGGATTGGACCCCTACTTCAGTTCCCCCCTCACAGGGCAGGTCCAGTCCTGGTAACAGTTCTGTTTTCCCCCTAGTTCCTCCACCCTACCGAATTTTGCACGGTTCTATATATTCTTTCCCACTGGTCAGGTCCTTCTGTCCACTCTCAGCTGGTGTTCTGCCTGCACTTCTGTGTCTGAAGGTGTATTCCTGATGTATCCATGGAGAGAGATGTACTCCACTGTCCACCTACTCCTCTGCTATCTTGTTCTCCTCCAAATTTAATTATTTTAAATTGGAGCACGTTCTTTGATGAGAAGATGGTGAAGTAGGAAAAAAAACAAAACAAAACAAAACATGTCCTGAGAAAACTCTTCTGTCCCTGGTATTTGTCTTTTGGTTAGAAAGCCTTTGCTTTTTTTTTTTTTTTTTTTAAGATTTTTCTTTATTGGCACTCAATTAACCTTTGCTTTTTAAAGTATGTTACAACTTTATAAACTAGCTTGTTCTAACCAGGAAGTCACAAACTAAATCCCTCTAGGGACCAAATAGGAAACAAATATATGGAGAAACTTGGTGTAAGAGTGAATAGAGGTAATTATGGAAAACTGGACAAAGTTATGCTCTCTCTGAAGACAACCAAACACGCATTTAAAAAATCAATGTGTAGGCCTACACTGACTGACTCCCACTGAATTCAGCTTTAGTCTACTTGTTTGTCTTTAACTGAGAAAGAATTCAGTTCATCTCAGAGGAGTACAATGAAATTATCAATATAGGTCATAATGAATACAGATCTGACGATCACAACTTATGGTGGACCTGACTTAAAATGGACCTTAACTCAGAGCAAGGAAGTGGACAAGTATTTATGGTAGGGGTGGAGGTGAATGGCATGGACGGAGGGGGCTGGAAAGTTGTATCTGCTTTACCTGGAAGCTTTTTTGAATAACACACATCTATTCATTTCTCCTCCCATCCTTAGATTGTAATATGAAGCACCCCAACCAAAGCCAGATCCTGCAAATAAGAATTCTTACTTTAACGAGCCCATCGTTACTGCTGATAATAGTATTTGGTATTACTTTGACGTGAGGAGAGTATAAACAAGATTGAAAATAATTCCCATTGAAGGTCACCTATTCTAACAAGATTTTGACGGTTTACATTCATTCTTTTTCTTTCTAACTCCAGAATCTAGTTCCAATAAAGAATCAGAAGGAAATCTGATCTCTTCTTGTAGAAACACTGTTTTCTTTCACTCGAGTCAGTGTTTTCTCATTAGTTTATATACAGTTCTTAAGAAAACTCTTCAAAACATAAATCTGAAAAATTTCTCTATAGTGAGATCCCTCTGTGTGCCTCCCTGCCATCACAAAAGAAAAAAGAAAAAACACTTTTATTATTTCCTCAGGGTGCTACAGATGTATATTATATATATATATATGCAAATGAGGTAGATATATTTTTTTAACTGTGTACTATTTCAAGGCCACAAAATTTGTCAGCAACTAAAGATTCAAAATAGGCTTTGGCCAGTTATACTCAGAGAATAGAAATACAAATGTATATGTAAGAATATAGGGAAAATATTATTCTCCAGAATTCCAGGGGCTGGAAAAAGCAGACTGGCTTGACTGGGCTGATTATCAAGAAATAAATACTTGAGATGCAGGAGGGAGCACTAGCATCTACATCCTGCAGAGGTGTGTGTGGTGAGGGAGAAGCTTCTAGAGGTGCATGAGGTGGAGAGGCAGTGACTTAGAGACCTGTAACTCTTTATTTTAAAATTATTTTACTTTATTTTGCATTGAAGTATAGTTGATTCACAATGTTGTATTAATTTCTGCTGTATACAATGTACAATGTGACTCAGTTGTACACATATATACTGTTTTTAATATTCTTGTCATTATGTTTTTTCACAGCACACTGAATATTGTTCCCTGTGCTATATAGTAGGACCTTGTTTACCCATTGTATGTATGATGGATTGCCATCTACTAATCCAAAGCTCCCAGTCCCTCCCTCCCCAGTCCTCAATGCCCTTGGCAACCATGTGTCTGTTCTCAGTGTCTATGAGTCAGCTTCTGTTTTGCTGATAACTTCATTTGTGTCATAGTTTAGAGTCCACATATAAATGATATCATATAATATTTGTGTTTCTCTGACTTGGCTCACTTAGTATGATAATCTCTAGGTCCATCCATATTGCTGCAAATGGCTGCATCCATTTGTATCCATTCATCTACTGATGGAGATTTAGGTTGTTTCCGTGTCTGGGAAATTGTGAATAGTGTTGCTGTGAATATAAGGGTATATGTATCTTTGGAATTATAGTTTTGTCCAGATATATACCCAGGAGTGGAATTGGTGGATCATATGGTAACTCTATATTTAGTTTTTTGAGGAACCTCCATACTGTTTTTCATAGTGACTGTAACACTTTACATTGCCATCAACAGTGTAAGAGGGTTCCTTTTTTCTCCACACCCTTTCTGGCATTTGTTATTTGTAGACTTTTTAATGATGGCCCTTCTAACTGATAGGAGGTGGTACCTTGTAGTTTTTTTTTTTTTTTTGCATTTCTCTAATAATTAGTGAGGTTAAGCATCTTCTTTTAGCCATCTGTATGTCTCCTGAAAAATGATGCTGTTACAGTGCTGCACTCAATATGCCAGCAAATTTGGAAAACTCAGCAGTGGCCACAGGACTGGAAAAGGTCAGTTTTCCTTCCAACCCCAAAGAAAGGCAATGCCAAAGAATGCTCAAACTACCACACAATTGCACTCATCTCACACGCTAATAAAGTAATGCTCAAAATTCTCCAAGCCAGGCTTCAGCAATATGTGAACCGTGAACTTCCTGATGTTCCAGCTGGTTTTAGAAAAGACAGAGGAACCAGAGATCAAATTGCCAACATCCTCTGGATCATGGAAAAAGCAAGAGAGTTCCAGAAAAACATCTATTTCTGCTTTATTGACTACGCCAAAGCCTTTGACTGTGTGGATTACAATAAACTGTGGAAAATTCTGAAAGAGATGGGAATACCAGAACACCTGATCTGCCTCTTGAGAAATTTGTATGCAGGTCAGGAAGCAACAGTTAGAACTGGACATGGGGCAACAGACTGGTTTCAAATAGGAAAAGGAGTACGTCAAGGCTGTATATTGTCACCCTGTTTATTTAACTTATATGCAGAGTACATCATGAGAAACGCTGGACTGGAAGAAATGCAAGCTGAAATCAAGAGTGCTGGGAGAAATATCAATAACCTCAGATATGCAGATGACACCACCCTTATGGCAGAAAGTGAAGAAGAACTCAAAAGCCTCTTGATGAAAGTGAAAGTGGAGAGTGAAAAAGTTGGCTTAAAGCTCAACATTCAGAAAACGAAGATCATGGCATCCGGTCCCATCACTCCATGGGAAAAAGATGGGAAAACAGTGGAAACAGTGTCAGACTTTATTTTTTGGGGCTCCAAAATGACTGCAGATGGTGACTGCAGCCATGAAATTAAAAGACGCTTACTCCTTGGAAGGAAAGTTATGACTAACCTAGATAGCATATTCAAAAGCAGAGACATTACTTTGCCAACAAAGGTCCATCTAGTCCAGGCTATGGTTTTTCCTGTGGTCATGTACGGATGTGAGAGTTGGACTGTGAAGAAGGCTGAGCACTGAAGAATTGATGCTTTTGAACTGTGGTGTTGGAGAAGACTCTTGAGAATCCCTTGGACTGCAAGGAGATCCAACCAGTCCATTCTGAAGGAGATCAGCCCTGGGATTTCTTTGGAAGGAATGATGCTAAAGCTGAAACTCCAGTACTTTGGCCACCTCATGTGAAAAGTTGACTCTTTGGAAAAGACTCTGATTCTGGGAGGGATTGCGGGCAAGAGGAGAAGGGGATGACAGAGGATGAGATGGCTGGATGGCATCACTGACTCAATGGACATGAGTCTCAGTGAACTCCGGGAGTTGGTGATGGATGGGAGGCCTGGTGTGCTGCGATTCATGGGGTCACAAAGAGTCGGACACGACTGAGCGACTGATCTGATCTGATCTGATCTGCTGTCTTCTTTGGAGAATGTCTATTAGGTCTTCTGCTCATTGTTCAATTGGAGACTTATATGTCTTTAAAGTTTGGTAAAACTACAGAGCTCTTATCACAAGTATGTCTGGACTTTTAAAATGGAAAACAGAAGTGTTTATGTTTTGATTATTTTATTTTTTAATTTGGAATAAATTGCTTTACAGTGTTGCATTAGTTTCTGCTGTGTGGATGGACCTAGAGTTTGTCATAGAGAGTGAAGTAAGTTAGAAAGAGAAAAACAAATATCATATATCAGCGTGTATATGTGGAATCTAGAAAAATGCTACAGATGAGCCTATTTCCAAGGCAGGATTAAAGACACAGAGAGCAGACATGTGGGCACAGTGGGGGAAGGAGAGGATGGTTCAAACTGAGAGATTAAGATAGACATATATGTTATGATTCTGAAGTCTTCTTCACTGTGCAAGCTCTTTCTGTTTCTCATTTAGGTAACTGTAGTTCAATTGTGTCTTCAGAAGTTAGTATCCTTAACTCAGACAAATTTTTCTCTCTAAAACATTTTTGCTCAGCTGCCAAACTGATGCCTCTACTGTATTAAAAAAAATTGTGCCCTATTTAAAGAATAACATTTGATGACTCTTGGTTGCCTCACAAGAGAATGCCAAACTTCTCACCACAACACATTCATGACCCTTTATGATGTTTCCCAGTAACAAAGGCTTTCTGACATTTCCTGAATGAGTCATGCTCATTTCTTTCATTTCTCTGTTCAAAACTGACAAATCCAGTGCTTAGTAATTTAGGATCAGAAGTAATCTGTAGTGAAAACTTGAGCTACATTAATAAGGAGAAAGGAACACTGTTAGGGAATGAAGACAGAGTCAAATGCAGGTGACATTGTTATCTCTAACTTATTTAACAGTTTAGTTATAAATGTTCATATACTCTTTATTAAAAAATTATCAAAAGCGGTATTTTCCCCTAGTTCTTTGGGTAAAAGTTGGATAATGCATTGACTTTATTAATATTATGATCAAAAATCTAGTGTCATCAATCTAGTTTGGAAATCAGAATTTTCAAAATTATTAGTAATTGTGTCTCACTCTTCCTGTATAGCCATGGCAACCAGTTTACTGCAAGTTATTTGGATATAGTCACATAGGGTTTCTTTTGTAGAAAAGCTGGAAGCAATTTGTTTTTCTTAAAAAGTGAACTGAGTGAAATGAGATTATACAGTATGAGACTATCAAATTGTATTATGTAAATGCAAATAAAATAAAATATATTCTTGCTAAAGTGCCATAGGGTATTAAGAAAAGCCTAATGGGATTTACATGAATTCTCATAAATAAACCTCCTCAGGTTACCCTAGTCCTCAGATAGGAGGCAGAGGACAGTGAACTTCAGTCTTTGACATTTTATAATATCATTTTAAAAAACTATTTTATACACAAATCACTTAATATCACTCTTTGTGAAGTGATAGAAAATTTTAAAAGATTGGTGCTTCAGCCATCAGTGTTCAGCATACAAATTTTTTTTTTACCCAGTTGGATTTCACTGCTTTGTAGAAAAGGGGGTCATTCAGAGGGCAGCATTATATAGTCAAATTCATGCCAAGTTATTGTCAGTGAAAAATGATAGTAATATTGTCTCTCATTTATTGGGAAACTTTGGGCAAATTGGAATCCCACTCAAATTAGAGGTTCCTTATGGTAAAAAATTGCAATATGTAACATTCTGCATTTTATTAAGAAGTCAAGGTAAGAAAGTCACTCAGACATTTGAATATTGAAATTTTAACACTGAAAACTGAAATAACCTTTCTTTCCCCTGAATAATTCAGATAATACAAATCGTATATATTATATATATCACTCATGCTCAGTCACTAATGGTGTTCGTGATTTGTCGCTCAGTCATGTCTAACTCTTTGCGACCCCATGTAACGTAGCCTGCCAGGCTCCTCGGTCCACTGGGTTTTTCAAGCAAGCATATTGGAGTGGGTTGCCATTTTTTCCTCCAGGGGATCTTCCTGACCCAGGGATCAAACCTGTGTGCCCTGTATCTCCTGCATTGGCAGGCTAATTCTTTACCACTGAGCCACCTGGGAAGCCCATATATATTATATGTGTATGTTTGAGTGTTTTTCTAATGTGTTTTAAGGTCAGTGTTTAGTTTTTTTTAATTTTCTCTTTAGCTTTCTTGTCTCTAATTCTTTCTATGACCATCTGCTGTCATTTAAAAAAATTATTTTATAATATAGTTGATTTACAATGATGTGTTAGTTTCAGGTGTACTGAAAAGTGGTTTAGTTATACATATATCTATTATTTTTAAGATTATTTTCACATATAAGTTATTATAGAGTATTGAGTAGAGTTCCCTGTTATATGATAGGTCCTTGATTATCTGTTTTGTATATAGTAGTGTGTATTTGTTAATCCTAATCTCCTAATTTATCCCCCTTTACCTTTCCTCTTTGGTAGCCATAAGTTTGTCTTCTGAATCTGTTACTGTTTTGTAAGTAAGTTCATTTGTACCATTTTTTTTAGATTCCTCATTAAGTGATATCATATAGTATTTGCATTGTCTAACTTATTTCACTTAATGTGATAAACTCCATGTCCATTCATGTTGCTGCAATTGGCATTATTTTGTTTTTTCTATGGCTGAGCAACATTCCACTGGACATATGCACCATATTTTCTTTATCCATTCCTGTGTCAATGAACATTTAGGTTACTTAAGATTGCCAGGAGAAACATCAATAACCTCACACATGGAGATGACACTGCCCTTATGGCAGAAAGCAAAAAGGAACTAAAGAGCCTCTTGATGAACATGAAAGAGGAGAATGAAAAAGCTGGCTTAAAATGTAACATTCAGAAAACAAAGATCATGGCCTCCGGTCCCATTACTTCATGGGAAATAGATGGGGAAACAGTGGAAACAGTGACAGACTTTATTTTCTTGGGCTCCAAAATCATTGCAGACAGTGACTGCAGCCATGAAATTGAAAGACACTTGCTTCTTGGAAGAAAAAATATAACAAACCTAGACAGAATATTAAAAAGCAAAGGCATTAATTTGTCGACAAAAATCTGTGTAATCAAAGCTATGGATTTTCCAGTAGTCGTGCATGGATGCGAGAGTTGGACTATAAAGAAAGCTGAGTGCCGAAGAATTGATGCTTTTGAACTGTGGTGTTGGAGAAGACTCTTGAGAGTCCCCTGGACAACAAGGAGATCCAACCTGTCCATCCTAAAGGAAATCAGTCCTGAATATTCATTGGAAGGACTGATGTTGAAGCTGAAACTCCAATCCTTTGGCCACCTGATGCAAAGAACTGACTCATTTGAAGAAACCCTGATGGCTGGGAAAGATTAAAGACAGGAGAAGGGGATGACAGAGGATGAATGGGATCACTGACTCAATGGACATGAGTTTGAGTAAACTCTGGGAGTTGGTGATGGACAGGGAGACCTGGCATGCTGTAGTCCATGGGGTCGCAAAGGGTTGGACATGACTGAGTGACTGAACTGAACTGAATATGTAGCTAGTATATACATTTTAGAACCAAACTTTTTATTTTTTTGTTATCGTAAGCAGTGATATGCTAGTACATGCTTAATAATGGACTTTCTGGGGGTAGGGAATGCCTGATTTGTAATATTTGCTGATTTCCATGGTGCAAATACTCCCACCTGGCTTATTTCAAGCTATTAAGGACCTCACTAAATGCAGAATTGGAAAGTGATGTGCAATGGCTCACCTCTGTTTAATGTTTCTGCTGTACAGATACATTATACATAAATAATCTTCAGGGAAGAGATACAGTAAAATGTAGTAAAATAATTAGGAGGTGATACTTTCTGGGATTTACTACCTTGATTTTAATGTAGTGTATTTCATTTCAAGTTAACATAATTTAATTTTTAATAGTTGGCTATAACAACTGGCTCAGAAGAGTCTTGACAATTTAACAATCTGCTTATTTATCCTGCTCTGAGTCTGGCTCTAGCACAGCCCTGATTTAGGTAAAACACCTTATGCAGGGAGCATAAATCTCACTTTCTACAGCTAGGTTTTGAATAGTTAAGCTTTTAATGTGTTTATAAACTTGTCAGACCCCTTCAGAAATCAGAATACAGAAAACTAGAAGAATGAGCCCTGTCTCCAGGCTGTAGTTGAAACAACTGAACCCTGCTTAGTTTGATTCTCAAAGGCACTCACCTCCCCCACCCCTATCTTTGAACACCTCTGAAATCGGTGTGCCTCTTGTAATTAAGATATGCACTTTCTCATCATTTACTTTGGGGCATTTTTCTATGGTACCTAAATAATTGTGCATCTTAACAAGTTATGGCAACTTCAAGTTGATTAAATATGGCACTTTAAAGTATGAGAAATTACTGATTTGTCTAGGACACTATGGGATTATTTTTTTATTATTAGAAAATGCAAGGAAGCCCCTTCCTATTCCATGAATTGAATATCTTAACATTAACTCAAAGTATCTAAGTACTGTGTTAGTAAGAACAAAAAAGGACCAATCTATCAAAAGAAGGGAGTTGACATTAAAAGGGTCTAGTTCTTAATGTCAAAACTATTCTGTTCTGAGAATAAAATGTCATTATTTTTCTCCTCATCATAGCTTCAATGTTAACATTTATTGTGTGAAAAATGAAGCATGTGCTAATCTATTTCTTGTAGTAATTGGCAATCTCCATTATATGTTTTAGTGATGGTAAATAAGCAGTTGTTAATGCAGAAAGAGTCTGCAGGTGACATCTGAAATGTAACTGAGTATTAAAACCCAGAGAGAGAGAAAATTGCCTTCAGTTCAGTTCAGTTCAGTTCACTCACTCAGTCATGTCCAACTCTTTGCGACCCCATGAATTGCAGCACGCCGGGCCTCCCTGTCCATCACCAACTCCTGGAGTTCACTCAAACTCATGTCCATCGAGTCGGTGATGCCATCCAGCCATCTCATCCTCTGTCATCCCCTTCTCCTCCTGCCACCATTCCCTCCCAGCATCAGAGTCTTTTCCAATGAGTCAACTCTTCGCATGAGGTGGCCAAAGTACTGGAGTTTCAGCTTTAGCATCATTCCTTCCAGAGAAATCCCAGGGCTGATCTCCTTCAGAATGGACTGGTTGGATCTCCTTGCAGTCCAAGGGACTCTCAAGAGTCTTCTCCAACACCACAGTTCAAAAGCATCAATTCTTCGGCACTCAGCTTTCTCCACAGTCCAACTCTCACATCCATATATGACTACTGGAAAAACCATAGCCTTGACTAGACAGACTTTTGTTGGCAAAGCAATGTCTCTGCTTTTTAATATGCTATCTATTGCAAAAATAGGAAGTCAAGAAACACCTGGAGTAACAGGCAAATTTGGCCTTGGAATACAGAATGAAGCAGGGCAAAGACTGATAGAGTTTTGCCAAGAAAATGCACTGGTCATAACAAACACCCTCTTCCAACAACACAAGAGAAGACTCTATACATGGACATGACCAGATGGTCAACACTGAAATAAGATTGATTATATTCTTTGCAGCCAAAGATGGAGAAGCTCTATACAGTCAGCAAAAACAAGACCAGGAGCTGACTATGGCTCAGATCATGAACTCCTTTTTGCCAAATTCAGACTTAAATTGAAGAAAGTAGGGAAAATCACTAGACCATTCAGGTATGACCTAAATCAAATCCCTTATGATTATACAGTGGAAGTGAGAAATAGATTTAAGGGACTAGATCTGATAGATAGAGTGCCTGATGAACTATGGAATACGGTTCCTGACATTGTGCAGGAGACAGGGATCAAGACCATCCCCATGGAAAAGAAATGCAAAAAAGCAAAATGGCTGTCTGGGGAGGCCTTACAAATAGCTGTGAAAAGAAGAGAAGTGAAAAGAAAAGGAGAAAAGGAAAGATATAAACATCTGAATGCAGAGTTCCAAAGAATAGCAAGAAGAGATAAGAAAGCCTTCTTCAGTGATCAATGTAAAGAAATAGAGGAAAACAACAGAATGGGAAAGACTAGAGATCTCTTCAAGAAAATAAGAGATAACAAAGGAACATTTTATGCAAAGATGGGCTCAATAAAGGACAGAAATGGTATGGACCTAACAGAAGCAGAAGATATTAAGAAGAGATGGCAAGAATACACAGAAGAACTGTACAAAAAAGATCTTCTAGACCTAGATAATCATGATGGTGTGATCACTGACCTAGAGCCAGACATCCTGGAATGTGAAGTCAAGTGGGCCTTAGAAAGCATCACTACGAACAAAGCTAGTGGAGGTGATAGAATTCCAGTTGAGCTATTCCAAATCCTGAAAGATGATGCTGTGAAAGTGCTGCACTCAATATGCCAGCAAATTTGGAAAACTCAGCAGTGGCCACAGGACTGGAAAAGGTCAGTTTTCCTTCCAATCCCAAAGATAGGCAATGCCAAAGAATGTTCAAACTACCACACAACTGCACTCATCTCACACTCTAGTAAAGTAATGCTCAAAATTCTCCAAGTCAGGCTTCAGCAATACATGAACCATGAACTTCCTAATGTTCAAGCTGGTTTTAGAAAAGGCAGAGGAACCAGAGATCAAATTGCCAACATCCGGTGGATCGTGGAAAAAGCAAGAGAGTTCCAGAAGAACATCTATTTCTGCTTTATTGACTATGCCAAAAAGCCTTTGACTGTGTGGATCACAATAAACTTTGGAAAATTCTGAAAGAGATGGGAATACCAGACCACCTGATCTGCCTCTTGAGAAATTTGTATGCAGGTCAGGAAGCAACAGTTAGAACTATACATGGAACAACAGACTGGTTCCAAATAGGAAAAGGAGTACAGTCAAGGCTGTATATTGTCACCTGTTTATTTAACTGCAGAGGACATCATGAGAAACGCTGGACTGGAAGAAACACAAGCTGGAATCAAGAGTGCTGGGAGGAATATCAATAACCTCAGATATGCAGATGACACCACCCTTATGGCAGAAAGTGAAGAGGAACTCAAAAGCCTCTTGATGAAAGTGAAAGTGGAGAGTGAAAAAGTTGGCTTAAAGCTCAACATTCAGAAAACGAAGGTCATGGCATCCGGTCCCATCACTTCATGGGAAATAGATGGGGAAACAGTGGAAATAGTATCAGACTTTATTTTTCTGGGCTCCAAAATCACTGCAGATGGTGACTGCAGCCATGAAGTTAAAAGACACTTACTCCTTGGAAGGAAAGTTCTGACCAACCTAGATAGCATATTGAAAAGCAGAGACATTACTTTGCCAACAAAGGTCCGTCTAGTCAAGGCTATGGTTTTTCCAGTGGTCATGTATGGATGTGAGAGTTGGACTGTGAAGAAGGCTGAGCGCCGAAGAATTGATGCTTTTGAACTGTGGTGTTGGAGAAGACTCTTGAGAGTCCCTTGGACTGCAAGGAGATCCAACCAGTCCATTCTGAAGGAGATCAGCCCTGGGATTTCTTTGGAAGGAATGATGCTAAAGCTGAAACTCCAGTACTTTGGCCACCTCATGCGAAGAGTTGACTCATTGGAAAAAACTCTGATGCTGCGAGGCATTGGGGGCAGGAGGAGAAGGGGACGACAGAGGATGAGATGGCTGGATGGCATCACTGACTCGATGGACGTGAGTCTCAGTGAACTCCGGGTGTTGGTGATGGACACGGAGGCCTGGTGTGCTGCGATTCATGCAGTCGCAAAGAGTCAGACACGACTGAGCGACTGATCTGATCTGATCTGATCTGATAGCCAAGTCATTCCATCTTCTGATTTTATAAAAAACAAAACAAAACATGTTGATTTCATGTCAGAGCAGAGAAACAAATAGGGAGTTCTATTCTCTTTCTGCCCCTGCCTTGCGGTGGCAAATTAGTTGTATCATCCTTGTACACATTAGTAGAATGAAAGTAGGAAAAGCAAAGAGTGATGCTTTTTCTGTGGAGTTTAATTGCTGGTTCATGTCTTATCTTTTAAAATAGAAAATAACTTTTACTTTGTTTTTCTGCTTATAATGGCTGTACCTATTTAGTGAAAATGTTTGAAAACTACAGACAAATGTAATGATTAAAATAAAAATTATGCATAATAATCCTATCACTCAGAAACAAGACTGTTGTGCAGAACTTTTTGTGAATATCTCTGATTTTTTTCAGAGGAAAATTTCTTTTGCATAATGTCCCCATGTTAAGAAAATAAACATTTGGAAAATACTTCCAGGAATTTGGAATTACACTCCTAACAATAGTATATGAGAGTGTGTATTCCACTGTATCCATGCTAACATTGGATACGATCATTTAATTTACCAATTTAATAACAAACAATTTCATCTCATTTAAAATTTTTGTCTATTTGATTAACGATAGTTTGGTTTGGTTGAATGTCCATGTGCATGTTCATTAGCATCTACATTTCTTTAGTGATAAGCTCGTTCAGGTCCTTTGTCCACTTTATTTTAGAATGTTTACATTTTACATGGTGGCATATGAAAACATCTATACGTAAGAGATAAAAATTCTTGACAAGTATATTTCAAATATTCTTCCCAATTTTTTAAAAAATAGTTTTTTTTTCATTATAAAAGCAGTAATGTTCATGATGCAAAGTTTAGAAACTATGAAAAGTAGAGAGACAAAAACAAAAGTCATAATAATCCTCTTTCCTAGATATAATTATTGTTTACATTTTGGTGAATTTTTTCCTTTTGGCCTTTTTTTGTTTTACACATTTATATACACTATTTACAAATCCAAATCCATATGCTATGTTTGTATTCAGATTTTTTAAAATTGTATTGTGACCAATTATAAAAGTGCTGTTTGCTTATCTTGATTTCAGTTCATCCAAATGTAGACCCTGAGACAAGAACTGGGATGTGGGTGTCAAGCTCACACATAGGACAGACAGCAAAGCCAAGGACTGACAAGTCACATGGTAGAGATACAACGAGCTACTTTTATATCAGAGAGTTATTTACAGACCCAGCAACTTGAAGAATAAGACCGAGGAGTCCACTCCCCTTGGTCCCTGTCCCTCACACTGAAGCAGAAGAACCTAGAAGACTGTAACACAAGTGGAGACCTACGCCTAGACTGCTGCTAGTGGATTTATATTCTGCAGCTGCATTCTGATGGGGACAGAACAAAGCAAAAGGTCCCATGCCTCATGAAAATGTGGGAAGTGGTGGGAAATCATCCTTACCATAGTCAATAGGGGAGAAGGCAATGGCACCCCACTCCAGTACTCTTGCCTGGAAAATCCATGGATGGAGGAGCCTGGTAGGCTGTAGTCCATGGGGTCTCTAAGAGTCGGACACAACTGAGTGACTTCACTTTCACTTTTTACTTTCATGATTGGAGAAGGAAATGGCAACCCACTCCAGTGTTCTTGCCTGGAGAATCCCAGGGATGGGGAGGCCTGGTGGGCTGCTGTCTATGGGGTCGCACAGAGTTGGACACGACTGAAGCGACTTAGCATAGTCAATAGGGAGGTGAGTCCCAGATAGCCTCATATCAGCCCCTTACAAGACCTCCTATCTGCTAGTGTGCTAGGTGGCATACAAAGTTCTCTACTGAGATGGGTGTGTTGCAGTTCAAGCCTTTACCTATAAGGATACCTGCAAGATTGCCAGGTGCCACAGCTAGGCTGTTTTTCTACAGCTTAGAAAGAGACTCTAGGTATAAAAAGTAATGAAATGGGGAAAAGGAAACATGGAAGAGTGAAGAACAAAGGAAGTGTGTTCATGAACAAATGGGTTACTGCTGCTGGCAACTGTGGCTCACTTCCTGTGGAAGGGAGGCCTCTGGGGAACTGTGTAAATGTGCTATGGGACAGAGAAGCTGAAGTCTTCATCACCCATTCTTATCTCACTTTGCTTGTGGGTTGTCCAACACCAATGCCCTGGCCTTTCTAGAAGGTTTTGCCTGTGGTTAAGAAAGTTGTAAGGAAGCCAAAGAAAGCCTTGAGTAGAAGTTTGAGGTCTTGAGGTTGAGATCTGTCAGCAGTTTGGGAATTATCTACTGTAGCTGCATGTGAACTCAGAAGTGGGCAGAAAGGATATGAGCCTCACCTGCTACAATGCAGAACACTGAGAACACTAAGCATTATAAAAAGAGATATTAAAAATACCTTACTTCCATTTCTATGAGGTTCAGTTCAGTTCAGTCGCTCAGTCATGTCTGACTCTTTTGTGACTCCATGAGCCGTAGTACGCCAGACCTCCCTGTCCATTACCAACTCCTGGAGTGCACCCAAACCCATGTCCATTGAGTCAGTGATGCCATCCAACCATCTCACCCTCGGTTGTCCCCTTCTCGTCCTGCCCTCAATCTTTCCCAGCATCAGGGTCTTTTCAAATGAGTCAGCTCTTCACATCAGGTGGCCAAAGTATTGGAGTTTCAGCTTCAACATCAGTCCTTCCAGTGAACACCCAGGACTAATCTCCTTTATGATGAACTGGTTGGATCTCCTTGCAGTCCAAGGGACTCTCAAGAGTCTTCTCTATGAGGTAGTTTTGTTAACATTCCTATCATATTTCTCTGAGTTTTCATCAATGATTATATGATATTGCATATTCAATTTTGCTTTTTTTTTGTAAAAAAAAACTTATACCATTTTATAATAATTTACTCATATTACTACAAGCATACCTCAAAGATATTTCAGGTTCAGTTCCAGATGACAATAAAGTGACTATCACAGTAAAGCAAGTCGCATGAATTTTTTTGTTCCTTAGTGCATAAAAAGGTTATCTTTACATTATATTGTAGTGATACTTAGTATGTCTTTACTTAGTATGACTTTACATTATATTGTAGACATACTTAGTAGTATGTCGGAGAAGGCAATGGCACCCCACTCCAGTACTCTTGCCTGGAAAATACCATGGATGGAGGAGCCTGGTAGGCTGCAGTCCATGGGGTTGCTAAGAGTCGGACACGACTGAGCGACGTCACTTTCACTTTTCATTTTCATGCATTGGAGAAGGAAATGGCAACCCACTCTAGTGTTCTTGCCTGGAGAATCCCAGGGACGGCAGGGCCTGGTGGGCTGCTGTCTATGGGGTCGCACAGAGTCAGACACA
This sequence comes from Bos taurus, assembly GCF_002263795.3. NCBI lineage: Eukaryota > Metazoa > Chordata > Mammalia > Artiodactyla > Bovidae > Bos > Bos taurus. Next base: position 43,083,877 of record NC_037329.1, on the reverse strand, counting down.
ACTGAAGCGACTTAGCACCAGAAGCAAGTATGCAACAGTGTTATGTCGAAACAAATAACATACATACTTTAAGTAAAAAATACTTGATCAATAAAAATCGCTAACATCATCTGATCCTTCAGTGAGTCATAACGTTTTTGCTGGTGGAGGTTCTTGATGGCTGCTGACCAGTCAGGTTGCTAATGGTTGGGGTGTGACAATTTCTTAAAATAAGACAACAGTGAAATTTGCCACATTGATTGATTCTGTCTTTCATGAAGGATTTCTCTGAAGCATGCAATACTGTTCGATAGCATTTTATCCACGATAGAATGTCTTTCAAAATCAGAGTCAATCCTCTCAAAACTTGCTGCTTTGTCAACTAAGTTTATGTAATATTCTAAATCCTTTGTTGTCATTGCAAAATCTTCACTGCCTTCACCTGGAATAGAACTCAAAAAACCACTTTCTTTACTCAACTATTAGAAGTGACTCTTCATGCAGTTTTATCATGCATGGTGTAGGCTAAGTTGCTTCAGTTGTGTCCGACTCTATGAAATCCTATGGACCATAGCTCACCAGGCTCCTCTGTGGGATTCTCCAGGTGTGGATACTGGAGTGGGTTGCCATGCCCTCCTCCAGGGGATCTTGACCTAGGGCTTGAACTCACATCTCTTAAATCTCCTGAATTGCCAGGCAGGTTCTTTGCCACCAGAGTCAATTCAGTAATGTCTTCAGGCTACACTGCTAGTTCTGGTTCTCTTGCTATCTCCACTACATATAAAGTTACCTCCTCCACTGAAGTCTTAAAATCCTCCAAGTCATTCATGAAGGTTGGAATCAGCTACTTCCAAACTCCTATTAATGTTAACCTTTTGATGTCTTCCCATGAATCACAAATGTTCTTAATGGCATTTAGAGTGATAAATACTTTTCAGAAGATTTTCAATTTGGCTTGCCAAGATCCATCAGAGGATCTGAGGATCTGCCATTATTTATGGCAGCCATATAAAAAGTAGTGAAAATGTGTCGCTCAGTCGTGTCCAGCTCTTTGCAACTCCATGGACTAAACCCACCAGGCTCCTCTGTCCATGGAATTCTTTAGGCAAGATTACTGGAGTGGGTAGCCATTCTCTTCTCCAGGGGACTTCCTGATCCAGGAATTGAACCCAGGTCTTCTGCATTGCAGGTGGATTTCTTACTGTCTGAGCCATAGGGAAGCCCTAGACTTAGGAAATATGTTTCTTAAGAATAAGACTTGAAATTGAATTACTTTTTAATCCATGGGCTGCAGCATGGATGTGATGTTAGCATGCATTTCTCCCTCAGAGCTCTTGGGTAACTAAGTGCATTGTCAGCAGTGATATTTTTAAAGGAATCGTGTTTTTTTTTTTTTCCTGAGCAGTAGGTCTCAGCAGTGGTCTGAAAATATTCTGTAATCATATATGTGTTGTTATCTAGACCTTGTGTTCCACAGACAGAGTAGACAGCATAATTCTTAAGGGTCCTAGGATTATCAGAATGGTATATAAGCATTGATTTCAACTTAAAGTCACCAGTTGCATTGGTTTCTAACAAGAGTCAGCTGGTTCTTTGAAGCTTTGAAGCCAAGCATTGACTTCACCTTTCTTGACTATGAAAATCTTAGATGGCATCTTCTTCCACTAATGTAAGACTGTTTGTCTATATTGAAAATCTGTTTTGTGTGGCCACCTTCATTAATTATCTTAGATCTTCTGGAAAATTTCTGCCACTTTCACATCAGCATTTGCTGCTTCACCTTAGTCTTTGAAGTTATAGAGATAGAATCTATCCTTAAACCTCATGAGCCAACCTCTGCCAGCTTCAAACTCTCCTGTGGGTTCTTCATTTCTGTCAACCTTCATACAATAGAGAGAGTTAGGACTTTGCTGTGGATTAGACTTTGATTGAAGGGCATGTTGTGGTTGGTTTGACTTTCATTCTAGACCACTAATGCAGTCCATGGGATTGCAAAGAGTTGGAAATGACTGAGCGACTGAACTGAACTGAATACTTTCTCCACATCAGCAAAAAGTTTTGCTTTCATGTCATCCAAATGTTCATTGGAATAACACTTTTACTTTCCTTCAAGTATGTTTTATTTGCATTCATAACTTGGCTTCTGTTTGCAACAAGAGGCCTAGCTTTCAGCCTATCTTGGCCTTTGACATAGCTCCTCACTAACCTTAATTATTTCTAGCTTTTGATTGAAAGTGAGAAGTTTGAAACTTTTTCTAGTTGAACACTTAGAGGCCATTGTAGGGAAATTAATTGGCCTAATTTCAGTGTTGTTGTGTCTCAGGGAGTGGGGAGGCTAGGGGAGAGGAAGAGAGATAGGGAATAGCTTGTTGATGGAGCAGTCAGAACTCACATATGAAACTTATCTATTGTTTGCTGTGTTATAAGAATGTGGTTCATAGTTCCCCAAAACAATTACAGCAGTCACATCAAAGATCACTGATCACAGATAACCATAACAAATATAATAATGAAAAAGTTTGAAATAGTATTGAATTACTAAAATGTGACACAGAGACAAGAAATTAGCAAATGCCATTGGAAAAATGGTGCAGATGGACTTGCTGTTGCAGGGTTGCCACAATAAAATGAGGGATTCTTATATAAGTGCTTTGTGAACACATTTTTCTCCTTGGAGATTAAAGTTTATTTGGGGGATCAGTACACATGAAAAAGACATTAAAATAACACATTGAATTGAAGAATTATTGTTCAAAACATGAATATTTGGTTTAGATCATAAATTTAAAAAGAAATAGGATTGTGGAAGTGTCAAGAAATGTTTCATTGAAGGGAAGAATTTTAAGGTGGATGTTGTAGGACTAAACAGGAAATAGTTCAGATGTTTAGGAGAGTATCAGATAAATTAAATCAGGTGCAGCATGAGTACAGATTCTGAGGCACAGTGAAACAAACTCTAAATTCCACAACCCACGAAGTAGAATAGGGAAGTAGTCTGGATGGTCTAGATGGGACCAGTATCATCGCAAATAGGTGGTTCTAGTGGTAAAGAATCTGACTGCCACTGCAGGAGACACAAGAAGCACGAGTTCAATCCCTGGGTTGGGAAGATCCTCTGGAGGAGGGCATGGAAACCCTCTCCAGTATTCTTGCCTGGAAAATTCCATGGGCAGAGGAGCCTGGTGGGCTACGGTCCGTGGCATTGCAAAGAGTCAGACATGACTGAATCACTGAGCACACACAGCAAACCTCTGGAAAATATAGGGAGATAGTTTGGATGGTCCAGATGGGATCAGTATCATCATAAGTTTTCACATTAGCCTAGATGTTCCAGGTGGGCCTGATATCATCACAAGTGTTCTTTTATTATTTTTTTTTTTTGCCTTTTTCCATTTATTTATTTATTTTTTTATTTTAAATTTTATTTTATTTTTAAACTTTACAAATTGTATTAGTTTTGCCTTCTCCCACCTCAGCATGTCACTCTGACTTCCCTTCTGCCTCTGTCTTCCACTTTTAAGAACACTTGTTGTGTTGTTCGCTAAACACAAGTGTTCTTAAAAGTGGAAGACAGAGGCAGAAGGGAAGTCAGAGTGACATGCTGAGGTGGGAGAAGGACTTAGTTTGCTCTTGCACAAGCTAATGAATATACATGAATTCTAGAAGCTGAAAATGGCAAGGAAACTTTCTTCCATAGAGCCTCCCAAAAGGAACACAACTTTTGGACACATTGATTTTAGTCCAGTGAGAGCCCAGATTGATTTTGCCTGGAAAGAGATGAGTACTTTAATTTGCACATTTCATTTTTTTTCAACCAAGAAAGTTTCTATTTTCCTGTTCCTTTATTCCCATCATTAGTGTCCCTTCTGTTGTCTGGGTACTATCTTTCCATTTTTATTTTTAAAAATCTTTTCTCACACATTCTAAGAAAGGTTCTCAATTTTTACTTCCACATCTCTAATTTTATTTATTTTCCATGGAGTCAATTACATTTAGTTGCTACATTTTATATTTCCGTGTAGAACTTGATCACTTTTCCTCTGCCCTGTTTTCTTTTCTAGCATATTCTCTTCTGTCTTCTGGATCTTTTAGTAAGTTATTTTTAGAGGTGTTCATTTCCTTACCCATCATAGGACAATGTTTGTTATGATTGACTTTTTATTGATAGACTCCTAACCCCCTATCTGTTCCCCTCTCTGCTTATTTTTCCTTTCTACCCACTGGAACTTAAATAATAAGAGACCTATTCAGTTGTAATATTTTCCAATAAGATGAATTCATGAACTATGCTTAACCAGCTATCTAAGAGGTAACATGGAAAAGCAGAGAATGTATGATCCAGTATGTGACTATTGGGTTTGGACAATTAGCTTTTTAAAAGAGAGACAGATGCGATGAGTGGAGAAGAAAGACTTCATATGGAGATGAAATTTAAGTTGTTCATTGAAGGGCTAAGTTGAAAATGGTGCAGATATTCACAGCTGAATCAGATAATATAGATGTCTGATTCTCTATGAATTAAAGTACTGAATATCCTTCTGAATTTCAGTTAGAACTTATTCAATCCTGCTCATTTCTATACTTCCTTTCATATTTTCCATCTACTTATCTCTCCAAGCCACATGTAGGTAATTTCTTCAAATTTCTTACTGTTTGAACCATCCACTGGTTTTTTTTAATTTAAATTTTTAATTTATTTTAATTTAAATAATAAATTAAAACTGTTTCTAAAAAATTTACTGGATTCTTTTTCAAGACTGCCTGGTTACTTTTGGTGATATTGATAGCTTATTTTTGTGATTACATTTTTTATTTTGTAAATGTTTTATTCCTATAATTTTGTAAATTTTATTCTGATATGTAAATACATAAAGTTTCTGGAGATTATTTTAACAGATACTTGCCCATCTGACTTGTTTTCTTGTTGGTTTGATGAATTTTAATTGTGAGTTCATGTTTGTTTGAAACTGATCTGTGAACATCCTGGGGGTTAACTTTAGGATATTTTCCTCAGGAGGGGATGTGTGTTCCTTCTTGCTGGGATATGGGGGCACAGGCAATTTAAGGCCACTTCAGTCTCCTTCTTGTACCCCTGGATTAATGGGAGAGTCTCAGGTTGAATTCCCATTGTTGATACATGCCTAAGAATAGTCTTTAGGATTTTAGGGTTGGAGGATTAGTTTACACAGTTTATACTAGTTTATAATTAGGCATATTGTCTTTGTAGTAACTTTTGCACAGTTACTTGTAAACTTTTTTTCCCTTGATATTTTGCATTTCCTTTATGGTGTATTTGGATGTGAATTTACTTTTCTCCTTCTGCTTGGTTCTTGAAACACAATTTTGAATGAAATAGTCTTTGATTCTTGTAATTACTTCTTTACTATCACTTTGAATATTGCTTCTCTGCCCACAGCTTTCCTTCTCTTCTGAAATTTCTATTTGGAGCCTCTCTCAGTGATCCTGATTCTGGTAAATTACTCTGGTCTGCTCACACTCTCTATATCTGTTTCATCTCTTGCTAGGCCTTCTAAACTTTATCATGTCTAATAATATTTTTATTTCACTGACCATTTTTTCCCTTTGAAAATATCTTTTCATTTCCTTCCCTACTTGCTTTCTTTCCCCATTTTAACTTTTTTTAAAAATGGAATATATTCCTTTGTTTTTTTGAGCATCCTGAGGCTATCAAGTTCCAAGCCTTTTACAGACTGTTTTGTAAAATCGTGTAGTGAGGCCCTGTTCCTATGTTTCAACACTGTGTTTGGTTTTGTTTTGTTTTAACCTTTGTGGCACATTTTTCCTACTCCTTCTCATTTTCTCTTATTCCCTGTGTTGCTAGCCTAGAATCTTTTTTTTTTTTTTTTTATTGTCATTTCAGGGCTCCTTGTATCATGTGATAAGATATTTCAGATCTAGTCACAGAATCAGCAGGTGGCTTGATTTGTTTCCTGATCTTTAGAATTCTGTGACTTCTTCATCCCACAGCTTGCTCAAAACCAAAGCCACAGTTTTTATTTTGCTCCCTTTTTGAAGACTGTGTTTATATGGCACTTCCAGCTTCTATCCCCAGACAATGAGGCAGGCTGAGGTTCCCCTTTTCATAGGGAGTATTTTAACCTTCTTAAATGATAGGGGCTGAACTTGGAGCAGTCACTGTGGCCAGAACTCAGTAGGGTTAGGGTCTCCTTGTTTTTATTGCTTTTTGTTTTTGTTCTGCTTTCCCTAGAAAGAGGTGTTTGTCTATCTCTTTTCTTTATTTTAATACTCTATTTCTCTGTGTTTGGAATACAGATGGCTTATTCAAGTGTGAATTTATACCATTTCGACCAGAACTCTTACCTTTGTTTTAGAAGCTGTTTATAGACTATCAGTATTTACCTTCAGTATTTGGTTTGGTTTACATGCATTTGAGAATAAAGTTATATCTTTTTTGGTGCAGACATACACCAAATACTATGTTGACTTGATGTGCCTGATGCCTGTTGGGGTCTTTCCTAGATTTGCTAAAGCTTTGATTTCTCGGTTCATTTCTAAGTATCATAGATCAAGATGCCAAAGATAAATCTTCTTTCTGGCCTAACAGTGATTTTGTTTTTTAGAGGGTTGTGGGGGTTCTAAACAATTTGCTATTCTTTTGTTGTCATTTTGTTAGTAATACTTTCTATCCCTCCCCTACCAAATAAGTCAAAAGAAAGGAATTGATTTGCTTTTAGTTTATATGATCATCTTGGATTATCTGAGTCAATCTCACTTAGTGAGAGTTGTGCTTTCAATAGCTGTCTCTCTGTTGGACTAATTACAGCCACGCAAATCTATGGCTAGAATGACGGGAACAAGCCAGGTTTAACCACATTTCAGCATTCAGGGTGATCCCCTTTTCTTACTTCTGTGAACTATCCTGCAGAACCCTACCCCGAACTCTGCAGAAGACACTTAGGTTATGCTATGTCTTTGCCCTTCAGCCACCAGGAGGTGTATTCTGCCTTTCCAACTGGTCTACTATCTTGGAAGCTTAGTGGTTCACCTCCGGTCTACACATTGCAACCATAACGATTTTCCTGTTAGAAAGGGTTCAACACTTTCTTTTCTGCTGCATAAATTATTGTCCTTTCCTATGATGCTAATTTACTTTGTGAGTTACAGGGTCTTTTGTCTCCATGCTTAAGCAGGTTTCTTTGTAATGTCCTTCTTGACAACATCTTATCTGGGATGAGTGCCAGAGAGTAGAAGAGGGGTCAGGATGGGGAGTCCAATAACAGTATCATTAACATTATTATTACAACAGCAACAGACTAAACCTTTTAGAGGTTTGTCAGTGTTGTCCCTGCATCACTTTTATCTCCTCCATTCATCTCAGTCTTCTTTGATCCTCACAATAGCTCTGAGTCAGGAGGGGACCACTATTTTCTCCATGTTACAGATGAAGGTCCTGGAGCTCACAGAGGAGAAGTGACTTGTTGAAATCAGAGCTAGTAAGTGTCAAAACAGGAACTGTGATTTTCCTAGCAATATTTGTTGAGATTCAAACTGCCCAACATGGAGCGCGTTTACATGATAGCAGGGATTCTACAATAGCAAAGACGTAATTTAAAAATGGGTTATTTTCCTATTTCCTGAGCCTTTTTATATCTGTTTGCAAATGGACACGTGTCTGCAAATAGGCATATGTATCTCCTTTAAGTCTTTCTGCTTTGGTGGTCCTTGATTTTGATCAGAAGCGGGAGTGAAAGACAATGTGTATTAAGTATACTTCTGCCATTTACATTGTTTGAGAGAGGCTATTATATTTGGAAATTCTTTCTAACAAAATTATGTATCAACTAACTACTTGTATGAAGAACCTGTGAAAACAACTTTTGGCAGGTAAATGTGTACCCTGCTGGTAAACTCTACCTATTCACCTAGAATTATTTTACATCCTTAAATGAATGTCTTTTTGGTAAGCCCTTAAGTTCCCTAGACTTCCCTGGTGGCTCAGACGGTAAAGTGTCTATCTACAATGTGGGAGACCTGGGTTCGATCCCTGGGTTGGGAAGATCCTCTGGAAAAGGAAATGGCAATCCACTCCAGGACTGTTGCCTGGAAAATCCCATGGACAGAGGAGCCTGGTAGGCTTATAGACATGGGGTCGCAAAGAGTTGGACACAACTGAATGACTCTTAAGTTCCTTGAGAATTACTGTTTCTGTCCTAAAAAGAGCTAGTAGTAAAAAGCAGTGACCTATTAAGCCATGAAAAGACATGGAGGAACCTTAAATGAATGCTGCTATGTGAAGGACACAAGTCTGAAAGGGCTACATAATGTATGATTCGAACTATGCAGCATTGTGGAAAAGCAAAACTATAGAGACAGTGAAAAGGTCAGTGGTTGGCAGGGGTTCACCTGCCAGCCCAGGGAGGAGGAGGCAGAGGAAGGGAACAGGTGAAGCCCAGGGAATATTTAGGGCCTGGAGACTACTTCTGTATGACACAGTAATGGTGGATACATGACACTGCCTGTCTTAGAACTGATAGAACTATACAACACACAGAGTGGACTTTATTGTAAACTATGGACTTTGGCTAATTATATATCAATATTGTTTTTCAACTGTTATAGATGTCCCACATGAATGCAAGGTAATAATAGGGGAAACTATGTGTTTTGAGGGAAGGAGAGAAGGTGTATGGAAATTCCCTATGCTTAATGTTTCTATAAATATAAAACTGCTCAAAAAAGCCTATTAACTAAAAAAAGGTGATGTTCCTTGTTATGCATGGTACATATGGAGAAGCTAGAAGTTCTAGGAGGCTCTTCTCTGCAAAGGGTGTCCATCCCTTAGGGATATGACATACAAGTCTCTCTATGTATATGTTTATCAAGGTTACAAAGCTTTGTGTTGGGACCTTCTTTGTCCATTTCTCTAAACCTTCTGAACAGTTTCCTTTTCTTAAATCTGAAATTTCTCTAATCTTGGTCTTGGCTGAAGGGTAAATTTTTAAGGGAATGTGAGATTCAATGTTTTCAAATATGAGTTACGAGAGTGAGAGAATAATAAAAAACACTGAAGTTATTTTCTTGTATTTAGCCCATAGGCATTTTAGCACTCATAATTCATAAACAACTGCAGCTAAAATCCAGTTTTGCAGGGTGCAAGTCCCTTAGAAAGACTACAGTTTAAAAAAGATTACCCCCTCTGGAGCATGTTTGGTTTGATTCTTTGGTATCAGAAACTTCTTTTAGATTCAGTAACTATAGCTGTGAAAGAAAAGAGACTATTTTCAAAATTTATGTGAATTAAAATACAAGAAATGGCATGTTTTATATCCAGTTTGATATATTTCATCTGTACTAAAGACACTTTTGGCAGAAGAAAATAATACTAGAAAATATATGCCTTTATGCATCTTTATTTCTTATGTCATATTTAGTCTCTTTTAATTTGAACCAATAGATACACTAAAATTCTCTAGCAGCACAATGTTGCATAAGGTGATGGTCAGCATTAGTCAACAAAGAAAAGAATGAAGCTTTCCTAGCATAGCATTGCACATAAGCAAGCCTCCAAAATGGTTGGTTTCATTGATCAATAACCAGTGTGGTTGTAGGAATATAGGGATTTTGAAAGCAATATCTGAGAGATTGACTCTATTACTAAGTAAGGGCCAAAGCTCCAGAGTGTTTTTAACTAAGCAATTTCATTGATGAAAACTGGCTAATCTTTGTTTATTGGAATTTATTTTTATAATTTTTGCAAGGACATGATCTCTTGGCCAAAGGAATTACCCCTTGTTAGAGGTTGGACAGACTATGGCTCATGAATTAAATCTGGCCCACAGTCTGCTTTGTGTATACCAAAGGCCTTTTTTTGCACATCCCACAAGCTAAGAATAGATTTTGAAATTTTAAAGGGTTAAAAAATTGCACAAAAACTGTTAAATGACCCAGAAAGCCTAAAATATTTTCATCTGGCCTTTGAACTGACTTGCCAGCCTCTAGCTTAGAAAATAGAAACTTACAGGTTCAGTCCTTGCTTCCTATAACTAGATTAATTTAATTAGCTCTTATCTCTATTCCTTCCACACAAATGGCAGAGATAATTTACTTGAAGCTTTTTAAAAACTCTTCTATTTAGTGTGTTCCTATTGCTCATATTACTAATGAAGTCTGAGTTGGCCAATTAATTAGCCATCCTCTTCTCAATTCACATCCTGCACAAATCTTAACTAAGACAAAGGATGGTAGCTGAAGGTCAAATATCACCTTCATCACTGCTGACATCTACTTTTGAGGGTGTAGCAGTCAGCAGTGTGGCTAGGGCCAGACTCTCCATGTGAAGAGTGCAGGACAGCATGGAGCCCTGTAGGCAGCTTCTTGAAGGATCAGATCAGTTCAGTCCCTCAGTCGTGTCCGACTCTTTGCTACCCCATGAATCGCAGCACGCCAGGCCTCCCTGTCCATCACCAACTCCCGGAGTTCACCCAAACTCATGTCCATCGAGTCAGTGATGCCATCCAGCCATCTCATCCTCTGTCGTCCCCTTCTCCTCCTGCCCCCAATCCCTCCCAGCATCAGAGTCTTTGCCAATGAGTCAACTCTTCACATGAGGTGGCCAAAGTACTGGAGTTTCAGCTTTAGCATCATTCCTTCCAAAGAAATCCCAGGGCTGATCTCCTTCAGAATGGACTGGTTGGATCTCCTTGTTGTCCAAGGGACTCTCAAGAGTCTTCTCCAACACCACAGTTCAAAAGCATCAATTCTTTGGCGCTCAGCCTACTTCACAGTCCAACTCTCACATCCATACATGACCACAGGAAAAACCATAGCCTTGAAGAAAGGGGGATAAAAAAGACAGAGTTGCACTGAGAATTCCCAATTAATTCTTAAGTTTACCTATCTCAGAGGGCAATATTCCTCCAAAAAGAAGAAAATGAATAAATGAGTAGAGAGAAACCAGTGGTCAAATGCATGCCTAAGATTCATGTTGAGAAAATCTCAGGGGTAAGAACAAAGTACTTCTCCCAAAAGTGTTGTTGTTGTTCAGTTGCTAAGTCGTGCCTAACTCCTTATGACCTCACTGTAGCATGCCAGGCTCCTCTGCCTTCTAGTGTCTCCCGCATGAATCCTCCAATTCATGTCTGTTGAGTTGGTAACTATCTCATCCTCTGTGGCACCCTTTTCCTTTTGCCTTCAATCTTTCTGAGCATCAAAGTCTTTTCCAGTGAGTTGACTCTTCACATCTGGTGGCCAAAGGAGTGGAGCTTCTGATTCAGCAGCAGTCCTTCCAATGAATATTCAGGGTTGATTTCCTTCAGAATTGACTAGTTTGATCTCCTTGTAGTTGCAAGGGACTCTCAAGAGTCTTCTCCAGCACCACAATTCAAAAGCATAAATCCTTCTGTGGTCAGCCTTCTTTATGGTCCAACTCTCACATCTGTACATGACTGCTGGGAAAACTATAGGTTTGATTGTACAGACCTTTGTTGCCAAAGTGATGTCTCTGCTTTTTAATATGCTGTCTAAGTTTGTCATAGCTTTCCTTCCAAAGAGTAAGTGTCTTTTCATTTCATGGCTGTAATCACTGTCCACAGTGATTGTGGAGCCCAAGAAAATAAAATCTGTCACTGCTTCCAATTTTTCCCCTTCTATTGATTTTAGGTTAATGTTGAGTTTCAAACCAACATTTTTACTCTTCTCTTTCACCCTCATCAAGAGGCTCTTTAGTTCCTCTTCACTTTATGCCATTAGAGTGGTATCTGCATATCTGAGGTTGTTGATATTTCTCCTGACAATCTTGATTTCAGCTTGTGATTCATCCAGCTTGGTGTTTTACATGATGTACTCTGCATACAAGTTAAATAAGCAGGGTGAAAATATATAGCCTTATCATACTCCTTTTCCAATTTTGAACCAGTCAGTTTTTCCATATCTGGTTCTAACTGTTGCTTCTTGACCCACCTACAGGTTTGTCAAGAGATAGGGAAGGTGCTCTGGTATTCCCATTTCTTTAAGAATTTTTTACAGTTTGTTGTGATCGCCCTGGTCAAAGGCTTTAGCATAGTAAATGAAGCAGAAGTAGATGTTTTTCTGGAATTTTCTTGCTTTATCCATGTTCCAAAGAATGTTGGAGATTTGATCTCTGTTTCCTCTGCCTTATCATAATCCCTCTTGTACACCTGGAAGTTCTTGGTTCACATACTGCTGAAGCCTTGGTGGAAGGATTTTGAACATAACCTTACTAGCCTGTGAAATGAGTGCATTTGTACAGTAGTTTGAACATTCTTTGGCATCGCGCTTCTTTGGAACTGAAATGAAAACTGACCTTTTCCTGAACATAGTCTGCAAGGCATATCATTCTTCCCTTTTTTTGCCCCAGTTTGTCTCTCCAGTTTAATCTCTTATTATTTTCCTTTACTTTAGTATACATAACTATATTAAATGACTTGTTACAGCTGGTTTCTATATCTTGACTATTGTAATACCCCAGTTAGTGATGTCCTTTTCCTGCAATCTGCATCCATCCTTTGTATAAAACCCTATCTTTGTATAAAACCCTGGAAGAACCAGGGACTATTTGCTGTTTAAATAGCATAACAGTTTGCTCTATTCTCTTTATTCTACTGTATATCTTTCCATTTCTTAAAATTTCATGTTAATATGGTAGCACGTTTGCATGTTTTGATAGCACCCATAGATTAAGGATTGGTGGTTTTTTTACCCACCATTTATCCAGCATTTATTATGTGCTAGGTACAATGCTGTGTGCTTTTAACACATTCTCATTTAATTTTCACTGTAGTCCTAATGCAGTAGATTGTAAATAGGTCACACATTTTGAAATACAGTATACTGTGCAAAATTGAGGACATGGTTAGTAAGGTCATGGATCAGTTTCCTAAAATGTTTAAATACTTCTTATACAGGGTCTTGGAAAAGACCCTGATGCTGGGAAAGAATGAAGGCCAGAGGAGAATGGGATGACAGGGGATGAGATGGTTGGATGGAATCACCAACTCGATGGACATGAGTTTGAGAAAGCTCTGGGTGTTGGTGATGGACAGGGAAGCCTGGCATGCTGCAGTCCATGGGGTCATAAACAGTCGGACATGACCGAGAGACTGAACTGAACTGAACTTTACTTTTAAACAAATTTTATTTTACATTGGAATACAGTGGATTTTAATGTTGTGATAGATTCAGGTGTACAGCAATGTGATTCAGTTATATGTATACATATAAGTATTCTTTCTCAAATTCTTTTCCCGTTTAGGTTATTATATGTGTACTTAATTTTCTTAGTAAATTTCAAAGTTCTCAAGGAAAGGGGTAGTGACTCCTCCTATTTTATGGTTTCCATCACATTTGTTGTATTGCTCTGAAGAAAAATGGATGTTCACTATATTTCTATCTTCAGTGCAATAAAATTAATAATCAGAATAAAAGTAAAAGTTATTTTTAATAAGTTCTACAAACCATCTGGTAGTAGAACTTATTATGGTGTAGCAGAATGGTGTAGCAGAAGACAGGAATAAATCTTGAAAATAAAATCAGTAAAAGCTGTGTATATATTTCTTCTTTAGCTTGTTAATATGCAAAATATCAAATGTAAATATAGAGAGAATTAAAAAATTATCCCTGTAATCTGCCATTAAACTTCAATTCTTATCAACTGATGGTCAATTTTTTTGACCATCTATACCCTACCCAGCAATCTTGATTCCAGCTTGTACTTCATCCAGCTTGTCATTTCATATGATGTACTCTGCATATAAGTTAAATAAGCAGCTGACAATATACAGCTTTGACGTACTCCTTTCCCAATTTTGAACCAGTCCATTGTTCCATGCCCGGTTCTGTTGCTTCTTGACCTGCATACAAGTTTATCAGGAGGCAGGTAGGTTGGTCTGGCATTCCTGTCTCTTAAAGAATTTTCCACAGTTTGTTGTGATCCACACAGTCAAAAGCTTTAGCGTAGTCAGTGAAGCAGAAGTAGATACTTTTTCTGGAATTCTCTTGCTTTTTCTATAATTCAGTGGATGTTGGCAATTTTTTCTAAATCCAGCTGGTACTTCTGGAAGTTCTCAGTTCATGTATTGTTGAACATTGGAGAAGAAAATGGCAACCTACTCCAGTATTCTTTCCTGGAAAATTCCATGGACAGAGGAACCTGGGGGCTAGTCTATGTGGTCGCAAAGAGTTGACCATGACTGAGCACATCAGCACATTGTTGAACATCACCCTGATGGAAAAAAGCAAAGAGGAACTAAAAATCCTCTTGATGAAGATGAAAGAGGAGAGTGAAAAAGCATCAGTGACTCAATGGACATGAGTTTGGGCAAACTCCAGGAGGTAGTGAAGGAAGGGAAACCTGGCCTGCTGCAGTCCATGGGGTTGCAAAAGAGTTATACGCAACCAAGCACCTGAACTTCCCTGGTGGCTCAGAGGTTAAAGCATCTGCCTGCAGTATGGCAGACCTGGGTTCGATCCCTGGGTTGGGAAGATCCCCTGGAGAAGGAAATGGCAACCCACTCTAGTATTCTTGCCTGGAAAATCCCATGGACAGAGGAGCCTGGTGGACTATAGTCCATGGGGTAGCAAAGAGTCGACCACGACTGAGCGACTTCACTTTCACTTTCACTTTCACTTTCACTTTCAAGCACCTGAACAACAACAATACCCCACCTGTCCTGGATCAATTTGAAGAAAGTTTTAGACATCATAATGAGTTTCTGTGAATATTCAACATATCTTTTTAGAAGATGAGGGATTTTTTTAAATTGAAGCATCATTAATTTACAATATTGTGTCAGTACAGGAAAGTGAGTTAGTTATATAATTTTAGATTATATTCTATTATAGATGGGACTTGCCTGGTGGGTGGCTTATTGGTACAGAATCCACCTGCAAAGCAGGAGACGTGGATTTGATCCCTGGGTCGAGAAGATCCCCTGGAGAAGAAATGACAACCCACTCCAGTATTCTGGCCTGGAAAAATCCTATGGACAGAGAAGCCTGTCAAGCCTGACAGTCCATGGGGTGGGTCACAAAAGTCAGACATGACTTAGTGACTACACCACTACCACCACCATTATATATTATTATAGTATATTGAATAAAATTCCCTGTGTTATACAATAAGTCCTTTTGCTTATCTCTTTACGTATAACAGTTTGTATCTGGAGTCCCATACTGCTAATCAGTCCTTCCCTTCCTCCTTCCTTCTCCCTTTGGTAACTATAAGTTTGTTTTCTATATCTGTGTTTCTATTTTTGTAAATAAATATTTGTGTTTCTATTTTGTAAATGTTATTTTTCATTATTTTTAGATTCTGCATACTACAGTGTTTTCCTTTTTCTGTCTTACTTCACTAGGTCCATTTATGTTGCTGCAAATGTCAATATTCCATTTTTTTTATGGCTGAATAATAATATTCCATTGTATATATATTATCATCTTAAACCAATCGTCTGTTGAGGGGCACTTGGATTATTTTCATGTCTTTGCTATTGTAAATAGTGCTGCTATGAACACTGGAGTGCATGTATCTTTTTGAATTAGAGTTTTCTTTTTTTTCTTGGATGTATACCCAGGAGTGGAATTGCATATGGTAGTTCTATTTTTAGGTTTTTAAGGAACCTCTATATTGTTTTCCATGTTGGCTGTGCTAATTTTCAATTACCATCAACAGTGTAAGAGGTTTCTTTTCTTCTCATCCAGATGAGGGCTCATTTTTAAAACAAAATGACAATTGCGTTATTGTCCAAAAATTCAGCAGGTCTTCAGTATCATCGATTGTCTTCAGTATCATCAATCATCAGTTAATGATTGAGTTTCCCTAGTTGTGCACAATTTATTTCAAGGTTAGTTTGCTTCAGGATCTGAATAAAATCAGTACAGTGTAATTGACTTACACATTGCTCATTGATGTTGTTTAGTCGCTAAGTCATGGTCCAACTCTTTTGTGACCACATAGACTGCAGCCCGCCAGGATCCTCTGTCCATGGGATTTCCCAGGCAAGAATGGTGGAGTGGAAATACTGGAAAGTTGTCCTTTGCTTCTCCAGAGTATCTTCCTGACCCCAGGATCGAACTTGAGTCTCCTGTATTGAAGGCAGATTCTTTACCATCTGAGTCACCTGGGAAGCCCTTAAATCACTTTTTATTAATAAATTATGCTCTCTCTTCTCTCTCTCTCCTTGCAATTTTTTCTTCTGAAGAAGCTGGGTCATGTGATTTTGGATTCTATCCTGTAAACTTTGCTAGCTTCATCCCATTATCTATATCCTTTACCATGTTTCTTTGTTCCTTGTATTTTTGTAATTTGACAGTTATATCTAGAGGCTTATCAGATTCAGGTTCAAACATTTTTATCAATAGTGTTTAAGTGATATTATGTCCTTCTATCAAGAATTTAAGTTGCTAAGTCACTTCAGTTGTGTCTGACTCTGTGTGACCCCATAGATGGCAGCCCACCAGGCTCCCCCGTCCCTGGGATTCTCCAGGCAAGAACACTGGAGTGGGTTGCCATTTCCTTCTGCAATGCATGAAAGTGAAAAGTGAAAGTGAAGTCGCTTCAGTCGTGTCCGACCCTCAGCGACCCCATGGACTGCAGCCTTCCAGGCTCCTCCGTCCATGGGATTTTCCAGGCAGGAGTACTGGAGTGGGGTGCCATTGCCTTCTCTGTTTTGTGATGTTAGCAGATGGTAATCATTGCTGAAATCCATTAACTCATTAGGGATTATAAAATGGTGGTATTCTCATATACCATTCCTTCCTTATTTGTGGAAATATTTCTGTAAAGAGAATCAACAGTACATTATATATAAGCTACTCTGAAATATATTTATCTACTCTGAGGTAAACACTTAATGCGCTCTTTTGACTTAATATTTTTCTAAACAATGAATTATTTCCCTTCTCCAGTGGATCTTCCTGACCCAGAAAGTGAACCAGGGTCTCCTTCCTTGCAGGTGGATTCTTTACCAACTGAGCTATCAGGGAAGCCATTTCTATCCTTTATCATGCCTATCCTTGCATGACATGTTCCCTTGATATCTCCAGTTTCCTTGAAGAGATCTCTTGTCTTTTCCATTCTATTGTTTTCCTCTATTTCTTTGCATGATTCCTTTAAGAAAGCCTTCTTATCTCTCCTTGCTATTTTTTGGAATTCTGTGTTCAGTTGGGTATCTTTCCCTTTCTCCCTTGCCTTTTGATTCTCTTCTTTCCACAGCTATTTGTAAGCCCTCCTTAGACAACCACTTTGCCTTCTTACATTTATTTTTCTTTGGGATGGTTTGGATCACTTAATGCCTCCTATATGATGGTACTAATCTCCATCAATAGTTCTTCAGGCACTCTGTCTACCAGACCTCTACTATATAATCATAAGGGATTTGATTTAGGTCATACCTGAATGGTCTAGTGGTTTTCCCTACTTTATTCCATTTCAGCCTGAATGTTGCAATAAGGACCTCATGATTTGAGCCAGTCAGCCAATTCTAACAACTGGATAACCCTCAGTTCAGTTCAGTGGCTCAGTCATGTCTGAATTTTTGCGACCCCATTGACTGCAGCATGCCAGGCCTCCCTGTCCGTCACCAACTCCCTGGGTTTACTCAAACTCATACCCATTGATTCAGTAATGCCATCCAACGATCTCATCTTCTGTCATCCCCTTCTTCTCCCACCTTCAATCTTTCCCAGCATCAGGGTATTTTCAAAAGAGTCATCTGTTTGCATCAGGTGGCCAAAGTATTGGAGTTTCGGCTTCAACATCAGTCCTTCTAATGAATATTTAAGACTGATTTCCTTTAGGATGGACTGGTTGGATCTCCTTGCAGTCCAAGGGACTCTCAAGAGTCTTGTCCAACACCACAGTTCAAAGGCATCAATTCGTTGGCACTCAGCTTTTTTTATAGTCCAACTCACACATCCATACACGACTACTGGAAAAACCATTGCCTTGACTAGACAGACCTTTGTTGGCAAAGTAATGTCTCTTCTTTTTAACATGCTGTCTAGCTTGGTCATAAAATTTCTGCCAAGGAGTAAGCATCTTTTAATTTCATGGCTGCAGTCACCATCTGCAGTGTTTTTGGAGCCACAAAATATAGTCTGTCACTGTTTTAACTGTTTTTCCATTTATTTGCCATGAAGTGATGGGACCAGATGCCATGATCTTTGTTTTCTGAATGTTGAGTTTTAAGCCAACTTTTTCACTCTCCTCTTTCACTTTCATGAAGAAGCTCTTTAGTTTTTACTTTCTGCCATAAGGGTGGTGTCATCTGCATATCTGAGGTTATTGATATTTCTCCTGGCAATCTTGATTCCAGCTTGTGTTTCTTCCAGTCCAGTGTTTTTCATGATGTACTCTGCATATAAGTTAAATAAGCACAGTGACAATATACAGCTTTGACATTCTCCTTTTCCTATTTGGAACCAGTATGTTGTTCCATGTCCAATTCTAACTGTTGCTTCCTGACCTGCATACAGATTTCTCAAGAGCTCAGGTGGTGTGGTATTCCCATCTTTTTTAGAATTTTCCACAGTTTATTGTGATCCACAGTCAAAGGCTTTGGCATAGTCAATAAAGCAGAAATAGATGTTTTTCTGGAACTCTCTTGCTTTTTCTACTATCCAGTGGATGTTGACAATTTGATCTCTGGTTCCTCTGCCTTTTCTAAAAGCAGCTTGAACGTCTGGAAGTTCACAGTTCACGTATTGTTGAAGTCTGTCTTGGAGAATTTTGAGCATTGCTTTATTAGTGTGTGAAATGAATGCAATTGTGTGGTAGTTAGAATATTCTTTGGCATTGCCTTTCTTTGGAATTGGAATGAAAACTGACTTTTTCCAGTCCTGTGGCCACTGCTGAGTTTTCCAAATTTGCTGATATATTGAGTGCAGCACTTTCACAGCATCATCTTTCAGGATTTGAAATAGCTCAACTAGAATTCCATCACCTCCACTAGCTTTGTTTGCAGTGATGCTTCCTAAGGCCCATTTGACTTCACATTCCAGGATGTCTGACTCTAGGTGAGAGATCACACCATTGTGATTATCTGGGTTGTGAAGATCTTTTTTTTACAGTTCTTCTGTGTATGCTTGCCACCGTTTCTTAATATCTTCTGCTTCTGTTAGGTCCATACCAAGTCTGTCCTTTATTGAGCCCATCTTTGCATGAAATGTTCCCTTGGTATCTCTAATTTTCTTAAAGAGATCTCTAGTCATTCCCATTCTATTGTTTTCCTCTATTTCTTTGTACTGATCACTGAGGAAAGCTTTCTTATCTCTCCTTGATATTCTTTGGCACTCTACATTCAAATGAGTCTATTGTTCCTTTTCTCCTTTCTTTTCACTTTTCTTCTTTTCACAGGTATTTGTAAGGCCTCCTTAGACAGCCATTTTGCTTTTTTTCATTTCTTTTTCTTGTACAATGTTACAAACCTCCATCCATAGTTCATCAAGTAGGGAAAACCTATAGACCATTCAGGTATGACCTAAATCAAATCCCTAATGATTATACAGTGGAAGTGAGAAATAGATTTAAGGGAGTAGATCAGATTGACAGAATGCCCGATGAACTATGGCTAACCCTGAGAAGGTTTAATTAGCTTTCAATTTGATTGATGTATTTATTTATGCCATTAATTTTCCTCTGATAATATTTTACCCCTATCTTACAGTCTCATGTATGTTGTATATTCATGGTTACTAATAAGAAATTCTGTGGTTTTATATTTCTCTTTTATTATTTATTTATTTTTTAATATAAATTTATTTTAATTGGAGGCTAATTACTTTATAATATTATAATGATTTTGCCATACATTGACATGAATCCGCCATGGGTATACATGTGTTCACCATCCCACCTCCCTCCCCATCCCATCCTTCTGGGTCATCCCAGTGCACCAGCCCTGAGCACCCTGTCTCATGCATCAAACCTGGACTGGTGATTCATTTCACATATGATAATATATATGTTTCAATGCCATTCTCCCAAATCATCCCACCCTCGCCTTTTCCCACAGACTCCAAAAGACTGTTCTATATATCTGTGTCTCTTTTGCTGTCTCGTGTATAGGGTTATCATTACCATTTTTCTAAATTTTATATATATGCGTTAGTATACTATATTGGTGTTTTTCTTTCTGGCTTACTTCACGCTATATAATAGGCTCCAGTTTCATCCACCTCATTAGAACTGATTCAAATGTTTTCTTTTTAATGGCTGAGTAATATTCCATTGTGTATATTTACCACAACTTTCTTATCCATTCATCTGCTGATGGACATCTAGGTTGCTTCCATGTCCTGGGTGTTATAAACACTACTGTGATGAACATTGGGGTACATGTGTCTCTTTCAATTCTTATTTCCTTGGGGTGTATGCCCAGAAGTGGGATTGCTGGGTCATAATGGCAGTTCTATTTCCAGTTTTTTTAAGGAATCTCCACACTGTTCTCCATAGTGGCTGTACTAGTTGGCTTTCATACCAGCAGTGTAAGAGGGTTCCCTTTTCTCCACACCCTCTTCAGCATTTATTGCTTGTAGACTTTTGGATAGCAGCCATTCTGACTGGCGTGAAATGGTACCTTATTGTGGTTTTGATTTGCATTTCTCTGAAAATGAGTGATGTTGAGCATTTTTTCAAGTGTTTGTTAGCCATCTGTATGTCTTTGGAGAAATGTCTGTTTAGTTCCTTGACCCATTTTTTGATTGGGTCATTTATTTTTCTGGAATAGAGCTGCAGGAGTTGCTTGTATATTTTTGAGATTAATTCTTTGTCCGTTGCTTCATTTGCTATTATTTTCTCCCATTCTGAAGGCTGTTTTTTCACCTTGCTTATAATTTCCTTTGTTGTGCATAATCTTTTAAGTTTAATTAGGTCCCATTTGTTTATTTTTGCTTTTATTTCCAATACTCTGGATGGTGGGTCATAGAGGATCCTGCTGTGATTTATGCTGGAGAGTGTTTTGCCTATATTCTCCTCTAGGAGTTTTATAGTTTCTGGTCTTACGTTTAGATCTTTAATCCATTTTGAGTTTATTTTTGTGTATGGTGTTAGAAAGTGTTCTAGTTTCATTCTTTTACAAGTGGTTGACCAGTTTTCCCAGCACCACTAGCTAAAGAGATTGTCTTTTCTCCATTGTATATTCCTGCCTGCTTTGTCAAAGATAAGGTGTCCATATGTGCGTGGATTTATCTCTGGGCTTTCTATTTTGTTCCATTGATCAATATTTCTGTCTTTGTGCCAGTACCATACTGTCTTGATGACTGTAGCTTTGTAGTAGAGCCTGAAGTCAGGCAGGTTGATTCCTACAGTTCCATTCTTCTTTCTCAAGATTGCTTTGGCTGTTCGAGGTTTTTTGTTGTTCCATACAAATTGGAAATAATTTGTTCTAGTTCTGTGGAAAATACTGTTGGTAGCTTGATAGGGATTGCATTGAATCTATAGATTGCTTTGGGTAGTATACTCATTTTAATATACTGATTCTTCCAATCCATGAACTTGGTATATTTCTCCATCTATTTATGTTCTCTTTGATTTCTTTCATCAGCGTTTTATAGTTTTCTATATATAGGTTTTTTGTTACTTTAGGTAGATATATTCCTAAGTATTTTATTCTTTTCTTTGCAATGGTGAATGGGACTGTACCCTTAATTTCTCTTTCTGTTTTATCATTGTTAGTGTATAGGAATGCAAGGGATATTTGTGTGTTAATTTTATATCCTGCAACTTTACTATATTCACTGATTAGCTCTAGTAATTTTCTGGTGGAGTCTTTAGGGTTAGGGTTAGTTCTTTCATATCATATTTTTAAATTTCAGGGGGAAAGTCTTTTTTTTTTTTAAACATTTTGGTCATAGAATGATATATTGTAACTTTGGTATTAATTGATTATTTCTTGTGACCACAAATACTGTACTTTTCTTAGTGTTTTGCTTATCCTTACAAAGAAGATATATTCTCTACTGGAGTTTGGAGTTTGATATGTATTCATTAGGTCCTCTTATTTTTGTTGTTTAGGTCTTGTCAGTCAGTTCAGTTCAGTCGCTCAGTCTTGTCTGACTCTTTGTGACCCCATGAATCGCAGCACGCCAGGCCTCCCTGTCCATCACCAATTCCTGGAGTTCACCCAGACAAATGTGCATTAAGTTGGTGATGCCATCCAGTCATCTCATCCTCTGTCATCCCTTTCTCCTCCTGCCCCCAATCCCTCCCAGCATCAGGGTCTTTTCCAATGAGTCAACTCTTCACATGAGGTGGCCAAAGTACTGGAGTTTCACCTTTAGCATCATTCCTTCCAGAGAGCACCCAGGACTGATCTCCATTAGGATGGAGTGGTTGGATCTCCTTGCAGTCCGAGGGACTCTCAAGAGTCTTCTCCAACACCACAGTTCAAACGCATCAATTTTTCAGCACTCAGATTTCTTCACAGTCCAACTCTCACATCCATACATGACCACAGGAAAAACCATAGCCTTGACTAGACAGACCTTTGTTGGCAAAGTAATGTCTCTGTTTTTTAATATGCTATCTAGGTTGGTCATAACTTTCCTTCCGAGGAGTAAGGGTCTTTTAATTTCACGGCTGCAATCACCATCTGCAGTGATTTTGGAGCCCAAAAAAATAAAGTCTGAGACTTTTCGGTGTTTCCCCATCTTTTTCCCATGAAGTGATGGGACCAGATGCCATGATCTTTGTTTTCTGAATGTTGAGCTTTAAGCCAACTTTTTCACTCTCCTCTTTCACTTTCATCAAGAGGCTTTTTAGTTCCTCTTCACTTTCTGCCATAAGGGTGGTATCATCTGCATATCTAAGGTTATTGATATTTCTCCCGGCAATCTTGATTCCAGTTTGTGCTTCCTTCAGCCCAGCGTTTCTCATGATGTACACTGCAAAGAAGTTAAATAAGCAGGGAGAAAATATACAGCCTTTAAGAACTCCTTTCCTATTTGGAACCAGTCTGTTGTTCCATGTCCAGTTCTAACTGTTGCTTCCTGACCTGTGTATAGGTTTCTCAAGAGGCAGGTCAGGTGGTCTGGTGTTCTCATCTCTTTCAGAATTTTCCAAAGTTTATTATGATCCACACAGTCAAAGGCTTTGGCATAGTCAATAAAGCAGAAATAGATATTTTTCTGGAACTCTCTTGCTTTTTTGATGATCCAGCGGATGTTGGCAATTTGAACTCTGGTTCCTCTGCCTTTTCTAAAACCAGCTTGAACATCTGGAAGTTCATGGTTCATGTATTGCTGAAGCCTGGCTTGCAGAATTTTGAGCATTACTTTACTAGCGTGTGCTATGATTGAAATTGTGTGGTAGTTTGAGCATTCTTTAGCAGTGCCTTTCTTTGGGATTGGAAGGAAAACTGACCTTTTCCAGTCCTGTGGCCACTGCTGAGTTTTCCAAATTTGCTGGCATATTTGAGTGCAGCACTTTTACAGCATCATCTTTCAGGATTTGAAATAACTCAATTGAAATTTCATCACCTCCTCTAGTTTTGTTTGTAGTGATGCTTTCTAAGGCCCACTTGACTTCACATTCCAGGATGTCTGGCTCTAGGTTGAGTGATCACACCATTTGGTTATCTGGGTCATGATAATCTTTTTTGTACAGTTCTTCTGTGTATTCTTGCCACCTCTTATTAATATCTTCTGCTGCGGTCTTGTACGTTCCTAGAAATATTTTGTCTACTTGATCTTAGATTTAGAGAGCTATATTAAATCCTAAATTTGATGGATATTTTTTACCTATTTTAAAAAATTGTCTGTAATATCTATTTTATGAAAGATTTTGCTGTGTTCCTGGGAACCAAAATTTTAATCATTGTTATGTTCTCATTGTGACTCTTCACTTCAGCATTTTAGATTCCTTTTTCTCCTTTAATGATTTTTGTTCTGAATTCTTCCTTTTCAAATATGAACATTGTGGTAACTGCATTGAGTTTATTTGCTTTTTCTTGTTACTCATTCTTCATCCTTTAAAAAATTTTTGAATATCTCCCATTTAAAAATTTAGATGTATATCTTGTGTACAGCATAGAGTTATATTTTACTAGTTTAGATAATTTGTAATATATTGGTTTTAATTTCATATTGGTTTACACATGCACGTGTATATTCCATTAAATGTCATATTTTTTTTCCCTTTGATATTTATTGGTATATCACTAACCCTAACCCTTACAAATGGTTGTGAAAAGAAGGGAAGTGAAAAGCAAAGGAGAAAAGGAAAGATATACCCATTTGAATGCAGAGTTCCAAAGAATAGCAAGGAGAGATAAGAAAGCCTTCCTCAGCGATCAATGCAAAAAATAGAGGAAAATAACAGAATGGGAAAGACTAGAGATCTCTTCAAGAAAAGTAGAGATACCAAAGGAACATTTCATGCAAAGATGGGCTTGATAAAGGATAGAAATGGTATGGACCTAACAGAAGCAGAAGATATTAAGAAGAGATGGCAAGAATACACAGAAGAACTGTACAAAAAAGATCTTCATGGCCCAGATAATCATGATGGTGTGATTATCCTGGAATGTGAAGTCAAGAGCCAGACATCCTGGAATGTGAAGTCAAGTGGGCCTTAGGAAGCATCACTATGAACAAAGCTAGTAGGGGTGATGGAATTCCAAGTTGAGCTATTTCAAATCTTGAAAGATGATGCTGTGAAAGTGCTGCACTCAAATATGCCAGCAAATTTGGAAAACTCAGCAGTGGCCACAGGACTGGAAAAGGTCAGTTTTCCTTCCAATCCCAAAGAAAGGCAATGCTAAAGAATGCTTAAACTACTGCACAGTTTCAATCATAGCACACGCTAATAAAGTAATGCTCAAAATTCTGCAAGCCAGGCTTCAGCAATACATGAACCATGAACTTCCAGATGTTCAAGCTGGTTTTAGAAAAGGCAGAGGAACCAGAGTTCAAATTGCCAACATCCGCTGGATCATCAGAAAAGCAAGAGAATTCCAGAAAAATATCTATTTCTGCTTTATTGACTATGCCAAAGCCTTTGACTGTGTGGATCATAATAAACTTTGGAAAATTCTGAAAGAGATGAGAACACCAGACCACCTGACCTGCCTCTTGAGAAACCTATACACAGGTCAGGAAGCAACAGTTAGAACTGGACATGGAACAACAGACTGGTTCCAAATAGGAAAGGAGTTCTTAAAGGCTGTATATTTTCTCCCTGCTTATTTAACTTCTTTGCAGTGTACATCATGAGAAACGCTGGGCTGAAGGAAGCACAAACTGGAATCAAGATTGCCGGGAGAAATATCAATAACCTCAGATATGCAGATGACACCACCCTTATGGCAGAAAGTGAAGAGGAACTAAAAAGCCTCTTGATGAAAGTGAAAGGAGAGTGAAAAAGTTGGGTTAAAGCTCAACATTCAGAAAACAAAGATCATGGCATCTGGTCCCATCACTTCATGGGAAATAGATGGGGAAACACTGGAAACAGTGGCTGACTTTATTTTTTTGGGCTCCAAAATCACTGCAGGTGGTGATTGCAGCCATGAAATTAAAAGACACTTACTCCTTGAAAGCAAAGTTATGACCAAGCTAGACAGCATGTTCTAAAACAGAGACATTACTTTGCCAACAAAGGTCTGTCTAGTCAAGGCTATGGTTTTTCCAGTGGTCATGTATGGATGTGAGAGCTGGACTATAAAGAAAGCTGAGCATCAAAGAATTGATGCTTTTGAACTGTGGTGTTAGAGAGGTCTTGAGAGTCCCTTGGACTGCAAGGAGATCCAACCAGTCCACCCTAAAGATCAGTCCTGGGTGTTCATTGGAAGGACTGATGCTGAAACTGAAACTCCAATACTTTGGCCATCTCATGTGAAGAGTTGACTCATTGGAAAAGACCCTGATGCTGGGAGGGGTTGAGGGCAGGAGGAAAAGGGGACGACAGAGGATGAGATGGCTGGATGGCATCACTGACTTGATGGACATTGGTTTGGGTGTACTCCGGGAGATGGTGATGTACAGGGAGGCCTGGTGTGCTGCAATTCATGGGGTCGCAAAGAGTCAGACATGACTGAATGACTGAACTGAACTGAAATCTCCTTGAGTCGGACATGACTAAGTGACTGAACTGAACTGAAATCTCCTTTCTCTTGTTTTTGGTTATACAGAAATGTTCAAATTGTTGAAATGATTAGGTGTATGCTGATACATTTTACCAGCCTAAGTTCTATCAGATAATTAGTGAATTTATTTACTTTTTGCATAATCTCTCCGTTCTTCCCTAGTTTAAGGTAGTTGCACTCTCCTGCATTGTCAGACTATCTAGCCATTACTTAACGTACAGTTTCTTTTATAGTCATCATTTAGTTTTAGTTCTTAGTGTTTCAGGTATGTGTGATATCAGCATCTGTCTTTATGTCAATGTTTGTGTGGTCATTTTGATTATCTGAAGTTTTTTCTCTAAGCTTCTTCATAAAGGGCTCTTAGCAATTGTATTCCCTGAACTCCTGTTTATTCATAACAGTGTGTGGCCTTTATCTTTGAAGACCAACTTGATTGAATATAAAGTATTTGGCTTGCAGCTAAATGAATTTCAGTAGAGCAAATACCTATGTTCCTGAGCACAACTTTCTTCTCTAAAATCAATCGCTATCATCTGATTAGGTCTTATCTTTATAGTTTTACCACCTTAGTATATGTTCCCACACATATTTTAGATTAAAAAACCCCACAATTTATAAAACTTCATAGAAATGAAACCATGCAGTATATATTCTTTTTCTGACATTTTAAAGTTTAATAACATTTTAAAGTTTAATACATCTACATCATTGTATGTGGATGTAATTCATTTTCATTGCCTATATTATTCTATGTGATTAATGTATGATAATTTATCCATTATAGTATTGATGGATATTTAGCTGATTATATTTTTGCTGCTTTAAACATGCCTGCACACATTTCTCAGGGTAGAATTAACTGGAGTAAATTTCTAGAGTCATGGAGTATATGTAACTTGATTAGATAAAAATTTTCTGAAGTGATCATATCAATTTATATAGTAGTGTGTAAGACAGACTCTTAGAATTGCAAGGAGACTTATAAAACATCTTTTTCAGTTCTTTTAAAAATGATAAAATGAATTTCTGATTGGTTAACAGTGATGGAGTTGAAATTCCATTGCTGGTTAGTAAGCAAGGGGGTGTGGATTCCTGATCTTTTAATTTCTTTCTTTTTGTCATGTTACTGTTCTTTTTGTGATGTTTTGACAATAAAGGAATAGATTGAAAGATGACTGGTACTTGTGCAAAATCTCAAGAAGTCTCAAACTTCATGCCATGCAATAACTTGTACTACACACAGCTCAAATGTGCTCTAGAGTATCACTGTTTTATAGAAATACACAATATTTATATTGTGTTAAATCTGAATCATTATGAGGCCGATTTGGTGTTGTGCATTCTAGAAATCATTATGAGGCTGATTTGGTATTGTGCATTTTATAAAGGCAGATAAATACAGAGTACATTTTAGAAAGATTTTCATTAAAATGTTACAATTGAAATTATTATGCTTAAGGGAAAGATTTTAATGGCTAAATGTTTTACACTAGGTAAAATGCCTTACCATCCAAAGATGTGGGAAAATTAGGCAAACTCCAATATGCAATGTTTGGTGTTGTCGGCTTATTTCCTATGTTATCTAAGTTACCAGTTCTTATACAGTGGATATAATGTCTGTTCTCTTATTTTCCTTTTATCATTTTGTATAATACATGTTATGCAGTAGAAAGTTTATTAATGTATTGAATGAATACTTCAATTTCCCACACAGTGTGCAAGTCTGGAATCAAAATAGTAGATGTGACTAGTGTTAGAGTTGCATTTTGTAAATATTTCGGAGGAGAATTGAAAGCCATTTAGAAGGTATCTCAGTAATTATGACTAAGATGATAAAACATGTTTTTGTACCCTCTTGCCTATTTTGTATAAAACCAGGGATTGGGAAAAAGCCATGTACTATGACTCTAGAAATCCACTTCTGCCAATTCCACCCTGAGAAACATGGGTACGAATTTTTAAGAGAGTAAAACTTTAAATATCAAGCTATTCATCAGCAATATTTAGATAAATTATTGCTATAATTCTACTTTGATCTTTATTTAGTACAAGTATATTTAATAGTGTATTCAATATGTGGAAAATTCAGAAGAAATTATTTGAAAGCATCAGGTGGCTTCTCAAAATATGTCCTTATATCTCAATGATGCTTTGAATCTAAAGTTCAATGAACTTGAAAACAGTAGGTGAATTTAACCCAAAAAACAAACATCAAAAGAGAAACCCTCCAGACTCTACAAAAAATAGGAGAATCTGATATTTGGATTTTTCTAGCTAATGAGCACATGTCATGGAATTGCTGTGGCTCTTGTCCACAGAAGCTGTAAAGAGTTACAACAAGGAAAGCACTCCCTTATCAGATCAGAAACAACAGCAGATGAAATTAGAAGCATACCTTGGCAATACTGCCAGTTGGATTCCAGCCCACAATAAAGCAAGTATTATAGTAAAGTGTATCACAAGAATTTTTAGTTTCACAGTGTATATAAAAGTTATCTTTAGGCTATATTGTAGTCTATTAAGTGTGCAATAGCATTATGCCTAAAAAATGTACATACCTTAAGTAAAAAGCACCTTATTCTAATCATCATCTGAACCTTCAGGGAATCATAATGTCTTCCCTTGATGTTGATGGCTACTGAGTGATCAAGGTGGTGAATGCTGGAGGTGGAGGTGGCTGTGGCAATTTCTTAAAATATGACAACAGTAAAGTTTACCACATTGATTGACTCCTTTCACAATTGATTTCTCTTTAGCAGGCAGTGCTGTTGGAACCCATTTTAACTAAGGGGAACTTTTTTTCAAAATGGGAGTCAATCTTCCCAAACCCTGATGCTGCTTTATCAACTAAGTCTATGTAATATTCTAAATCCTTTGCCATTTCAACAATCTTCACAGCATCCTCACCAGGAGTAGATTCCATCTCAACAAATCACTCTTTTTGCTCATCTGTGGGAAACAACTCCTCATCCATGACAGTGTTATCCTGAGGTTGCAGCAGTTCTGTTCCATCTTCAGAATTGACTGCTAATTCTAGTTATCGTGACCTTTCTACTATATCTGCAGTTACTTCCTTCACTGACGTCTTGAACCACTTCAAGTCATCTATGAAAGGTTGGAATCAACTTCTTCCAAACTCCTGTTAACGTTACATTTTGACTTCTTCCCATGAATCACAAATTTTCTTAATGGCATCTAGAATGATGAATACTTTTCAGAAGATTTTCAAATTGGTTTGCCCAGATCTATCAGAGGAACCATTATCTATGGTAGCTGTAGCCTTACAAAATATGTATTTTTAAGAATAAGACTTTCAAATCTTATTCTTTAACCCATGGGCTGCAGCATGGATGTGATGTGCAGTATGTAAACAACAAGAATCTCACTGTCCATCTCCCTCAGAGCTCTTGGGTGACCAGATGCACCACTGTCAATGAGCAGTAGTGTTTTGAAAGGAGTCTTTTTTCCTAAGCAGTAGGTTTCAACAGTGGGCTGAAAATATTCAGTAAGCCATGTTGTAAATGGGTGTGCTATTATCCAGGCTTTGTTGTTCCATGTACAGAGCACAGGCAGAGCAGATGTAGCATAATTCTTAAGGGCCCTAGGATTTTCAGAATGGTAAATGATCATTGGCTTCATCTTCAAATCACCAGCTGCATTAGCCTCCAGCAAGATAGGCAGCCTGTTCTTTGAAGTTTTAAGGCCGGGTATTGACTTCTCCTTTCCAGCTTTGAAAATTCTAGATGGTATCTTCTTCCTATATTAGCCCATTTCTTCTGTAGTGACACCCACTCCAGTATTCTGGCCTGGAGAATTCCATGGACTGTATAGTCCATGGAGTTGCAAAGAGTTGGAGACAACTGAATGACTTTCACTTTCACTTCTGTATTGAAAATTTCTTGTTTCCAGTAGCCACCTTCATTAATTATCTTAGCTAGAACTTCTGAATAATTTGCTGCTGCTTCTATATTAACACTTGCTGATTCATTTTGCACTTTGGTGTTACGGAAATGGCTTCTATCCTTAAAACTCAGGAATGAACCTCTGCTAGTTTTGGCAGCTTCCTCACTTCTCTCAAGCTACACAGAATTGAAGAGCTGGGGAATGTTTAAGGGAATGTTGTGGGTGGTTTGATCTCCTAGCTAGTCCACTAAACCTTTCTCCATATCAGCAGTAAGGCTGTTAGCTTTCTTTTCATTCATGTATTTACAGGAGGAACACTTTTAATCTCCTTTCAGAGCTTTTTCTTTGCATTCACAACGTGACTAACAGTTTGGGACAAGAAGCCTAGATTTCTGCCTATCTTAGCTTCTGATATGTCTTCCTCACTATTAATCATTTCTAGCTTTTAACTCAAAGTCAAAGACCTGTGACTCTTCCTTTCACTTGAACACTTAAAAGCCTTTGTAGTAGTATCAGTTGGCCTAATTTCAATATTGTGTCTCAAGGAATCGGAAAGTCTGAGAGGTTGGGGAGGGAGATGGGGAACAGTTGGTTGATAGAGCAGTCAGAACACATACATTTATTAATTAAGCCTGCCAGCTTATACAAGTGCAGTTTGTGATGTCCCCAAATAATTACAATAGTTAACAGTGAAGATAACTGATCACCAATGAGCATAACAAACAGAATACTAACAAAAGTTTGTAATATTGAGAGAATTAGCAGAATGTGACTGAGATGCAAAGTGAGAAAGTGTTAGAAAAATGGTGCTGATAGACTTGCTCAATAAGGTTGCTACAAACATTCGATTTTTAGAAAATGCAATATCTTCAAAGCACAGAAAAGGAAGTGCAATAAAGAAGGTGTGCCTGTACATTTAGCACTCCATGGAAATGAATTTCTATTTAGTATCTTGCTGAGAAGCCTACTGTGTCAATTTGGGGACTTTTAAACAATATTACTTGGCAGAAATTGTTCTAGAAGAAGCAATTTAAATGGGACTTTTGGGGTTGTGACTCTTGTAGGATTATTAGTCTCATTATTTCATGTTGTACTGAAAATGAGTATGCTTTTTCTCACCTTCATTCTATTTGACCTTCAATATTTAAGTATATGAATGTTTTTCTTCACTGAAAAATGTGAAGGATAGATACAAAGATCTCAAGTATCTTGTAATAATATCTAACCTACATGCATGTTTATAATTCATGTTGATATATATTTATAATGTAACAACTATATTTCTGTAAAATATATAATGTCAGTAATCATATATTCCATCAA
This sequence comes from Bos taurus, assembly GCF_002263795.3. Taxonomy (NCBI): domain Eukaryota; kingdom Metazoa; phylum Chordata; class Mammalia; order Artiodactyla; family Bovidae; genus Bos; species Bos taurus. The sequence continues at coordinate 43,052,591 of NC_037329.1, read as the reverse complement.
CAACCCATGAAAGCATATAAAGATGCATTTTAATTACTCACCAGTGGTATATTAGTAAACAGCAGGTTTTTGGAGAAAAATAAAACAATGAAGTGATGTGATTTGTTAAAAGTAGAACTCATATGATGAAGAATCCTACTCGAACCAGGTTATTTTATTTCTCCAAATCTATTTATCTCCATTAACCTATGTGATCCCTCATACATATCTTGGCATTGACTACTCTTCTCTTAAGAACTTAGTCTTTTAGTATAAGTATCCCTTGTGCAGTATCATGAACAGAACACAAACATTGGGAGATCCTTTGACTAAAAAAGATTTTTGTCATTTATCTGAAATTCAAACTTAACTATGTCCTGCATTGTACCTGGCAACCCTAGCTTTGCCTTATATAACAGTGTTTAAGTTGGAATGACAAAAACGATCATGAGCTAAGGAAAGAGAATGAACAAAGGCATGGTGGGAGAATTGAATACTGAGTGCTCATAAAACCCCAAGGAAAATCATGTGGCAGAAGAAAACTCTAGGGCCTCCCTGGCGGCTCAGTGGTAAAGAATCTACCTGCCAATGCAGGAGGCACGGGTTTGATCTCTAGTCTGAGAGGATCCCACATATCACGGAACTGCTAAGCCCAATATGCCACAGCTACTGAGCCTGCGATCTAGAGCCCGTGAGCTGCAACTGCTGAGCACTCATGCCACAGCTACCAAAGCCCACACACCCTGTGCTTTGCAACAAGAGAAGCCACAGCAGCGAGAAGCCTGGGCACCACTACTAGAGAGAAGCCCCTGCTCCCTGCAACCAGAGAAGAGCCCATGTAGCAGGGAAGACCCAGACAGTCCAAAATAAATAAAATAAATGAAGAAAATGAAGAAAACTCCATGAAAGCTCTACAAAAACAGGAGCTATGTCTAATTTATCCTAGGGCCCACCCTGATTTCCATAGAGTAGGTGATTAATAAGTATCGTCCAATGTTTAAATGGAGAAGACAATGGCACCCTACTCCAGTTCTCTTGCCTAGAAAATCCCATGGATGGAGGAGCCTGGAAGGCTGCAGTCCATGGGGTCGCTGAGGGTCAGATATGACTTAGCGACTTCACTTTCACTTTTCACTTCCATGCATTGGAGAAGGAAATGGCAACCCACTCCAGTGTTCTTGCCTGGAGAATCCCAAGGACGGGGAAGCCTGATGGGCTGACGTCTATGGGGTCGCACAGAGTCAGACACGACTGAAGTGACTTAGCAGTAGCAGTAATGTTTAAATGCACAATTGCTCTGTGACAAAGAGATTTAAGACTGGAGCTGTGGAGTGAGTCTAGACTGTGGAGGGCTTAGAGAGCTGGAAAGTGTGGGTTTGAAGGAGCCAATGCTGAGGATAGGGTTTGAATGTGATTGATCACAATTTCAAATAACCAATTTACCCAGATCAAATAGACCCTTTAAATGCATACACACGTTCATATCCAGAAAGACCAAGTCCTTCTATGGTCTTTGTTCATCTCACCAGAGAAAGGAGCTGGAAAAAATAAACTCTTTAGGGTAATGAAAGTACACGGAAAGTTGCAAGAACATCTTCACTAATGATCATAGGATCATTTCACAGTGTTCCTTCCAAAAGTGACTAATAAACAAAAAGGATGAGCTTCATTTTGTCTCAGGTTTTGGATATGTTTGAAAGACTGGTAAGACATTCCAAGGAAAAGCAATATGACATGCATATACCAATTCTGAGACCAGCTCTGTATCTGTCACTCAGATTGTTCACCAGCCCTGCCCCAGGCACTCACCGAGGCAGGCAGGGATGAAAGAAGAGAGGGCCAAGGTTTTGTGAGTGCTGAGGGCACCGTGGGGGGCCAGTGACGGGTAGAGGCATCACTGTGGTTCATGCCCATGGTGCCCTGAGCATTCTTTTTTTTAATAATAGAAGTATATCCACATATTTTTTATTGTATTTTTTAACTTTACAATATTGTATTGGCTTTGCCATATATCAACATTAATCCACCACAGGTATACAAGGTGTTCCCCACCCTGAACCCTCCTCCCTCCCCGTACCCTGCCTCTGGATCGTCTCAGTGCACCAGCCCCAAGCATCCAGTATTGTGCATCGAACCTGGACTGGCGACTCGTTTCATATATGATATTATACATGTTTCAATGCCATTCTCCCAAATCATCCCACCCTCTCCCTCTCCCACAGAGTCCAAAAGACTGAGCATTCTTGATTCCACAGTCCTGGCTGTCATCAGCAGAGGCAGTTTCCTAGGTTAGTGGCAGCAGCAATACCATTTCAAGGCAGTGCAACTACTCACTTGGGTATCAGCAGATACAGAAGCATCACTACAGTTTGCTGGAGATGAAGGTGAGGAAAACTGAAAACTCATAAGTCACTAAGGCATCAGCTAAAGGGCCTTGGTCACAGGGCACAGAGGAGCCTGAGAATCACAGCAGAAAGAATGTGAGATAAGGTGGTGCTCTTACAGAGAAGGTGCTATGAAAGCTAGAGAAAACAAATCTGATTTGTGTCACTCTGACCTTGTTCTCTGTGAGTCTCGCCCCACCTTTGTTGGCTGTTGTGTTATGGGCACTATGAGCAGCAGGGATGGTTTACCTTGGGTTGCTTATTGGGTATATTGTAAATTATATGCATCCAAATAAATATATCACTGACTCAATGGACATGAGTTTGAGCAAGCTCCAGGAGATGGTGAGGGACAGGGAGGCCTGGTGTGCTGCAGTCCATAAGGTCACAAAGAGTTGGACATGACTGAGTGACTGAACTGAACTGAAATAAATAATCAGCACTGTCCACACCGAGGTCTATAGCATGCTTAATTTCACAGGCAGTAATATTAATAGTTATCTATTGTTGTTCAGTTGCTCAATTGTGTCTGACTCTTTGCAACTCCATGGATTATAGCACACCTGGCCTCCCCGTCCATCACCATCTCCTGGAGCTTGCTCATTCTCATGTCTATTGAGTCGGTGATGCCACCCAACCATCTAGTCCTCTGTCATTCCCTGCTCCTCCTGACTTCCATCTTTCCCAGCATCAGGGTCTTTTCAAATGAGTTGGCTCTTCATGTCAGGTGGCCAGAGTATTGGAGTTTCAGCTTCAGCATCAGTCCTTCCAATAGATATTCAGGACTGATTTCCTTTAGGATTGACTGGTTTGATCTCTCTGTGATCCAAGGTACTCTCAAGAGTCTTGTCCAACACCACAGTTCAAAAGCATCAATTCTTCGGGGCTCAGCTTTCTTTATGGTCCAACTCTCACATATGTACGTGACTACTGGAAAAATCATAGCTTTGACTAGATCGACCTTTGTTGGCAAAGTAATGTCTCTGCTTTTTAATGTGCTATCTAGGTTGGTCATAACTTTTCTTCCAAGGAGTAAGCGTCTTTTACTTTCATGGCTGAAGTCACCATCTACAGTGATTTTTGGAGTCCCAAAAAATAAAGTCTGTCACTGTTTCCATTGTCTCACCATCAATTTGCCATGAAGTGATGGGACCAGATGCCTTGATCTTCATTTTTTAAATGTTGCACTTTAAGCCAGCTTTTTCACTCACCTCTTTCACTTTCATCAAGAGACTTTAGTTCCTCTTTGCTTTCTTCCTTGTGGGCAATGTCATCTGCATATCTGAGGTTATTCATATTTCTTCTGGAAATCTTGATTCCAGCATGTGCTTCATCCAGCCTGGCATTTCACATGATATACTCTGCATGTAAGTTAAATAAGCAGGGTGACAATATACAGCCTTGATGAATTCCTTCCCCAATTTTGAACCAGTCAGTTTTCCCATGTCTGGTTCTAACCATGTCTGGTTGCTTCTTGACCTGCATACAGGTTTCACAGGAGGCAGGTAAGGTGGTCTGATATTCCCATCTCTTTAATAATTTTCCAGTTTGTTGTGATCCACACAGTTATCTATTACTTCTTTAAAAAAAAAATGCTACTTAAATAAATGTGTATTCATGAGTTCAACAAAGTAGTTTTTCAACTATAAGACTTCTCAGAACCTTAAAATGATAAAACATTATAAGTATTCAAGAGGCAGTTTTAAAATTAGTGTCAGTTCAGTTCAGTCACTCAGTCGTGTCCGACTCTTTGTGACCCCATGGACTGTAGCACCCCAGGCCTCCCTGTCCATCACCAACTCCTGGAGTTTACTCAAACTCATGTCCATCAAGTCAGTGATGCCATCCAACTATCTCATCCTCTGTCATCCCCTTCTCCTCCTGCCCTCAATTTTTCCCAGCACCAGGGTCTTTTCAAATGAGTCAGTTCTTCGCATCAGGTGGCCAAAGTATTGGAGTTTCAACTTCAACATCAGTCCTTCCAATGAACACTTAGGACTGATGTCCTTTAGGATGGACTGGCATATCCTAAGCTTAATTGGGCTTGCCTGATGGATCAGATGGTAAAGAATCTGCCTGCCATGCAGGAGACCCATGTTCGAGCCCTGAATCAGGAATATTCCCCTGGAGAAGGGAATGGCCACCCACTCTATCATTCTTACCTGGCAAATCCCGTGGACAGAGGAGCCGGGCAGGCTACACTCCATAGAGTCACAAAGAGTCGGACACTACTGAAGCAATTGAGCATGCACTCATGCAAGCCTAATTGACCACTACAATTTCCCACCTGTATGCTATATTTTTTAAGATCAGTTTTTCAAGGAACACACTTTGGGAAAACATTCTTTTTATTCATGATGATATGCAAGTTATAGGTTTATTAAGAATCACTCCAGGGACACAATCACTTTGTTTTTGTGTGCATCTAATATTGGTGAATTATTTTAGTGGGCAGAGAGGAGCATTATTTAACTGTATGCTCACATATTCTCAAGTGTACCTCTCCTAGACTGTTGGCTTAGAAGTGAAAAGAGCATCGGTGTATTTGCTATTGGAAAACACACTGTATTTGCACACGTTGGATCTGGGATTCCTACTTTTATGCGCTTGGCAGAAATAGAAAGGACCTTCAAGGTTGACTATAGCCAGGCAACGTCAGAGCATTCACGCTGTTTATCATCTGTCATGGTTTCTTTACTGCTGGAGAAGGGATCTGGGTTTTGCAGTTTTTAGGTGTCACCCCTCTTGTCCTCCATTATCTCAACTGTAATATACTGCACTCTGTTTTTGTTTTGCTTTTAAAAAGTCTTAAAGCCTTAGGTGATCCAGAATGAAGATGATTTGTGAATTTTAACAACTGGTTACTTGTCACTTAATAAATACATTTTTTTCAAAATTGACCTACCCAGCTACTTTTCTTATTTGAGATGTAAAAAAACAAAAAAGAAGATTCTGACAAACATATATGTTCATTTAGAATTACAACTGCTAATATCTTTCATATACATATAAACTAAAAGAGCTGGAGTTTACCTCAATCCCTAAATTTCATTCTCTTTTTTCAGTATCAGAGGTAACCATTATCAGGAATTCAGTGAGTACTCTTCAGTCGTATACTTTTCCAAACATATTGGTATTTGTGACATCTGTATACATACATGTACACCATACATAAATAAATACACACGTATAAATGCTATATGTCCATAAATAATATCGTACTTTATTATATGCATTTATGTTTACTAATTTGTATGAATGAATAATAATACATATTCAATTTCATTTGTTTTAATAGGTGTATCATTAATCAGGTTCTTTTCCAAGGAGTCAGCTCTTCACATCAGGTGGCCAAAGTATTGGAGTTTCAGCTTCAACATCAGTCCTTCCAATGAATATTCGGGACTGATTTCCTTTAGGATTGACTGGTTGGATCTCCTTGCAGTCCAAGGGACTCTCATGAGTCTTGTCCAACACCACAGTTCAAAAGCATCAATTCTTTGGTGGTCAGCTTTCTTTATAGTCCAACTCTCACATCCATACCTGACTACTGGAAAAACCATAGCTTTGGCTACATGGACCTTTGTTGGCAACGCAATGTCTCTGCTTTCTAATATGCTGTCTAGGTTGGTCACGACTTTTCTTCCAAGGAGAAAGTGTCTTTTAATTTCATGGCTGCAATCACCATCTGCAGTGTTTTTGGAGCCTCCAAAAAAAAAAGTCTGTCACTGTTTCCACTGTTTCCCCTTATCTATTTGCCATGAAGTGATGGGACCAGATGCCACAATCTTAGTTTTCTGAATGTTGAGTTTTAAGCCAACTTTTTCACTCTCCTATTTCACTTTCATCAAGAGGCTCTTTAGTTCTTCTTTGGTTTCTGCCATAAGGGTGGTATCATCTGCATATCTAAGGTTATTGATATTTCTCCCAGAAATCTTGATTCTAGCTTGTGCTTCTTCCAGCACAGCATTTCACATGATGTACTCTGCATATAAGTTGATTAAGCAGGGTGACAATATATAGCCTTCACATATTCCTTTTCCTATTTGGAACCAGTCTGTTTTTTCATGTCCAGTTCTAACTGTTGCTTCCTGACCCGCATACAGGTTTCTCAATAGGCAGGTCAGGTGGTCTGGTATTCCCATCTCTTTCAGAATTTTCCACAGTTTATTGTGATCCACATAGTCAAAGGCTTTGGCATAGTCAATAAAGAGATAGATGCAGAAATAGATGCTTTTCTGCAACTCTCTTGCTTTTTCAATGATCCAGCAGATGTTGGCAATTTGATCTCTGGTTGTTCTGGCTTTTCTAAAACCAGCTTGAACATCTGGAAGTTCACAGTTCACGTATTGCTGAAGCCTGGCTTGGAGAATTTTGAGTATTACTTTACTAGCATGTGAGATGAGTGCAATTGTATGGTAGTTTGAACATTCTTTGGCATTGCCTTTCTTTGGGATTGGCATGAAAACTGACCTTTTCCAGTCCTGTGGCCACTGCTGAATTTTCCAAATTTGCTGGCATACTGAGTGTAGCCCTTCCAGGGTATCATCTTTTAGGATTTGAAATAGCTCAACTGAAATTCTATCACCTCCACTAGCTTTGTTCGTAGTGATGCTTTCTAAGGCCCACTTGACTTCACATTCCAGAATGTCTGGCTCTAGATGAGTGATCATACCATCGTGATTATCTGGGTAGTGAATACATTACCATATGTAAAATAGATAGCCAGTAGGAATTTGCTGTGTTGCAGAGAGAGTTCAATTCAGTGCTCTGTGCCAACCTAGAGGGGTGGGATTGGGTGGGAGATGGGAGGGAGGTTCAAGAAGGAATGGACATATGTATACCTGTAGCTGGTATACGTTGATGTATGGCAAAAACCACCACAATATTGTAAAACAGTTATCTTCTAATAAAAAATTTAAACAATTTGCTAGTGTTGTGGAAGGAAAATGTCAGTTAATTTGTATTTTCCTGATACTAAAAGAGATTGGACTTCCCTGGTGGCACAGATGGTAAAGAATCTGCAATGCAGGAGAACTGGGTTTGATCCCTGGGTCTGATCCCTGGGTCAAGAAGATCCCCTGAAGCAGTGAATAGCTACCCACTCCAATAATTCTTGCTTGGAGAATTCCATGGTCAGAGGAGACTGGCAGACTACTCTCTGTAGGATCGCAAAGAGTCAGTAACACTGAGCGACTAATACTTTCACTTTTCACTTTTTTCAAGAGAGGTTAGCATATTTTCTCATTTGTCTTTTGAGTTACTATTCTGGAAACAGCTTGTTCTTAAATTTTGCCAATTTTATAAATATGACTTTTGTCTTTCTCATTGATTAATTGAATTTCCTTATATATTCATGATATTACTTCTTTGTTGGATATTGCATTGTAAAAACTTTCTATTCTCTGGCTAATATTTTAACTTCTTAATTATAATTATGTACTTAAAATTTTGAATTAAGTGTTCTTGATGGGTCATTTAATTATGTCATAAACATATTTTCCCAAATTTTAGAAGTTTCTCACATTTAGAAATTTAATACACCTGGTACTGGTTTTTGTTTATGAAGTAGTAAATTAATTTTCTTAGGATTGCTTTTGATAACACAGCTTGTTATAAACTCTGTATTTTTCTCACTGATACATATATTGCATATATTATGCACCATGTTCTATGTTTATGGGTCAGTTTCTGGGCTCTCTTGTGGTCCATTGATTTGTTTGACAACCACTGTTTTGTTTGATAACCATGGTACCAATACTGCATCAGCTAGTATGGCTCTACATTTTCGTAAGCAAGAACTCTTTTTTTTAAGATTGCTTTAGCTTTTTTTTTTTTTTTTACTTTACATGTGAATTTCAGATTCAGTCTAAGTCCTGTGAAAACGTCATTCCAATTTTATTGGAAGTTGCATGAAATTTTAGATCAATTTTCGGAGAAGGCATTTTTACTACACTGAGACTTCCAATTACTCAGGTCTTATATGACTTTCAAAGAGTTTCATGATTTTGTCTAAAATGTCTCATATATATTTTAGAGTTAGAATTCTTCATAGACTTAAAAGGTGCTGCTACTATATATGGAATCTTTTTTCTTTTGCTTTTCCCTAACACCATGTCCCAGGTAAGGAACAGTGGCTGAGATACCCCACATCCAAGGTAAAAGAAACCCAAGTAAGACAGTAGGCACTGAGAGAGGGCATCAGAGAGCCTTCAGACTAAAACCACAATCACAGACAACTAGCAAATCTGATCACATGGACCACAGCCTTGTCTAACTCAGTGAGACTAAGCCATGCTGTGTGGGGCCACCCAAGACAGATGGGTTGTGGTGGAGAGGTCTGACAGAATGTGGTCCACTGGAGAAGGGAATGGCAAACCACTTCAGTATTCTTGCCTTGAGAACCCCATGAACAGTATGAAAAGGCAGAAAGACAGGACACTGAAAGATGAACTCCCCAGGTCAGTAGGTGCCTGATGTGGTACTGGAGATCAGTGGAGAAATAACTCCAGAAAGAATGAAGAGATGGAGCCAAAGCAAAAACAATACCCAGTTGTGGATGTGACTGGTGATAGAAGCAAGGTCCAATGCTGTAAAGAGCAATATTGCATAGGAACTTGGAATGTTAGTTTCATGAATCGAGGCGAATTGGAAGTGGTCAAACAGGAGATGGCAAGAATAAACGTCGAAATTCTAGGAATCAGTGAACTCAAATGGACTGGTGTGGATGAATTTAACTCGGATGACCATTATATCTACTACTGTGGCCAAGAATCCCTTAGAAGAAATGGAGTAGGCATCATAGTCAACAAGAGTCTGAAATGCAGTACTTGGGTGCAATCTCAAAAACGACAGAATGATCTCTGTTTGTTTCCAAGGCAAACCATTCAATATCACAGTAATCCAAGTCTATGCCCCAACCAGTAACACTGAAGAAGCTGAAGTTGAACAGTTCTATGAAGACCTAAAAGATGTTTTAAAACTAACACCTCAAAAGATATCCCTTTCATTATAGGGGACTGGAATGCAAAAGTAGGAAGTCAAGAAACACCTGGAGTAACAGGCAAATTTGGCCCTGGAGTACAGAATGAAGCAGGGTAAAGGCTAATAGAGTTTTGCCAAGAGAACACACTGGTCATAGCAAACACACTCTTCCAACAACATAAGAGAAGACTCTACACATGGACATCACCAGATGGTCAACACTGCAATCAGATTGATTATATTCTTTGCAGCCAAAGATGGAGAAGCTCTATACAGTAAGCAAAAACAAGACCGGGAGCTGACTGTGGCTCAGATCATGAACTCCTTATTGTCAAATTCAGACTTGAATTGAAGAAATGGGGAAAACCACTAGACCATTCAGGTATGACCTGAATCAAATCCCTTATGATTATTATACAGTGGAAGTGAGAAATAGATTCAAGGGACTAGATCTGAAAGACAGAGTGCCAGAACTATGGATGGAGGTTCGTGACATTGTACAGAAGACAGGGATCAAGATCATCCACAAGAAAGAGAAATGCAAAAAAGCAAAATGGCTGTCTGAGGAGGCCTTACAAACAGCTGTGAAAAGAAGAGAAGCAAAAAGCAAAGGAGAAAAGGAAAGATATAAGCATCTGAATGCAGCGTTCCAAAGAATAGCAAGGAGAGATAAGAAAACTTTCCTCAGTGATCAATGCAAAGAAATAGAGGAAAAGAATAGAATGGGAAAGACTAGATATCTCTTTAAGAAAGTTAGAGATATCAAGGGAATATTTCATGCAAAGATGGGCTCAATAAAGGACAGAAATGGTATGGACCTAACAGAAGCAGAAGATATTAAGAAAAGGTGGCAAGAATACACAGAAGAACTGTACAAAAAAGATTTTCATGACCCAGATAATCACGATGGTGTGATCACACCTAGAGCCAGACATCCTGGAATGTGAAGTCAAATGGGCCTTAGGAAGCATCACTACGAACAAAGCTAGTGGAGGTGATGGAATTCCAGTTGAGCTATTTCAAATCCTGAAAGATAATGCTGTGAAAGTGCTGCACTCAACATGCCAGCAAATTTGGAAAACTCAGCAGTGGCTACAGACTGGAAAAGATCAGTTTTCATTTCAATCCCTAAGAAAGGCAATGCCAAAGAATGCTCAAACGAGCACACAATTGCACTCATCTCACACACCAGCAAAGTAATACTCAAAGTTCTCCAAGCCAGGCTTCAGCAATACATGAACTGTGAACTTCCAGATGTTCAAGCTTGTTTTAGAAAAGGCACAGCAACCAGAGATCAAATTGCCAACATCTGTTAGATCATCAAAAAGGCAAGAGAGTTGCAGAAAACATCTATTTCTGCTTTATTGACTATGCCAAAGCCTTTGACTGTGTGGATCACAATAAACTGTGGAAAATTTTGAAGGAGATGGGAATACCAGACCATCTGATCTGTCTCTTGAGAAACCTGTATGCAGGTCAGGAAGCAACAGTTATAACTGGACATGGGGCAACAGACTGGTTTCAAATAGGAAAAGAAGTACGTCAAGGCTGTATATTGTCACCCTACTTATTTAACTTATATGCAGAGTACATCATGTGAAATGCTGTGCTGGAAGAAGCACAAGCTAGAATCAAGATTTCTGGGAGAAATATCAATAACCTTAGATATGCAGATGATACCACCCTTATGGCAGAAAGTGAAGAGGAACTAAAGAGCCTCTTGATGAAAGTGAAAGAGGAGAGAGAAAACGTTGTCTTAAAGCTCAACATTCAGAAAACTAAGATCATGGCATCCAGTCCCATCACTTCATGGCCCATTGGGGGGCTTCAAAATTACTCAGATGGTGATTGCAGCCATGAAATTAAAAGACACTTACTCCTTGGAAGGAAAGTTATGACCAACCTAGACAGCATATTAAAAAGCAGAGACATTACTTTGTCAACAAACGTCCATCTAGTCAAAGCTATGGTTTTTCCAGTGGTCATGTATGGATGTGAGAGTTGGACTATAAAGAAGGCTGAGCACTGAAGAACTGATGCTTTTGAACTGTGGTGTTGGAGATGACTGTTGAGTCCCTTGGACTGCAAGGAGATCCAACCAGTCCATCCTAAAAGAGATCAGTCCTTGGTGTTCATTGGAAGGACTGATGTTGAAGCTGAAACACCAATACTTTGTCTACCTGATGTGAAGAGCTGACTGATTGGAAAGGACCTTTATGCTGGGAAGATTGAGGGCAGGAGAAGAAGGGGACAAGAGAGGATGAGATGGTGGAATGGCATCACCGACTCCACGGACATGAGTTTGGGTGAACTCTTGGAGTTGGTGATGGACAGGGAGGCCAGGCACGCTGTGGTTCATGGGGTCACTAAGAGTCAGACACGACTGAGCAACTGAACTGAACTGAGCTAAACCAGGTATTACTGGCCTAAACAAAATGCTATTTACTTTTGATTGTTCACTTTGTATCCAGTAGTGAAAGTGAAAGTCACTGTTTTTTTTTATTTTATTTTATTTTTAAACTTTACAATATTGTATTAGTTTTGCCAAATATAGAAATGAATCTGCTACAGGTATACCTGCGTTCCCCATCCTGAACCCACCTCCCTCCTCCCTCCCCTACCCTCCCTCTGGGTCATCCCAGTGCACCAGCCCCAAGCATCTAGTACCATGCATCGAACCTGGACTGGCGACTCGTTTCATACATGATATTATACATGTTTCAATGCCATTCTCCCAAATCTCCCCACCCTCTCCCTCTCCCACAGAGTCCATAAGACTGATCTATACATCGGTGTCTCTTTTGCTGTCTCGTACACAGGGTTATTGTTACCATCTTTCTAAATTCCATATATATGTGTTAGTATACTGTATTGGTGTTTTTCTTTCTGGCTTACTTCACTCTGTATAATAGATTCCAGTTTCATCCATCTCATTAGAACTGATTCAAATGTATTCTTTTTAATGGCTGAGTAATACTCCATTGTGTATATGTACCACTGCTTTCTTATCCATTCATCTGCTGATGGGCATCTAGGTTGCTTCCATGTCCTGGCTATTATAAACAGTGCTGCGATGAACATTGGGGTACATGTGTCTCTTTCCCTTCTGGTTTCCTCAGTGTGTATGCCCAGCAGTGGGATTGCTGGATCATAAGGCAGTTCTATTTCCAGTTTTTTAAGGAATCTCCACACTGTTCTCCATAGTGGCTGTACTAGTTTGCATTCCCACCAACAGTGTAAGAGAGTTCCCTTTTCTCCACACCCTCTCCAGCATTTATTGCTTGTAGACTTTTGGATGGCATTCACGCCATTCTGACTGGCGTGAAATGGTACCTCATAGTGGTTTTGATTTGCATTTCTCTGACAATGAGTGATGTTGAGCATCTTTTCATGTGTTTGTTAGCCATCTGTATGTCTTCTTTGGAGAAATGTCTATTTAGTTCTTTGGCCCATTTTTTGATTGGGTCATTTATTTTTCTGGAGTTGAGCTGTAGGAGTTGCTTGTATATTTTTGAGATTAGTTGTTTGTCCGTTGCTTCATTTGCTATTATTTTCTCCCAGTCTGAAGGCTGCCTTTTCACCTTGCTAATAGTTTTCTTTGTTGTGCAGAAGCTTTTAAGTTTAATTAGGTCCCATTTGTTTATTTTTGCTTTTATTTCCAATATTCTGGGAGGTGGGTCATAGAGGATCCTGCTGTGATGTATGTCGGAGAGTGTTTTGCCTATGTTCTCCTCTAGGAGTTTTATAGTTTCTGGTCTTACATTGAGATCTTTAATCCATTTTGAGTTTATTTTTGTGTATGGTGTTAGAAAGTGTTCTAGTTTCATTCTTTTACAAGTGGTTGACCAGTTTTCCCAGCACCCCTAGCTAAAGAGATTGTCTTTAATCCATTGTATATTCTTGCCTCCTTTGTCAAAGACAAGGTGTCCATATGTGCGTGGATTTATCTCTGGGCTTTCTATTTTGTTCCATTGATCAATATTTCTGTCTTTGTGCCAGTACCATACTGTCTTGATAACTGTGGCTTTGTAATAGAGTCTGAAGTCAGGTAGGTTGATTCCTCCAGTTCCATTCTTCTTTCTCAAGATAGCTTTGGCTATTCGAGGTTTTTTGTATTTCCATACAAATTGTGACATTATTTGTTCTAGCTCTGTGAAGAAAAGTCACTGTTGTTCCAACTCTTTGCGACCCCATGGACTATACAGTCCATGGAATTCTCCAGGATGGAATATTGGAGTGGGCAGCCTTTCCCTTCTCCAGGTTATCTTCCCAACCTAGAAATTGAACCGGGGTCTCCTGGACTGCAGGCAGATTCTTTACCAACTGAGCTATCAGGGAAGTCCAGTAACTGTATTAATTTTTCACTGGTTTTTGTAACTTTTTCTTTTGCTAATTTCCTCAGACAATAATCCAAATAATGACAATATTTAAAGTCTTTCTGTGACAGAAACCAGTATTTGTCATCTAATATCCTTTTTCCTTTGAGAATAGCCCTGTGTTTTAACTGGGCATATAGTTATGCAGGATAAAGCCAACATTTCCCAGGCTTTTCTTAGAGTTATGTGTGGCCATTACTAAGTCTTAATCATGGGGATGTAATCAAAAGGAATCTATGCAGTTTCAGACAACTGTATTTATTTTTTTTTCTTTTGCTTTTATTTTTTTAATTAATTTATTTTAATTGGAGGTTAATTACTTTACAATATTGTGATGGTTTTTGCCATACATTCACATGAATCACCCATGGGTGTACATGTGTTCCCCATCCTGAACCCCCTGCCACCTCCCTCCCCGTCCCATTTCTCAGGGTCATCCCATTGCACCAGCCCTGAGTGCCCTGTCTCATGCATCAAACCTAGATGGCGATCTATTTCACATATAATAATATACATGTTTCAATGCTATTCTCTCAAATCATCCCACCCTTGCCTTCTCCCACAGAGTCCAAAAGTCTGTTCTTTACATCTGTGTCTCTTTTGCTGTCTCACATATAGGGTTATCGTTACCATTTTTCTAAATTCCATATATATATTTATTAATATATTGTATTGGTGTTTTTCTTTCTGACTTACTTCACTCTGTATAATAGGCTCCAGTTTCATCCACCTCATTAGAACTGATTCAAATGAATTCTTTTTAATGTTCCATTGTGTATATGTACCACAGCATTCTTATCCATTCATCTGCTGATGGACATCTAGGTTGCTTCCATGTCCTGGCTATTGTAAACAGTGCTGCGATGAACATTGGGGTACACATGTCTCTTTCAATTCTGGTTTCCTCGGTGTGTATGCTCAGGAGTGGGATTGCTGGGTCATATGGCAATTCTATTTGTTTTAAGGAATCTCCACACTGCTCTCCATAGTGGCTGTTCAGTTCAGCTCAGTTCAGTCGCTCAGTCGTGTCTGACTCTTTGTGACCCCATGAATCACAGCACGCCAGGCCTCCCTGTCCATCACCATCTCCCAGAGTTCACTCAAACTCATGTCCATCGAGTTGGTGATGCCATCCAGCCATCTCATCCTCTGTCGTCCCCTTCTCCTCCTGCCCCCAATCCCTCCCAGCATCAGAGTCTTTTCCTTTTTTTTTTAAATTTTATTTTATTTTTAAACTTTACAATATTGTATTAGTTTTGCCAAATATCGAAATGAATCCGCCACAGGTATACCTGTGTTCCCCATCCTGAACCCTCCTCCCTCCTCCCTCCCCATACCCTCCCTCTGGGTCGTCCCAGTGCACCAGCCCCAAGCATCCAGCATCGTGCATCGAACCTGGACTGGCGACTCGTTTCATACATGATATTATACATGTTTCAATGCCATTCTCCCAAATCTCCCCACCCTCTCCCTCTCCCACAGAGTCCATAAGACTGATCTATACATCAGTGACTCTTTTGCTGTCTCGTACACAGGGTTATTGTATTTAAAGGGAAATACAACCTCTTATCATCTCTTTTTTGGATGGAATGCAGAAATGATGGCTAGTGCTAGAGTATGCATGTTGAACCATGCAGTGAAAGAACAATAAACCTGAATTACTGATTGTCAGTTCACAATTAACCCAGTTCGAGAGGCAAAACTCAATTTTACAAGATGGAAAAGAAAAAACCCAAAACAAAAACTACAATCTGATTCTTTGGATTTTCCATCACTTGCAACAGAACCTATTCTTTCCAGTCTTTATATAAGTGATAAAATTTTTCTTCAGGAACAGTTGTATATGGTAGAGGTCATCTATTCCTTAGAAAGTTGCTAAAATTAAACAGTAAAAGTGTTTTTTGATCACTATAGGAGAATCTTGAAAACCACATTAATGTCCTTAATAATTCATCTAATTCAATATTCATTTCATCTTGGATCTATTCTGTCTCTCCCTGTCTCTCTCCACCTCTGTTTCTTTCTCTGTCTCTCTCCTTGTCTCTAGATAGATATAGAATATAACTCTAGAAAAATCTCTTATTCTTTCTTGATTTTTCAGATTTATTGGCTTTATTGTATATCTTATGAATTTTTTAATCTCATAAGTATCTTTGTAATTACTTAAGGGTCCACATCTGAAGTTAAATTATTCTGTTGAATGATTATTATCCATTGGGGAAGAAACATTTACTATATTAAGGTTTTCTAATTTTAAGTTTAAGAGTTAAATGTTTATTTCCTTGGAGGCAAATATAATCACCATTACAAAAAGAACATAGTGGAAATCTGATAGTGTAATGTGAATTGCTGTGCATTTTAGGCAATGAGTGCATGCATGCTCAGTCTCTCAGTCATGTCCAACACTTTGCAATCGCATGGACCATAGCCCACCAGGCTCCTCTGTCCATGGGATTTTCCAGGCAAGAATACTGGAGTGGGTGGCCATTTCCTCCTCCAGGGGATCTTCCCAATCCAGGGATCAAAACTGCATCTCCTGCATTTCCTGCATTGCAGGTGAATTCTTTACTGCTGAGCCACCAGGGAAGCCCATTTTAGGCAATATTATTTAATGTTTATAGTATAAGTTGAGGTGGCATATAATACAATGTAAATCTTGTTCTTTCTCCACACCATTCCCCAAAATAGGTGTTTTCTACATTATTCAAGTTAAATTAACTTCAAGTTAACCCCCAGCTAGATAAATTCCTTATCTCTTGGTATGCCAAGTTGCATGGTGTACCAAAACCCCTTCATTGTTGTGTCATCACATGCTAATCAATAGGAAAATGTAATTTTGCCAATATCATCATGGGAATGTTCATCAAAGTTTTCACTGAACTGAATTAATCATATGATAGATATGGTGTTGGCTATAATTTCTGTTAGATAACAGATAAGAGGCGTGGTATATTGGTAAGAGGAATGGCATGTTTACTAAAATACAGTCCAGGGTATTAAATGCTGATAGAGCTTTCCAAGTGATACCCCCACCTCCACACTTGCTCCCTACTCCCTTATTGCACCCTTACCACCACCTCTTTCAAAGACAGACTAGGTTGACCTTTATTAGGCCTAAATTGATCATATTACTTTCCCATTTAAAATCCTCCGGTGACATCACTCTGCATCCAGAAAAAAAATCAATCTCATACCATGGCCACAGTACTCGCCACTGCCAACCTCACTGACCCCAACCTTTCTATACTACATCTTGTTCACTATTCCTGTCACGCTGGTCTCCTTTCGGTTCTTGAAGAATATCAAGCTCAATCCTTTCTTGGGTCTCCTTCCTACTGTTCCTTCTGCATGGGACATGCCTCAGAACCACTCACATCCTGCTTCCCAACTTACATGTAACCTCTCCAGAGACACTTTCCCTGTCTACCCTACTAAGCTTCAGTTACTCTTTATCTCATTACTGTATGTGTGATGGAAGACAGCAACAGACAGCTTGAAGAGGTGTATTTCTTTAGAGGTGACAAATATGGTATTTTAAGGAAATAAGCACATTCTGTTTTCAGACTTAGGTTTGGCAGTTCAGGGCCCCTGAGTTTCCATTTGAATGTACAGCGAGAATAATACCACCTCTGTAAATGGAGGAGGCATGTCTATCTTGATCCTTGGTGATTTTCTTCTCAACACTTCTCAGTACTTCAAGTAATCTTTTCTAGGTTTGCTTTCTCGTATACAGTTGACTCTTGAACAATGTGGGGGTTGGGACACTAACTCCTCCCATCCAGCATGGTTAAAAATCCATGTAACTATGTTCTCTGCCTCAAAAAGAAAGAAATTGATAAATGACTTACCCAAGGACAGGAAGCTGAAACAATTTGAATGGGATCAGAACTCAAACTCTAGTTCTTTTGATTCTAAATACTGTGATCTTTGATTAAATGCAAACATTTTCCTGTACTTAGTTAACTTAAAGATCTGTACAATAAAAATATCAGAAAAACCCACATGTAAGTGTCCCATGCTGTTGAAGTCCATGTTGTTCAATGATCAACTGTATTATTTGTTACCCCACTCTAAACTGTAAGTTCCTTGAGTTCAGAATCTCTAGTTTTATTCATTGTTGTAACCTGTACATCCAGATTATGTCTGGGAGGCATCAGTAGGTATTTGTCACCTGCTGATTGACTGAATAACCTGGTCTCCACTGCTTTTTGGTTCACTCAGTCTTCTGGAAATGTTTTTGAGCTTGCAATCCAAATATAAGTTCTCAGTTCTTTGAAAGAAACTTTGTACTTACCCTCTAATGACCTCATATTCTTCCTATATTCCCACTATTCTGTTAACTTCCTATTCTCTACACTAAAGAGTAAACTTCTAAAGGACAAGAATGATGTCCTGCTCATCATTATTTCCTTTACAATGCTTTAGCACAATGTCTTGTACAACTTTACTATTAGTGCATTAATTTATTCAGTTTGTTGCTGTTTACTCACTATTGATGTCTGACTCTTTTGGGACCCCAAGGACTGTAGCCCACCAGACTCCTCTGTCTATGGGAGTTTTCAGGCAAGAAGACTGGAGTGGGTTGCCACTGTCTTTTCCAGAGGATCTTCCCAGGGATAGAAAGCACATCTCCTGCCTGGCAGGCAGATTCTTTACCACTGAGCCACCTGGGAAGCCCAATTTATCCAATTAAAGCAGTCCTAATTTTCTATTAATTGGTGCTTTTAAATTTTGAATTGTGAACTTTTTGAGTTGTATATACTTTATGTCGGATGGAAGTAACAGTTTTTCTTTTAAAAACTCTTGTTTCTGATCTGCCTCATCCCTTATACGTTCTTCTCCCAGATGTGCTCTACTTAGAAACTGCCTGTCTACTTAGAGACTGGCAGCTCACCATCTAAATGTGGGCTGCAGATATGTTTTATTTGGCTCTCATAATGTTTTTTTTTTAATTTTGAATTAGCTGATACAATTTAAAAAATTAAGTTTTATAAATTTTTTTGAACTTTTGTCTTTCCTAAAAAAAATAGGACAATCTGGCATCCCTGGGTTCACATACTCTCATGACAACAAATGCTAAACATGCATGCGAGCTCTGGCTTCCCATAAGACTCTCTTGTTTTGCCTCATTGGTTTGCAGTACATGCTTAGACTCTTTATATATAGGAGTTTGAAAGTCCAGTTTTGTTCCACTTCTATAATATGTATGTTATTTTAATAATGATCCAGTAGTAATTACCTTTTTTTCCAAGCTATGCTTCAACAGTATGTGAACAGAGAACTTCCAGATGTTCAAGCTGGATTTAGAAAAGGCAGAGGAACCAGAGATCAAATTGCCAACATCCATTGGAACATAGACAAAGAAAGAGTATTGCAGGAAAACATCTACTTCTGCTTCATTGACTGGGCTAAAGCCTTTGACTGTGTGGATCATAACAAACTGTGGAAAATTCTTCAAGAGATGGAATACCAGACCATCTGAGCTGTCTCCTGAGAAACCTGTAAGCAGATCAAGAAGCAACAGGTAGAACCAGACATGAAACAACAGACTGGTTCTAAATCGGGAAAGGAGTACATCAAGGCTGTAAATTGACACCCTGCTTATTTAACTTATAAGTTAAATGCTGGGCTGGATGAAGCACAAGATGGATTCAAGATTGCCAGGAGAAATATCCATAACTTCAGATATGCCAACCTTATGGCAAAAAGCAAAGAATAACTAAAGAGCCTCTTGATGAAAGTGTGAGTGAAAAAGCTGGCTTAAAACTCAACATTCAAAAACCAAAGATCATGGCACCCTGTTCCATCATTTCATTCCAGATAGATGGGGGAAAAATGGAAATAGTGACAGACTTTATTTTCTTGGGCTACAAAATCACTGTAGATGATCATTGCAGCCATGAAATTAAAAGATGCGTGCTCCTTTGAAGAAAAGCTATGACCAAACTAGACAGCATATTAAAAATCAGAGACATTATTTTGCCAACAATGGTCTGTCTAGTCAAAGATACGGTTTTTCCAGTAGTCATGTATGGATGTGAGAGTTGGACCATGAAGAAAGCTGAGCACCAAAGAATTGATGCTTTTGAACTGTGATGTTGGAGAAGACTCTTGAGGGTCCCTTGGACTGCAAGGAGATCCAACCAGTCCATCTTAAAGGAAGTCAGTCCTGAATATTCATTGGAAGCTGAATATTTACTGGATGCTGAAGCTGAAGCTCCAATACTTTGGCCACCTGATGTGAAGAACTGACTCATTGGAAAAGACCCTGATGCTGGGAAAGATTGAAGGCGGAAGGAGAAGGGGATGACAGAGGTTGAGATAGTTGGATGGCATCACTGACTTGATGGACATGAGTTTGAGCAAGCTCTGGGAGCAAGCTTTGAGCAAGCTTTGGTGATGGACAGGGAAGCCTGGTGTGCTGCAGTCCATTTGGTCACACAGAGTCAGACACAACTGAGTGACTAAACTGGACTGAACTGAAACCCACTTTGAAAGCTCATCTTATAAATGGATGTTGAATTTTGTCAAATGCTTTCCCCATGTCTATTGATAGGATCATATGGGTTTTTATTGTTGTTGTTCCTTTTGTTATTGTGGTATATCACATTGATTTGCATATATTTAACCAATTTGTATGCAGGTCAGGAAGCAACAGTTAGAACTGGACATGGAACAACAGACTGGTTCCAAATAGGAAAAGGAGTACGTCAAGGCTGTATACTGTCACCCTGCTTATTTAACTTATATGCAGAGTACATCATGAGAAACGCTGGACTGGAAGAAACACAAGCTGGAATCAAGATTGCCGGGAGAAATATCAATAACCTCAGATATGCAGATGACACCACCCTTATGGCAGAAAGTGAAGAGGAACTAAAAAGCCCTTGATGAAAGTGAAAGTGGAGAGTGAAAAAGTGGGCTTAAAGCTCAACATTCAGAAAACGAAGATCATGGCATCCGGTCCCATCATATCATGGGAAATAGATGGGGAAACAGTGGAAACAGTGTCAGACTTTATTTTTTTGGGCTCCAAAATCACTGCAGATGGTGACTGCAGCCATGAAATTAAAAGACGCTTACTCCTTGGAAGGAAAGTTATGACCAACCTAGATAGCATATTCAAAAGCAGAGACAATACTTTGCCAACAAAGGTTCATCTAGTCAAGGCTATGGTTTTTCCTGTGGTCACGTATAGATGTGAAAGTTGGACTGTGAAGAAGGCTGAGCACCGAAGAATTGATGCTTTTGAACTGTGGTGTTGGAGAAGACTCTTGAGAGTCCCTTGGACAACAAAGAGATCCAACCAGTCCATTCTGAAAGAGATCAGCCCTGGGATTTCTTTGGAGGGAATGATGCTGAAGCTGAAACTCCAGTACTTTGGCCACCTCATGCGAAGAGTTGACTCATTAGAAAAGACTCTGATGCTGGGAGGGATCGGGGGCAAGAGGAGAAGGGAACGACAGAGGATGAGATGGCTGGATGGCATCACTGACTCGATGGATGTGAGTCTGAGAGAACTCCGGGAGTTGGTGATGGACAGGGAGGCCTGGCGTCCTGCGATTCATGGGGTTGCAAAGAGTCGGACACGACCGAGCGACTGATCTGATCTGATCTGATCTGAACCATCCTTGTGACCCTGGAATAAATCCAGCTTAATCATAGTGAATGAGCCTTTTTATATATTTGTTAGATTCAGTTTGCTAGTATTCTGTTGATGATTTTTGCATCTATATACATCAAAAATATTGATGTATAATTTTATTTTTTCGTAGTGTCTTTGTCAGGTTTTAGTATCAGGGTGATGTTGGCCCTGTAGAATGAATTAGGGAATGTTTCCTCCCCTTCGATTTTTGGAATGGTTTGAGAAGAATAGATAGAACTTATTTACATGTTTGGTGGCATTCTTCAGTGAGGCCATCTGGTCCTGGACTTTTTGTTGAAGGAATTTATATATATATATATATATATATATTACAGATTCTGTTTCACTTCTAGTGATCAGTCTTTTCAGGTTGTCTGTTTTTCTTAACTCAGTCTTGGCAGGCTGTATATTTCTAGAAATTTGTCTGCTCCAGATCCAGTGCCAAGATGTGGCATGGAGCAGATGGGGCCAGAGTAATCTGCTGGGAGTGGGACTGAGGCATGCTTGTTCCTGGCACCACTTGACTAAGCACTGAAAGTGGCCATCATTGCCCTACCCGGACCACACTCCAGGCCTCTGGTCTGTCACTGTGTAGCTAGACTGAATCTTTTCCCAGGGCCTGACTGGCTTGGATCCCACATCAAGCTGTGGTGTGGAATGAGTGGGGCCGGAATGTTCACCTGCTCAAACTAGGGAGAGTGGCAAGACAGCAGCCACCAGTGCAGAGCTCTTTCCACCCTCTTCATTGACAAGCCAGCATTCACACACTCTCCTCAAGTAGAGTCTAGGCTTTTCCAGTGTATTCATCTGTCCCAGCCGTTCTCCCAGCAACCAAGGTCTCCTCTTCTTGGACCCCAGGACTGGTATGCCCAATTTGTGGCTTGAAATCCCCAGGGTGAGGGTCTGCCCATGCAAGTTTTCTCTTCCTTTCACATCTCTCCTGTGGGCAGAGGTCCCAACTCTATATCATTTTTCTGTCCTACTGAGTTACGTGGAAATCTTTCTTGCAGCTTTGGTTGTATAGGAGTTCTTTGCCAGTTTTCAGTTGGTTTTCCAGAGGAATTGTTCCACATGTAGGTATATTCTTAATGTGTGCATGGGGGGAGGTGAGCTTCATGTCCTCCAACTCTGCCATCTTGATACAATGTCCCTATGATTTTTTTTTGGAAAAAAAAAAATTCGTGCCTTCTTTATATGTTGATTTCAATTGTTAACCTTGGTATACATAGAGCTGGTAAGTCTCTGTTGTTTGTTCACATTTGGACACCTGTTTGATATTTTCTAATCCCCCCATGAACATTCAAAAGTGTCATTTGAATTAAATACATTATTCAAATAAGGCTTCCCTTGTGGCTCAGCTGGTAAAGAATCCGCCTGCAATGAGGGAGACCTGGGTTCAATCCTTGGGTTAGGAAGATCCCCTGGGGAAGGGAAAGGGATGTATAGTCCATGGGGTTGCAGAGATGGACATGACTGAGCGACTTTCACTTTCATTTCACTATTCAAATAACTCTCCCCAAAATTACATTTGACAAAGTTGACCTGTGTGGTTACATTTCCCTCAGCATACCTAGGTTTTTAAACGAAAGGGGAAAGTTGATGGCAACATGTACTTTTGGCTTTCAAAAACCAGTAATGAATTATGCATTGTTTGCTCCCTGTGTAGTTGGCATATCTTAAAACATGCATCAGTTGGCCTGTGCGCAGGGCGGATTATGGCCTTTCACTGAACTTAACCTGCTTGAATTCTTTAAAGGATTTGTTCAAGTCTACCCTCTCCCCACGTGAATCCATGTCAGACACGAGTGAGTGGTGCGCTTTCGATCATGACTCTTTATAAAAGCAGAGAGAAGCTAAATCATAGCACAACAAGCACAAGACCTTCTTGCTTCTTAGGCAAGTGTTTCCTTAACAAGGAATAAAAATGAGCTATTCCAGGCTAAGTGTGGAAGGATAGCCAAGACAGTTTCACACTTTTTAAATAATGAGATGGTCAGAGCTGTTGTTTTCCAGCCAGTGTCAGTGTGAAGTGATGTGTACGCAAATATTAGTCACCAAGAAATGTAGGTATGAGCCTACAGTGTTAGGAGTGAGGAGGAAGGCTTTCTTTATGACCTGCAAATGGATGCTAGAAGAAATATTTCTTCCATTTATGTGAGGCATGG
The DNA here is from genome assembly GCF_002263795.3 of Bos taurus. Classification (NCBI taxonomy): domain Eukaryota; kingdom Metazoa; phylum Chordata; class Mammalia; order Artiodactyla; family Bovidae; genus Bos; species Bos taurus. The sequence goes on along the minus strand of NC_037329.1, from coordinate 43,029,058 downwards.
AAATTAGTACTCACCTACTATTTACAGAAAACTCTTTTTGTTAAAAGCTCTGGGACTTGTTTTCTCTGAGAGAGAGAGACTTGTAGCTATAATTAAGAAATCTGTTTAAATTGTGCTGATAATTATCCTAATTGGTTTGAAAATCTGATGAAATACTTAGACAAGTAAATTGCCCCAGTTAAGGGTTCGATAAGTAACCCATGTTTTATAAAAGAGAAGCTAAAGTAGGTAAATAGTTTTTCAAAATTAAAGACCCTGCTAATTTTAAGTAGGTCACATTTAGAAGCGCTCTTTGTGTGCCTGTTTATCTTAATTTGGGAAACTTGGTGGCCTTGCAATATTTATATCCAGGACTAAAATAAGGTCGAAAATAAAGTACAGCTGGATTGCTTGAGATGCTTTGAAATGAAAGGTCCTCACTGTTAATATCCAGATACTAAAAGCACTCAGAGTCGGAGGGTTAAGACAACAGCCAAGTGAATGACTGCATGTGGGAAATCGAGTGTGGGTCCATTTTGATCTGTGTGAAACCAGTGGTCTTCCATATGTGTCAAAGAAATTACTGCAGTGATCCTTAACACGTATGTTTCCAGTGATTAGCGTCTCTGGGGGAAGGACCTGTGAATCTCAATTTTTAAAACATGGTCCTTTGGTGACTTTTCAGTTCACTTCAGATTTCAGATCATCATTGTACCAATTTTAACAAACAGTGCAGATTTCAAGTGGCAGAAAAGAAGGGAAACTAAAAGGAAAGGGTAATTGAAACAAAGAATAAAGTAGATTCTCTTCCTGGAGAGGAACAGAGAAGAGAGTAAAAATGAATGACCTCAAATCATTTATATTTGCCTTTGGAAGATGTCCTGACTGTGTTCTGGCAGCAGATTTACAGTCATAACTTAATTTTGCTTTGGATAATAATAAATAGGTTTTCATTTCCAAAATACACACTGGAGAATGTGTGTGGGTGGGGAGAAATAGCTCCTCACATTGTAGGGCGATGACAAAGGAAAACTAGTTTGGTTTTTAAAGTTTGTCAGAGAAAACACACAAAGTGAACAATCCAAATATAGCTAATTAGGTGGTAACTGTTTCTTGGTTAAACACTCTCTATAACACCATTACTGAAAACGCATCCTCACAGGTGGCTCTTAGCAAATTTCCTTTTGATACAACTGTAATAAGTGGAATATGACGGATGCTTATGGAACAAGTATTTTCTCATGTGGTAGTCACTTCATAGCAGTGCACCCTGAATTATATGCTGTGTGCATTGCAGGGGGGAGGGAGGGTGCTGATGTGAACATGGTGAGCAATTTGTGTCCTTTATGACAATTATTACTCAACTTTTTACCTTTCTTCCCATCTCTAAGATTGCAGTCATTTAAACTATACCTATTTGTCAAAGCAAAACCAAACAAAACAACGCTTGGGAAAGGAAGAGTGAAGATATTGATTCAATTTTTCTTCTGTTATTAATTACTTAATTCTATAAAGAGCATGACAATATACACCTACAAATACATTTATCTCATGTTAGTGATTCTTCCCTAACTCTGTGAGAGGGCAGTGAAGATCTATCTAATCACCTGAAGATACTCTTAATGGGTAATGGATGAGGAACTTGAGTCCCAGAGATATTAAGTAAGTCCCCAAAGTAAAAAAGCAGTCCTAGAATCCAACATCTTCCAATTCTAAAACTGGTATTCTCTGTAGTGCTTAACAATCAAGATTACTACTAATTTGCTAACTAACCATGGGGATATTATATGTTTCCTTTCTGTTTCATCTGTGGATGCTCTAGGCTGAGAATATGATTTTTAGCCATGTGCTCATATAAAGACATTTCATTGAACAGACTGTTATATATGAGAGTTGAGATTTGGGATAAATTATAAATGCAGATACAAAGGTGTTGAAAATATATCTGGAGTGTCAACTGAAGCAAGTATAGTTTGGGAGGCTCTGGTAAGGATAAAATAACTAAATGGTTATAGCGGGGTTTTCATGTCCAAGAGATACTAGGGGTTTCTAGATTGACATGTTGTAAAACTGCTCCCTAGTAGATCTATCGTTTTGTTTTATGCCCCTTAAATATCATGCAATTTTGATAATTCATATATATCATAGACTGAATAATTAATTCTAAAGATAAGAAAATGAAATTCAGGCATATAATGTGCATGTGTATAACAGAACGATCAAACTAAGGGTTGAAAGCAGGTCCTCTGACTCTCTGCCCAGTGTTTTGGAAGGAGCTTTAATATGACATTTAATTACCCTTATCACAATTGACAAGTATTTTGTGGGCTCCAAGAATTTGTTGGACACAGTAGAAGCAAAGCACTATAAAATCTAACCCTGCTTTGAAGGAATACACAGACAATTTTTGGAAAACAGAACAGATCATTTCAGAAAAATAGAATCAATAGAAAAGTCTCTTTCTTTAAACGTTGATAGTTCTATCCACTCTTGCAGAAAGACCTTCTATTGTTTAATGATGAATAAGAAACAGCCTAATGCTTCTTGCTGCAGCTGAGCTTGAGTAAAGTAGCTGGAAATTTGCAGACTGAAAGTTGTACCACGCCTGCATTACTGATCTGTCTTCTGAAGGTCAGTGAATCTCCACTTCTGCCAGTTCTGTTCCTCTCCTGTAGACCCTTCTGTTCACTGTCATTTCAGGACAATAATCTGACATTTTCAGTAAGCTCAAATCAATTTTGATTCTTTTAAAGTGTTAAAAAGAAAGGCTCAGTGATGATGTGAGTAAAGAGAAAGCAGGGTGACCTGTGCTATATTGAGTTTTAAAATTAAACAGTTTCCTTTATGGACTTTTGTTCTATATGAAGTATTATGCTATAAAAGCACAAAGTAAACAGGCTGATTTTTAATTTGTATATATGACATCCTAGACATCTTATCAAACTTTAGAACAGGCTGAGTTATTCTGTGATTTGGGGTTAAATGTACATCTGTTTTCTCTCTTCGTTGAGAAGACAGCTCATAAAAATCCATTTTCAACAGATGGTTGTAAATGAGGACTGAATTACCTTGTTTGGGTTAATATACATTCATGAAGAACATACCTTCTGAGGAAACCCAAGTCATCCCATAAATCCTGTCAATAAACTGATCTGGAATTTCTTTAAAATGTACCAAAATATGAGTAGCAAGTAATTGAATGTAGCCTTCCACCTCCCATTCCTGTCCCTTGGCCCCACATTTCCCACTTTTGATCTTTGATAAGCTTTGTAGTAGAGACAGAATTTTGTTGTAAAAGATTTAAGTATAGATCTGTTTTATTGAGGCTGGAAAAAACCAAACCTTACTATGGACATTTTCAGGTAACCAACAATCATCCTCCAAACATTAAGCTTAAAATGCTTCGTAAAGGAGTCTTTTTGGAAAATCTCTTCTCTTTGTAGAGTTTAAGGTATAAAACTTCACTGTTTCCCCCTATGTTTCTACTATTTAAGCTTCAGTTCTTGCCCCAGGTTTGATAAAGAAAGGGACATTGGGCTTGGATCAGGAACTCTTGTTTATAGCTCCAACTCTTTCTCTCACAGGATGTGACTTCAGGCAGGAGCGCTAACGACTAAGACCTCATCTTTCCCAGCTTCCAGATGGGGGCCCAGAGTGCTCACTACCAGTACAGTCTTGACATTATAGGATTACTTATGGGATTATGGTTGAGGGGCAAAATGAGGAGGTGGGGCAAGATGCTTTGCTGTCATCAGATGTATCATTGCTCTCTTTCTACCTTTAAGCTATTTCTGGGGAGAGGAGGTGAGACCATTGTACATACTGAATCTTGTGTAGGCTCAGTTGGAGTCTTAGAGGAAATCACATGCCTTTTGCTACACAGGAGTCTTCCATGAGGTATGAGGGAAGACAAAACAAATTGGTTATGAATGCAAGTGACTTTGAGATTGAAATGAGCCCATAGATGTTTGTAAAATGACTATCATAATATACCAGTCCTTGTCCATTTTCACTTCATCTCCACAATTAGACATTAATAGCAAAGAGAAGTAGATTAATATGAATCATCTTTGTAATGGCACAAATTATCTAGTTGTCACAATTCAATAGAGGTTTCCAAAATTAAATTTATCATTGTTAAAGTTATGCATGTCATATCATGGATTTAAAGAATCTCTCCTTCAGAAGATCATAATCTTATTTTCTTAATACAATCATTGCTGCTGCTACTGCTGCTAAGTCGCTTCAGTCGTGTCCGACTCTGTGCGACCCTATAGATGGCAGGCCATCAGGCTCCCCTGTCCCTGGGATTCTCCAGGCAAGAACACTGGAGTGGGTTGCCATTTCCTTCTCCAATGCATGAAAGTGAAAAGTCAAAGTGAAGTTGCTCAGTCGTGTCCGTCTCTTAGCGACCCTATGGACTGCAGCCTACCAGGCTCCTCTGTCCATGGGACTTTCCAGGCAAGAGTACTGGAGTGGAGTGCCATCGCCTTCTCCGAATACAATCATTAAGGGATGTTAAACAATAAAAAAAATAGTAATTCCTTTAAACATCTTTGAGAAACAAAAACAAATCTGAAACACTGGAATGCAAGCAAAAATAAAATTTGTTTCCATGTTAAAAAAACACATTTAATAATGCTGAGAATACTTTTAACTGGAGATTCCATATCTTATTCTGTACAAAGTCTTATAGTTCAGATTTTAAGCTATATTTATAGGTGACAAAGGGGGTATGAATAATTTAAGTCTAAATGATTTTAAAATAGAGAAATTCACTCAGTGTGAGAGGAGCAATTTGGAGAGCTAACAGGATGGAAATACGTGATTAAAAAAAACAACATCACTAGACATGGAAATAGTTTGGTACCTAGATTGCCAATATGAATAATTCTCATCTTGATTTGGGTATTGTTTAGGTAAACCTTCTCACAACTCTCATGGGTATCATGGGAAGAAGAAAGTAATTTAGCAGGCTTTCATAAAACATTTTTCTTTTCATAATCATAATACTATCCTTTTTCCTGAAATTTGACCTGTCCCTCCTATTAGGTCAGTTGCTAGAACACATAGTTGTAAAGTTCTGCCCCCAAATAAATGCCCCTGTGTTATCTACCTCTGGGATAGTTGACTATTGCATTATAAGAAATCTAATCCTTAAGATTTTAAGTGGTAATTTACATAGGACATTTTCCTAATATCTGTTTAAAGGATTATACTAGGCAATAGGGATATAAATTTGCTCTCTACGCTCCCATCCCCAAATCAAGTGATATTTGCAGCACTGGGAATAATACCTCTTCCCCATTCCTATGTTTCCTTCCATGTGGAGGGGCAGGGTGTAACATTCCTAGCCTATTTCCTCTGCTTCTTTGCTCAGCTGTTCCCAGGGAAACTGAGTAATGACTGTTGAGTTTGGCTAGAGCAAACTGGTTGTGCTTGGATCTACACTTCCCTTTGTTCTTCTTGAGAGCCAATTGTCTGCAGGGAGTTTGTGCTCTATTCCTCTCCAGTGAAGGGTCTATCCTTTGTTGGCTGAGTGCGGAGGGAGAACCTTGTCCTACCCAGCACTTCCTATGGATGGGTGCTTGCTTGCTTAGGTGCTCAGTTGTGTCCTACTCTTTGTGATCCCATGAGCTGTAACCAACCAGGCTCCTCTGTCCATGGAATTCTCCAGGCAAGAATACTGGAGTGCATTGCCATGCCCTCCTTCAGGGGATATTCCCAACCCAGGGATCGAATCCAGATCTCCTGCATTGCAGGCAGATTCTCAACCATCGGAGCCCATAGGGAACCTTAGTTTAATCTGGGTTCAGTATTTAGGAAACACTCTCTTCCACTCATACAAACCATATCCACCTAGTCAGCTATTTTAGTAATAAGTGACACAAGCCATCTCATTTATTTCTTGAGTCCATAATGTAGAAAAGAATATTAATTAGCCTCTATTGAATACCAAAAATAAGTAAGTAGATTCTGACCATGTTATGCTTCTGTTCCAGGCTAATGTACTATCCAGGCTAATGTTTTGTTATAATAAACAAGCTCCAAGATTTCAGAAATTAAAGAGTTTTGAATTAAGCTTAGATTTGTGTTTTTAATTATAAAACACATTCCTTCTTCCTCATCTGAGATGTTAACCTCCTCTCTTTAAGATAGCAGCCTTTTATTTTTCAGTATAATAGTAAGCAGACTAGTTCTCACCCCCAAGTTTTTAAGTGGGCTATTATTCACTGTTAAGCTGTTTGTAGCTGTGGTTTAGCTTTAATCTATACAAGAGAGCATGGGGAAAATATACAGAGAACAATGTGTCAAAATCTAAGAGCTTGTTCTCACTTTGACTCCAATCATATAATCTCCAGTAGTATAATCTCCAATCATATACTTCTCCTTGTCCAGGGAGGAGAAGTAAAGTGCAAGTCACTAAGTCTTGTCTGATTCTTTGCAACCCCATTAACTATACAGTCCATGGACTTCTCCAGGACAGAATACTGGAGTGGGTAGCCTTTCCTTTCTCCAGAGGATCTTCCCAACCCAGGGATTGAACCCAGGTCTCCCGCATTGCAGGTGGATTCTTTACCAGCTGATCCACAAGGAAAGCCCAAGAATACTGAAGTGAGTAGCCTATCCCTTCTCCAGGGAATCTTCCTGACCCAGGAATCGAACCAGGGTCTCCTGCACTGCAGGTGGATTCTTTACCAACTGAGCTAGTGGGGAAGTCCCTAGAAAAGAGATGCTTCACTAAAATATAGGTTCATTCAGATCAAAATTCAGTTAAGAAATTTCAGAGTAGAAAGAAAGAGATGTGGGAGAATAATGTCAATATGTATGTTCACTTTGAGTTAATCCAATTATGAATTTTAAAATGTATTTTTGCACTTATCTATTTTAAGAGACTATCTGTTGAGGAGGTTAGTGTGGCATTCTGTTCTGGAAAAAATTTTGCATGTTTGGTTCATAAAATGTTGACCTTATTCCCCATTATTTCCTGATAGGATACAGGACAGACTCAGAATGTATTTTGTCATCTAGGCAGGAAGACAATTTCTAACTCTCTGTGTCTGGAAGTGTTTACTTTAATGCTCTGTCCCTTCACACAGGATTCCACATCATAAGCATCAACAGTATTGCAAAACCTTAGCAAAAGCAACTACATTTTTTTATGCTTTTCCTGTAAGCAGTGAGTTGCTAAAATTTTACAGCTTAAATCCATCAAATAGGATCATTTCTTAATCTTGTACTCCAAGGTTCTCACAACTTTTAGGGAGGTACATGTGAAATATTAGTGTTCATATAGGCAAAACTGAGCCCTGTGAATATAGGGCGCCCACAGTACTCCACGGACACTCTTGGAGTTTTTGATGGTAATTTTTTGTATTATCTTTAGGGCAGCTCATTTTTAGCATTATCCCTAGGTAATCAGCCTTCTTCTAAAAGATATGAATATTTATCAAAGCCAAATATGTTGTATACATGTCCAGCTTCACATGCCATTGAAAGTAAAACAAAGAATACCCATAGGTCTTGAAAAGATCTGGGGCATCATTAAGATCTCTCATTTTATATTTGGAAAAAAACTGAGAAATAGGCAGTGTGACGTGCCCAAATTTGTTAGTGGCCATCCAAAATTAGAGACTTAGTACACAGTCAGTCCTGTGTACTTTTCATTATATTGCATTAAATAGGAAGGAAAGGAATAGCTATTTAGAGGTTGTTTTGGCCAGGGTGAGTATCTTGCCAAAGTTTGCATATCGTACCATTTTTACTTATCTCAATTTAAGACAATGCTGGACAAGCATAAAGTAAAAAGTGAAATAGTGTTTGTGTATTGACAAAAATTGAAATAGAAAACTTCACTTGTTACTTGTCTTACCTTTGTAACTTTTCCTAACTCAGCCCCCATGAGTCATTTTGTAGATAGAATTTCAACACTTAAGCATGCAGAACAATGAGCTAGACTTTCTGGATTATTTTCCTGGTTCTGCCATTGATAAGCCATGTGACCAACCATCAAAGATAAGTTGCTTAACCTTTCTAAACCTCAGTTTTCTCCTTTAATAAGTGAAGAAGATGATTTTTATATCATCAAGTTCAACTGAACTAACTCACAGAGCTATTTCAAAGGAGTAAGTAGGATTGATCTAGATCAGATTTGTGTCAAAAGGGACACTCTTGGAATTTTCAATTTCATTGATTCTTCATTGTATGGGACTGTTTGGATCCTTGGCTCATACTTGCTAAATGCCATCCTGACCCCACTCATTATTACAACTCAAAATGCTCTCATAAATACCAAAGTGAACCTGTTTGAGAACCATCAAACTCATCTCTCTGTATATAGTTCTTAGCATACATATTTGGGACATAGTAAATACTCCCAGATACCATCATCATCCCAGAAACTGTCAGAAAATAATGTCTGGGGTCTTTCCAGATCTCAACATCTTCACCAAGTTGGGACTTTGCTATGGATTTGTGTGAGCTTCCTTTGTGCTATGAACTGTTTCAAAGGGGTAAGATTGGCATACATCAGATTTGGAGGCCCATTTAAGCCCTACTGTTCAAATGGTCTGGTTTGTTTGCCTGCTGAGTCACTTCAGTCGTGTCTGACTCTGTGCAACCCTATGGACTGTAGCCTGCCAGGCTCCTCTGTCCATGGGGATTCTTTAGGCAACAATGCTGGAGTGGGTTGCTATGCCCTCCTCCAAGGGATCTTCCCAACCCAGGGATCGAACCCTCATCTTTTGCATCTCCTGCATTGGCAGGCAGGTTCTTTACCACTAGTACCACCTGGTTTATTCAGTGGTTATTTGTAAATCTGGTGATCTAGTTTCCTGACTCTAAGTTCACCAACTGGCAAGAATGGCATAAGGGTTCTATAATTTCTGGAGAGATCTTCCTGAGAAAGTCTGGCTCACGTGACTGTCTTATCCCCTTTTAATCTCTTCTCTGTCATCTGACATTGTCCTTATCTCAGCCAATTATTTGGGTTAGCCAAAAAATTCTTTCAGATTTTTTTCATAAACTCTGACAAAAAAAACCAAATGAATTTTCAACCCAATAGTTTGAATCCTGGGGCTTCACTGCTGCTCTGTCTCCCTTCCCCTGCATCCAAGTATCTTGTGCATTAATACAGAGTGAGTGAGTGAAAGTTGCTCAGTCGTGTCCGACTCTTTGCGACCCTATAGACTATACAGTCCGTGGAATTCTCCTGGCCAGGATACTGGAGTGCGTAGCCTTTCCCTTCTCCAGGGGATCTTCCCAACCCAGGGATTGAACCCAGGTCTCCTGCATTGCAGGTGGATTCTTTACCAGCTGAGCTATCAGGGAAGCCGGCATTAATACTATGGACTGATGGTAACATTGCCCTAGTCTGAACTTGGAGATGATGCTTTTCTAGCCGTACAAAATATGTTAGGATTTGCTCAAATTGGATTATAGTTTCACATTGTTGTTTGTTAATCAACTCCTCCCTGGGTCTGTGACTTCACTGTTTTTTCTCTTACTGTGGAGGTTCTTTTCTTATAAGAACCAGTGGGGGTGCAGCCAGCCCACAGTTGCACTCCCAGTCCTAGTTCTTGCACTGTGGCCTTACACCTTGGCTAGGTAAGAAGTCAGTCAATTCTGTCTGATAGCACTCTGAGAGAAAGATTGAAGAGATTGAGAGTAGGAACTATTGACTAAAATAATTATCCTGCTCATCCTGGATCAATTTGATATCTACTTCAAAGAGATAGTAATAGCTTTGGATTCTAGTGTGTAGAAAAATGCAAATACATCTAAGAACTGCTACCAGTGAGAGTTTGATATCAAAATTGCTTTTGACAACTCAATATGGAAAAGAGATAACAATTGAAATGACTAGCTAATAGGAACCCACAACCTACCTGGGATTACAAAGTATATTTCTTCTTAGTTTTATCTAGGATATAGGTCAAACATGTGTCACTGAACCAAGTTTGGGTCTGCTTGCCCATGAGCAGTAAAGCCAACCTACTGACACTGGGTTGTGGTGAAGGAAAGTGCAACACTTATTGTAAGGTGAGGTATGAGGAGTCCAGGACAACTAAAGCTCCCAAAGTCTGAACTCCCCAGTAGGATTCAGCAAAGCATTTTTAAAGGCAAGATGAGGGAGGGGTGTCCCAGGGTATATGATCAGTTTGTGCACAATTCTGTGACTGGTTGATGGTGAGGTAATAGGGAAGTGTTAATATGTTACGGGGTTAACATTATCAATTCTTGGTACCAGGCGGTCTGGGGACTATGTGCTCATGGTCATCAGATAGTTAACTTCTTCAATTTGGTAAGGGTTTGAGCATCTGTGTTAAGGAAATGTGCTTCAGGTACTGTTACCAATGCTCTCCAGAGAGAGGCTAAAGCAGAGAATATGAGCGGAGTCGGGGTGAGGGGTTTGTCCCAGGAATGGCCCAATAGGCCCCTATTCAGTGCCACATGGATAACTATTTTTCCACAATCTTTTTGCTTTAACTGTTTGGAAGTAAGTTTAACTAGAATTGCAAAAACTACATTTACCTATAAATTTCAAAAATGATCATTTCTTCTCTTAATCTTTCACTTCTTTCTCCTCATCCTCCTCCTTCCTATTGTTATGAAGCAGTATAAGATAGCCATTAAAAATTGGGTTTTAGAATTGGACAGATCTGAGTTTAAATCTAATTTCAGACAAATCTATTCTGGGTGATTTTGGGAAAATTATTTTACTTCTGTGAGTCTTAGATTCTTTGTCTATGAAATAAGGACAATAACACCTACTTTGGAGAATGCCTGTGATTATTAAATGAAATAACATATGTAAAGTGCTAGGGAGAATGCTTGCTTCATAGCGAGTATTCAAAAAAGAAGTATAGTTAAGGGATTGTACGTCAAAATAGCTGTCCAAATGTTTCATCAAACTTTTATGAAAAATTAAGGGGCAGTTGTCATATCTTGGGATATGCTTCTGTCATCCCTCTCTGCTCTTTATTTTTGTTTGTTCCACATTTCAAATAAACTTGGAAATTTTCTATATATAGCTATATATAGGCCAGTTACCCAGGAAAGGAGGAGTAAACCAGTCAAGGTAACAGTGAATCACAAATGGAGAACATCTGTTTATTATCCTGAAATGTTTATTATCCTTGGAAGAAAAGTGCTGGTAAGACACATCAGCATGTATTGCCATCAGGCTTGCACGTGCTTCTTTAAGTCAAGACTACTCCAGATTTTCTCATATTCAATTGATTTTGGTGATTATTCTCCAAGCTTTCATCAAAATGAAATATATATGATGTTTGATCATTGTAAGTATTCCTTTTAATGCACAGAGGGAAAATTAAAAATCTAGTAGGATCAGAAATTATTCATTGTACATTTTAAGATATTACACAGTGAGGATAAGGATATGCCCATGTCTCCTATTTCCCACTGTGTCTTTACTACATAGCGTCATGCCTAGAACATAGGTATTAAAAAGCAAATGGCCTGCTTGTATATAATTATTCATATAATTAAGCATTGGTCTATAATTATGTATTTCTGAAAGTAGTTGAAAAATCTAAAGATAAAATGACATTCAGCCAAAAGTTTCTGTCAGATTTGCCTAATAAGACTCCTTTTATGTGAACCAGTTAAGCTGAAGTCATTGCTTTGCCTTAAGGGAACAACATTCTGTTGTGATCAATCTGTGTGACTCTTTCCCGGGGGTATTTTATTTTTAATAAAAAATTGCCCAGTGGTATTTTTTAGACTTGTTCATTAGCATTTCAGCTGTCTTATCTAAAACATTGATGTGTGGTTAAATTAAGGTTGTAGTTTTAGGGAATAAACTAAAAAATAGCAAACTGCTACATTATATATAAAGGACAAGGAGATTTAAATTAGTAATAAGCCAGTCTGTGTTGGGTTAATGTGATTGGGTCATTAATCACAACCTTAATGATTGGGCAAAGGACTAACTTAAGCATATAGCATTTTTAAAAGCTTCAGCATCTCTTCAAATTTGTCTAAAATTAATTTCTTTGGGAAGTCTTGAAGTTTTTTATTAGGAAATCTAAAAGAGTATTGAAATAGCAAAATTTCATAACAAAGTAATGAGATTGATCTTTCTTTTTTAATGAACAGATTGGAATGTATCATTTAATATGTATTTCCTTCTAAATAGTCATTTAGTCTAAGAATACCATCCCATTTAGACTTTGTATTTGGGATTTGCCTGTAGCATTAGGAAAACAAAAAAAATTAACCTCATTATTTTATGATTATGCTTCACTCTTGAACTTGCTTGTTTACCTTAAACATGTGGCTGCAAATGTTTGGAGTCAAATGTTCGGTTGGTCATAAAAATCAAATCCAACTTTAAATACAAAGGATGTGCTGTTATTGAGAACATTAAAATAAGAGTGGCAGTCTTTGATGATTATTCTTAAAGAATTCTAATGGTGTTTTGAGATGCTGAGAAATGGCAGCATCGTTGGAAAAAAAAAAAAAGTATAGCCTTCTAAATGACCACTGCATTGAAGGTGGAAACATTGGGATACACGTGTGCTGTTTTCTTTTTTTAAAGAAAAATGAGCCTTGTTATTTTAGCATTCTAGCAGAGCAGCACAGTTAAAGATGGGATCCTTACTTGAAACACAGGCCTCCTTTATCTAGGAAATTCTTTGTCAGTGGCACAGCCTTGGGATAAATATTAATACATATACAGTAACAAGAGAGAAAGAATCAATCACTTTGTGCAGTCTTGGAAATCAAGTGATAACTGATAGATTAACATCCAACTGCATAATAATTATGGCTCATGTATTCTGAATCAAGATTTAATTTATCCTCTCAGTTTTAGAGTGGATATATTGGAGAACTATCATAAAATAAAATGGGCACCTAACTTACTGGAAACATGAAAGAGATGTTATTCAGTGATTTCTGTATAAGATTCAGCCATTGACCAGTTGGGAATTGTTCAGTTGCTGAGTTGTGTCTGACTCTTTGTGACCTGGGACCGCAGCGTGCCAGGTTTCCCTGTCCTTCACTGTGTCCTGGAGTCCACTCAAACTCATGTCCATTGAATCAATGATACCATCCAACCATCTCATCGTCTGTCACCCCCTTTTCCTGCTGCCTTCAATCTTTCCCAGCATCAGGGTCTTTTCCAATGATACTCAGCTTAGTAAGTATATCCAACTGATTTGTTTATTTTGGTGTGACTGAGGCACCAGAATATCATCTAATTTTTTCCTCAAATACCATTCATCTAATTTTTTCCCAAATACCATATAACTTCTGGGTGAGATAATCTACTTACATACTCACATGTTGCTATCTCCCGAATCCAAAATACCCAAATAGACATCTTTGCCTGGATGTCCTATAGGCTACTCAAACTTGCTTGTCATTATCCAACCTCATCATGGTCCCCTAACCCCTGGATAAAAACTGATGTTTCTATATCCCTTATGCCTATTAATATTGTGGCCAGCCAAGTTCCAAGAGCTGGAACTCATAATGTCCTTCTTAACCCCTCCCTCATCTCTACATGTGTGTGTGCGTGTGTGCTTGGTTGTGTCCAACTCTTTGCGACCCCATGGACTCTAGCCCGCCAGGCTCCTCTGTCCACGGAGTTTTCCAGGCAAGAACACTGGAGTGGGGATTTCCTCCTCCAGGGGATCTTCCCAACCCGGCGATCTAATCTGTGTCTCCTGCATCTTTTGCATTGACAGGTAGATTCTTTTCCACTATGCCACCTGGGAAACCCCTTCTCTGCCTAGACTTCTCCAAATTAGTCACCACCTACAAAAGTTTCCTTCCACCTGCTATTGCTCTTGTACCCATTGTCCCTGCCCTAGGGAAAGCCCCACCTGCCTAGCTTCTGACTTAGACCGTAGCCACAGCAGAGGTTTTGCATCATTTGTTTCAATCAATCCTTCACATTAATGACTGAAATCTTTTTCTAAGAAGCAAATTTGAGATGTCACTTTCTGCAAAAGTAAAACAAAAAACATCACTTCTGTATTCTTCTTTAGAGAAGAAAAGTCAATAACCTTCACCTGGTGAGCAGACACATTTACTCCCTCATTATAACCCAACACTTCATCCCACACAACACTCTGCATTTCAGTCACACTTTAAAAGTTTCTTACAATCTGTTTAATTTGCCTATCTATTATTGTCATTAGGCTGTTTAACTAAACCGTTGAGGTACTAGAGAGCTGTCATGTATCATTGATACGAATAAATAGAGGGTCAAATAAAGCCCCTGGCACAGAGTATAGGCTGCTTACATGGTTGTTGAGTGAAAAATTAAATAACAGCTAACACTTATATAGGTCTCATTATGAGCCAGGCACTGTTCTAGGCTATTTATATTAACTCATGCAAATTTAACCACAGCACTATTGTTCAGTTGGTAAGTCCTATCTGACTCTTTGCAACCCCATGGACTGCAGCATGCTAGGCTTCCCTATCCAAACACTCCCAGAGTTTGCTCAAATTCATGCCCATTGAGTCCCTGATGTTATCTAACCATTTATTTCTCTGCCACCCTTTTCCCCTTTTGCAGTTAATCTTTCCCAGCATCAGAGCTTTCCCATGTGACAGCTCTTCACACCAGGTGGCCAAAGAGTTGTAGCTTCAGCTTCAGCATCAGTCCTCCCAATGAATATTCAGGGCCGATTTCCTTTAGAATTGACTGATTTGATCTCATTTCTGTCCAAGGGTTTTCTCTAGCACCACAATTCAAAAGCATGAATTCTTCTTTATGGCACTCAGCCTTCTTTATGATTTGACTCTCACATCCATATATAACTACTGGAAATCCACAGCTTTGACGATATGGACCTTTGTTGGCAAAGTGATGTCTTTGCTTTTAAATGTGCTGTCTAGGTTTGTCATAGCTTTTCTTCCAAGGAGCAAGTGTCTTTTAATTTCATGGCTGCAGTCACCATCCGCAGTGATTTTGGAGCCCAAGAAAAAAAAGTTTGTCATTGCTTCTACTTTTTTCCCCTTTTATGTGTCTTAAAGTGATGGGACCAGAAGCTATGATATTAATTTTTTGAATGTGGAGTTTTAAGCCAGCTTTTTCACTCCCTTTTTTCATCCTCATTAAGAATCTCCTTACTTTCTCTTCACTTTCTGCCGTTAGGGTGTTATCATCTGCATATCAGAGGTTGTTGATATTTCTCCCAGCAATCTTGTTTCCAGCTTGTGAGTAATCCAGCCCAGCATTTTGCATGATGTACTCTGCATATAAATTGAATAAGCAGGGTGACCATATATAGCCTTGAGGTACTCCTTTACCAATTTGGAACGGGTCTGTTGTTCCATGTCCAATTCTAACTCTTCCTTCTTGACCTGTATACAGGTTTCTTGGGAGACAGGTAAGGTGGTCTGGTATTCCCATCTCCTTAAGAATTTTCCACAGTTTGTTGTAATCCCCACAGTCAAAGTCTTTACTATAGTCAATTAAGTAGATGTTTTTTTTTCTGGAATTCCCTTGCTTTCTCTATGATCCAGCGAATGCTGGCAATTTGATCTCTGATTCCTCTGCCTTTTCTAAACACAGCTTCTACATCTGGAAGTTGTCAGTTCATGCACTGCTGAAGCCTAGTTTGAAGGATTTTGAGCATAACTTTACTAGTTGTGAAATGATGCAATTGTGAAGTAGTTTGAACATTCTTTGGCACTGCCCTTCTTTGGCATTGGGATGAAAACTGACATTTTTCAGTCCTGTGGCCACTGTTGCATTTTCCAAATTTGCTGGCATACTGAGTACAGCATTTCCACAGCATCACCCTTTAGGATTTGAAATAGCTCAACTGGAATTTCATCACCTCAACTAGCTTTGTTTGTAGTGATGCTTCCTAAGCCCCCCTTGACTTCACATTCCAGGATCTCTGGCTCTAGGGTGAGTGACCACACCATCATGGTTATCCCAGTCATTAAGACCTTTTTTTTTTTTTTTTTTATAGTCAAATAGTTTTGTATGCTGCTGCTTCTGCTAAGTCACTTCTTCAGTTGTGTTCGACACTGTGCGACCCCATAGAACGCAGCCCACCAGGCTCACTCATCCCTGGGATTCTCCAGGCAAGAATACTAGAGTGGGTTGCCATGTCCTTCTCCAGTGCATGAAAGCGAAAAGTGAAAGTGAAGTCATTCAGTTATGACTGACTTTTAGTGACCCCAAGGACTGCAGCCTACCAGGCTCCTCCATCCATGGGATTTTCCAGGCAAGAGTACTGGAGTGGGGTGCCATTGCCTTCTCCATAGCTTTGTATAGTTCTTCGTTAATACCTTTAGTATTCTTGCCCTCTTTTTTTAAGGTCTTCTACTTCTGCTAGGTTCTCACTGTTTCTGTCCTTTTTCATGCCCATCGGTGCGTGAAATGTTCCCTTGATGTCTCCAGTTTAAGCAGGTAAAATTATTTTCATGTTATAGTTGAGGACATTGAAGCACAGAGAAGTTAAGCAACTTATTTAATGTGTACAGCAGTAAGTGTGACTGAGCATAGTATTGAACTCCAGACATGGGATTCTTAACAACTATATCTTATCACCTCTTAGTGTAGCCCAAAGCCAGAAATAAAAATTTGTTTTTTTTTTTTTCCATCTTTGCTTTTTGGGAGAAAAAGCAATTACAAGAAGATTAAATAGTTAGAGATTTATTTATCCAAAGGCAGTTTCTAGCATATATCTGAGAATAGAAAACAAAATTTATTTACTATGACTGCAATATATCATAATTTAAATGCAGTATAGTTTGAAAAATGATAAAAATGACAGTGTCATATTTGCAGAATTCCTCTGAGGGAGCTGCTTCTGTTGCCCCAGGGGTAGATGTTTTAATAATGGCTTTATTTTCTAACTTCCCTTCCCTATATCATTTTTTTCTGTATTTTAAAATATTATATTTCTATTTCCTACATATTTATTATATATTAAAAATTATTTTCCTTGGAATACTTTTCTTGGAATCTGTTTCTGGGAGAATTCAGCTCAGACAAAGATGTTCATTATTATTACCTTGGTTGCAAAATATAGAATAGAAAAGGCATTAAATGTGTTAATGTATTAAAAAAAGAGTTAAAGCACTTTGGGGAATATTTTTTATAATCCCTGATTATAAACTCAGTTTTAACTCTGCTCCGGGCCTCTGATACTCTGCCTGGTTTACTATTACAATTCTCCTGAAACCAAGAAGATCAACAACCTCAACACAAATAAGGACTTCTCCTCTTTATGTGACAGATTCTTTCCATTATGTGTTAGTAGCTCAGTCATGTCAGACTCTTTGTGACCCCACCAGTCTCCTCTGTCCATGGAATTCTCCAGGAAAGAATATTGGAGTGGGTTGCCATGCCCTCCTCCAGGGGATCCTCCCGACCCAGGGATCAAACCCTGGTCTTCTGAATTGCAGGCAAATTCTCATCTGAGCCACCAGGGAAGCCAGGAAAATGCTCTCCTCAGACACCAAATACAAGACTTGTCAGTGAGAAGAACTGCCTTTTGTCTACCAAAGTTTGAAGTGACTACAGCTAGGAAACAATTTATTTGGGCCTTTCGAACTTCTCTCTGAGTGAATCACTGGGTCATGAGTGAGATTTGGGCAAAACCTTTTCTATTTGGGATCCTTAGCTATCGAGGGTGATGGAATGGAAATACAATAGTTATTTTTAAAATTTTAAAAATCCCATTGGAAAACATATATTTCCCCACAAAAATCATTGTCCAGGATAAGCAAAATGTCAAATATACTTGTTCTCAGAATTTTACGATCTTATATTTGTCTAAAGTTATGATTAAAACTTGACTTTTATCTTTAATAAAAGGGGAGGCTAGTTATTTAATAAAAGCAATTTTGTAAATGAGTGTCTTTGAAGCTTGGAGTTAAAGCTGGAGTGAGAGGGAGAGGGTCCTTGGTGGTCAGAATATTGGGGGTAGAACCTCTTTCTCTGCCTCGCCAAGCTCAGGGTGCAAGGCAGAGAGAATGCTGCCTGTCATTGTGAGTGAAGCCAAAAGTAATATACCTGAGGGAAATAATTCAAACTCTATAATTTATTGTGTGATAAGCTCCAAAGTGTCAGTTATAATTAGGAAAAGGAATCACGGAGTTATTTAGAGCATTTCAATTCACTTCTACAGACACAAGCTGAGTACCTGTTGTTAATTTAGGCGCTGCTGCAGGTAGAAAGACCAGCAAAATACTGGGCTCCTTCAGGGAGATATTTGGGGACAGGAGGGAAGCACGATGGTGTGCTGGATACAATCCCAGCGCATCTGGCTCTGTGAGAGATTGGTTTGGCCCCAATGTCTGTGTGCCCCGAGGAAGACCTCATGAACTCAGAGCATGCCAGAGCTCCCCAATATTTGCTAATTTACTGTCTGTTAGGCACTGTAACCAGATAGTATTCAACAAATTTTACTTGATTTCAAAAACAATTCCTCTGTAGAAAATTTTAAAAAATCCCCCAAAGAAAAAACAAACTCAGTTAGATAAAGAAGCTAATGCTTCCATCCAGTAAGTACAAAAAAAAAAAAAAAAAAAAGACTAGTAATTCTGTTTCATTATCTTAACCACTGTTTAATTTTTCATTTTGGTCACTTTTAGTACATTTTTCCCTCATGCATGTGTGCATGCTAAGTCTCTTCTGTCGTGTCTGACTGTGTGACCCTGTGTACTGCGGCCTGCCAGGCTCCTCTTTCCATGAGATTCTCCAGGCAAGAATACTGGAGTGGGTTGCCATGCCCTCCTCCAGGGGATCTTCCAGACCCAGGGATTGACCTTGTGTCTCTTAAGTCTACCTGCATGGGCAAGTGGGTTCTTTACCATCAGTTCAACCTGGGAAGACCTTCCCTCCTATAATACAGTTATATATTTATGTATTTGTAATCATGGTGTGCATGTACCCTAATTTTTATGTAACATGGAAAGCATTTTCCAGATTCTTACACAGTCTTCATTCCATGCCTGCAGAGTGTTGCATTCAATGGACAAAGAAATTTTCTGTTAGATATTTATTGCTGCTTTCATTTTATTGTCTTGATGTTGCCATGAAAAGTTTTATGTTGATGATATCTTTTAATATTTTAGATTATTTCCTTAAGTTATGGTTCCTCCAGAACATGAAGTATGGATTGTATTTATTTTTCACAGTTGCATCCTCAATGCTAAGCTCAATGTCTGGCATGTGGTGTGTATTTTATAAATGTTTGTTAAATAAATGATGAATGAAGGGGAATTACTAGATTAAATGGCACTGATACATTTTATTGCCATTTTCAACCCTGATAGTGTAGTATTATTTTGAACTGGCCAGATACTTTTGCAAATGCCATTTCATTTAATTCTAAGAGAAATTCAGTGATGTAGTTAAAGAAGCAGAGATTCAGGGGTTGACTTACAGTGACACGGCTGGTGTGGAGCCAATATTCAGACTAGTGTCCTTTGATGCTAACCTTCGGGTTTTATTCATTCTTGCCACACTGTCCCTCATCTAAATTTTCTCATTAAGAGAATCTTGAAGACAAAGTCCAGAGGCTTTTAACTGTTGTTTGCCCAACAACAGTTTGTAGAAAAGTATAATTGGTTAGTTTCAGCAGAGTTTGCCAAAGTGTTATCTATGCACCACTCCCAGAGAACACACAGAGCTTGTCATTCCTTCCAGGACCTATACAATCAAAATCCCAAGGGGATCCAAAATTCTTGTCAGATGGGAATGGACATCTTTGCCAAGAACACTTGCATGTTGAGTTGTGTCCCCCAAAATGATGTGCTGAAATCCTAGCTCCTGGTATGGAGTTAGGATTTGTGAATGACATTATTTGGAGATAAAGTCTTTGCAGATGTAATCAAGGTAAAATGGTTCCTCCTGGATTAGGGTGAGCCCTAATTTAATGAATGGTATCTTAGTAAAGAGAGGGAACTTTGTATACAGAGGTGACACAGAAAGAACACCATGTGAAAGTACAAAAGGAAGAGTGATGAACAACATTGAACACAGAGGCAGGGGTTGGAGTGATGCATCTACACCCCAAGGAATGCCAAGCGTTAATGGCAACCACCAGAAGTTGGGAAGAGGCAAGGAAGGATCCTCATCCTGAGCCTACAAGGAGAGCATGGCCCTTCCAACTCCTTGATTCTAGCCTCCAGAACTCTGAGAGAGTACATTTCTGTTTTATGCCATTTAGTTTGTAAACCTTTTTATGGAAGCCCCAGGGAACAAATATAAACATCAAGATAAATTTTCTTCATGATCAAATCTGAGAACCACTAGTTAAATTTGCCCTAATTTTAAATCCTAAGATGACTGATTCTTAACCCCAAAATATTAATTTAAAGCCAGAAACTATCAAGTAAAGGGCAAGACTAAGGGTGCTATATCATCAATGGAAATAAGGATTAATAAACATGGTATGAAGTCATAACTCAGACATTCCAAAATATAACTAGCTCTGGGAGATAGTAAAGGACAGGGAATCCTGGTGTGTTGTGGTTCACGGGGTCACAAAGTGTTGGCCATGACTTAGCGACTGAACAACAAGCATGGTAAGTTTGGATCAATATAGTTAGATTTTGGTATGTCTGAGTTATGACTCCACCTTTTGAAAAAAAGAATAAACCAAATTTCTATCTGCATGTTTCATATGGAAAAAGAAACATATATGTTTGATATCTTTAGAAAAAAGAAAGCTTTCTCTCTCTGTGGGAGATACTTCCAAATGATTCAATTTCATATTGATCCAAAGTCTTATGCCTTTAATATTGGCCACTAATTTCTTAAGGGCCCAAATACAGAGGCTTCATTTCAACTAATAATAAACTATATTTAACTAAGATTTCTGCTTGTTAATTTTTCCAGAAAAAAAATTTTTTTTTTCAGTATGGTAGATAGTATCTAAAATGATTCCCAGTGATCCCCACCTCCTGGTATTTATTTACATTTTATACTACTGACCTAAAAAAAATAGATTTCCAATTATTTCTCTGACAAAAATTGTATTTACTTAAAATAAGTGAAGAATTGCAATTTGGGGTTTGCAACCATGGCAAGCCACCTGCAAGTCCCCTGAATGGCAAGGAAGTGAAGCTCTTTTATAGGGAGGAAAAGGAAGTTGGGAGGGCTGTAGGAAACCAAGAGTCCATGGCTTTCCATTGGCTGAGTCCTTGCCAGGAAAAAAAGGACTTTTCTTCCTGTCAAGCTGTGTTATCATCATAGGATGTGAGAGTTCCCCCTTCTGTTCTCCTGACTACATTTAATTGAGATTTCTGCATACTAATTTTTTACAATATGATCTTCTCCCCTTGATTGTGGGCTGAACTTACTTACTTGCTTTTAACAAATAGTAAATGTGATGGCATATTATTTCTGAGATTAGGTTATAAAAGGCTGTGACTTCTGACTTGCTTGCTTTGTTTGGCTTTTCTTGCTTGCTTTTCTCTTAGAAAGCAAGCTGCTATGTTGTGAGCCACCTTATGGGGAGGCTCATGTGGCAAGGAAATGAAGGTGGCTTCAGGCAATAGCCAGCAAGGAACTGAGGCCCTCAGTCCAACAACCCCCAAGATAGCGAACCCTATCAACAACCACGTGTACACGTTTGAAAGAGTGTCTTCCTTTATGTGATCCTTGAGATGGCTATGCTGCTGCTGCTAAGTCGCTTCAGTCATGTCTGACTCTGTGCGACCCCATAGACGGCAGTGCACCAGGCTCACCCGTCCCTGGGATTCTCCAGGCAAGAATACTGGAATGGGTTGCCATTTCCTTCTCCAATGCATGAAAGTGAAAAGTGAAAGTGAAGTCGCGCAGCCGTGTCCGACTCTTTTCGACCCCATGGACTGCAGCCTACCAGGCTCCTCCACCCATGGTATTTTCTAGGCAAAAGTACTGGAGTAGGGTGAGATGGCTATATCTGTAGCTAAAACCTTTATTATAGTCTTGCAAGATTCTGAGCCAGAGGATCCAGTTAAGCTGTTCATAGATTTCTAACCCACACAAATGTGAGATAATGTTATTTTGAGCCACTAAAGTTTTGGGGTAATTTATTATGCAGCAACAGATAGCAAATTCAATAGCTATTAAAATGCCTGAGCATGTCCATATTGGAATTTTATAGAGATATTGTATCCATTTCCACCCTGAAGCTAAGCTTGCTTGGTTATACATATGAATGACTATATGAATTTCTGCTTAATAATTAAGGAAGACAAATATGGTGAGTTTTGCCTCTTGCTTATTTATTCCCTGGTGGTTCAGACAGTAAAGCGTCTGCCTACAATGTGGGAGACCTGGGTTCAATCCCTGGGTTGTGAAGATCTCCTGGAGAAGGAAATGGTAACTCACTCCAGTACTCTTGCCTAGGAAATCCCATGGACCGAGAAGCCTGGTAGGCTATAGGCCATGGGGTTGCAAAGAGTTGGACATAATTGAGCGACTTCACTTTCACTTTATTTATGAACCTAGTATTTTTATGATGTCTTACCTAGAGGTCATTCTGTCCAATCCCTGTACTTATCAAATGATGAAGCCATCATAGGCTTGCCCAGGGAGGGTTGCCTGCTGCTGCTAAGTCGCTTCAGTCATGTCTGACTCTGTGCAACCCCATAGACGGCAGCCCACCAGGCTCCCCCGTCCCTGGGATTCTCCAGGCAAGAACACTGGAGTGGGTTGCCATTTCCTCCTCCAATGCATGAAAGTGAAAAGTGAAAGTGAAGTTGCTCAGTCGTGTCCGACTCTTAGCAACCCCATGGACTGCAGCCTACCAGGCTTCTCCGTCCATGGGACTTTCCAGGCAAGAGTACTGGAGTGGGGTGCCATTGCCTTCTCCCAGGGTTGCCAGATGTAGCAAATAAAATTACAGAATGCCCAGTTGAATTTGAAATTCAGATAAACCAATGAATTATTTTTTATCATAAGTATATCCCATGTGATATCTGGGATGTGATTACACTACAAAATAATTTGTTGTTGAGTTGAAATTGAAATCTAACTGGGTATCCTGTATTTTTATGGCAACCCGATGTCTAAGATCATGCAACGAGTTAGTAACAGAGTCTGCTCTAGCAGCTGGATGTCTGGTTACCAAGCCAACATTATTCTTTCCACATGACCCTGTGATGCTGATGAAAGTGGTGCTTTAGAACCTCATCTTAAGGTTGTCTGTGTTTGAAGTTTTAATGTCTTGTAGCAACCATTGCTGAACTGCTTTTGAAAGGAGCTCATGGGTTATTAAAGAACAAAAGCGATGTTCTTTGACACTATCAATGGGTCTCATTCTGCAAGTGAAAGTCCAGTCTGATAACATTAATGCAAGGCGGCTGCATATCCTGATGTTCCAATAGTAATGAGCAGGACTAGATGATGTTAGTTTCTGACTGGATTGCATTACTATAACGATTTAAGTATGCAGACACACTTTAAAGAATTTGCAGGAAAAAAAATCTGAATCACTGTTAAGCTTTTATGATTACATTTAACATATGCAAGTATATAAGAATTAAAGTGATTTTGTGAAATACATAAATATGCACAGTAGGTATAAAAAAAGCCCCTTGCTAAATTGTACCAGGAGACCTTATGTCTGTGGGTGATTCCTCTTTAATTAGAATTAGTATTTCTTTGCATTTGTTCTTTAACTTTGAATATCTACTTGGCTTTAATTGTTTAAGTACATTTACATGGATAATTTACATAATCTACTCTGATTGATAAAGGGTTTACATAGAGTATCATCTTTGAGGATAACAAGTGAAATGAGAAAATAACAGACTGGTGAAGCAAAAGAAAAAAAAGGAATGCTCAGTGATTAAGGAGTTTTAATAAATGCCATTGGATTTTGTGTCTTTGCTCATTCCAGCACATTTATTCCAGTGTGACCCACCACCTGGAAATGCTTTGTATTTTAGGGCTTTAATGAAACACTGTTATTTTTCAGAAGCTCAATAGACAAAATTTCAATAATTTTGTCCTTGGAAGCAAATAATCAAATGAAGTATGAGAGGTATCTTTGAACTCACCTAAATGTTAGGGGTTTCTTCTTATGGTGAAGGGTAATATGATGATCTTAAGGAAAATTCACTGATATTAAAGTAAAAATAACTTTCTTATATTTAGCAATAATATATGACTGAATAATGCTCTACTTTTAATAAAATATTATCTCCCCAAATATCTAAAATCATCCTGAAAACAGTATTAAAGAAACACAATTTGCCTAAAGTCACACTGAGATAATGTGGCACAGCCTGATCTCAACATCTATTTTCTGGTTTCAGGCCCCAAAATCTTTGTACTGTGCCATAATACCTCTAGATTTCTGATGCTGTTCTTGAGGACTGTATACACATTGCAAAAATAGAGCCTGTGCTGAAATAAAACCAGGATTTATTTACCAGACACTCTAAAGTCTTATTTCTCGGAATTTAGCATTTGAACCTCTCAAAGACTGAAAATGACTTATTTAGAAATGCTAAAGAAGGAGGAATGGAAATTCACTTTTTCCATTTAGAATTCTCTGGCCAATCTCATCTCTAGTCAGTGTGGTGTGTCTCTCTGCATATTTTATTAGAACTCTGTTGCAGTTGAGTTAAAGATGTACCAGCACCACTGCCCTGAGCCTGTGCACAGGATATATCCCATAATTTTTTGCCGACTGGCTGACTGACCCAAGGCCCTCAGGATAGATGTGAAGAGTGCTAAGGGAGCTGAGAGAAACTGGAGAACCTCTTAGCAGCCAAGGTTTGAACCAGAAATTAAAAGGATACAAAATGTAATCTCTGAAGAAAATAAAAGCTACACAAGAGTCTTTGAGTTATCTGTGTCAGTGTTTGATTTTTTTGGTGTGGATAGGGGAGAATTGTCTTTTTATTATTATTTTAGTTTTTAATGGTAACCCAGTACATTGTAAATCTAAGTAAGCCTACGGATTTTATCCTCCATTCTGAATAACCGTTAGACTTTACAATAGAGGCCCTGAACATAGATTTCTCCCTTTGGCATCCTGAATTAAGGAATTCTAGGCATTTGAGTACCAGATTTATTTGAATTAACTGTTTCAACGTAGCTGTGTAGCCTCCTGCATCCATATATTTCTGATGAGTGAAATTCTCATATAAAGTTGAAGTTACAAAAGTACGTGACTGTGGTGTTTCTCCTCTAATTCATCTCTTTTTTCACAATCCTCTCATAAGTCTCCCCCATTCCCACCACACATAAAACATTCAGACATGTCGATACTATTCTTGTTGCATGCATATGTGTGCTAAGTTGCTTCAGTCGTGTCTGACTCTTTGCAATCCTATGGCCTGTAGCCCGACAGGGTCCTCTGGCCATGCGATTCTCCAGGTGAGAATACTGGAGTGGGTTGCCATGCCTTCCTCCAGGAGATCTTCCCAACCCAGGGATCAAATCCGTGTCTCTTACATTTCCTGTTTTGGCAGACAGGTTCTTTACCACTAGCAACACCTGGGCAGCCCACCATTCTCGTTACTTGTTCTTATCTCCAGAGTAATTTGGAGACCATAATCTTAGTGATATCCAAACTCCAGACTCATCAATCTTTTTGATTTATATTTTCACTTGTACTTCTTTTCTTTCTAGTTATTTTGACTCTCAGATTCACAATATAGACTAGAAATAAGTCTTCTGGGCTATCTCTGGGTCTTTATTCTATTCTGAGCTTTCTGTATTCTATGCTGAACTTCGCCACCTTTTTCATCTATGCTCTCTTTATTGTATCTCATGACTGTTTTTCTTAGGCCTTTTGGTATTTTGTGTAATACTTTTTGAATGTAATCCAATATATTTCTACCTGGTCAAAAGATTAATGGGGAAATTGAAGTTGGGGTTGTGCCTTCCAACCATTGCAGAGAATACATCCTTGTTACAAGTAGAAAATAATGTCCTATTTATGTGTGAAAGGCAGCTGTCTGTATCACTATCCGTCCTGTGTGAGAGTTTATGCAGAGTGTCTATGACAGTTTCTTACATAGGCATGTGCTCTCAGCCATTCATAGGAAATCCACCAATATTGCCTCTGATTACCCCTGGATATTGTTTAGCCTGTATAGCCATATATCTTGCACCTTTAGCTCACTAGGGTGAAGACTGAATTTTCAAATGTGGTTCTACTACATATGAGGAAAAATGCAGTCTGATCTTTCTTCAGTGTTTGATTTTGGGACGATAAACAAGAGGCTAATCAAGGTCCTTCCACTTAAAATGTCTTAGTGTCTCTTCCACAGGTGTTTACTCTGGCCAAATGAAAGTCATGACCCAAGGCAAAGTAGACTTTTAGAAATGATTCATTCCTTTCTACAGATTCAGGCATACAATGCCTATGTAATGTTTTAGCTGCTGTAGTAGGCAATGAGAGGTAAATTGGATTATAGGTATGTGTGGAGAATAATGGTTTATCAGGAACCATTTTAATGTTTGAATAACAAGTAAAAAAATAGGATCCAGGAAAGAGTCTGAGGACCAGGTATATTAGCAGCAGTATGTATATGTGTGTGTGTATATATATATATATATATATATATAGTGAATAAATTAATAAAAGGAACAAGTTGAAGGCCAAATTTGAGAGTTTAGAGTGGAATAATAGAAAGCAGATTAGAAGAAACTTTATTTATGACTTACAATAAATCCTTTAATAATAAAAGCATCAAGTTACAATAAATGTACAGCAGTTTTCAGTGTTTCTAGAGGCAGTCACCCCAGAAGTGCTTATGGAGCATTAGAATGATTGAATATGGCTCAGATGGTAAAGTGTCTGCCCGCAATGCGGGAGACCTGGGTTTGATTCCTGGGTTGGGAAGATCCCCTGGAGAAGGAAATGGCAATCCACTCCAGCACTCTTGCCTGGAAAATCCCATGGATGGAGGAGCCTGATAGGCTACAGTCCATGGGGTCGCAAAGAGTCGGACACGACTGAGAGACTTCACTCACTTCACTATAGCATGGGTACTAAAAAATAATTCTGTATTTATTTCCTTGGATAGAGATGCATGAAATAAGAAGTAAGAAAATAAGTTGTAGTGTGATTGTATATGTATCTATCTATACCTATATACACACATAGACACTTTATTCTGAGAAATGGACTATTTCCTGTCATATGGGTAAACAAGGATGTCACAGTCATCAGAGATTCCAGCCTTCCAAATGTGAATTCCTGAGCCCTAAGGGCACTCAGGAAGGGATATAATATCTCTGTGATCTGGCAGCCATTAGGCTGAAGCCACTCCCTACTGGGAGTCCTGAGGCACTCAGGATGTGAAAAATGCCCCAGATAGCTGAGATGCTCATGGAAGGAATGATTTCAGTAAGCCCAGACTCTCTTTTCTTCCCATACATAGAAAAGTGCTAATATCCTCGATTTGGGATATCTGGTTTTCCTTAATTAACAATAATCTTTTGATAGACTGGGCTTCCCTTGTGGCTCAGCTGGTATAAAGAATCCACTTGCAATGTGGGAGACCAGGGTACATTCCCTGGGTTGGGAAGATCCCCTGGAGAAGGGAAAGGCTACTCATCCCTGTCCATGGTGTCACAAAGAGTCAGACACAACTGACTGACTTTCATTTCATTTTGATAGACTATCTGCCCTTTGTTGCAAAACTTCTATATAATCTGGCTTCTCCCTTCTCCTTGGAGTAGTTTCCTCGGGGTTACCTGAGATGCTGCCTCCTGAGCTTAAGTCCTAAAAATTTCTGCCAATAAATACAACTCTTAACTTTTAGGTTGTAACTATTTTTTAAGACGACAGTATGTACATCAGTTCAGTTCAGTCCCTCAGTCATGTATGACTTTTTGTGACCCTGGGGACTGCAGCACGCCAGGCCTCCCTGTCCATCACCAACTCCCAGAGTTTACCCAAATTCATATCCATCGAGTCGGTGATGCCGTCCAATCGTCTCATCCTCTGTTGTACCCTTCTCCTCCTGCCCTCAATCTTTCCCAGCATCAGGGTCTTTCCAAATGAGTCAGCTCTTCGCATCAGGTGGCCAAAGGATTGGAGTTTCAGCTTCAGCACCAGTCCTTCCAATGAATATTCAGGACTGATTTCCTTTAGGATGGACTGGTTTGATCTCCTTGCAGTCCAGGTGACTCTCAAGAGTCTTTGCCAACACAACAGTTTAAAAGCATCAATTCTTCAGCGCTCAGGTTTCTTTATAGTCCAGCTCTCACATCCATATTTGACAACTGGAAAAACCATAGCCTTGACAAGATGGACCTTTTTGGCAAAATAATGTCTGTGCTTTTTAATATGCTATCTAGGTTGGTCATAAGTTTCCTTCAAAGGAGTAAGCATCTTTTAATTTCATGGCTGAAATCACCATCTGCAGTGATTTTGGAGCCCCCAAAAATAAAATCAGCCACTCTTTCCACTGTTTCCCCATCTATTTCCCATGAAGTGATGGGACCAGATGCCATGATCTTACTTTTCTGAATGTTGAGCTTTAAGCCAACTTTTTCACTCTCCTCTTTCACTTTCATCAAGAGGCTCTTTAGTTCCTCTTTACTGTTTGCCAAAGGGTGGTGTCATCTGCATATCTGAGGTTATTGATATTTCTCCTGGCAATCTTGATTCCAGCTTGTGCTTCATCCAGCCCAGCATTTCTCATGATGTACTCTGCATATAAGTTAAATAAGCAGGGTGACAATGTACAGCCTTGACACAATTTCCCAAGAAGCAGGTCAGGTAGTATGATATTCCCATGTCTTGAAGAATTTTCCACAGTTTATTGTGATCCACACAGTCCAAGGCTTTGGCATAGTCAATAAAGCAGAAGTAGATATTTTTCTGGAACTCTCTTGCTTTTTTGATGATCCAATGAATGTTTGCAATTTGATCTCTGGTTCCTCTGCCTTTTCTAAATCCAGTTTGAACATTTGGAAGTTCATGGTTCATGTATTGCTGAAGCCTGGTTTGGAGAATTTTGAGCATTACTTTACTAGCGTGTGAGATGAGTGCAATTGTGTGGTAGTTTGAGCATTCTTTGGTATGCCTTTCTTTGGGATTGGAATGAAAACTGACCTTTTCCAGTTGTGGCCACTGCTGAGGTTTTCAAATTTGCTGGCATATTGAGTGAAGCACTTTCATAGCATTATCTTTTAGGATTTGAAATAGCTCAACTGGAGTTCCATCACCTCCACTAGCTTTGTTCATAGTGATGCTTTCTAAGGCCCACTTGACTTTACATTCCAGGATGTCTGGCTCTAGGTGAGTAATCACACCATCGTGATTATCTGGGTCTTGAAGATCTTTTTTGTACAGTATTCTTCCCACTTTTCTTATATCTTCTGCTTCTCTTAGGTCCATACCATTTCTGTCTTTTATTAAGCCCATCTTTGCATGAAGTGTTCCCTTGATACCTCTAATTTTCTTGAAGAGATCTCTAGTCTTTCCCATTCTATTATTTTCTTCTATTTCTTTCCACTGATTACTGAGGAAGGCTTTCTTATCTCTCCTTGCTATTCTTTGGAACTCTGCATTCAAATAAATATATCTTTCCTTTTCTCCTTTGCTTTTTGCTTCTTTTCTTTTCACAGCTCTTTGTAAGGCCTCCTCAGACAGCCATTTTGTTTTTTTATATTTCTTTTTCTTGCGAATGTTCTTGATCCCTGTCTCCTATACAGTGCCATGAACTTCCATCCATAGTTCATCAGGCACTCTGTCTATCAGCTCTCATCCCTTAAATCTATTTCTCACTTCCACTGTATAATCATAAGGGATTTAATTTAGGTCATACCTGAATAGTCTAGTGTTTTACCCTGCTTTCTTCAATTTACATCTGAATTTGGCAATAAGGTATTCATAATCTGAGCCACAGTCAGCTCCCGGTCTTGTTTTTGCTGACTGTATAGAGCTTCTCCATCTTTGGCTGCAAAGAATATAATCAGTCTGATTTCAGTGTTGATCATCTGGTGATGTTCATGTGTAGAGTGCTCTCTTGTGTTGTTGGAAGAGTGTGTTTGCTATGACCAGTGCATTCTCTTGGCAAAACTCTATTAGCCTTTGCTTTGCTTCATTCTGTACTCCAGGGCCAAATTTGCCTGTTACTCCAGGTGTTTCTTGACTTCCTATTTTTTCATTCCAGTCCCCTATAATGAAGAGGACATCTTTTTTGGGTGTTAGTTCTAAAAAGATCTTTTAGATCTTCTTAAAACCATTCAACTTCAGCTTCTTCAGCATTAGTGGTCAGGACATAGACTTGGATTACTGTCATATTGATACCTTGGAAATGAACGGAGATCATTCTGTTGTTTTTGAAATTGCATCCAAGTTCTGCATTTTGGACTCTTTTGTTAACTATGATGGCTACCCTATTTCTTCTAAGGGATTCTTGCCCATAGTAGTAGATATAATGGTCATCTGAGTTAAATTCACCCACACCTGTCGATTTTAGTTCACCAATTCCTAAAATATTTACATTTACTCTATATTATTATATATATTATATAATACTATATATAATATAATTACTATATATATTACTATATATAATATATATATATTATATTACTCTTGCCATCTCCTGTTTGACCACTTCTAATTTGCCTTGATTTATGGAACTAACATTCCAGGTTCCTATGCAATATTGCTCTTTACATGGTAAAGACAGTAGGTGCTGAGAGAGGGCATCAGAGGGCAGACAGACTGAAAACCACCATCACAGAAAACTAACAATCTAATCACATCAACCACAGCCTTGTCTAACTTAGTGAGACTAAGCCATGCTGTATGGGGCCACCTAAGACTGTCGGGTCATGGTGGAGAGGTCTGACAGAATGTGGTCCACTGGAGAAGGGAATGGCAGACCACTTCAGTATTCTTGCCTTGAGAACCCCATGAACAGTATGAAAAGACAAAATGATAGGACACTGAAAGATTAACTCCCCAGGTCGGTAGGTGCCTAATATGCTACTGGAGATCAGTGGAGAAATAACTCCAAAAAGAATGAAGAGGTGGAGCCAAAGCAAAAATAACACCCAGTTGCAGATGTGACTGGTGATAGAAGCAAGGTCCGATGCTGTAAAGTATACACATATGTGCACACATTTATGATATCACCCTTTTTTTGTTAAAAACAACACATAATCATATATATGTGGATGTATATATATGCAAATGCATGTATGAGAGTAGAGAAACGTATTTCAGAGTAGGAATGGAGGAGGTAAGGAAATCAGTAATTTGCTCTCAATACAACCTTAGATTATCTGATTAGTTATAATAATATACATTATTTTTAATAAAGTACTGTTGCTGGCCAAAATCTTGGCTTCCTCTGCCCATTGTAGCTGAATAAGAAAATACTAGACAGAGTTTGTAGGAAATAGAAAGGTGGCTTTCGTTCTCAGCGGGTGGAGAGGGGAACACAGTAGGTGCGTGTCTCAAGAACTGTGCCCCACCTCCTCCATGAAGAGTCTATATAAGCCCTATAGGGGCTTATATAAGATGAAGGCTCACAGTTTTGAGTCAGTGATGAGGAAAACAGAGGTATTAGGATCTTGTCTTCTTCCTCTTGGATTATTTTTAAAACAGTCATAGGCTGGCATCAGTAACCCAGTAATTGAGTCTGAAGTTCAGTGGCTCTGTGGGCTTCTTTTTAATATGTAAAAAAGAAGCGCTACAAGGGGAAGAGAGTGTTGTAAGTGTAAGCACCAGATACAAGAGGTATTTAGCATAGAGTCAAAGGATATTAGGTACAAAATGTAGCTCCTGTAGAGGTGGGAGGCAGAAAAGCAAACTTAGTTACAGGCATGAAGAGTTAGAAGTAAAAAATCTAGGATTGTTCAAGCCTGTTCACTGTTCTCTTTTTTTGTTTGTTCTCAGGAGAGGGAAGGAAAACTAATTTCTCTCTTTTTTTTCCTTCCTTTTTATTGCAATAGTATTAAAAATAAAAATTTAAAGACTATATTTCTAGTTAAATGATCACTGATGCTTAAAGTTTGAGTGAAAAAGCTTGAGTTTTGTTGGAATACTGAAAGACTCCATCTGATGTAGCTTTGGATACTTGTGTGAGAAACACAGCCTCTCCAAGGCTCAATCTCCATTTCTGGAATCCTAGAGATATGATATAGTCTTGCCATATTCAGTGGTAAAGAATATGCCTGCCAATGAAGGAGATGCTAGAGATGTGGGCTTGATCCCTGGGTTGAGAAGATCTCCTGGAGGAGGAAATGGCAACCCATGCCAGTATTCTTACTGCAAGGAAAATCCAAATCTGACTCCATGTTGGAATTGTTTGTTTGACTTGTTTTTCATTGCTTTTCTTGTTATAATCATACAGAATGGCCTGCCTCAGAGAATCCTGCCCCTCTGCCTGGCTATTAAACTAAAGTGCCTTTGCTCAGAACCTTGGAGATGCCAGGAAGGAAGAAATGAACACATCCCCTGCCTGAGGTTTGCCATTCTAGGAGATATTTGCAAGATTAATGGCCTTTTTACTTTGTTTCCTCACCTCCCTACCTCCCATTTCTGATCTATAAAAGAACCTGTCATCCAGACCCCATAAAATGGTTATTTTGAGACATTAGTCTACCATCTTCTTGGTCAGCTGGCTCTCTGATTCACTGGCCTTTCATGTGGTGAGCAAATTGAGCTTGAACTTGGTAACATTCTTGCCTAGGAAATCCCATGAACAGAGGAGCCTGGTAGGCTGCAGTCCATGGGGTCACAAAGAGTCAGACACAACTGTGACTGAGTATGCACACACGTGCGCGCACACACATACACATGCACACACACAGATATGAAATAGATGCTTTCTGAGATCTCTTCTATCACAGTTATTCTGTTTTATCGTTTAATAATAATAGAAAAGAAACATGTGTGAAGATAGTAGTGGTGCTAAGGTATGGTTGGGATTTTAATCCTTTCCTTCCTCTCCACCTGCCATTCCATTAATCACCTATAAAATGCTTCAAATAAGCTTATGATCCAAAAGAAAAATGATGGGGTTTTGTGCAAGCTCAGTTTCAAGACAAGCTCCCTGACTGTTCCCTTACCTCATGTCACTGCTGTCTCTAAAGCCTCCTCAAAGCAGAAATTCTGTGTCTATTGCTCTTAGAACTTGCTCCATAGAATAAATCAATATGTGTATTTAGGATTACAGGAAATATTTATTCATAAAGTTTAAAAGGCACATTATTCACATACAACTGTTCCTCTACAATGCAAATGTTCTTTGGGAAAAGTACACTTTAAATCTCAACACTCATTTATGTCTCAACAGATACATTTTTTAAGAGCTCTCCAAAGAGCAGGATTTTGAGAAGGAAACATGGAGGGGAAGGAAAACCACGTGGAAGGAATGAAATGCACGGAAAGGGAGAAGCTTCAAAAAGTGAGTACAAAAATGACAGGCACTTCTGGAACTTGTAGAGGAAAAAATGTACTTGGGTCAGCATCTTTGACTTCTGTTTTTCTCTCCCATCTCCCAACTGCAAATACATCTGCAAATGCTGTCAGTTCTCTCTTCAAATGTATGTGGAATTCAACCACTTTTCACACGACTAGTGCTCCAGGCTAGACCAAACCACCGTTATCTAGATTATTGCAAAGGCATTCTAAAACTAGTTCTGGTTCCAGTCCCCTTAGGATCTATTCTCAACACAATAGCCAGAGGGACCTTTTGAAAACCTAAGCAAGATCAGACGTTCCTCTGTTCAAAACCCCTATTCTAGTGGTTTCTCATTTACTCCAAGTTAGAGTCAAGTTACCTATAATGTCCTACAAGAGATTCTTCAACTTGGTTCACATTAGACACAGTCTGGTGAGCTTTAAAGAAATATTCATGTTGAAGTCTGATTCCCCACAATATTGAGTTTATTGGTTTTATGATTGAGGCAGTGCTATTTGCTAGAAGGTCTTCAAGTGATCCTAGTGGACATCCAGGGTTGAGAATTACTGTCCTCTATAATCTGCTCTCACCTTCTTTGCTCCTTGCCCCCTTCTCTCACCTTCTTTTTTCCCTTTTCCTTAATATCTTCTGGACATACAGGCATCCTGGCTGTTTCCTGAACACACCAGATAATTTTTGTGTTGGTTGATATGCCCTCCAGTGAGCCTCCTTCAGGTTCTTTATATATATATATATATATATATATATATATATATATATATGAAAGCTGTGGTACATATACACAATGGAGTATTACTCAGCCACTAAAAAGAATACATTTGAGTCAGTTCTAATGAGGTGGATGAAACTGGAGCCTATTATACAAAGTGAAATAAGCCAGAAACAAAAACACCAATAAAGTATACTAACGCATATATATGGAATTTAGAAAGATGGTAATGATAACCCTGTATGCGAGACAGCAAAAGAGACACAGATGTATAGAACAGTCTTTTGGACTCTGTGGGAGAGGGAGAGGGTGGAATGATTTGGGAGAATGGCATTGAAACATGTATAATATCATATATGAAATGAATCGCCAGTCCAGGTTCGATGCAGGATACAGGATGCTTGGGGCTGGTGCACTGGGATGACCCAGAGGGATGGTATGGGGAGGGAGGTGGGAGGGGTGTTCAGAATGAGGAACATGTGTACACCCGTGGTGGATTCATGTTGATGTATGGCAAAACCAATACAATATTGTAAAGTAATTAGACTCCAATAAAAATAAATTTATATATATTTTTAAAATGTCAAGCATCCTGCACAGAGACCCCCTTAGAAAATTATGAGTAGAAGGACCTTGATTAGACTCTTCTAATTTTTCCCATCTCAAACTCCCCAAACTATGCCAGATTAGACTTCCCTCATATATAAATATATCTGTCATTTGATAATTTAGCCTTCACTCTGGTGAGCTGAGGGTGCAAGATAAATATTTGTGCAGTTCCAACATCTGCCCAAAGAAATCAAAGCTAGTATTGATGAATTTCCTGCATACATGCTTAGAGCACATTCTTATCTAACTAAGTCCCTAGAGATGCATGCATGTAATCTCACATACATAGAAAAATCATGTACTGAGATGCTTTGAACAGAGTTTATAAGGTCTCTTCCATCACAGATATTCTATGATTCTGTTATTAAAAATTAGTACTAACAGAATTATAAATATTAATGATATAAAAACAGAATCAATGAATAGGTTAAAGAGATTCAACCCCTCCATTCCCTGTAATGTCTGTCATCCTCAAATAACCCCAAATAACCACACAATTTAAGAAAAAGCAGTGATCTCTCTGCATGTTAAACGTGTATGGCCCCTGGCTTCATGCTCAGAGCACATTGTTGTTTTGGGAGCATCTGCATGTACAGGTTTCATGTTGGGCCTTCTGAATAAGCTTATGGGACTCTATTGAATAAGTCTGTCTGTGTTATTAGGATTGTGCAATTTAATCATGTGGTTTAAAGCATTTTTTTTAAAGATACCAATAACCCTTGGAAAAGGTATACTTTGAGGCAGATTACTCATTTATATTTCAGCATATGATATTTTTAAGAGTGCTTGATACCTAATAGGATCTCAGTAACCATTTGGAGGGTGAATAAATTGATGGGTTGAATATTTTCTATGGAATAGATGTAGGCTCCTTGCTCTAAGAGAAATCTGGTCTGAGATTATCTTAAATTGTATCCAAAAAGATGCTTAGAAAAGTGGCCTGCAACAACAGAGGGACATAGAGGGATTAATCACACATTAAAGATGAGGAAGGAGCATTAGCCATTAATATGAAGAATCCTTCTTTCATTTTAAGGGCACTGTAGCCTAGAACTGTCCAGCTTTGTATGTGTGGGTAATTTTAGAAGAACCCACAAAAGAATTCACCTTTTAAACATTTGACAAACCTGAGGAGGACCAAAACCAGCTCACAAGTGTATCAGTCAAGTAAGGTCTTTTTGAACCTCCTGTCTTTCAGATTTTCCAGTTAAAGATGGGGGTAGATGGGTAGAACCACAAAGTATTGGGTTGGTCAAAAAGTTTGTTCAGATTTTTCCATAAGATGCTATAGAAAATCTGAACGAACTTTTTAACTAACCCGATAACAAAAGAGAAGCCCATTGGTTCTTCTCCAACTCCATGTTTCTCTCCTACAGTCTTCATCTGTGGGGAGGGAGTATCTTTGGCTTTAAATTAGGTTTAGACTTTTGATTTACTAGTGACATAAAACATTGTTTTGTGGTTTAAAGTGACTCTAGAACTTCTTATTACTTAAGAGTACCCAGAAAAGGTAATGTGGACTGCCCAAATTTTCATCTGGAGACAGTTGAAATATTAACCCAACAGAATAAATTTGAAGAGACAGTGGGAGATAAAAAGTGAAGTTGTTTACAATTCTGTCCCATGAGTCATGCTTGTTACGTGTTTCTCCTTCACAGCTCTGCCTTGATTCGTATGATACCAATTCTCATGTCAAACTGAAAATATTTCTGTAGCAAGTCAAGCACATCTTCTGTTGGTGCTGAAATTTCACATAAACTTTATTTTTAAATCTGCTTGGAATTATTAAAATGGATTAATTTTTTCAGTCTTTAATAAGAGAGCCTGTCAAGAAAGTCTTTGCTCAGGGATTGCTCAGGGATTTACTCAGGATTGTAGTAAATCCAATTCCTGTGAGTAGGACAGTGCACAAGTAGCAGGCTCACAGCTCACTTTCTAAAATCTCTCATAGTCACATGGAGAATATCTCAAGCTGATTTGATCTGTGGCAATTACCAGTGCTAAAGGCACTAAGGGAACTGCTTTTATTGGGTTTAGTTACATTTTAAAAAAATTTTAATTTTTATTGGGATATAGTTGCAGTGTCGTTTCAATGTTGTGTTAGTTTCTGCTGTACAGCAAAATGAATTGGCTGTATGCTTACACATGTTCCCTCTTTTTTGGATTTTCTTCCCATTTGGGTCACCACAGAGTACTGAGTAGAATTTCCACTGCTTTTAATGAGCTATATTAATTTTTTTTTGAGCTACATCAAGTAATAGACAAAATTGAGACTTCCCTGAGAAAAATGAGAATTACAGTCTCTTGAAGTTAATTGTTCTCTTTAAATTTAGGGCCACACAACTTTACATTTGTCTTTAACAGAGATACAATTTGTCTTTAACAATTGTCATCAGTTCTGACAAAATGGCCTCTTCTTGTGAGAATGGCTTCCCAAAGTGTCTTGGTCTATTGAGACCTGCAGCCTTGTAAACTGGAAGATAAGGGATGTCCTGAGTTTATTTTCTTTCTCCAAACAGCAGCCAGGCATGGTGCTCTGCACACAATAGGTGTCACAGAATGTTATTGACAGAATGTCAGGTCTAGGTGCTTCAGTCATTTGGAATGCATATTTCTGCCCATTGTTCATACTTGAAACACAAACAGCATTAATACTAACATTCTGTGGTTTCTGAATTCCTTTCATAGCTCTCTCCTCATTTCGACTAATTACTGTAATAGGCAGAGCACCACTTCCATTTTGACAGTTAAGATGGAGGAAATTGAAAATTCAAAAAGACCATAAAGGACAGAGTCTCTTTAAAAAGAATCCATTAGTCAGTTAAAAGTTATCTCAAATTCTCAGCATTCAAAGTCTCTAACTTATAATTTCCTGTTTTGTTAAAGCATAAATGAGGTGGCTCTTTTTTTTCCCTCCTGAAGATCACAAAAACCATTTCACTTTGTAGATGATTCGCCTACGTTTCTGTGTAAGTGTACTTAAAATTTTGTATAGGTGTGAGTAAGAATAGGTAATCTTCCCCTTTGTTATTTCTGGAAGTGAATTTTCTCCGTTCGTCCTTTGAGAGGATGAATGGAGGGTGTATGAAGAGCTGGTAAGTGGGGCTGTTTATCTGTCTCCTGGAAGATTAATAACACACTGAGCAATTCTCACAGTTATTACATTTATGAGCAGGAAGAGCCTTAGGCAAAACCGAGAAAGATGTTTGCTACCAACATATCTTTGTTTTATTTATCTCCTTTGTTAGTCTCCTTTCCAAACTTCTAGAACTTAGTGCCCAGCCTTTCTGCCACCCCTTAGATGCCCAAGCCTCAGCCTACCTGTTGGCATATGCTTCAGTATTCCTTTGATAGAAATTTTGCACCTGAATTTTCTTGACTCTTCACTTAGTTCTAACTGGATCTCGTGTATCCCATCCTGTCACATGTTGTTGGATAACTGGCTAACAAATTCAATCAACTCCTCCATTCAGGGTAGTGATAACCAATTATAATTCAATGTGTTAACAGAAGAGTTGTGTCATATGCCCAGTTAAGTAAGTTGAGCTTGAGCACAGGGTTTGGGTATTAAGGAACAGAAGAGAAAGGATGAATTATCATGTGTTCCCTACTGGAGTAGTTAGCCCAAGCTGCTGTAACAAAGTACCATAGACTGGTTCAAGCAACAGACATTTGCTTGTAGTTATAGTTGTGGAAATTGGAAGTCAGATTAGAGTAACAGCATGGTTCAGTTCTGCTGAGAATTGTCTTTTTAGATTGCTGATGCCTACTGTTTGTGTCCTCATCTAGCTTATAGAGAGGTTTCTCTCTTCCTTGTTTTATAAGGCCATGAATCCTATTTAATGAGAACTCTATCCTTACAACCTTCAGTTCAGTTCAGTTCAGTTGCTCAGTCATGTCTGACTCTTTGCGACCCCATGAATTGCAGAACGCCAGGCCTCCCTATCCATCACCAACTCCCAGAGTTCACTCAAACTCACGTCCATTGAGTCCGTGATGCCATCTAGCCATCTCATCCTCTGTCGTCCCCTTCTCCTCTTGCCCCCAATCCCTCCCAGCATCAGAGTCTTCCAATGAGTCAACTCTTCACATGAGGTGGCCAAAGTATTGGAGTTTCAGCTTTAGCACCATTCCTTCCAAAGAAATCCCAGGGCTGATCTCCTTTAGAGTGGACTGGTTGGATCTCCTTGCAGTCCAAGGGACTCTCAAGAGTCTTCTCCAACACCACAGTTCAAAAGCATCAATTCATCGGCGCTCAGCTTTCTTCACAGTCCAACTCTCACATCCATACATGACCACTGGAAAAACCATAGCCTTGACTAGATGGACCTTTGTTGGCAAAGTAATGTCTCTGCTTTTGAATACGCTATCTAGGTTGGTCATAACTTTCCTTCCAAGGAGTAAGCGTCTTTTAATTTCATGGCTGCAATCACCATCTGCAGTGATTTTGGACCCCCCAAAAATAAAGTCTGACACTGTTTCCCCATCTATTTCCCATGAAGTGATGGGACCGGATGCCATGATCTTTGTCTTCTGAATGTTAAGCTTTAAGCCAACTTTTTCACTCTCCTCTTTCACTTTCATCAAGAGGCTTTTTAGTTCCTCTTCACTTTCTGCCATAAGGGTGGTGTCATCTGCATATCTGAGGTTATTGATATTTCTCCCGGCAATCTTGATTCCAGCTGTGCTTCTTCCAGCCCAATGTTTCTCATGATGTACTCTGCGTAGAAGTTAAATAAGCAGGGTGACAATATACAGCCTTGCCGTACTCCTTTTCCTATTTGGAACCAGTCTGTTGTTCCATGTCCAGTTCTAACTGTTGCTTCCTGACCTGCATATACTCCAAAGGCCCTATTTCTAAATACAGTCACACTGGATTAGAGCTTCAACATATTAAATGCAGTGGGGCACTCACAATTCAGTCTATAGCATTCATTCTACTCCATCTTATGGATGATTGGGAATGAACAAGACAGTATATATTTATAAATGTTTCTCCTTTGTAAGTCTCAATTTCTGTTTTCAGCATATGAATTCTTTGTTGAGCTAAATTTTATTCTAAAATTTAAATATATGTAAATTTCCCTCAGTATGCACAAATACTTCATCTGATGCTCAGTTGAAGATATTGCTCTCTGTTCCAAAGATATTGGGGAAGGAAAAAAACTAATTATGCTTGATTTGCTGAGAAATAGCATATGTGCTTCATGGGTGACTTAAGGGAGTTTTAAGGGTAATTTAGTCTATGTGTGATTTTTTACCTTAGGAATTGCCTTTAGAACTGAATAGGACTTCATTATAAATTTGATTTTAACAGTTATGCTATTTGATTTGAATAGCATAACTTAAGGTCATGAGTAGCCTGGTATTTGATAGGATATATTTGAGTAAGGGGACCTAGGGATATTTTTAAAACATGCATAGGTGGTGTCCTTCTCTGACCATAGATAATTATAAAAACTCAAAGTTTTGCAAATGACATTGTATATAAAATGCTTTTAAAACCCTCACATAAAACATAACATGAAATAAAGTACTAACTCCAAGTGACTTTTTATTAATTAATCCAGGAATATATTTATTAATGTGACTCAGGAATAATCAATACCACCTATATGATGGGACAGATGTTTTCAGATGTCCTTCATGGAAACTTTCTCTTGTTAAAACCTGAGTTTATAAATATTTTCTAGGTAGGAGGCAGTTTCAGGAGAATAATTTATTGAACATCCCTTATTGGGATATATTTGAGGGCTGACTAAATGCCAGCACTGTTCTAGGTTCTAGGGAGCACATGAGAACATGACTGACAAGCTTTTGTCCTGCAGGAACTCACACGGAGTCGGGGGCAGGAAGGCAATAAACAAATACAATAAATATGGCTGCTGCTGCTAAGTCGCTTCAGTCGTGTCTGATTCTGTGCGACCCCATGGAATGCAGCCTACCAGGCTCCTCTGTCCATGGGATTTTTCAGGCAAGAGTACTGGAGTGGGGTGTCATTTCCTTCTCCAATGCATGAAAGTGAAAAGTGAAAGTGATGTCGCTCAGTCGTGCCCGACTCTTAGCGACCCCATGGAATGCAGCCTACCAGGCTCCTCTGTCCATGGGATTTTTCAGGCAAGAGTACTGGAGTGGGTTGCCATTGCCTTCTCCAAATAAATATGGCACTGCTGCTGCTGCTGCTGCTAAGTCACATCAGTCGTGTCCGACTCTGTGTGACCCAATAGATGGCAGCCCACCAGGCTCCCCTGTCCCTGGGATTCTCCAGGCAAGAACACAGAAGTAGGTTGCCATTTCCTTCTCCAATGCATGAAAGTACAAAGTGAAAGTGAAGTCGCTCAGTCTGACTCTTAGTGAACCCATGGACTGCAGCCTACCACACTCCTCCGTCCATGGGATTTTCCAGGCAAGAGTACTGGAGTGGGGTGCCATTGCCTTAGATGACAATAATTAGGCTGACGAGACAGAGTACTTGGATTGCTGCTTCAAATTGAGTGGTTAAAGAAAAGCATTCAGCTTGAAGGCAAACCATGTATGACGAAGAGTCAGTCATGCAAAGAAAACAGAGCTACTGAAGGGCACAGCTAGGATGAAGGCCTACGGTTTGAATGAACTGCTGTGTTTGCTGACCAGGGACAAAGCAGCATGTCCACCTCCAGCAATATGGAAAAGAGGGAGGGTGGCTAGAGTGTGATCTTCCTTAAGTAGGTCTGCAGGAATATGTTTAGTAATAAACTAGAAATGGCACTAAATTGCACTATTCGACAAAAGTTGATAGACTCTGAAATGTATCTGAGTCAGAGAAAAAAAAATAACGTATATTAGTATATGTATATATGGAGGACTTCCCTGGTGGCTCAGCGGTAAAGAATCTGCTTGCAATGCAGGAGCCACAGAAGATGTGGGTTTGATCTTTGGGTTGGGAAGATCCCCTGGAGGAGAGCATGGCAACCTACTCCCGTGTTTTTGCCTGGAGAATCCCACGGACAGAGGAGCCAGGAGCACTACAGTCCATTGGGTGGCAAAGAGTCGAACATGACTGACGCACACGCACACACACGTATATCTGTGGAATCTAGAAAAAAGGTACTGATGAACCGATTTGCAGGGCAGAAATAGAGAGACACAAACGTAGAGAACAGACATATGGACACAGTGGGGAGAAGGGGAGGGTGGGATGAATTCAGAGAGTAGCACTGACATACATACACTGTCATGTGTAAAACAGAGAGCTAGTGGGAAGCTGCTCACAGCACAGGGAGCT
The DNA here is from genome assembly GCF_002263795.3 of Bos taurus. Lineage (NCBI taxonomy): Eukaryota > Metazoa > Chordata > Mammalia > Artiodactyla > Bovidae > Bos > Bos taurus. Next base: position 42,987,140 of record NC_037329.1, on the reverse strand, counting down.
CAGCTCGGTGCTCTGTGATGACCTAGAGGGTTAAGTGGGAGCATGGGAGGGAGGTTCCAGAGGGAGGGGACATATGTATACATATGCCTGATTCACATTGCAGTACATCAGAAACTAACAACATGGTAAAACAATCATAATAATAAAATTTTAAAAATGTATAAAAAGTATCTCTGAGCTGGTTCAAGGGGATTTAGAATTTGCTGAAGTTAATAAAACAAAGCGCCCTGATAAAACAAGGTGACCAGTTTGAGATAGACAGACCTGGGGACTGAGAAAATGAGAAGAAAAAGAAACGATCAATAGAAGCACAGAATTAGAAGAGTTAGGGTTAGGATAAGACTTTTCCAGTAGCAGCATGCCCCACATGTTGATCTGACTGGCAGCTTACTCCAGTGTGCTGTAGCATTATTAACATTTATTATGTGTTATAGCAGTGGAAACACAGGATATAGGACTAAGGATCTCACCAATAGTTTAGTGATACTTCACTCTAACACTACCATCACACTACTTATTACCTGTAATGTGGAATGCTCTGTGAATCTTTATCTGTACATACATGCACTGTATATGTAGCATATATTTATATATTATACATGTGCATTGTATATAGAGTAAGTATTTGGTCATTCTCAACTAAACCATATGTTTACTGTCATTATTTACTGTGGTGCTAGAGAATACTCTTGAGAGTCTTTTGGACAGCAAGGAGATAAAACCAGTCAATCCTACAAGAAATCAACCCTGAATATTCATTGGAAGGATTGATGCTGATGCTAAAGCTCCAATACTTTGGCCACCTGATGGGAAGAGCTGACTCATTAGAAAGATCCTGATGCTGGGAAAGATTGAAGACAAAAGGAGAAGGGAGCAACAGTGGATGAGATGGTTAGATAGCATTAATGATTCAATGAACATGAGATTGAGCAAACTCCAGGAGACAGTGAAGCCTGGCATCCTGCAGTTCCTGGGATCACAAAGGTTGGACATGACTGAGTGACTGAACAAAAGTAAGTTCAGAAAACTCCTCAGAAGCTGCAAATGATGAATACCTGTATTGGTTGGACCCACACAAGAAAATAAAAACAAAAACCAAAACAATGAAAAGTCCATTGTCTTTATACAGTACCTTAGTTTAGAGATGACATTCACTTTTGCAAACATTACTTCATATAGTCTCATTTTGAAAATGTGGATTTGGAGGTGCAGATGTGCTTATTTTCAAAGATGACTATCAACAGAGTACCCTCTGCGTATTTCTTACTTGAAAATCCTGAGAGAATTTGCTTGGCCCGTGCATATGCTTCCTTGTGTCTGATCATCCTCCAGATTTGGTCAGCTCAGACTCAGGAATGGGAGAGGAATAGAAACATGACTGAGAGTGTGGGCTGCAGCTATTCCTAGGAAAGGGGAGTGAGCAGTTACTGCAAAACATAACCAACCCTCTTACCAGCAAGGCGAGGTGTGGAAATATTTTCCAGCTAGTCAGCTAAAATAAATAAAACATGTACTTTAAGAAGTAGATTTTGCAGAAGTGAGTTTTTAATTACCAGAGTTATTATTAAAAACTTCCATAACCGAGACTATGTTCCATCATTTTTTTAATCCTCTTTTGCATGGAAGGATGAAGATATGTATTCTTGAACATTTCAAATAAATTAAAGCAAGTTCCCAAAATAGAGAGTGTGTGGGCAATTTTGTTGGTATTGTTTTACTCCTTGTTCAAACTCTGGCATTCACACCATCCACACACTTATGTCTGTGGACTGGAAGAGTAAGGAACAATGAGGTGGGTTTCAGTGGCTTCTACAAACAGACAGAGCTGCACCTGCCTGTTCTGAGGATGCTGTTGTCAAGTGAGACCCTCTCCCAGGTATATTTATAGTTCATCCCACTGCTAATGTGTCATAAAATGGAAGAGTTCTAAAAATACGCTAGGAGATGAAGTTTCAGAGAAAAGAAATTTAAATGGATCTGGCTGTGTTTATTTTATTCCTTATACTAGCCAAATAATATCAGGAATGGAGGAAAGGGATGACTAGGGTAGATAAATTTTAAGATTTTAGGCTGAAAGAGGGCTGAATTTTTAAAAGGGAAAAATTAGTAAAGAGTGAATGAAAAGTGGTAAGCAATAGAAAAACTTACTCTGATGTTTTTATTAAGTTCCAACAAAATGGCAAGAGGTTGACTTTTTCTTTTCTGTACATCCAGCTGGGGGGTTGACAGGTAGCTTTATGAAAGACCCCCGGGGAAGCACATATAATCAGGAAAGTCAGGCACAGTGTGGCCAGACTGATAGCTTTTGAGCTTTAAAGGGTCCGTCTTGACAAGCTCACTACTCCAGGCCTGTCAAGTGGACCTGAACTTGCTCGGGTACTCCTTCCCAGAGGAGGTCATCTTACAATGTAGAACAAAACATCTAAAAGCATAGACTTTGAACCCTGGCAAATGAGAGAGCCATCTGTGATCATTCTTAGAATTGTGTATCTTTGGAAAATTATTGTTTTATATCTGAGTTTTCTTTCCCAAGCAGTGAGAATAAAATTACCTTACTTGCAGAGTTCTTAGGAAGAGTAAATGAGGAAATATGTGTTATATACTGAGTAGTACTTGATAGAAGTTTTAAAAAACCAAACGAGGTCTATCACTATTACCTACTTGAATCCCTTTTAGTTGAGCAGTCATCCATATTTGCACTGAAAGTCTTGGACTCCCTGGGTTTTAGCATGGAAAATCTCAGGTGCCTGAAACTGTTCAGTCCTGGACAAACTGGGATGGTGATGATGCTAGTCTCTCACCCTTTAGGGTAAAAGACTCTTTAATCAAAACTTCTTGATTCCAATATGCATTTCTAGGGGGTTTTATTCTCTTTGTGTTTCACGACTATGTGTATTTATTTAACAGACCCTTACATAGTACTTAGTATGTACCATGCACTGAACTTTTTCAAATGTTTACTTATCTTCTGCTGCTAAGTCGCTTCAGTCATGTCCAACTCTGTGCAACCCCATAGATGGCAGCCCACCAGGCTCCCTCATCCCTGGGATTCTCCAGGCAAGAACACTGGAGTGGGTTGCCATTTCCTTCTCCAATGCATGAAAGTGAAAAGTGAAAGTGAAGTCGTTCAGTAGTGTCTGACTCTTAGCGACCCCATGGACTGCAGCCTACCAGGCTCCTCCGTCCATGGGATTTTCCAGGCAAGAGTACTGGAGTGGGGTGCCATTACTTTTCTAATCATCCTAAAAAACACTCTGAGACAGGTCCTATCATTATCCTTGTTTATGGACAAGGAAACCAAGGCAGAGAGAGGTAAAGTAAGTTGCAGAAGGCCACAGATGAGTCTGGATTCAAATTTTCAAATTCTGTTTCCAGAGTGTACACTATTTATTACTACCCTTATGTTAACTGTGTGTGGTATATGTATTCTAATAAGTAGTACCCAGAATTAAGATGAGGATTCCATTTTAAGCTCTGTCACTGATTTGAAACTTGGCTTCACTCTGTACATCTAAGTTTGTTGACCTGTAACCTGAGACACGTACTTATACCAGGTGGTTAAAGGCTATGAGTATCATGGGAGAAAGGATACCATAAAAGGCAGGATAATAATATTGCCACATGACATCCAAGGCCAAATTTTCCAGTGTGAATCTTTGGGATTCCTGTGTTCTTTTTTTTTTTCTTTCTGTTACCAATATGTCATATCACATATGAAAGATATTTCTCTTTAGAATGATAGAAAATGCTGAACATTTAATCAAATCAGACATTTTGACTGTCATGAATTCAGGTGGTCACAAAATTGTCAGATTAGCCTAAATTCTAGACATTATCTTTACTGTATTTTGAATTAGGTAATTCTTTTTAATAAATATCTATCTTATTTGCCTCTGCCCTGACACTCTCCACCCCAAGTACACATTCACATAGCTTTGTCAGTTACTTGACAAAGTGGCTCTCCTATAAACTTTGATTAAGAGTTAATGGTTTTGCCAGCACAGCCTAAATATGATTGGTTGTGCAGATGAGTTGAGGCATATGGATGAAGCCTCCTCACTCTTCTCTGCATATCCAATATATCACTTTTCCTGGAAATAGCTGAGGATATGAAAATCTTTGGTCTGTCCCCTTTTTACAGATTTATTTAGAATTCACAAATGTTTTATTCCAAATGCTTTTTCCTTTAAGTCACAAAATTAAATTCAACAGAAGGCACATGATCTTCATTTCATGTTATTTCATATATTTTTCATTTCATCTTGTTTTGTATGATTTGGCAGCCAATGTGAGATTTCTGAAGGGTAAAGTACTATTTTGGACATTTTCTGAAATGAAATGGTGGTGCTTCAGGATTATTCTAGAGCCATTTCACACAGCACATTCTGTTAGTCCCTAGATAAAAACGAGAATTTGCTTCTCACAGATATGAAACCAAGAAAGTCTTCATGACATTCTTTTATATTCATTTCAGGAATTTTTGAGCACCTAATATATGCAGGCATGATGCTACATTTCAGAAGATGAGGTTCCTGATTTCAAGAAGTGTCCAGAAGGGCTACAAAGTAGAATACTAAAAAGTTTACAATGGAAGTGCAAAAGCCTGCTGAGAGGCAAAAAAAGAAAGGACTATTTAGGATGGGATGGAAAGAATGGATGGAAAGATAGGGAGAGACGTCTTAGAAGAGGTGGCATATGAACACATCCTTGAGAGACAGCTAGGATATGAACAGATAGAGATGGGTGGGAAGGACAGTTCATGCTGAGAGAACAACAAAAGCAAAGCCACATTAGAAAATTGACAAAGTGCAAAGGGTCAAGTCTTCTGAGAGCATGGTCAGTCCCCATATGCGTTAGGCACAGGAGGATATGAGTGCTGCACTGAAACAGATGGGAAGACATTCGATAATAACTACAGAAGTTCTTGGGATGCTTTTAGTGTGGACTTTGTAGGCAAAAGGAGCAATTGCTTAATTGACTAATGTATATGAGCTCATTGTATACAACACAGGACATAGAACAGTTAATAGTTGGCTGTAATTATTATCATCCTTAATTTTGGAGGTTTCTAGTAAATAGGAGTGATGAGATCATGCTTAGAAGAGATTATTAACTATTCATTTGCTTGAATCTATAATTCCTCTTTCTTTTTCCATCAGCTCTTAAGAGCAACAGAGAGGGAAAGTCCACAGAGAGGACATCAGATCTGGCATTTGATGATGTGGCAATCCTATTATCAACTTCCTCAAAAAGATTTGTTATGCCAGTTTTGAAGTGAACACTCACCCAGTTGAGAGCTAGTTATCATTGAAGGGCTTCCCTGGTGGCTTGGAGGGTAAAGCATCCTCCCGCAATGCGGGAGACCCAGGTTCAATCCTGAGTCGGGAAGATCCCCTGGAGAAGGAAATGGCAACACACTCCAGTACTCTTGCCTGGAAAATCCCATGAAAGGAGGAGCCTGGGAAGCTGCAGTCCATGGGGTTGCCAAGAGTCGGACACGACTGAGTGACTTCACTTTCACTATCATTGAAGGAAATAACAATGATAAATAACATTATAGCTAACATTTTTAAAGTGCGTAGTGTGAGTCAAGCCCAATTCTTGGTGCTTCATCCATGTTATTACATGTCCAACCTCCACAAGAACCCTGTAAAATAACTGGCCTGGAAGGTTGAATTGTTAGAAACCTCATGAACAAGACAGACCTTTAGAGAAAGGAAGGATTCCAAAAGTTGCCTACAAAGAAAAACAGGACGTCTAATAGAAAGAATGTGAGCAAAAATAGGTATTTAAATGTATTTCTGTTAAAGGTAAAGAAACCAAAGGTGAGAGAGACTAATAATTCACACAGCTGTTAAGTATTAAAGCTTGGATTCTAATACTTGAGAAGGTCTAATACATTGAGCAGATTTAACTTTGAGGTCTGTATCCTAGGACTTGAATCCAGGTTTTAAGGCTCCAGAATCCATGCTGTTAATCCTTATTTTACAGTGCTATCAGTTCAGTTCAGTTCAGTTGCTCAGTCGAGTCTGACTCTTTGCGACCCTATGAATCACAGCACGCCAGGCCTCCCTGTCCATCACCAACTCCCGGAGTTCACCCAAACTCATGTCCATTGAGTTGGTGATGCCATCCAGCCATCTCATCTTCTGTCGTCCCCTTCTCCTCCTGCCCCCAATCCCTCCCAGCATCAGGGTCTTTTCCAATGAATCAACTCTTCACATGAGGTGGCCAAAGTATTGGAGTTTCAGCTTCAGCATCAGTCCTTCCAATGAATTACAGTGCTATACATTCATACATAAAATGACTGTCTTTTTTTATGAAATACAGTAATTACTGAGTACCTGCAGGGGCTTGGTTCCAAGACCCACTGAGGATACTGAAATCTACAGACGGTCAAATCCCTTATATGTGTAATGTGATGTAGTATAGTTAGCTCTCCATATCCACAATTTATACTCCATGGATTCAACCAACCATGGATCCATTTTCCAGAGGTGAGGGATATGTGGAAACACAAGGCCAACTCTGTGTTAACAGTGAGAAACTGGCTTTCAAGGAACTTTTAGCCTACCTAGGGAAGACAGAAATCCTAGCAAGAATCGTGTCTACATTTTGCATTATTTTTAAACCTGTATTTATTTATTTATTTTTTAATTTTATTTTATTTTTAAACTTTACAAATTGTATTAGTTTTGCCAAATATCAAAATGAATCCGCCACAAGTATACATGTGTTCCCCATCCTGAACCCTCCTCCCTCCTCCCTCCCCATACATCCCTCTGGGTCGTCCCAGTGCACTAGCCCCAAGCATCCAGTATCATGCATCGAACCTGGACTGGCGACTCATTTCATACATGATATTATACATCTTCAATGCCATTCTCCCAAATTGAAGGATAATTGCTTAAAGAATTTTGCTGCTTTCTGTCAAACCTCAACACGAATCAGCCATAGGTATACATATATCCCATGCCTTTTGAATCTCCCTCCCAATTCCCACCCCATCACACCCCTCTAGGTTGATACAGAGCCCCTGTTTGAATTTCCTGAGCCATACAGCAAATTCCTGTTGGCTATCTATTTTACATATGTAATGTAAGTTTCCAACACATTTCACCCTCTCCTCCCCTCTCCCCATGTCCATAAGTCTATTCTCTATGTCTGTTTCTCCACTGTTGCCCTGTAAATAAATTCTTCAGTGCCATTTATCTAGATTATATATATATATATATATATATATATGCATTAGAATACAATATTTATCTTTTTCTTTCTGACTTACTTCACTTTGTATAATAGGCTCTAGGTTCATCCAGCTCATTAGAACTGACTCAAATGTGTTCCTATTTATGGCTATATGTACAATATATACAGTACTATATGTACAGTAACAATATGTACCAAAACTTATTTAACCATTTGGACATCTAGGTTGCTTCCATGTTCTAGCTATTGTAAATAGTGCTGCAACGAACACCAGGATATATGTGTCTTTTTCGACCCTGGTTTTCTCAGGGTATATGCCTAGGAATGGGATTGCTGGATCATATGGTGGTTTTATTTCTAGTTTTTAAAGGAATCTCCATACTCTCATCCATAGTGGCTGTATCAATTTATATTCCCAGCAACAGTGCAAAAGCATTTCATTTCTCCACACCCTCTCTAGCATTTATTGTTTGCAGACTTTTTGATGATGGCCATTCTGACTGGTGTGAAGTGATATTGTCATTTTGATTTGCATTTCTAAAATAATGAGTGATGTTGAGCATCTTTTCATGTTTCTTAGCCATCTGTATGTCTTTTTTGGAGAAATGTCTCTTTAGGTGTTTTTCCCACTTTTTGATTGGGTTGTTTGTTTTTCTGGTATTGAGTTGGATGAACTGCTTGTATATTTTGAAAATTAATTTTTGTCAGTTGTTTCATTTACTATTATTTTCTCCTATTCTGAGGGTTGTCTTTCACCTTGCTTATAGTTTCCTTTGCTGTGAAAAAGCTTTTAAGTTTAATCAGGTCCCACTTGTTTATTTTTGTTTTTATTTCCATTACTCTAGGAGGTGGGTCATTGAGGATCTCACTTTGATTTATGTCATTGACTGTTCTGCCTATGTTTTCCTCTAAGAGTTTTATATTTTCTGATCTTACATTTAGGTCTTTAATCCATTTTGAGTTTATCTTTGTGTATGGTGTTAGGAAGTGTTCTAATTTCATTCTTTTACATGTAGCTGTCCAGTTTTCCCAGCACCAATTATTGAAGAGGCTGTTTTTGCCCCACTGTATGTTCTTGCCTCCTTTGTCAAAAATAAGGTACCCACAGGTGCCTGGGTTTATTTCTGGGTTTTCTATCTTGTTCCATTGATCTATATTTCTGTTTTTGTGCCAATACCATACTGTCTTGATGACTGTAGCTTTGTAGTATAATCTGAAATCAGGAAGGTTGATTTCTCCAGCTCCATTCTTCTTTCTCAAGACTGCTTTGGCTATTTGGGGTCTTTTGTGTTTCCATATGAATTGTGAAATTTTTTGTTCTAGTTCTGTGAAAACTGCCATTGGTAATTTGATAGGGATCACATTGAATCTGTAGATTGTGTTTGGTAGTATAATCATTTTCACAATATTAATTCTTCCTACCCAGGAACATGGAATATCTCTCCATCTGTTTATGTCATCTTTGATTTCTTTCATCAGTGCCTTATAATTTTCTGTGTACAGTTGTTTTGGCTCCTTAGGTAAGTTTATTCCTAGATATTTAATTATTTTTGTTGCAATGGTGAATGGCATTGATTCCTTAATTTCTATTTCTGATTTTTCATTGTTAGTATATAGAAATGCAAGTATGTCTGTGTATTGATTTTGTATCCTGCAACCTTGCTAAATTCACTGATTAGCTCTAGCAATTTTCTGATACTATCTTTAGGGTTTTCTATATACAATATCATGGCATCTGCAAACAAGGAGAGCTTTACTTCTTTTCAGATCTGGGTTCCTTTTATTTATTTTTCTTCTCTGATTGATGTATCTAGGACTTCCAGAACTATGTCAAATAATAGTGGTGAAAGTGGATACCCTTGTCTTGTTCCTGATCTTAGGGCAAATGTTTTCAGTTTTTAACTTGAGAATAATGTTTGCTGAGGGCTTATCATATGTGGCCTTTACTATGTTGAGGTAGGTTACTTCTATGCCCATTTTTTAAAGAGTTTTATTCATAAATGGGTGCTGAATTTTGTCAAAGTCTTTTTATGTGTCTATTGAGATTATCATATGGTTTTTTCCTTCACTTTGTTAATATGGTGTATCACATTGATTGATTTGCGTATATTGAAGAATCCTTGCATTCCTGGAAAAAACCAAACTTGATCATGGTGTATAAGCTTTTTCATGTGTTGCTGAATTCTGTTAGCTAAAATTTTGTTGAGGATTTTTGCATCTATGTTCATCAGTGATAACAGCCTGTAGTTTTCTTTTTTGTGTTGTCTTTGTCTGGTTTTGGTATTAGGATGATGGTGGCCTTGTAGAATGAGTTTGGTAGTGTTCCTTCCTCTGCAATTTTTGGAAAGAGTTTTAGAGGGGTAGGCATTAGCTCTTCTCTAAATGTTTGATAGAATTCTCCTGTGAAGCCATCTGGTCCTGGGCTTTTGTTTTTTTTGTGAGATTTTTCATCACAGCTTCAACTTCAGTGCTTGTAATTGGGTCATTCATAATTTCAATTTCTTCCTGGTTCAGTCTTGGAAGATTGAGCTTTTCTAAGAATCTGTCCATTTCTTCCAGGTTATCCATTTTATTGCCATATAGTTGTTCATAATATACTCTTATGATCCTTTGTATTTCTGCATTGTCTGTTGTAACTGCTCCTTTTTCATTTCTAATTTTGTTGATTTGATTCTTCTCTCTTTTTTTGGATGAGTCTGGCTAAAGCCTTGTCAATTGTATTTATGTTCTCAAAGAACCAGCTTTTAGTTTTATTAATCTTTACTATTGTTTCTTTCATTTCTTCTTCATTTATTTCTGCTTGGATATTTATGATTTCTTTCCGTCTACTAATTTTGGGTTTTTATTTGATCTTCTGTTTCCAGTTGTTTTAGATGTAAAGTTAGGTCGTCTATTCAATGTTTTTCTTGTTTCTTGAGGTAGGATTGTATTGCTACAAACTTCACTCTTAGCACTGCTTTTGCTGCATCCAATAGGTTTTGAGTTGTCCTGTTTTCACTGTCATTTGTTTCTAGAAATTTTTTGATTTCCCTTTTGATTTCTTCAGTAACCTGTTGGCTATGTAGAAACATGTTTAAACTCCATGTGTTTGTGTTTCTTACAGTTTTTTTCTTGTAACTGAAATCTAGTCTTATAGCATTGTAGTCAGAGAAGATGCTTGATACCATTTCAATTTTCTTAAATTTAGTGAGGTTTGATTTGTGACCCAAGATGTGGCTATCCTGGAGAATGTTCCATGTGCACTTGAGAAGAAGGTGCATTCTTCTGCATTTGGATGGAATGTCCTGAAGATATCAATGAGATCCATCTCATCTAATGTATCCTTTAAGACTTGTGTTTCCTTATTAGTGTTCTGTTTTGGTGATCTGTCCATTGGTGTGAGTGGGGTGTTAAAGTCTCCTACTGTTATTGTGTTACTGTCAGTTTCTCCTTTTATGTCTGTCTGTTAATGTTTGTTTTATGTATTGAGGTGCTCCTATGTTGGGTGCATAGGTATTTACAATTGTTGTGTCTTCCTCTTGGATTGATCCCTTGATCATTATGTAGTGTCTTTCCTTATCTTTTGTAGTGTTCTTTATTTTAAAGTCTGTTTCATCTGTTATGAGGATTGCTACTCCAGCTTTATTTTGCTTCCCATTTGCATGGAATAAATTTTTCCATCCTCTGACTTTCAGGCTGTATGTTTCTTTGGTCTGGAGTGTGTTTCTTGTAGACAGTATATATATGGGTCTTGTTTTTGTATTCATTCAGCCAGTCTGTCGTTTGGTCGGCACATTTAATCCATTTACATTTAAAGTAATTATTGATATATATGTTCCTATTGCTATTTTATTAATTGTTTGGGGTTGATTTTGTAGATCTTTTGTCTTCTCTTCTATTTCTTGACTATATAAGCCCCTTTAACATTTATTGTAAAGCTGGTTTGGTGGTAATGAATTCTGTTAACTTTTGCTTGTCTGAAAAACTTTTAATTTCTCCATCAATTTTGAATGAGATCCTTTCTGGGCACAGTAATCTTGGTTGCAGATTATTCTGTTTCAGAACTTTAAATATATCCTGCCATTCCCTTCTGGCCTGCAGAGTTTCTGCTGAACGATTAGCTGTTAAGCGTATGGGGTTTCCCTTGTGTGTTACTTGTTGCTTCTCCCTTGCTGCTTTTAATATTCTTTCTTTGTGTGTAGTCTTTGTTAGTTTGATTACTATGTGTCTTAGCATGTTTCTCCTTAGGTTTATCCTGTATGAGACTCTTTGTGCCTCTTGGACTTCACTGAATATTTCCTTTTCCATGTCGGGGAAATTTTCAACCTCTTCAAAAATTTTCTCATACCCTTTCTTTTTCTCTTCTTGGACCCCTATAATTCAAATGTTGGTGCATTTGATATTTTCCCAGAGATCTCTGAGACTATCCTCAGTTCTTTGCATGTTTTTTTACTTGATTCTACTCTTCAGAAGTTGTCTCCTCCATTTTATCTTCCAGCTCACTGATTCATTCTTCTGCTTCAGATATTCTGCTATTGATTCCTTCTAGAGTATTTTTAATTTCAGTAATTGTGTGTTTGTGTCTGTATGTTTATTTTTTAATTCTTCTAGGTCTTTGTTAATTGATTATTGCATTTTCTCCATTTTGTTTTCAAGGTTTTTGATCATCTTTACTATCATTATTCTGAATTCTTTTTCAGGTAGTTTGCCTGTTTCCTCTTCATTTATTTGGATTTCTGAGTTTCTAGTTTGTTCCTTCATTTGTTTAATATTTATCTGCCTTTTCATTATTATTTTTTTTAACTTATTGTGTTTGAGGTTTCCTTTGCCCTGGCTTCAAGGTTGAATTCTTTCTTCTTTTTGATTTCTGCCCTCCTAAGGTTGGTCACGGAGAAGGCAATGGCATCCCATTCCAGTACTTTTGCCTGGAAAATCCCATGGACAGAGGAGCTTGGTGGGCTGCAGTCCATGGGGTCACTAGAGTCGGATATGACTGAGTGACTTCCCTTTCACTTTTCACTTTCATGCATTGGAGAAGGAAATGGCAACCCACTCCAGTGTTCTTGCCTGGAGAATCCCAGGTATGGGGGAGCCTGGTGGGCTGCCGTCTATGGGGTCGCACAGAGTTGGACATGACTGAAGCCACTTAGCAGCAGCAGTAGCAAGGTTGGTCCAGTGGTTTGTGTAAGCTTCATATATGGTGAGATTTGTGCTGAGTTTTTGTTTGTTTGTTTGTTTTTCCTCTGATGGGCAAGGCTGAATGAGGTGGTATTCCTGTCTGCTGATGATTGGGTTTGTATTTTTGTTTTGTTTGTTGTTTAGATGAGGTATCCTGCACAAGGTGCTACTGGTGGTTGGGTGATGCAGGATCTTATATTCAAGTAGTATCCTTTGTGTGAATTCTCACTATTTGATACTCTCCAGGGTTAGTTCTCTAGTACGCTATAGTCTTGGAGTTCATGCTCCCACTCCAAAGGCTTAGGGCTGGATCTCTGGTCAGGAATGAAGATTCCACAAGTGGTTTGTTATGGCATTAAGTGAGCTTAAAAGAAATACCCAAAAATGAGAAACCAAAGGTGAACCACTGACAAATGGCAGTTACAAAAGGAGGCAAATAAAAATTAAAATAATGGATTATGAACATATACATATATACCCATAAGCATAATCAAAACAGTAGAAGAAAAATAAAGTACAATAGATTGACCCAGCAAACAAAGGAAATCAAAAATTATATTTACCAGTTAAAAACAAAACTAACTTAATCAGAAACTGGAAAACAAAACTAAAGTGAGGTGCCAAGTGGGGAATAAAGCAATGAAAACAAAAATAACAAATATGTTGAGAGGAAAGGAAAGAAAGAAAAGAAAGAATAGATATGCAAAATTAAATATAAGTAGATGAAGATTTATATACATTAAAGATTAACTGCAAGGGGAAAAGAATAGTAGAAAAGGCAAACAAAGGAATAAATGTAGAAAAAATATAATAGGTTTAAAAAATTAAAATTAAAAAAAGGAAGAAGAAGAAAAAAAAGGAAAACTTCACAGAACTGCAAAAGCCCAATGTAGAGGCAGAGGTTTATAACAACAATAAAAAGTGTGACTGAATATACACATATACATATACACCCATAAGTAAAATCAAAACAGTCCAACTAAAATAAAGTACAATAGATTGACCTGGTGAACAGAGGAAACCAAAAATTATATTTATCAGTTAAGAGCAAAACTAACTAAAGCAGAAAGTGGCAAACAAAACTAAAGCAAGGTGCCAATTGGGGAATAAAATAATGAAAATAAAACTAGCAAATATGTTGAAAGGAAAGGAAAGAAAGAAAGGAAAGAAAGAAGAGCAAAGTTAAATAGAGATAGATAAAGAAGATTTAAATACATTAAAGATTAACTGCAAGGGGAAAAAAAAAACAGTAGGAAAAGCAACTGAAGGAATAAATGTAGAAAAAATAATAATGGTTTTAAAAAATTAAATTAAAAAAATTAAATTTAATATTAAAAAAAGAGTAAAGAGAAAAAAAAGGAAAAAGAAAGAAAGAAAGAAAGAAAACTCCACAGAATTGCAAAAGCCCAACATAGAGGCAGAGGTTTATAAAAACAATAAAAAATGTGACTAAGAGAAAAAAAGAATGCTCAAAACTTTATTAGATTTCATAGTGCCAATAAAATCGACAACTATAACAGAGGGGGGAAAGGGTGGAGGGAGGGAAAAAAAATCCAGAAGAATCTACAGAACAAGTCAAAACATAAGAATAATAAATCTTTTTCTTGAGTCACTGCTGTTAGAGTTTTTTCTCTCACTGGGAGTCACAGACCTCCTCACCTCCCTAGGATGCCCTCCAACACTGTGCTGGTGTCTGGACCTGCTGTGGCGGCAGCTCAGATTCTAATCTGGTCCTACTCCTGTGTGTTCTTGCCTCCAATGTCCACAGCTATCAGAACTAGTGTGTTTTCTTTTGTGGGAGAATGTCCTTTTATATATTTCAATGTCCTTATATATATTCCATAAACACAGAGTCTGCCTAGTTGATCTGCAGCTTGTACAGCTGGTGGGAAGGTTTTGGGTTTTCTTCCTTAGCCACACTGCCCCTGGGTTTCAACTGTGGTTTTATTTCCACCTCTGCATGTGGGTCATCCACTGGGGTTTGCTCCTGAGGCTTCTCTGGAGGACTTGGGTCTTCCCAGGTGTGGAGGTGGTGCAGCTGCTTGGGTTGCAGGGATACTGGTAGCAACAGGTACTCAGGGGAGTTGGTGGCTAGGGCAGGAGGAAATATAGTACTCTAGAAGGTTATGGCAACCAGTATTGGGCAATACGCTGCAGTATTCTTGCCTGGAGAACCCCTTCTCTGACAGAGAAGCTTGGCAGGCCAGAGTCTACATGGTCGCAAAGAGTTTGATATGACTGAAGTGACCCTGCGTGCAAGACTATTTTTTGCCTGTGGCAGCTCTGCCCTGGTGAGAGTTGAGTATGAAGGTGGCACAGCTGCTCGGCTTGCAGGGACTCTTGTGGTGCCAAGGGTGCAGGGACACGGACTGCCTCCACTGCAGGAGTTATGGCCCTATCAGAGTCTTTTTTCGAGCCTCTTGTAGCTGGAGATCAGAAGGCCTCTTTGCCCAGTCTTTCTCCATAGCTGTGCCCATTCAGGCACTTAGAGGGCTCCCTTGCCTGGGGTCCTTCTCTGTTGTTCAGGTGTCAGGCACATGGAGGGGCCCCCCTGGCTGGAGTCCTATTCTGTAGATAGGTGTGTCAGGCCCTTAAAGGGACAGCCTGGGTGTGATCCTACTCTGTAGTTCAGTGCATCAGGCATTTGATAGGCTAGCCTGTCTATTGTTCAGCTGCCTATGCTGGCATGTGGGGAGAGATAGGCTATGGTGATGGCTCCACCCCCTATGCATGACCCAGCAGTATCACCTTGCTTCCGTGGCTGCCCAGCTTTCCTCCACAGTCGTTTCCCACCACAATCTCCTCCTTTACCTCCCCTTGATCCATCTCTCTGCAGTCAACAGCAGCCCTCACCCTGGGATTCCTCCACAATCCCTAAACTCCAGCTCCCAGCCGTTGTGCCTTTCAGGGAACTTGTGTCCCTGTCTGGGGTATGTATGGCTGCAGCAAGGACTGTCTGATTCTCATTCCATTTAGGCTGCCACAAATCAGCTGTTTTACTCAGCCTTAAATGTTTCTCCTCTGACTCAGACAATTGCCCCATTGTGAGGATCGGACCCCTGCTTCAGTTCCCCCACCCGCCAAGGGCAGGTCCAGTCCTACTAACACTTCTGTTTTCCCCCTAGTTCCTTCATCCTACCAAGTTTTGGGTGGCTTTATATATTCTTTCCCACTGGTCAGTTACTCCTGTCTGCTCTCAGCTGGTGTTCTGCATGCACATATGTATCTGAAGGTGTATTCCTGATGTATCCATAGAGAGAGATGTACTCCACATCCACCTACTCCTCTGCCATCTTGTTCTCCACATTTTTGCATTCTTATCAAATTCAGTGAAAGAAAAGAAAAAGAATATAGCATTCACAGAACACAGTGCAGATCATGTATAATGTTTTTTTTAAATGCCTTGATTGAAATATCACCCACTCATTTAATATGGTTTTTAGTATATAGCCCATGGAATTTTCCAGGTAAGAATACCGAGGGGAGTGCCATTTCCTACTCCAGGGGAATCTTTCTGACCCAAGGATCAAAACTGCATCTCTGTGTCTCCTGCATTGGCAGGTGGATTCTTTACCACTAGGACCCCCTGGGAAGCCCTGAATTTATAGTGTGTATTCGTAGAGTTGTGCAATCATAATCACAATCCAATTTTAGAATTTTCATCAGCCCTCCATTCCAAATCCTAAACCCATTAGCAATCACTCCCTATCCTACCACGCTGTGCACCACAGGCGACCACTAATTTCTTTATCTACAGATTTCCCTATTCCAGACATTTCAAATAGATAAAATCATGAAATATGTGGTCTTTTGTGACTGGATTCTTTCACCTAGCATAATATTTTCAATGTTTATCCAAGTTGTAACTGGCATGAGTACTTCATTTTATTTTTATTGCTGAATAATATTCCATAGTATGGATATACAATGTATTATTTATTCATTCATCTAATTAATAAATTTGACTTGTTTCTACTTTTTGTTTGATATGAATAATGCTTATATGAACATCCCTGCAAGTTTTTATGTGAACATATATTTACATATCTTAGAGTGGATAGTTTTTTGGGTTTTTTTTTCGTGTCTCATTGCCCTGGCTAGAACCTCCATTAAAATGTGGAATAGAAGTGGGTAGAGAAGTAACTTCATTTTTCTCCTGATCTTAAGGAGGATGCATTCAGTGTTTCACCATTCTGTATAATGTTAGCTGTGGATTTATTTCTTGTAGGTGTCTTTTGTAGATGAGGCTGAGGAACTTTATGTCTATTCCTGGTTGGTTGTGTAATTTTTATTTTTTTCATTAATTATGAAACTATTGAATTTTGAAAAAAATTTTTTTCTTCATCTATTAGATCTCTTGTACTTTATTATACTATGGCTTTTGTACTTTATTATATTGATATGTGTGTTATATTAATTGATTTTTGAATATTAAATTAACCTTGGATTCTTGCAATCGTTCCATTTGGTATAGTGTATAATCATATCTTTATGTTTAGATTTGGCTTGATAATAATATCTTGAGGATTTTTGCATTCATGTCCCTGATGGTCTGTAGTTTTATATTCTTTGGGTGATTATCTTAGTCTGTTGGGTTATCATAACAAAATACCACAGACTATGTGGCTTAAATAGAAATTTATTTTTCAGAGTTCTATAGGTTGAGAAGTCCAAAATCAAGCTGACTGATTCAATTACTGATGAGAGCTGTCTTCCTGGCTTGCAGATTACCAGTTTGTCTTCACATGGCCTTTCCTCTGAGTGTGTGGAGGGGAGAGAAAGGAGAATGGAGGGGGAGAGAGAGACTTCATTTAACCTTAATTACCTCTTAAAGGTCCAGTTTCCAAAACTTAGGGGTAGAGAATTTGGGGAGGACACAGTATGGTTTATAGCAGTGATATATTTGTCTGGCTTTGGTATTAGAGTAATAGTAAAAGTAGCCTCATATAATAAGCTGGGCAGTGTTCCTTGCTCTTCTGTTTTGGGGAAGAGATTGTGAAGCGTACTATTAATTCTCCTTTAAATGTTGGTACATGTTTTTCTTGCTGCTTTAAAGCTTTTGTCTTTGTTTTTTCAACATTTTTATTATGATATGTTTGGGTGGGGATTTCTTTGTGTTTACCTAACCTGGAGTTCATTGAGCTCTTGGATATGTTAATTAGTACTTTCCATTAAATTTAGAATGTTGCTATCATTATTACTTGATAATTTTTCTGCTTTTTTTTCTTTCCTCTCCTCTCCTCTCCTTTCTTCTCTTCCTGTTTTATCTCTTGTTATGCATATGTTATTGCACTTACTGGTGTCCCTCATTTCTCTGATGTTACTCATTTTTTAATCTCTCTCCTTCAGATTGCATCATCTCTATTGATCTGTAGTGAAGTTCACTGATGCTTTCTTCTGCTAGTTTAAATCTATTGTTGACCCCTTCAATGAAATTTTCATCTCAGTTGTATTTTTCAACTTCAGAATTTCCATTTTTTAAATAATTTATTTCTGTATTGATGATATTTTCTATTTGATAAGACACTGTCATCACATTTTCCTTTACTTCTTTAAGCAAGGATTCTTTTGGTTCTTTGAACATATTTATAATAGCTGCTTTGAAGTCTTTGTCTACTATGTCTAATATGTGGGATCATTCAAAGGTAATTTCTGTTCCTTGCTTTTGTTTCTTATATGTAAATCACGGTTTCCTATATGTAGGTCACGGTTTCCTATATGTAAGTCACGGTTTCCTATTTTTTGCATACAGTCTATGTTTCTGTTGAATATTGGACATTTAAAATAATATAGAAACTTTTCTCCTGGAGAAATAACCAGATATTTCTGTTTTATGTCTGCCTCTTGCCTCTGAAAAAAATCTCTGTACACTGCTTCAGAGCTGTGTGTGCATGGAGACAGTGACTCACTTTTCTTGGAATGACACCCTGACTTCACTGGGCTGGGGCAGCTGGTCTTAGCTTGTCTTTCCTGTCCCTTTACATTTAGCTTCTGAGCCTATTATCTCTGTTAAACCTTAGAACCACCTATGAGTAAGGTAGTAAATATCAGAGCCAGGCTTTAAATCCAGACATTTGACACCATTCCTTGCTTTGTGGCAAGTGCTTAATAATATTTGTTAACTAAATTAATGGACCCCTAAAATCAAGCAATACATATTTAGAAAAAAAGAACATGTCAAGAAGGATGTTAAAATAAAGGCTATTATGGTTGGGTTGAGAGATATCATAGAGGATTTTTTTTTAATTTTGCTATTATAGAATAAAATGAATGTCTTAGAAATTGCAGAATTATCAAACTTTGCACCTAAACTATTGGCCTTTATGACCAAGATATGCTGTACAGTCAATTTTTCAGATCCTTAAATAGTACTTAGTATGTCTTAGTTTTATAGTATGTGGAGCAATAGCTCAGAAAGGGGTAATTTCTGAGGAAAGATAAAGCAGTGAAGAGGAGCTTCAGGGGTGTGAATAGAAAGGTAACTGCAGAAATGATCAAAGGAAACTTTAGTGGCTAAAAAAGAACCCAAGTGTCTGATCCCAGAACTACATCAACAAGGACGGGACCTGGAGAACTGGCATTTTCATTATTTCTGGTGGATAATCCCAGCCTTGATGGTGTCTCAAGCACAGGACAAGTCAAGTGTATTTCTCTGATTATATTCTCTTTTGAAAAAAAAATGGCTAAGATGGCGGAAAAAAGGAAACATTTTGCACTCTGATGATTTCTGTGCATCTCTGATGATTTTTCTTTATGCTTCCTTCTATCCATTCTTTTACAAGAATTCTGGTTATGCCTGTTAACACCTGAAGTCAGATCCCAGGATCTGTGATTATAAGTCTGTCTTGTCTGGCTCCTTCAGAGCAGTTAACCTTTCTCTTTGGGCTAAAATAACTGAAATGCTGTAATATCAGAGCAATGAAACCTAGTTAGACTTGGGCATGAGAATGCTGCCTACATTGAATTAAAGCCTTGAAAAGCAGCCATGGTTGTTTTAACTCAGTTCATCTCCAAAGACAAGTAGTAATGTCTGACAGATGGAAATAGTCTAATTTGGTAGGTGAAAACATTTCTAAGACTCATGGACTATATTACAAATGCTGTTAGTTGAAACTCTTATATGACTCAGAACTGTATTCTCCTGTATGATATCATTTAGAAGGCCCAAAAGAGCATTTTAAAAAATGAAATGGGACAGAAAATCTGCCCCAGATAACTGTTGCTAAGTTTGCTGATGTCATTTAGAGATCATTTTGTTACTTACCTCTAGTGGGTTAAAAGCATTGCAAAGGTTTTTTTCCTGCCCTCAGCATATCTTTAAGTGACAGGCACAGATGTTTGCTTTCACTTCCTAGCATCCTCACCCTGGGCAGTCATTGTCTAAGCACTGGAGTTTCAGTCATCACATGAATGATTACAAAATACACATCCACATCCACTGTCCTTTTGCCATCTCTAGTGCTCCTGTGGGTCATTGGATAATTAGATATTTGAAAAGCACCTTGACATAAGAGCTATAAATAATTCCTTTCTCCAATTTTAGAAAGTTCCATGGGAGGAAGGGTCATTGGAAAAATCCTTGGATCACCCTGCCTAAAATACTGGTATTTGTTTGTCTTAGAGTAATTCAAGGAGAGGGAAGATGATGTAATGGAAATAGATCCTGATAGTAGAATGGGTATCCAGTCTAATCCAGTCACTAATTACCTGTTTAAGTTCTGAGCAGCCCATTCTCCTCATGAACACATATATGCAGAATAAGTATTGAAGTTGATATTTAAGACGGTTTTTGAATATTCTGTGAACACTTGTTTTTACCTTTGTGTTCCTTTCTTTTAGTGTCTTAGGGCTATCCTAGTATTTCACTAGGTAAGTGGCTCCTCTGACTTTGTAGAGAATGCAGAGAGCCTGGTATGAATACTTAAACATTTGATAATTCAAGTTTTTCATTAAGGGAGAGAAGTTGATGTGGCATACCAAGGCAGAAAATAGATAAAAGAATTGGTGTCCCAGGAAGCACCTGAAATATACAGTTTAAAACATTAGCTCATTGCCTAGAATTATTTTTTTAATTGAAATGTTGATATACATACTGTGCTAGTTTCAGGTGTACTACATAGTGATTTGACCTTTGTATATACACTATGAAATAAGTAACACAATAAGTCTTATAGCCATCCATTTCCATACAGAGTTATTGTATTACTATTGACCATATTCCTTATGCTATGTATTACATCCTCATACCTGATTTATTGTATATCTAGAGGCTAATAGCTCTTAATCTCTTTTACCTATCCCACACTCCCATGCATATCCCCTCTGGTAACCACCTTTGTTTTCTGTGTCTATGAATCTGTTTTCATTTGTTTTTTTAGATCCCACCTGTGAGATCATATGATATTTGTCTTCCCTCTCCAATGTATTTCACTTAGCATAATATTCTCTAGATCCACTCATGTTGTCATAAATGGCAAGACTTCTTTTTTATGGCTGGGTAATGTTTCATGGTATGTATGTATATATACATACATACCATGAATATACACACATATATACATATATGTATATATGTATATACCTTCTCTATCCATTCATCAATCAGTGGACGCTGAGGCTGCTTCCATATTTTGGCTACCACAAATAATACAGTGAATGTGGGGGTTCATACATGTTTTTGAATTAATGTTTTTGTTTTCTTTGGATAAATACCCAGAAATGAAATTACTGGATCATGTGACAGTCCGTTTTTAATTTCTTGAGGGAATTTCTGTGCTGTGTTTTATAGTGGCTGAACCAATTTACAATCTCACCAACAGGGCACAAAGATTCCCTTTTCTCCATATCCTTGCTAACAACTGTTATTTGTTGTCTTTTTGATGATAGCCATTCTGACAGATGTAAGGTAGTATCTCATTATGGTTTTAACTTGCATTTCCCTAATGATTAGTGATGTTGAGCATCTTTTGATGTGACTATGGGCCATCTGTATGGCTTCCTTGGAAAACTGTCTATTTAGGTCCTCTGCCCATTTTTCACTTATGTTATTTTTCTGATGTTGAGTTGTATGAATTGTTTGCATATTTTTAATATTAACCCTTTATCAGATATATCATTTGCAAATATCTTCTTGCCTTCAGTAGATAGTCTTTTTGTTTTGTTGTTTCCCTTGCTGTGCTCATATTTTTAGTTTGAAGTTGTCCCATTTGCATGTGTGTATGTACATGTGTGTTTGCTTTTTTGGCTCTTGCCACAGGAGATAGAGCTGAAAAAATATCACTAAGAGCAGTGTCAAAGAGCTTACTGCTTATGTTATCTTCCTCAAGTATGGTTTCAAGTCTTATGTTTAAATCTTTAATTTTGAGTTTATTTTTCTGTATAAGGTAAGAAAGTAGTCCAGTCTAACTCTTTTGTAATAGCTATCCAGTTTTCCCAATACCATTTACTGAAGAGATTGTCTCTTCCCAATTGTATATTCTTACTCCCCTTTGTCATAGATTAATTGCCCATATGAAGAGTGGGTTCATTTCTGGGCTTTCTAGCCTTCCATTGAACAAAAATGTGTCTATTTTTGTTTTGATTACTGTAGCTTTGTAGTATAGTTTGAAATCAAGGAGCATGGTACCTCCAGCCTCTGTTCTTTTTCAAAATTGTTTTTGCTATTCAGAGTTTTTTGTGTTTCCATATGCATTTTAGAATTATTTTCTTCTAGTTCTGTGAAAAATTCCATTGTTATTTTGATAAGGATTGCACTGAATCTGTAGGTGGCCTTGAATACTATGGTCATTTTAACAGTATTCATTGTTCTAAACTGTGAGCACAGTATATCTTTCCATTTGTTTGCTGCTTTTAAGATTCTCTTGTTTTTAATTTTTGCTATATGCCGAGAGGAGCTACCCCACGTCTGAGGTCAGGGGCAGAAGCCGGGAGGACCCCATGCCCGAAAGGCAGAGGCCAAGAGGAGTTACCCCACGTCTGAGGTCAGGGGCAGTGGCCGGGAGTACCAGACTGCGATGGCGCAGGAACGGCTGAGAGGAGCTACCCGACGTCGGAGGTCAGGGCAGCAACGAGAGGAGTTACCCCGCGTCCGAGGTCAGGGGCGGCGGGCGGGAGGAGCTACCCCACGCCCCCATGCCCGAGGCTGGGGGCGGTGGCCGGGAGGAGCAACCCCACGCCGAGGCCAGGGGCAGTGGCCGGGAGGACCAAGCCCACGCCATCGCTGCACGGGCATAGGAGGGCTTAGAGGAGCTATCCCACGTTGAAGGTCAGGAAAGGCGGCGGTGAGGAGATAGGCCTCGTCCAAGGTAAGGAGCATTGGCTGCGCTTTGCTGGAGCAGCCGTGAAGAGATACCCCACGCCCAAGGTAAGAGAAACCCAAGTAAGACGGTAGGCATTGCAATAGGGCATCAGAGGGCAGACACACTGAAACCATACTCACAGAAAACTAGTCAATCTAATCACACTAGGACCACAGCCTTGTCTACCTCAATGAAACTAAGCCATGCCCAAGGGGCAACCCAAGATGTATGGGTCATGGTGGAGAGATCTGACAGGATGTGGTCCACTGGAGAAGGGAATGGCAAACCACTTCAGTATTCTTGCCTTGAGAACCCCATGAACAGTATGAAAAGGCAAAATGATAGGACACTGAAAGAGAAACTCCCCAGGTCAGTAGGTGCCCAATATGCTACTGGAGATCAGTGGAGAAATAACTCCAGAAAGAATGAAGGGATGGAGCCAAAGCAAAAACAATACCCAGCTGTGGATGTTACTGGTGATAGAAGCAAGGTCTGATTCTGTAAAGAGCAATATTGCATAGGAACCTGGAATGTCAGGTCCATGAATCAAGGCAAATTGGAAGTAGTCAAACAAAAGATGGTAAGAGTGAATGTCGACATTCTAGGAATCAGCGAACTGAAATGGACTGGAATGGGTGAATTTAACTCCGATGACCATTATATCTACTACTGCGGGCAGGAATCCCTCAGAAGAAATGGAGTAGCCATCATGGGCAACAAAAGAGTCTGAAATGCAGTACTTGGATGCAATCTCAAAAACAACAGAATGATCTCTGTTCATTTCCAAGGCAAACCATTTAATATCACAGTAATCTAAGTCTATGCTCCAACCAGTAATGCTGAAGAAGCTGAAGTTGAACGGTTCTATGAAGACCTACGAGACCTTTTAGAACTAACACCTAAAAAAGATGTCCTTTTCATTACAGGGGACTGGAACGCAAAAGTAGGAAGTCAAGAAACACCTGAAGTAACAGGCAAATTTGGCCTTGGAATACGGAATGAAGCAGGGCAAAGACTAATGGAGTTTTGCCAAGAAAATGCACTGGTCATAACAAACACCCTCTTCCAACAACATAAGAGAAGACTCTATACATGGACATCACCAGATGGTCAACACTGAAATCAGATTGATTATATTCTTTGCAGCCAAAGATGGAGAAGCTCTATACAGTCAGCAAAAACAAGACCAGGAGCTGACTGTGGCTCAGACCATGAACTCCTGATTGCCAAATTCAGACTTAAATTGAAGAAAGTAGGGAAAACCACTAGACCATTCAGGTATGACCTAAATCAAATCCCTTATGATTATACAGTGGAAGTGAGAAATAGATTTAAGGGACTAGATCTGATAGATAGAGTGCCTGATGAGCTACGGAATGAGGTTCATGACATTGTACAGGAGACAGGGATCAAGACCATCCCCATGGAAAAAAAATGCAAAAAAGCAAAATGGCTGTCTGGGGAGGCCTTACAAATAGCTGTGCAAAGGAGAAAAGGAAAGATATAAACATCTGAATGCGGAGTTCCAAAGAATAGCAAGAAGAGATAAGAAAGCCTTCTTCAGAGATCAATGCAAAGAAATAGAGGAAAACAACAGAATGGGAAAGACTAGGGATCTCTTCAAGAAAATCAGAGATACCAAAGGAACATTTCATGCAAAGATGGGCTCAATAAAGGACAGAAATGGTATGGACCTAACAGAAGCAGAAGATATTAAGAAGAGATGGTAAGAATACACAGAAGAACTGTACAAAAAAGATCTTCACGACCCAGATAATCATGATGGTGTGATCACTGACCTAGAGCCAGACATCCTGGAATGTGAAGTCAAGTGGGCCTTAGAAAGCATCACTACGAACAAAGCTAGTGGAGGTGATGGAATTCCAGTTGAGCTCTTTCAAATCCTGAAAGATGATGCTGTGAAAGTGCTGCACTCAATATGCCAGCAAGTTTGGAAAACTCAGCAGTGGCCACAGGACTGGAAAAGGTCAGTTTTCATTCCAATCTCAAAGAAAGGCAATGCCAAAGAATGTTCAAACTACCGCACAATTTCAATCATAGCACACGCTAGTAAAGTAATGCTCAAAATTCTCCTAGCCAGGCTTCAGCAATATGTGAACCGTGAACTTCCTGATGTTCAAGCTGGTTTTAGAAAATGCAGAGGAACCAGAGATCAAATTGCCAACATCCGCTGGATCATGGAAAAAGCAAGAGAGTTCCAGAAAAACTTCTATTTCTGCTTTATTGACTATGTCAAAGCCTTTGACTGTGTGGATCACAATAAACTGTGGAAAAATCTGAAAGAGATGGGAATACCAGACCACCTGATCTGCCTCTTGAGAAATTTGTATGCAGGTCAGGAAGCAACAGTTAGAACTGGACATGGAACAACAGACTGGTTCCAAATAGGAAAAGGAGTTCGTCAAGGCTGTATATTGCCACCCTCTTTATTAACTTATATGCAGAGTACATCTTGAGAAATGCTGGACTGGAGAAACACAAGCTGGAATCAAGATTGCCGGGAAAAATATCAATAACCTCAGATACGCAGATGACACCACCCTTATGGCAGAAAGTGAAGAGGAACGAAAAAGCCTCTTGATGAAGGTGAAAGTGGAGAGTGAAAAAGTTGGCTTAAAGCTCAACATTCAGAAACGAAGATCATGGCATCTGGTCCTACCACTTCATGGGAAATAGATGGGGAAACAGTGGAAACAGTGTCAGACTTCATTTTTCTGGGCTCCAAAATTACTGCAGATGGTGACTGCAGCCATGAAATTAAAAGACGCTTACTTCTTGGAAGGAAAGTTATGACCAACCTAGATAGCATATTCAAAAGCAGAGACATTACTTTGCCAACAAAGGTTCATCTAGTCAAGGCTATGGTTTTTCCTGTGGTCATGTATGGATGTGAGAGTTGGACTGTGAAGAAGGCTGAGTGCCTAAGAATTGATGGTTTTGAACTGTGGTGTTGGAGAAGACTCTTGAGAGTCCCTTGGACTGCAGGGAGATCCAACCAGTCCGTTCTGAAGGAGATCAGCCCTGGGATTTCTTTGGAAGGAATGATGCTAAAGCTGAAACTCCAGTACTTTGGCCACCTCATGCGAAGAGTTGACTCATTGGAAAAGACTCTGATGCTGGGAGGGATTGGGGGCAGGAGGAGAAGGGGACAACAGAGGATGAGATGGCTGGATGGCATCACTGACTCGATGGACATGCTGCTAAGTCACTTAAGTCATGTCCGACTCTGTGGGACCCCATAGATGGAAGCCCACCAGGCTCTACCGTCCCTGGGATTCTTGAGGCAAGAACACTGGAGTGGGTTGCCATTTCCTTCTCCAGTGCATGAAAGTGAAAAGTGAAAGTGAAGTCGCTCAGTTGTTCCAACTCATCGCGACCCCATGGACTGAAGCCTCCCAGGCTCCTCCGTCCATGGGATTTTCCAGGCAAGAGTACTGGAGTGGGTTGCTATTGCCTTCTCCAGATCCTACCATATATCACAATTTAAAAATAAATTTAAAAAAAGGATGGAGGGATGTGACCCCTGCTCTCTAGAAGATCATGCTCTAGGAGGCTGTCAGGCCAACTATGACTAACAATATAATCAGGGTAGTAGAGAGGTCAGAAAAGCCTGATAACTTCCTCATTTTAAAAAACACGGAAGGGACTTGAGTCTGGACACGATGGACATGAGTCTGGGTGAACTCTGGGATTTGGTGATGGACAGGGAGGCCTGGCGTGCTGTGATTCATGGGGTCGCAAAGAGTCAGACACGACTGAGTGACTGATCTGATCTGATCTGATATTAATTATAATGTGTCTTGATGTAGGCCTCTTTGGGTTAATTGGAGGTTGCATGTGTCCTTCCTCAGGTTAAGAAAGTTTTCAGCTATTATTTTTTCAAGTAAGTTTTCTGTCCCTTTCTTTCTCTTCTCCTCTGACCCCTATAATGAGAATACTAATGCAGTTGATGTTGTCCAAGAGGTCTGTTAAACTATATTCATTTTTAAAAATTCTTTTTTTCCCCTTTTTTTCTGTTTAGGTTGGATTATTTCTGCTACACTGTCTTCCAGTTTGCTGATCATTTTCTCTGTATCATCTAACCTATGTGTACTTATATATTCTTTCTAGTGTACTTTTAATTTTAAGTATTGTATTCTTTAGCTCATTTTGATTCTTCTTTATATTTTCTAACTCTGTTGATATTCTCACCATGTTCAATCATTTTCTTCCAAATTTGGTGAACTGCTTTATGATCATTATCTTGAACTCTTTATTGGGTAGATTGCTTATCTCCACTTCATTTAGTTCTACTTTTGAGGTTGTGTCGTGTTCCTTTGTTTTCAATATATCCCTCTATCATCATTTTGCCTAAGTCTCTGATTCTATGTATTAGGTAGATTAGTTACATTTCCCAGTCTTGGAGATGTGGCCTTATGTAGGAGGTATCTTATGGGACCCAGCAGTATGTTCCCCTCTGGTCATCAGAGCTGTATGCTGTAGTGGTGCCCCTTGTGTTGGCTATGTGTACCCATCTATAGCAAGGTCAACTACTTTGAGTGCACCGGTAGGTTAAGCTGGCCAACAGTGATTTGGCTATGAGGCCATGCCATACATGGTAGCTACAGACCTGCTGGAACATGGAGTGGGCTTGTTGTGTGGTTGGCTGCATGGCTTCAAGTGATATAAAGCTGGGTGATGACCTGCTGGTGGGCAGAACAGGCCCCAATACAACTGCTGTATCACTCAATGTGGGGCTTGGAGCCGGTGCTGGTCTTCTTGCAGGTAGAATTAGGTTCCCAGTGCTTTAGGCTTGAAGGAAGATTCTCAAATAGAACTTGCCAGTATAGGTGTCATCATAATAGAACAAGATCCCCAAAGTGGTTACCAATGTTGTCTCTGTCCCAAGGGGGTCCAAGTTGCCTCCTGCCTTTCTAGGAAGCTTGCCAGAATCAGCAAGAGTCTTAACAGGATCCTTTCAAACCCTGGCTCTGGGCTTGGACTTTTAGTATGTGAAATTTTGTGTACCCCTTAACTGCAAAGTGTTTGTTTCCTGCAGCCCTCTGGCTTTTCAGAACATAAGCTCCACTGGTTTTCAAATTCTGATGTTCTGGGGACTTGTCTTCCTTGTACAGATTTCCCAAACTGGGGAGCCTGAGATGGGACTTGAACTCCTCTCTCCTTGGGAAAGACTGTCATAGTTGTGATATCCCTCGCATTTAAGGGTTCCCAGCCCAGGACTGTGGATCTTGACCTACTCCATCTCTGCCTCTTCTATCATTCCAGTTATGGTTTCTTCTTTACATCTTTAGATGTAGAAACTATTTTCTGCTAGTCTTCAGGGCATCCTCATAGATTGTTGCTCTGTAAGTAGTTGTAATTTTAGTGTGTCCATGGGAGGACACAGTAAATTGTTCAACTAAAGATGTTGAACTCACTAGTTCAACATCTTTCTACTCTGCCATTTTGGCCCCCTCCTGAAATTCTCGAATGTATAGCAATTCTCCACCACAAGGCCTATTGCTAACAGAAGACCAGCAGAAATATGCATTCATGGATGGGGAAAAACAATAATTAAGGTAATGAGCCCTGAAGTCAGACATATCTAGGAGCTCTAGTAGCATAATTGGTTGCCATATGGTACTTATAATAAGTCAGACAGATCTGAGTTTGTGACTCCAGTTTGCCATTTACTAACTTTGTGTCTTTAGGAAAATTTACTACCCTCTCTAAGCCTCAGTTGCCTTATTTGTAAAATGGGGATATGTCAAAATTAATCTCAGGTGATTAATGTGAAAATTATGTATGCAAAATGTGCTTAATGCAAAGTCTGGCAAATGGAAAGTTCACAATGTGCATTAGCTATCATTCCCATTTGTATTAGTAAGGTCATAGGGTGATGAAATTTAGGTTTAGTTTATGAATTATTTAATAAATACTTATTACAGCATGCTGCTGCTGCTAAGTCACTTCAGTCGTGTCCAACTCTGTGCGACCCCATAGACAGCAGCCCACCAAGCTCCCCTGTCCCTGGGATTCTCCAGGCAAGAACACTGGAGTGGGTTGCCATTCCCTTCTCCAATGCATGAAAGTGGAAAGTGAAAGTAAAGTCGCTTAGTCGTGTCCGATTCTTAGCGACCTCATAGACTGCAGCCTTCCAGGCTCCTCCATCCATGGGATTTTCCAGGCAAGAGTACTGGAGTGGGGTGCCATTGCCTTCTCCTATTATAGCATAGTATACATATAAAGAAGTGCAAGGAATTGTTTTATTTCTCAAAAAACTTAAAATCCTATTTGAGACAAAATGGTCACCTCTTATGTTGCTGGGTGTAGGGCTTGCAGATTTTGTGTTATTGGATAGCAATTTAAAAAGACACCATATTCAAGGCTGTAGTTCTTGTATTTTGTCATTGGAACAAAATACAACAAAGTAGTATTTCCCAGTTATTGACTAATTTTAGCCAAAGACTTATGAATACTGTTATGATGAAAGATATGTTTAAAAATCATATTATGAAAAATGTATGGCTAACCATGGGCTTCCTGGGTAGCTCAGCTGGTAAAGAATCCACCTGCAATGCAGGAGACCCCAGTTTGATTGACGGTTGGGAAGTTCCCCAGGAGAAGGGATAGGCTACCCACTCCAGTATTCTTGGGCTTCCCTGATGGCTCAGAGGTAAAGAATCCATCTGCAATGTGGGAGACCTTAGTTCGATCCTGGGTTGGGAAGATCTTCTGGAGGAGGGCATGGCAATCCAGTCCTTGACTGGAGAATCCCCATGGACAGAGGAGCAGGAGCCCCACAGGCTACAGTCCATGGGGTTGCAAAGAGCCGAACATAACTGAGCAACTAAGCACATGGCTAACTATATTTTAATTACATTAACAAAATTACTAAACCATGGTGAGAAGTGCTCTAGTTTAAAAAGTACATGCAATTGGATTTCATTTCAAAGATTGCTATTTATGTAATAATAATAATAGTCCTTAAAGTTCAAGCCTTAGAAAAATTAAGCTCAGTTATAAAAGTATTTCTGAATTGGATCATTTTGGGACTTCAGGTCCTTGATTCACATATAGTTTTGCATTGGGGTTCTCAGTGTGTGACTATCAGGCACCTGACAAAGATGGATTAGGTCCAGATCCAACCAGACGCTTAGTGGCAGATGGCTCCCCATGCACTTACTCCAAACTTGGAATGTGTAAGAAGCTAAATGCTCAGAGGCTGAAACCTAATCCATTACGAGCATATGTGTACTGAGTTTGGGGGGATCTGGCCGCCAAGAGCAGTGTTGTGTACCTAATCCTGAAGGAGGATATGTGGACTAGCATGACCTCAAAGTATCAAAATCTATCTGTCCTAGGCCTCTATTTGGTTTCCAAAGAGAATGGAACTTTATTCTTGGGGGCTCTGAGGACACAGTCCAATTTATTTCCATTCAGTTCATTTATTTGCCAAATGCCTTAATAACAGGTTTTAATCAGTTTCTTCCAAACCTGAGGGGTGGGGGCAGATTCTCCTATTTATTCTGGTTGGAGAAACTCTCCCTAAGAACCTTAATGTCAGAGAGAAAATCACTGTTTTCCAGAACAAAGAAATTCTAGTTGACCATTTTGACCAGCCTTGCACTCAGTAGTATGCACAGATTCTCAAACATTTCTCCTGTGAGATGTATCTCAGAAATGTGCTCACTGACCCTGAATCTAGCTAGCATCTCCTCTAGTTGCCCTCCAAGATTCAATTCAACCAGTCTCCCTGATTCAGAGAGCCTTGTCTCAGGGGATTCCTTTAGTGAGAAGTTCCCTTATCTCTGAGATTCTAGTAAAAAAGACCCTGAGGAGGCTAGAAAAGGATCTTTTAGCCAAGACAATCAACAAATATTCAGAGTGTTTATTATATAAATGTTCTATGTCTTAGAAATTTGGCTATTTGCTCATAGGATTTATAGTCTAGTGGAGAAAGCTAGGTCCTTTCCTTAAGTATAGATTATGGATAGAAGAAGTTATTTCCTTCTGGCCTACTTTCTCAGTAGTGGCCCTATCAACATTTAGGACCCTGCAATTTTTGCTGTGTGGAGTTGTACTTTGCTTTATCTGATGTTTACCAGCATTTCTGTTTACTACTTACTAGATGGCAGTACCAACAAATGGATTCCAGACGTTACCAAATGTCTCTTGGGGTCCAAATCATCTCCAGATGAGAATCGCTTCTATAAGTCCATGCATCCTACTCTTTGGGCACCTCTAAAGTCACATAGGAAGGAGTAGTTTCTCAGTTTTCATTCAAGGATCAGGGTCCACTTATCTCATAATCCATGATTAGAATAGTTTGAATATGTCATCGTGGCTCTAGAACAGCTTTCCCCAAGCAGATGTCCCATAAACTTTCTCTAGAATGTTAACTGGTGCATGGTTAACAGCAATGACTCCCAATGTCAAATACGCCTGACATGTGCGTGGTCAGTCACTTCAGTCATGTCTGACTCTTTGCAACCCCATGGACCGTAGCCCACCACATTCCTCTGTCCATGGGATTTCCCTTGCAAGAATACTGGAGTGGGTTGCCATGCCTTCATCCAGGGGATCTTCCTGACTCAGGAATCGAACTCACGTCTCCTGTGTCTCCTGCAGTGCAGGTGGATTCTTTACCACTGAGCCACTGGGGAAACCCCATGCCTGACACATGTTGGATTAAACAAAGTTAATCAGATTTGTTTACTGCAGGGCTTTTCACCACCTTTTAAATGCTCATTTCAATTAGAACTCTCTGCAAGAGGATATAGTACTCAGCATTTCCAAACTTATTTCAACAGCATTCCTTTTTCATAACATGCTAATTGATGGCCTTGAGAATACAGTTCTAAAGGATACTTTTTGGAAAATGGTACCCAAGGATATTCAACATTAGCTCCAGCTTTCACTGGAGCTTTTTTGGCCAAAGAAGAAGTTCCTTCTAAGTCATTTAAAGGCAACTTAGCAGCAGGTGGAAGCCATGGGAGGTAGAGCAGCAAAGGGGTATAGCTTTGGGGACAGTCTGTCTCTTTTCAGATCACAGCTTTACCACATACTAGTTCTGTGTTCTTGGGCAGGTTTGAAGTATCCATGCCTCGGTTTTTATCTGAAGTTATAAATAGTGCTACTCCAGTAGTCTTTAGTTAGGGCTTAAATGAGGATTAAATCAGTAAATATAAAGCATTTAGAAGATCACTTAACATATAATAAGTGCCCCATTAAGGGGCTTCCCAGCTAACTCAAATGGTAAAGAATCTGCCTACAATGCAGGAAACCTGTGTTTGATTCCTGGGCTGGGAAGATCCTCTGTAGAAGGAAATGGCAACCCACTCCAATATTCTTGCCTGGAGAAACCCATAGACGGAGGAGCCTGGCAGGTTACAGTCCATGAGGTTGCAAAGAGTTGGACACAACTGAGCGACTAATACACATCACAAAATCTAGCTACTGTCTTTATTTATTACTAGACCTATAGTGAGTCCAGAACTCAGATGAGTTCTGTGAGGCTGTCTTGATTATGGACAGAACTGCTCTAACCCACTGAAAGTCTGTTTACCCGAGGCTTTGCAACATGGGGCAATTTCCCACATGCATGAAAGAACTAAAAAACAATCTTGGCTGAAAGTACTTAACTACTATTTCAGATACAGAAAGATCCAAAACAGACTGGTTGAGGAGTGATTTTCCTTTCGTTCCTCATTCTGGTATGTTCAGAGCATTGGTTTTAAACATTAACTTTAATTCTCTGCAATTGGCCTTTCGCTATGAAAGGATAAGGCTACAACTGAGATGGGCTTTGATTTTCAGAAATCTAGCCCCCAAATCCTTACAGAATCGCAGAAGGTGATGAGGTGTTGAATGAAAAAAGAGGGTGAAAATAACTGGTGACGTAGGGAGCTACTTTCAAGCTCTAGTTTTCTCTAATAGAGGAAGCCTTAGGTGAAGAGGTGGCAATTACCTATTTAACTCCCTGAGTTTGAAGTACTCTGTTATAACTAGGGCCATTGAACCACTAACGTACATTTAAGCCTCATGCAGATGTTAAGGGGCTTTTCTACTGGCTTAGATGGTAAAGAATCTGTCTGATATCAGGAGATCCAGGTTTGATCCCTGGGTCAGGAAGATCCCCTGAAGACGGGAATGGCTACCCACTCCAGTATTCATGATTGGATAATTCCATGGACAGAGGAGCCTGTCAGAACCTAGACAGTGTATTAAAAAAGTAGAGACATCACTTTGCCAACAAAGGCTCATACAGTCAAACTTACAGTTTTTTTATCCAGTCATGATTGGATATGAGAGTTGGATCATAAAGACTGAGCACCAAAGAATTGATGCTTTTGAATTGTGGTGTTGGAGAAGACTCTTGAGAGTTCTTTGGACTGCAAGGAGATCAAGCCAGTCAATCCTAAAGAAAATCAACCCTAAATATTCATTGGAAGGACTGATGCTGATGCTGAAGCTCCAATACTTTGGCCACCTGATGTGAAGAACCAATTCATTGGAAAAGATCCTGATGCTGGGAAAGATTGCAGGCAAAAGAAGAAGAGAGCGGCACAGAATGAGATGGTTAGATTGCATCACTGACTCAATGGACATGAATCTGAGCAAACTGCAGGAAATAGTGAAGGACAGGGAAGCCTGGTGTGCTGCAGCCCATGGGGTCACAAAGAGCCGAACACGACTGAGTGAATGAACAACAACAGATTTTAGGATCACTTGTGTCCTTAGAAGTTCTTGTATTTAGGAATCTTAGACCAGTAGATTGATGGCTCTCTATCTCTCTGGAGGTCCTGTCCTTCTCCTCTGTTAATAGCATCTGAATTTTGTTGTGTATCTTTGTGATCTGGTACCTCCTTTACATCGAGTTTTCCAGTAACTTATCCTATTTCTTCTTCCCACCAAAACCACATCCCTGTCATTAGTTCCTTTAGGAGCTACATATTTCCTCTGGGGCAAGGGTCCTGCTTTCTCTACTGTAAAGTCTCCTTGAACCAGTTCATGAGTTCTGAAAGGGTCAGATATTCTGATAAGCTTATTAAAGCCAAGGCATTTCTATCTAACTTATCTTGTTCAGGTATGCTTAGATATTTAAAATACTCAAGACCTCAATTGAGGTACCAGGGACAGCCTGATGCAAGAGGTGCATTTGGGCATTTTGGTTCCATGGTTTTTCTTCATGTTCCATGTGTTGGGTCATCCCTGGCCAACACATGGAGCCTGTCAATTGTTGTAATTCATGGAGTTCTTCTTCTGTACTTTCGTCCAGTAATTGTCTCTACCTTATATCTGGAATGAACTTCATTAACACTCCCCTCCTTTATTCCTTTCTATTTTCACTTTATCCTGGAAACAAGGTAGCAGAATATAATACAGAAAGCCATTAATTCATACTTAATCTACTCTGAAAAATAGTTCGGAGTATCTCATTTTGTGGCTAAAGAACTAAGATTCAGAGAGAAAGGAGTTGTCTCACACAGCTAAATAGACCTCTTTATTTTCTGGGCCATAAAAAAAATAGCTGGTACATGGTGAGGGTAGCTCTTGCTTGTTATGCTTATTATCTTGAATTTCAGGATCTGATCATGTGCTCAGTCACTCAGTCGTGTCTGACTCTGTAGTCCGCCAGGTTCCTCTATCCGTGGGATTCTTCAGGCAAGAATACTGGAGGGGGTTGTCATTTCCTTCTCAATCTGATCATAATAGAACACTATTTACAGGCAAATGACAGAATCAGTTTGCATGTGATCAGAACTAGATGTAAACTTTCCATGCTCGGAGGAGCGAGGGGCAGCTGGCATTACAAAATCTACTCAGGATTTAAATTCATTCTCAAAGTGCTTTCTTAACACATAGCAAAGTTAAAGGATTCCTGTTTCTTGTTTCTTTCTTATTGTTCACATGAGTATAAAGAGGCTCTAAAAGAGGGAAACAGTAGAGAGGAGAAGATTCAATAATTTCTGGAGAATTGTCACCTCACAGTCCCTTCACAGGGAGATGAGATTTTTTTTTGCCTCTTTGCTTAGATGTTCTGAAATCATTTATGATAATAAGGAGCAGCTCCTAGAGATTCAGCAGTTACGTTACATAAAGGCAAAATTTAAGGTGCAGTATGATTTCAGGAATTGGAGAAGCTATAGATAGTGGATCTGTAGGAGAATTTGGATATAATTTCACTGCCCTTGCTCTATAGGAAATCAGGTCCTTGAGTTATTTTTGTTGGCTTCACTGCCCGCAATTGTCAGAGGGTATGTAGAGTTTTTTGAACTGTTATTCCCAGGGGTGTGTGTGTGTGTGTGTGCGCACATGTGTATACTTGAGCAAGTGCATGTATGTGCGTGAGTGAGGACCTAGGTGGTGGGAGTGGGGAGGGGAAAGAGAGGGATGCTGTTGCAGTAGCAGTAGCTGGGAGTTGGGCACTCTACCAAGTACTGGAGGACCCCAGGATGCACTGTGGAAGTCAAACATGCTAGAGTCAGAATTTTCAGCGTTGTGACAAGACAATACTAATACTTATACTAAATGTATAAGAAGAACTATGTCTAGTGGATAGATTTCTATTTACTAAGGTAATATTTCAACAGTTTCATCTTGACCATGGTTGATATATACACACACACATTTCAGGAACGCTAATAGAAGAAACACTGCTACTTTTAAAAAATTCATTAAGAAACAGAAAAGATAATCCAGAAGCAATCAGAATGCTTCATATTTCATCTTAAATAACTCCTTGTGGGTGTTGAATGCTTCTCTGCAGTACCTTTGATACTACCAGAAGTGATTTGTAACAAAGTGTTGGAGAGAAGGTATCCATCTTGAGTTAATCCAAGCTCTGCAGGATGGCACATACTCCAGGAATAATGTCGGTTTCCTAGTTAGGCAGTAGCTGCTGTCTCTCTTACCACCTGAATGATTGTGCTGACAGATCTCTGTAGTATGAATCTAATCTTAAAGGCATAGTGAGCAAAAGCAATGCCAGAGCTCTTATCCGTGTTCTTTTTTTTTAAGACTCTTATTTAGTTGTTTCGAAATAAGGAGTTAGAAAGATGGAAGATAGACATCCCTTTTCTGTGTCTGCATCTAGACTGCTTAATGTGGAAAGCATGTTCATTTACTTGCATTTAGAGCTCATTTAGAGCACTTTAATGAAGGAAGGCAAAGTTAGAAAGGGAAGAAATTAAAATGCAGTCATTTAGGTCCAATTGCTTATTAAGACATTCAGGGGTTCTGAACTTTTTTTTTTTTTGACTAGTTTCTGAAAACATAGTAAACCTTCAATAAGAAAGAGGCATTTGATCAACAGAACGTTATCTCTAAGGGTTTCAATCTGTTGTTCCAACAACAAAATAAGAAAAAAAAAAAAAGAAAGAAAGAAAGACACAAAAAAGGGAATAAAAAAACAAATGCCAGAACTCCAGACACTAACAATCAGGTTAAAAGCTTCAGAAATTTTTCAGATTGGAGAAGGAAATGGCAACCCACTCCAGTATTCTTTCCTGGAGAATTTCATGGACAGGGGAGGCCAGAGGGCTACAGTCCATGGGGTCACAAAGAATCAGACATGACTGAGTGACTAACTTAACACACACACATTCTTAATAAGCAGAGAGGACAGGGCTGTAGTCAATGAAAGGTGGATATTTGTGTGAAGAGTTTCATCTGGTGAAGTAAGCTTGAAAGTTCACTAGCTCAGATCTACACAGGATGATTTTACAGGCTAGAACAGTCTTATGATATGATGGTGCTGTACTTGAAATCTGCTAGAATCTTAAGACCAGTTATAAAAACCAGGAGCTAATTTAAATAATAGTAACAATGGCTGTCATATGCTGAGCATTAAATTAGGTAATCTAGGCAGATAAGTGATTTAATCATCCATCATAACTGTCTTGCAAGGAAAACACCTCCTATTCCTACATGACTGATGGTGAAACTAAGGTGAAGAAAGTTAGGCAACTTGTCCCAAATGCTATAGGAACCAATCCCTCAGCTGTTTGACTCCAAAGTCCATGCCTCTTGAGGTATAGACAGTGATTTGTGTGTACTTTCTTTTTTTCTGGGCATCAAGAAAACTGCATTTCTCAGGCTTTTGCTATGAGACTATGTTCTGGCCAATGCATTGGGAGTAGTGGTCATTTGTGTGACTTCTGCCTGAATCAGTTAAGGATTTTTGTTCCTTGAACAGACATATGGATCAATGGAACAGAATAGAGAGCCCAGAAATAAACTCACATGCCTATGGACAATTAATCTTCATCAATGGAGGCAAGTACATATAATGGGGAAACGACAGTCTCTTCAGTGAGTGGTGTTGGAAAGTTGCACAGCCATGTGTAAGTCAATGAAATTAGAACACGCTCTCATACAGTACACAAAAATAAGCTCAAAATGCCTCATGACTTAAGTATAAGACATGGCACCATAAACTCCTAGAAAAGAACATAGGCAAAACAGTTTCTGACATAAAATCATAATAATGCTTTCTTGGATCATTCTCCCAAGGCAATAGAGACAAAAGCAAAAATAAACAAATGGGACCTTATCAAACTTACAAAATCTTGCACAGCAGAGGAATCCATAAACATAATGAAAAGACAACCTACAGGCTGGAAGAAAATATTTGTAAATGATGCAACTGACAATTTGGAAATTTTAATTTCCAAAATATAGAAGCAGCCCATACAACTCAATACATAAAACAAACAATCAAATCAAGAAATGGGAAGAAGGCCTAAATAGACATTTCTCCAAAGAAGACATACAGATGGCCAATATGGAAAGATGCTCATCAGTGGTAATTGTTAGAGAAATGCAAATCAAAACTACAATGAGGTACCCCCTTACACCAATCAGAATGACCATCATTAAAAAAGTTGACAAATAATGTTGGAGAGGGTGTGGAGAAAATAGGGAACCCTCTTACACTGTTAGTGGACATGTAAATTAGTGCAGCCACTATGGAAAACAGTATGGAGGTTCCTCAAAAAACTTAAAATAGAGCTGCCATATGATCCAGCAATCCCAATGCTGGGTACATACCCAGAAGAAACTCTAAATTGCAAAGATACATGCACCGCTATATTCACAATAGTACTATTTACAACAGCCAAAACATGGAAACAACCTAAATGTCCCCTGACAGATGAATGAATAAACAGGATGTAGTATATGTATTGGAGAAGGCAATGGCGGACACTCCAGTACTCTTGCCTGGAAAACCCCATGGACGGAGGAGCCTGGTAGGCTGCAGTCCATGGGGTCGCTAAGAGTCGCACATGACTGAGCGACTTCCCTTTCACTTTTCACTTTCATGCATTGGAGAAGGAAATGGCAACTCACTCCAGTGTTCTTGCCTGGAGAATCCCAGGGACAGTGAAGCCTGGTGGGCTGCCATCTATGGGGTCGCACAGAGTCGGACACGACTGAAGTGACTTAGCAGCAGCAGTAGCAGCAGTATATGTATACAATGGAATGTTACTCAGCCATAGAAAAGAATGAAATAATACCATTTACAGCAACATGGAAGGACCTAGAGATTGGCATACTGAGTGAAGTTAAGTCAGAATGAGAAAGACAAATACTGTATGGTATCACTTACATGTGGAATCTAAAATGTGACACAAATATGAAACGGAAACAGACTCATAGACACAGAGAACAGACTTATGGTTGCCAAGGGGGAGGGGTGTGGGGAAGGGAAGGATTGGGAGTTTGGGATTAGCAGATGCAAACTAGAATGTACAAGATGGATAAGCAACAAGGTACATCACAGGGAACTATATTCAATAGCCTATGATAAACCATATTGGAAAAGTATATGAAAAATATATATGTGTATTACTGAATCACTTTGCTGTACAGAAGAAATTAGCACAACTTTGTAAATCAACTATACTTCAATAAAACTTTTTTTAAAAGGATAATCTTTGTTCCTTATCCTGTTTCTTTCTTCCCCTTCCATTGTGAGTGAAAAGTTCATGTGTTTTGAAAATATCAGTGTCTCAAGATAGAAGAATTCTGAGTTGCAATT
The DNA here is from genome assembly GCF_002263795.3 of Bos taurus. Lineage (NCBI taxonomy): Eukaryota > Metazoa > Chordata > Mammalia > Artiodactyla > Bovidae > Bos > Bos taurus. Next base: position 42,948,431 of record NC_037329.1, on the reverse strand, counting down.
TATGACAGTCACTAAGGTGAGCCTTCGAACACACATGTGTGTGATGTAGACAACAAATAAATCTCTGTTCTGTTAAGCTACCCATGTTTTAGGGTGTATTGTTATCACAGCATAGGCTATCTTGTCCTGAATATAATTTCAGGACAATATATTTCACCATCTATGTTTATCTGATATTATATTTCACCATCTATATAATATCTGATATTATATTTCACCAATATAATATTTTCATCATCTATGTGATATCTGACCTCCTTTAAATTTTAGCTGTTAGCAAAGTATACTCCATGTCTTATACCTACATATGAAGAGTTAATAGATGACAAAAGAAATCAAATTTTACAAATATTGTTTCCAAAACCCGTCACCTAGCATAAAAATAGCATCAAGAACGGCAGTTTTGCCTGAAGATAATGACTTTGGGATTATAATTGAATTTGGTGGTACAGGGGCCTCCTCATTTAATTTACAAAGGATTCATGGTTCAAGATGCCTTTTGTCTCCATATGGTCCATGATCTCTCGTCAATTTCATTCTAATCAGCATATCTATGAAGAAGACCCAAACTGTAATTAAACTAGTCTCTTCCACTTCAAATAACTTCAAAGGGAAGTCTGAAGTATTATGTTCCTTTACTCATTTGATTCCTCAACACCTTTGATTTCAGAAGATGGCCTTAGTAGGAGAAATTTGTGGTACTTTTGTTCCATTAATAAGCACATTTAAGAGGTTGGCCAACTGCTGTATTCTGAGTGGAGTAGGTCTAATTTATTTTCATTTTACAGGTGAGGAATATGAAATCAACTCTAGTTTCTGGAGGAGAGCTTTACTAAACCTCGGTAACTGACACTTTGCCCTTGTTAGATATACAGAAGACTGTAATAGGGAACTCTTCAAAATTTTCCTGATAAAGAATAACATTTGATTTCCTTGTAATTTGATGACTATCCTCCTGATTATAAAATGCTGATTGTGCAAATGACTGACGCAGGGGAACAATTTCTCCCCAGGGAAACATCATAAATGGCATACGTGACAGTGGTAGCTGACTTGGAGATGGCCAGATAAAACATTAAGTTCAACTGAAAATATCAGGATTTCTTAGGGAAAATCTACATTAAAGGCTTTTATTCTCAGCACTTTCTTTTATTAATTCCATCTGTCTTTTAATCAACTCTAGAGCAGGAACACATAGAACTGGACTTCTGGTTTAACATAATCTCTATTCAAGGTTTCTCTCTAACATATAGTCATTTATATATTTTAAATACATCCTCCCTCAGCACATGTATCTCCAGTGAAAGTAAACTTTGATCATATCTTCCTCAAACACTGGTAGAAGTTGAATGAAAATATATGATTTATACATTCAGAAAAGGGGAAACTAGTATTTTGAGAGTAATCCAACAATTATTGGTTCGATTTTTCACTTTTCCTTCTAAAGGGTAGCTGCCATCAGAAAACTCAGCATTTCTGATTCTGTTAATAGATTAGTATTGACGATGCCAAAGCCTTTGACTGTGTGGATCACAATAAACTGTGGAAAATTCTGAAAGAGATGGAAATACCAGACCACCTGATCTGCCTCTTGAGAAATTTGTATGCAGGTCAGGAAGCAACAGTTAGAACTGGACATGGAACAACAGACTGGTTCCAAATAGGAAAAGGAGTTCGTCAAGGCTGTATATTGTCACCCTCTTTATTTAACTTCTATGCAGAGTACATCATGAGAAACGCTGGACTGGAAGAAACACAAGCTGGAATCAAGATTGCCAGGAGAAATATCAATAACCTCAGATATGCAGATGACACCGCCCTTATGGCAGAAAGTGAAAAGGAACTCAAAAGCCTCTTGATGAAAGTGAAAGTGGAAGTGAAAAAGTTGGCTTAAAGCTCAACATTCAGAAAACGAAGATCATGGCATCCAGTCCCACCACTTCATGGGAAATAGATGGGGAAACAGTGGAAACGGTGTCAGACTTCATTTTTCTGGGCTCCAAAATCACTGCAGATGGTGACTGCAGCCATGAAATTAAAAGACGCTTACTCCTTGGAAGGAAAGTTATGACCAACCTAGATAGCATATTCCAAAGCAGAGACATTACTTTGCCAACAAAGGTTCGTCTAGTCAAGGCTATGGTTTTTCCCGTGGTCATGTATGGATGTGAGAGTTGGACTGTGAAGAAGGCTGAGCACCGAAGAATTGATGCTTTTGAACTGTGGTGTTGGAGAAGACTCTTGAGAGTCCCTTGCAAGGAGATCCAACCAGTCCATTCTGAAGGAGATCAGCCCTGGGATTTCTTTGGAAGGACTGATGCTAAAGCTGAAACTCCAGTACTTTGGCCACCTCATGTGAAGAGTTGACTCATTGGAAAAGACTCTGATGCTGGGAGGGATTGGGGGCAGGAGGAGAAGGGGATGACAGAGGATGAGATGGCTGGATGGCATCACTGACTCGATGGACGTTCGTCTGAGTGAACTCCGGGAGTTGGTGATGGACAGGGAGGCCTGGCGTGCTGTGATTCATGGGGTTGCAAAGAGTCGGACACAACTGAGCGACTGATCTGATCTGATGTCACTTTCCCCTTCTTTTAGGGCTTCCCAGGTGGCGCTCATGGTAAAGAACCTGACTGCCAATGTAGAAGACTTGAGAGACGTGGGTTCCATCCGTGGGTTGGGAAGATCCCCTGGAGAAGGAAATGGTAACCTGCTCCAGTATTCTCGCCTGGGAAATCCCATGGACAGAGGAGCCTGGTGGGCTACAGTCCTTGGGGCTGCAAAGAGGAAGACACGACTGAGCACACACACAAATTCCCCTTCTTTTAGAGTTGATAGATAACTTAGTACTGGAATGTCGATACCAGCCCAACACCATTATCCAAACCCCTGCTTAAAATTTTTCTCATTTAATAATTACCAATCCTGACGATATTGTTGTAGAAACTGATCCTGGGTAAGGGTTCAGGGCATGATGCAACTGTTAAAAGATGAAAATCTAAAGATGCTTCTCACTTTTTGTGTAACAGAAAAGACTTTTCTCATTTTGATAGAAAGTAAAAGTTGTGCCACATTAACAGTATAGACAGGGCAAGGCATGGTATTAACTATCCCATCTGGTGTTTCTTAAATAGAACAAACTATTCTTGGAGCTCTATAAAGTGCTTGCTTCATCTCACAAGAGTTGGAGAAGACTGGGCTGCTCAGTGAACTCAATAGGTGGAAGATGTGACTTGTAAATCTAAATGAGAAAGAAACAGAAACATACAGCATATGGAGAAAAAATGTCTAGCAAATGACTCTGTGTCTATGAAAGCTCAGCAAATAGTTTTTTTTTTAATAAACACAATTGTGTTCCCAATCCATAAACCTTATTTTTAATAAAAGTCATCTATTTATTTCTTTAGTAATCCTCTTGAGATTACAATTGCAGTTTATCATTTGCAATTATGAAACTCCCCAGTCCACAGGTATTTAGCACAGGATTTGGGGAGGTGAATAAAACTGTAATTTCAAAGCTGCTATCTCTGCATGTGCCTCATAAAATTTTTGGCAGCTGTTGCTGGAGTAAAGCTGTCCTTCCATCCTTTTGCCTTGGCTCTGAAAACTAGTGCATTACAGTGGACTCTGTGTAATTGGATATTCTATGAAGTTATCTCAGGTTATTTCTCATTTTTCTGTCTTACAACTGCTTGTTTCAAGATAAATATAAACATTATTAGATTGCACATATGTTTCTGATCAGGAAGTCCTTGACTATTTTCTTGGGATCATCATGTTCTAATGCAGTTAAAATGATGAGCTTGAGAAACTACTCCTGGATTGTGACTTGACCTGATGAGTCACATTGATAATCAGGTCTAAGAACATTAGAGTTCAAATGCAATTTGCTCAGTGTCTTATATCTCTATGTATTTGCAGGAAGAGCTCTTTCACTAAAACACCAAAACCTTTTACATACCTACAAATATATTCAACAAAAAATGTTCAAGGTACCTACTTTCCAAAGAATATAAACTTGTACTGAAAGATACAGAAAATACTGAAAACAAGAAGTATAACATGGGCCTGATACAGATGGGCTTCCCTGGTGGCTCAGACAGTAAAGAATCTGCCTACAATGCAGGAGACATGGGTTCAATCCCTGGATTGGGAAGATACCCTGGAGAAGGAAAGGGCAACATACTCCAGTAGTTTTGCCTGAAGAATTCCATGGACAGAGTACCCTGGTGGACCACAGTCCATGGGGTCACAAAGAGTCAGACATTTCACTCACTTCACTGATACAGATTATTCAATGTTGTAAAAGCATCAAATACTTTGATGTTTACCACTCTTGCAACCCCATGAACTATAGCTTGTCAGGCTCCTCTGTCCATGCGATTTCCCAGGCAGGAAAACTGGAGTGGGTTGCCATTTCCTTCTCCAGGGGATCTTCTTGACTCAGAGATTGAACCCATGTCTCCTGCATTACAGGCAGTCTCCTGCATTGCAGGCAGATTATTTACTGACTGAGCCATCAGGGAAGCCATATTCAATATTGTAAAAACATCAAATAATTTTTGAGTGAATTTATAAATTCAATATATTTCCTTCTCCAGGGGATCTTAACGACCCAGGGATCGAACCCTGATCTCCCGCGTTGTAGGCAGACGCTTTACTGTCTGAGCCACCAGGGAAGTCCGTATCCAATATTGTAAAAACATCAAATAGTTTTTGAGTGAATTTATAAATTTAATGTAATAATTGTAATAAACATCCCAATGGGACTCCTTATGTACCCTGGTTCTAAAATTTATCTGGAAAAGAAAGTTCATAAGATGGAAAATGTCAGAAAAGAAAAATCAAAGAGAAAAATGCTCATTAATCATCTATTTATGTGATTGCTGATACTAGCAATAATTTTCTGAATAGTTCAGCTTTATTTTAATAGCAATTCACAACTCTTTTTTAAAAGTAGTCCACACAGTACTTTTTCCTAGCTCAGTGTATTAGTGTCATCTTTCATGGTTTTTTTCCTGGTTGAATTAATTCTATGTAAGTCAAAGACTCTTGAGAGTCCCTTGGACTGCAAGGAGATCCAACTAGTCCATTCTAAAGGAGATTAGCCCTGGGTGTTCTTTGGAAGGAATGATGCTAAAGCTGAAACTCCAGTACTTGGCCACATTATGGGAAGAGTTGACTCATTGGAAAAGACTCTGATGCTGGGAGGGATTGGGGGCAGGAGGAGAAGGGGATGCCAGAGGATGAGATGGCTGGATGGCATCACTGACTAGATGGACATGAGTCTGAGTGGACTCCGGGAGTTGGTGATGGACAGGGAGGCCTGGTGTGCTGTGATTCATGGGGTCGCAAAGAGTCAGACATGACTAAGCGACTGAACTGAACTGAACTGAAGTCAAACTACCCTTAAAGTTTTATTCATAGGATTTTATGAGAACAGGGGTCTGGTATGTTTGCTACAAAATAATGGTTATTGGATTTTATTATTTTTTAAATTATTTTACTATAAAAACTTTTAAAGTTGTGAAGTGGCATCAGTTAAGTTTCAATAATAAAATAATGAAATTGAAGTTAAAATTATTTTTCTGGTTTTAAGTCATCTCTGAGTGAGTCTATGAATAGAGTCTATTGACCATAATAAATATGACCAATAAAATATTTATTATAGCTAAAAATAGTGAAGCAGTGGAAAAATGATCATCCATAAATAGTCAAGCAAACTATAAAAAATTAGTCTTTTCCTAGCTGCTTAACTCTGTGTCAATAACATCTTACAAAAAGATTCAAGCTGAGAAACAGATTCAAATCTGTTGTCTAATTCACACCTAATGGAGTGCTGGGGAATGAAAATGAATCCATAAACTTCTTTGCTGTTTCCAGGACTTATAACTTGACAGAAGGTGTCTTGAAGAAAGCTCATCGTTTAAGAACATGATATATTTATGAAAATACATTGTTGTATGAAATTTTATTTCATCCTAGGCCGCTTCAGTGAGCCGTCCAAAAACAGGCCAATATGGTATTTGGAATAATGGATGTTTTACTAAAGATTCTATGTCAGAATCAAATTAAATCCCATGGAGACAGCCTGATAGTCCTGTATATTAACTGAGTTCCTTGTGATCACTGTGTTTACATTAAGAAATGGTCTTGGGTTGTGAAAAGAACATACCATCTTGTGAAGCTCAGCTTTATAAGTACAATACACCTACTGAAGTAGGATATATAACTGGGGTTTGACACGATTTATAGGTAAGAGAGACTGCCAGGATATAATTTTATTCATTCATTTATTCAAAACTCTTTACTGAGCACCTGTTAAGAGACAGACATCTTCAATGTATGGATACAGTGATGAGTAATGAGCAAGATCAGCATGGTCACTGATTCAAAGGAGCTTATAATCTCATTAACTGATCGGGTAAAACATGCTTCGTTTCCTGTGAAAATTCCTTGTAAAGTTGAAATAAAGTAACAGCTATAAAGTATGTAACACACTGTATTTGCTCAGTAAACATTAGTCTTCCCTTTTGTTTTCTATCTTCATGTACAGAATACTTCATTATGCTCAGCTGCCAAGAAAATTTAGCATTCAAGCACACTGTTTTTGATTACCAGTTGAATCCAAGTCAGGAACCTATGAGTGATGCAAGGAAAAGGTGACAACACAGATTTATTCTTTTACCTTGTGTGTAAACAAGAGAGGGAGGCAGATATCCATAGCAGAAAAGTCACTACAAAGGTAGACATTCTAGATATGTCCCAGAGTAATTCTGAGAGGATGGAAAAGAGCAGTTAAGACTGTTTCCTGACCTCATCAACTAAATATAAATGACGCAGGTCCTCTGGCTAATATCAGAGTGGTGTCCTCTGAGGTCGGAAGTGCTGATGAGAATGAATGGAACCAACTATCAAGTTAGCGGGTTATTTAGATTTACCCTCAGGGTCCTCTATTCTTTCAGAGAAGGCATTATTACTTCCTGGAGAAATGGAAAATGAGGGATTATACTCAGAGAATGACTGAAAGCTCTTTAAGCCAGAGGCAGCGTTTGTGTAGGATGGGGTGACTAGACTAGCAGGTAGACTAGTGATATTCTGGATTTAAAAACCATAAAATCCTTCAGACAACAGTAGACAAATGACACCTATCTTAGACTTATTCTAAAAAATAGTACACAAAACTCCAGAAAGTTCTGCTACACTGGCTTTTTGACCCGGTTCACTTCCGCCACTCTGTATATCATCTTTGCAGCGCTTGGCAGCTCTGGACCTAGGGCTGTGTCACCTTTACCTTGACTTGCTCTTGCACTGCATAGTAAAGGAACCGATCTGCTGAATGATGTTAATGTCTTCATTCATTCTTTCAACAACATTGAATTAACTGAGTATTTATCACGTCAGACACTCTTTACTGAGTATTTCTTGTATGTCAGACACTCTTCTAGACACTTAGAATACATCAGTGAAGAAAACAGATGAAACTCTTGCCCTTGTGAAAATTACATTATAAAATATGTGAGAGGGGATGGGGGAATTGGGGTATATTGGGCTATATAAACATAACAGCAAACTATATAGTATTTGAGAAGCTGGTAAGTATTAAGTAAGAACAGATTAAGATGAGGGCTCGGGAGTGCTAACAGAGGGGATGGTGATGCTAAGGTGGCATTTGAGCCAGATTTAAGGAGAAAGCGTAGCCAAGAGGATACTTCAAAAGGAAATTCCAAGCAGAGAAAGCATGTGGAGATGCTAAGACAAGAGTGTGTCTGATGTGTGAGAAGATAAGCAAGAAGGGAAGTTTAATGGGAACAGAGCAAGAGGGAAGGATTAACAAGAAATGAGGGGAGAGAGGGACTTTGTTCAGTTCAGATTTTGTAGAGTTTTGTAGGTCTTAGTAAGACTTTTCAGTTCCTGTACTTGCCGTGGCTATGGATGGTGACAGTATGCAACCAGTCATCAGTTGAACTTGTTTCAATGCCTAATAAGGGTCAGTTAACAGTTTTCGACTTTCTAAGAAGATGGAAAGAGTTGTAGTAGGAAAGAGGATTTGTGTTTTCCATAAGTTGATGACTGGCCTGAAGAATGCTGAGGTTGATTATTAGTGTTTGATTATTGGTTTGTGCTTGGGTTGTGCCATCTGAATGTATGAATGTACCCTTTTTCTGTAGGCATGAACCTTTTGCATGAGGTGAAGGGAGATGATGCAGAAGCTCCCAGACCAGGAGCTCCACAAGACTCTGTCAATCAGAATATCCTACATTCACAGTGCAGACTAATGCAAATCACCTTTTAGCTATTTAAATACATCAAAAAGTCATCACTTAGTCAAGCGTTATTCTTTAAATTATTTTACTATGAATAGTTTTAATTTTAGCTGTTAGTTTTAAAATTTTCCATCCATTTTTATAATGTTATATCTATTTTTTAATTAATTTATTTTTTATTGAAGGATAATTGCTTTACAGAATTTTGCTGTTTTTCTGTCAAGCCTTTTTATGTTATATTTTAATCTATTTTATTATTAAAAAAATCACAACTACCCAGGAAGATAGATCCAAGAAAATATTGCCAAGACCAGTGTCAAAGAGCTTACTGCCTAGGTTTTTTTCTAGGATTATTATTGTTATATAAGTCTTTAATCCATTTTGAGTTTATTTTAATAAATGGTATAAGAAAGTAGACTAGCTTGATCCTTTATCATATAGCTTCAGTCTTCCCAGCACCATTTATTGAAAAGGCTGTGTTTTTCCTATTGTATATTCTTGTCTCCTTTGTCATAGATTAGTTGACTATAAGCGTAGGTTTGTTTCTCAGCTCTGTATTCTATTTCATTGACAAAGCACAAGCTGGAATCAAGATTGACGGGAGAAATATCAATAACCTCAGATATGCAGATGACATCACCCTTATGTCGGAAAGTAAAGAGGAACCAAAGAGCCTCTTGATGAAGATGAAAAAGGAGAGTGAAAAAGCTGATTTAAAACTTAACATTCAAAAAACTAAGATCAAGTCATCAGGCCCCATCACTTCATGGAAAGTAGATGGGGAACAATGGAAACAATGACAGACTTTATTTTCTTGGGCTCTAATATCACTGCTGATGGTGACTACAGCCACAAAATTAAAAGAAGACACTTGTTCCTTGGAAAAAAAGTTATGACCAACCTAGACAGCATATTTAAAAGCAGAGACATTACTTTACCGACGAAGGTCTGTCTAGCCAAAGCTATGACTTTTCCAGTAGTCACATATGGATGTGAGAGTTGGACCATAAAGAAAGCTGAGCACCAAAGAATTGATGCATTTGAACTGTGATGTTGGAGAAGATTCTTGAGAGTCCCCTGGACGGCAAGGAGATCCAACCAATCAATCCTAAAGGAAATCAGTGCTGAATATTCATTGGAAGGACTGATGCTGAAACTGAAGCTCCAATACTTTGGCCACCTGATGCAAAGAACTGACTTATTTAAAAAGACCCTGATGCTGGGAAAGATTGAAGGCAGGAAGAGAAGGGGACTAAAGAAGATGAGATGGTTGAAAGGCATCACTGACTCGATGGATGTGAATTTGAGCAAGCTTCGGGAGTTGGTGATGGACAGGGAAGCCTGGCATGCTGCATTCCATGGGGTCAAAAAGAGTCAGACATGACTGAGCGACTGAGCTGAACTGAACCATAGTTCTTTTTTTTTTTTCATATACCCATACTTTTTAGTGAAATATAGTTGACATACAATATTATGTTATTTTCAGGTATACTGTATAGTGAATTGACCTTTATATTTTATTAATATGAAACAGTCACCATAAAAGTCTAGTAATTATCTGTCCCCATACAAAGTTATTACAATATTATTGGCCATATTCCTTATGCTATATTTTACATCGTTGCATGTATTCTAAGTCACTTCAGTCATGTCTGACTCTTTGTGATCCTATGGACTTTGGCCTGCAACGCTCCTCTGTCCTGGGATTCTCCAGGAAAGGGTACTGGAGAGGGTTGCTATGCCCTCCTCATTTTACATCTTAGTGGCTTATGTATTTTATAACTGGAGGTTTGTACCTCTTAATCTACTTCATCTTCATCTTAATCTGGTTTGGTTACTACAGCTTTGTAGTATGATTTGAAATCAGGGAGCATGTACCTCCAGCTTTGTTCTTTTTCAAGACTGTTTTGGCTATTCAGGGTTTTTTTTGTATTTCCATACAAATTTTAGAATTATTGAGCTTCCCTGGCGGCTCAGAGGTTAAAGTGTCTGCCTGCAATGCTGGAGACCTGGGTTCAATCCCTGGGTCGGGAAGATCCCCTGGAGAAGGAAATGGTGACCCACTCCAGTATTCTTGCCTGGAGAATTCCATGGACTGAGGAGCCTGGTGGGCTACAGTTCACAGGGTCGCAAAGAGTCAGACACGACTGAGCGACTTCACTTTCACTTTAGAAATATTTGTTCTAATTCTGTGAATAATGCCCCTGATATTTTGATAGGGATTACATTGAAGTTGTAGATTGCCTTGTGCAGTATGGTCGTTTTAACAATATTAATTCTTCCAATCTACAAGTACAGTATATCTTTTCATTTAATTATGCTGTCTACAGTTTCTTTTATCAGTCTAGAAATGGCAACGCACTCCAGTGTTCTTGCCTGGAGAATCCCAGGGACGGGGGAGCCTGGTGGGCTGCCGTCTATGGGGTCACACAGAGTCAGACACGACTGAGGCGACTTAGCAGCAGCAGCAGCAGCAAAAAAGCTTCTGCACAGCATAAGAAAACATCAATAAAACAAAAAGACAACCTACCAAATAGAAGAAAATATTCACAAATCAAATATCTGGTGAAGATCTTATATCCAAAAGATTTACTATAAAAACTCATACAGTTTAACAGGAAAAAAACAAAACAAAACAAAACAAACAAAAAAAACCCTAACCCTGTTTGATTAAAAAATGGGCAAAAGAACAGACAATTTTCCAAAGAAAACATACAGATGGTTGACAAGTACATGAAAAAAAAATGTTCAAAACCATTAATATCATGAAAATGCAAATCAACCACAGTGAGATATCACCTTATACCTGTTAGAATGCTTTTATCAAAAAAGACAGTCAAGTGTTGGTAAAGATGTGGAGAAACGGGAACCCTTGTGCACTATTGATGGGAAAGTAAATCATGCAGACCCTGTAGAAAACAGTATGAATTTTCCTCAAAAATTAAAAATAGAACTAATATATAATGCAGCAATTACATTTCTGGATTTTATCTGGGAGAAAAGAAAATGCCAATTTTAAAATATATATGCACCCCAAAGTTTACTACAGCATTATTTTATAATAACCAAGATATGGAATCAATTAAGAGTTCACTGATAGATGAATGGATAAATGGATAACATGATGGGCTGTTACTCAGCCATAAAAAAGACATCCTACCATTTGTAACAACATGGACCCAGAGTGTATTATGCTAAATTAAATAAGTCAGGCAGAGAAAGACAAAGATTCACTTATGTGTGGAATCTAAAAAAATAAGCAAAGCAATGAACAAGCAAAACAGGAACAGACTCATAGATACAGAGAACAAACTGGTTGCCAGCGGGGGAAAAGGTCAAGATATGGGGAAAATAGGTGAAGGGAATTGATAAACAGGCTTCCAGTTATAAAATAAATCAGTTACCAGGGTATAATGTAGAGCATAATTAATGCAGTCAATAATACTGTAATGACTTTGTATGACAGACAGTATCTAGACATTATGGTGATCATTTCATAGTGTATAAAAATATCAAATCACTATGTTTTATACCTGAAACTAGTTATACTACTTCAATAAAAAGATAAAAAATTATAACTACATTTTAATATTTTTAAATGAGGATAGGGAAGCACTAGGACAAAGGAGGAGGTTCTGAGGAGCTTATCTTAAATCCTGAAAACGTGGGAGATTCCCTCCTTCACCTTCTAACTCCGTAGGGATTTTCCAATGATGTCAAAACGTATTTCTCATTCCAGCATCACATGAGGAAAAGCAACTTCAAGAAGTCTGGCCTTTAGGTAGTGTCACAGGTTCACTAAAACATAGTAAAAGCAGAACAAATAGTTGAACATTTGGAAGAATCTGCAAACATATATTTCTTCATCCTTCTATTAACACATGCTACTTAGAAGGCCATAGATATCTTGATATGTATTCCAGTAACAGTGTTCAGACACCAATGCTTATACTAACATTCAATTCAGAGGACATCAACTCTGCTGAGACAAAAAGTGGATTGGTCCTCCCCACAGATTCAAATTCTTCCTAAGGGTGTCGGGTAATTTAGAAGATGCTGCTGCTGCTGCCAAGTTGCTTCAGTCGTGTCCTACTCTGTGTGACCCTATAGACGGCAGCCCACCAGGCTTCCCTGTCCCTGGGATTCTCCAGGCAAGAACACTGGAGTGGGTTGCCATTTCCTTCTCCAATGCATGAAAGTGAAAAGTGAAAGTGAAGTAGCTCAGTCGTGTCCGACCCTCAGCAACCCCATGGACTGTTGCCCACCAGGCTCCTCCGTCCACGGGATTTTCCAAGCAAGAGTACTGGAGTGGGGTGCCATTGCCTTCTCCACTTAGAAGATGAGGTAGTGCTTATGTATCTTTGGTGACTTAGAGTACACCAAGGTGTCATGTTATCAACCCTCGTGAGTACAAATTGGGCCAGTGAATCAGCTGCAGTTCAGAGAAGCTGGAGCATACAGCACTGAGTAGAATAAAAATCGTGGCATTTGAAAAGGGAATGAGACTAGAAAAAAGGGCCTTCGTAAAGCAGGGAAACATTAAAAACATTTTATCTAAACCATAAATATTTCCTGCCAATTATTATCTTATCCATCTCATCCTCCACTCATACCGCCATACAGGGATATTGTTCCCTACCTGGTAGATAATTGTGTTTTTCATTTCTTGGAAATTTGATGGTCTTCGTAGGAAATCAAGTCCTGCTTTTCTGAATCAAGGACCACAGAGTTGAACAGAAAGGAATGTCTCTTCTCAAGTTAACCACCAGGGGGCAGTCTGAATCTGATTTAAGAGTAAGCGGGAAGACCAAACTGAGGTGGGTTTGAGAATTTGCGTTGCGGGGTTTGGGGGGCAGGGGGTGCAGGCGGAGCGGGGTGGTGGTTGTGGATTTCATACTCTGAGAATTCAATTTTGGGACTGTCTTATCCTTTGGGCATAAAGAAACTTCTCTAATCAGTGTTTCCTAGTCATATTTTAAGAGGGTTCTTGACTCCTTCCTCAACAAATGACTTCTTAACCTCTGCAGTGATGTGATAGGTGCACTGGTGACCATGCTCTCAATCTCAGAACCTCAACCTTTTTCACCTTTAGAGGATGACCCTGAAACTAACAAGACGAATTTTTTTGAGGTCATGCTAGCCTGGAATAAGTCTATGAAGCATCAGTACCACTCACAATGCCAGAGAAAGGAATTAGCATTCTGAGTGGCGACTATCCTGTCTTTCATTTTGCCACTTAAGGACACTTAAAATATGGGCAGGCCAAGAAACCAAAATATAACTCCATACTTTTAACTGGAAATCACTTCCGGTATACCTGATTCATTCAGAGGAAGTAGGTTTCATTTTGTTACTTATTTATTCTATTTGCCTTTGAACCAGTAAAATGGTAAAATTCCAAGTAGTGCTAGAAGTTATACAATAAAAAAGTAATATACAATTCTACCTCGTAATTCATCTTCCTTTGCCAGAGATAACCAGTACTAACAGGTCCTTGTTTATCCTTCCAGGAAAAAAAAGTATATATAAACAAACATATGAATATGTCTTCTCTCTGCTTTCTTTAAATAAGTGGGACCATGTTATATACGCACATCTGTGCTTTGTTTTTGTTTTTTTAAACAATGTAATATTTTTTGTATGTTATCCTTGAGAAAATGTCTTCATGTTATTATGTAAACATAAAGCTAGGCAAAACTCCTAGGTCAATGCTTGTATGTATTTTAATTTTTTGATGGCTGTCACCAATTTGCCTGCCAAAGGATGGCCCAATTTCTAGTCTCATTAACCAAATATAAGAATACCTGTTTCTCTATACCATGGCCCACACAGTACTTTCAAACACTTTGATCTTTGACCCTATATTAGATGAAAAGTTGTCCCAGGGTTTGGGTTAGTCCTTAGTTATGAGTCAAGTGGAGGATCTGCTGATCTGCTTATAAGCCTAGTTTTTGTTGGAATTGTCATGCTACTTTCTAGTGTCTTTGAAAACAAGAACATCATGCACCCTTTGGGGTCATGAACCATATTGTCATTTGTGTTGTCAGTGATATCTAGCACCTGTGTATAAATATGCTGCTGCGGCTGCTAAGTCGCTTCAGTCGTGTCCGACTCTGTGCGACCCCAGAGACGGCAGCCCACCAGGCTCCCCCGTCCCTGGGATTCTCCAGGCAAGAACACTGGAGTGGGTTGCCATTTCCTTCTCCAATGCATGAAAGTGAAAAGTGAAAGTGAAGTCGCGCAGTCGTGTACGACTCTTCGCGACCCCATGGACTACAGCTTACCAGGCTCCTCCGTCCATGGGATTTTCCAGGCAAGAGTACTGGAGTGGGGTGCCATTGCCTTCTCCGGTGTATAAATATAGTAATATTTTGTTATGAAACTGTTGAAAGACAAGAGTACTTTTATTATTATAGTGTAAGAGGAGCATTATACTTCTCATCTAACAGGCATTTGATTAATACTATAATAAAACAGTCTATGCTCTATAAAATGTTTGCATTTTCCTTTGAAATGAATTTTAGTCAAAACATTCCTCACAATATATATACCATAAACTGCTACAAATGGCCAGATTTAGTGTTGCCAACTTACATTTGAAAGTCTTTTGCAGAATTATTTTGGTCTTAGGAAAAAGCACTTTGGTCATAATTAACATGTAGAAATTTCTTTTTGGTAAGCAAACATTTTCATTCAGTCTGTTTTCTGGCAGTGCCTTTTATTTGAGCTGCTTGGCTTATAAACACATAATGTATGATAATTGTGGAAAGCAGGAGCTTGGCATTCTCTCTTATTTTGATAGAAGCAGCTTTGCATCGGTTGTATTTATTAGCTATTCTAGTGACACACATCGTCTGTGACTGATGTGGAAATGCTTATCGACAGTTCACAGGGAACAGGTGAAGAAGACCTTACCATGTGGCTTTATTTAGGTCAGTACATATTAAGAGAAATATAATCCTCTTCTAGAAAGAGAGCTGGAAGTGAAGAATGAAAGATGGTTTTCATCAATATCATGATCAGCTATGTTCTTAAAAAAATAGCAGCCTCAGGGCAGGGGAAATGTGCTGGGATTAAAATAAAACTGGTGCTATCAATGTCTAAATAAAGTAATTTTACATGTATGGGTATGTTTTTGGTAATACTTGGAATATTCTTGGTCAGGTCTTTGAAGTACACATTAACAAGGGTCCTCTATCTCCCAAAGGGAGTCTTAAGACTTCCCACTCACTTCTCACCCCACCTCCTGTGGTGAGCAGATTTTTCAGCTGACCCTACCTCCATCCCCTGCTACCCACACCGCTGTGCAGTTCCTGTCCCCTACTTGTGTGTGGAATTGGTGGCTTACTTCTAAGCAGTAGAAGATGGCAGAGGTGATGGTATGCCATTCCCGTGATGACATTATGCTCTGCAGGACTGTCTTCCTTGCAGACTTGCTCTCAACACTCTCTTACAAGAGGCATATTGCCCCATTGTGGGCTGTCTTTATGAGGGGACTCAACTGGCAAGGAACTGATCATGGTCTGGGGAGGCTGAGGGCCTCAGACCGACAGTGAGTGACAAGAAACTGAATTCTACCAGCAACCACGTGAGCTTGATTAGAACCCCAAGGCTCTGAAGACTAAAGCTCTGATTGACACCTTGATTTCAGCCTAGGAAACTCAAAAGCAGAAAATTTAGGTAAGTTGTGCCCAGACTCCTGACTCACATAAACTATGAGTGTCAAATGTATATTGTCTCAAGGTGCTAAAGTTGTGGTAATTCATTATGCAGCATAGAAAATAACATGTCAATAGGCAAAAAAAAAACACAACCTGTGGTATATTGTAATTTTGCTCAAATTTTGCTTCTGTGGGGCAAATTATACTTCCCTGTTCCATTGGCATCATGTGGTATGTATACCCATCCCAGCAGAAAGAATACATTCCTGCCCTTTGAACCTCAGGAGTGACAATCTGATTATCTTTGGCTTACAGAATGTGGTTGGAAGCAGAAACTTTGAGAGCCAGCTTGAGGTTGGCTATGTCTCTTTTTCCTTTCTTTACCTATGTCTGACCTACATTGAACATATGAAAGTGTTAGTTGCTCAGTTGCATCTGACTTTTTGCAACCCCATGGACTGTAGCCTGCCAGGTTCCTCCATGGAATTCTCCAGGCGAGAATACTGGAGTGGGTAGCCATTCCCTTCTCCAGATCTTCCTGACCCAGGGATTGAACTCAGGTCTCCTACATTGCTTGCAGATTCTTTACTATTTAAGCCAACAGAAAAAATAAACATTTATTCTTATAAGTCATTGAGATTTTAGATCACTAAAGCATAACCTTGTCTTTCTGAGGATAATAATTATGTCAGACGTAACTGGGTCAAACTGCTGTGTAGAGTTTTAAAAATGTCTTTCAAGTGGCAGATTCTCAGATACTTCCCTCATTGTATTTTCTTCCTTTGGTGATTACTTCACATATTGCTCTGCTTCTGTGTCTTCTATAAACAGAGTCTGATGCAGTGGAATAGTGTGAGGTGGGTATTCTTGGGACTCTGATCTGGAAAGACTTCTGAGGGTTAGGACAGAGTTCAAGGGGAAGGACAGATGAAGTGCCCTGCTCAAGCCCCTAGAAGAGTCTCCTTCTATGAGCTAGTTTTTGCATGTTCCTCCTTTCCTTTGTAGAGGAAAGATTTCAAAAGCAAGGTCAGGATGGGTTTCAGCAGCAAAGGACCGAAGAGGACATTTGGCCTGTCTCTAACATGGAAAAAGGGGTTCCCAAGTCATAAGTGGTAAAGCCAATGTCACCAGGGTGGGAAACCAAGTTCCAACTGATAGTAGAGTGTTTCTTTTTCTTAGAATATCTATTATACTTTGACCCTTCAAGAATTAGCCATGCTAAGTGGTTGGTCAAAGATTTAGGGACTTTCAGGTTTCTAGAATCTCTCTCTTTGGAGGCCCAATGAACAGTGCTGATAGTACTCAAATATTTAAGGATAGAATGGTAGAAGAAAGCAAGAGGCTATGTTTCACTCAAATGCTACCTTAAGTTGATCATTTAATGAGGGACAGGAAATTTCCAAAATTTGTTTTTTATCTAGCCACAGAATGGAGACTATTCCTAAATTCCTTTGGAAATATTTGAATGTGAAACAGGGCATGTAGGAATTTGTGCATTCATTTCTCCATGAGACTTAACTTCGACTTCTATTGACTAAGATCACCCTGGAATCAGACTACCTTGGTTTGAATTTTTACTCTGTCATTTAATTGCCTGTGTGACCTTGAGTAACATTCTTACATTTTCTGTGATTTAGTTTCCTCATAAAAATGCTGTAAGTATAAAATACTTTTATACTAATAAGTATAAAAATACTTATACTAATACTATAAGTACTTTTATTCTAATAAGTATAAAAAATACTTACCCCAATGATTGTGAGAATTATATTATGAGAATTAGCTAGTACATGTGAAGTGCCTACTTAATAAACCTGACCTAACTCATTATTATCACTGGTGCTCCACAGTGAAAAACTTCAGACCGTGTTATTGTAGTGGAGACCTCAGTACCCCCTAAGTATAGCATTTCATTCACGCTCAGTTCTTTTCCTGTGCTTCCAGATTGGCTATATCACACATTTATTAGAAGCTGTAAAAATCACAGCTTTCTTTAAGCCTCCTTTCTTATTATAGTCCCCCTACAAGCTGTTTGCTCTCTAGCAACAAAGTTAGAACTGTAGTTAAAAAAAAAATCCAGTTATGTTAATGAAGGAAGATATAGTTATTAGCTTTCCTTGTACCAGCTATTTAACTAACTCCAAGTGTTCTGATATGCACTCTCCCCATTTGTGATTAGCCCAGTCCATGTATAATACAGTTTCCTTCTAGGGCAACAAACTTGAGCTGAGGACAGGACAGAATTAGTAATTAATTGGTGGAGGCTGAGGAAAATTGGCCATTAGTGGAAGGCAAACAGTCTAAAATATAATCTAAAGTAGAGTGTCAAAATCAGATTATGTCTAAGTGAGATTACAGTTTGAGAGGTTTCTGCTCATGTAGTCAATGAGAGGCTTTAGGATGGCCATGATTCTTGTGGGTGTTGTACCTAGAGTGTGAGGGTGGAAGGAATGCCTGACTAAAATGAGGTGAAGGATCTGAAAGCATGGTCCAGCCCTGGAGAAAAGGCATCTACAGGATATAGGAGGAAGGGTCAGGACCATAACTGTCCAGGGTAGAAAGTTAAGCCAAAACAGGCTCTGGGGTCCTCTGTGTGTGGTGGGGGTTGATTAGGAGGGATGTAGCTCCCTGATCATTTGGGGACCCAGGACACTGTTCATGGAGGTATGCTTCCATGTGGTAAAGCAAGACACAGAAAGAAGCACCAACCTAACTGCATTGGACCAGGACTTGGCTGGGACTGAATTCCCAAGAGGAAGAGACTATTGCCAACTGCTCGGGAGAAACCTGAAACAGATAAAGTGTTTAAATCTTAATGCATTACTTTCTTTGCCTTCTCAAAGTATAACCTTTTTTTAAAAAATTTTTAAAGGGGTCAAAAGCATAACCTCTACTATTGTTAGCATCCAGCTGTTTGCTGACATATGTGGAAAGAGAAATTTGGAAAGATCTGGTCCTTGACCCCATCAGCATGTGTAGTTCTACTTTTTCACATCTAGAAAAAAATTGTGTGAATGCCCTTATCCAAAATTAGATTTGAATAGCGTATTTGTTTCCAACTAATTTTAATGTTTAAGTAAAACCAATTTAATTAGCTAGTAAGGGTAATTACAATTGTTATTTAATTTGTAAAATCCTATCAAATTTACTTTGAAGATTTAAGGAAATGGTGATTAAATTCTTAGAAGACTACATCATTACAACAAGGCTAAATTAGGATCTTTTTCATAAAAAACAGAAATGATAGAATAAAACTAATGTGTTCTTTAAATTTCAAATCTAATCTTTTTAAATCCTGAAGGTATTACTTTAATAAATAATATATCAAAAAGATTTTTGAGTTAGTTATTTTTTTTAATGGAAAAGTATTGTCAGAAGAAAATCATATCTTATTGGGATTCTATGACTTTATTATTTATTGGGGAATGAAGATTCAATCTCTGACTTGAGGGATTTTGTAATTCTTTGAACTTCTGGTAGTCATAAAAAGAAAAATACATGGTTGTGTAAACATATGTGTTACAGTCAAAATCTGGAACTGGTGATTTTTGATACTCAATAGCAAAATTACACAGCTATTTAACTTACACAGCTGGCTAAGAATCAAAATGTCATACAGAAAAAAAAAAAAAACCCCAAAAACCTCTCATTGTAAGTTGAATAACACTGCTACCAGCCAAATGTTGCATTAGATAGCTAAACACAGACAGTCTGACTTCCAAATATATGTTGGTCATTAGCCAACTGCAACAAGGACTGAAGTCAACATTATCTAACAAATGTTACCTCATTTGAAATTCAGACTATAACTCATAACATTTTGGTGACAGGCTGATTTTCAGTCAGTGGGGAAACTGTGCTTGAGATATATTAATATTTTTTTCTCTCTTGGATTTTCATGTACACAATCTTCTGACTAGTTAGTCTGATTCATCCATTTGTCTAATAAAGCAGTCATTTAGCTTTAGTGTAACAAAATAAGGTTTTAAGTAGAGAAAATAATTATGAAACCTAGAATTTTTCAAGAGATAAAATGATTATAATAATTCCTTTAGCATTTTAGTGTACACTTTTGTTTGCCTAGTCAATAACCAGTACCTTTTCCTTTTCTGCTCTGACAGAAACTAATTTGGTTCAATTACTGCACTGGGTCACGAGTCTTAGGGAAGGCTGCCTGCACCAGCCCAGGGCTGAATCATTACTGGTCTGAGCCAATCATGCTGTTCTCCTTTCCTTTGCCAAAGAGTAGTTTTAGGTCTAGGCACATGATGCACTTCTGAGAAGTGAGATGTTGAGGATATTTCCAATCAAGATTTTCCTTGTTATACTAATGTTGTTTTGGCAGCTAATTGAATGCTTGAATTGGCTTAATGGTTATATCATGTGGTTGTTAGTGAGAGTAAGTTTGAATAGGTATGTAGTATATGAAATAATTCTAGAGGAAGCACTGTGCATTAATTTAATTAGCAATAAATAACTAATTATTATTCAGTATGCCAAGAATAAAACCCAGCCCACAGTAAGTTACTCACTAGAATGGGTAATTAAAAATAAGTGACAATACAACTATTGACAAGAACGTTTGGCAACAGCAACTCTTATGTGCTGCTGATGTATTTTATACTTAAATTAAAAAAAAATTACAAACAATAAATGAAAGAATCTGACAGAGGAAAAAGCAGTTATCTTCAGCTGCTGGATGGTTTTGTACTTTCCAGTGACACTTAAATAGTGGTGGCTGTCAACTGGCTCAAGATGGCAGAGCAGAAAAATGCAGGGAACTTGTCTTTGATTACATGGTCGTGCACTAAATTAACCAACCTGGAACAGACCTACCTTGGGTATAATTATGTTAGATAATGCTATTCCATTACTGTCTAAGTCAAATTGAGTTGACATTGTCTGTTAACTGCAGCTGAAGGCATTCTGGCTGATAATTGGCCATCAAAAGCCAGGCCTGACCGTCTAGGTAACAATTATGTCTATAATATAGAGAATATAGCTCTTCTACCATTAAGGAGATGTAGAAAAAGTTCATACAGGAATAAGGAGGGTATAACATGCAGGGAATTTAATTGAAAAAGGAGGGGGAAACATCGATTCTAGTGCAAGGAATTATGGGAATAGAGGAGCAAAGATGAAGCCTGAACCACTGTTGATTAACTGAAGCCCTGGACATATAGAAACTGCAAAGCAGAGCATTTTTTTGCACTGATTGATATTAGATATTCTAGCCTAAACTGTTTTGTAGAGAGCCTAGACTCAACAGGTGGGTGATTGTGTCTGTATTAGAGGAGCGGTCCTGTCAGAGGGAGAGCCTTAGTGTAGCTCCTCTGAACCACCTTTGTTTTTCATGTAGTAGAACTAGGGATTCTAAATCCCAGGATTCCTCCGAGGTAAAAAGACAGAAAGTTAGCCAAGAATTTGGGTGAGGAGCTTGCCAGTAAAAGTAGAGACTGTAAGTACAAAAGGGTAGTGAATGCAGTACCTAAGGACTTTTTGTCAAACTACCTAGGAGTCACAGCCAGCCCAAAGTGTGTTTGCAACACCACTGAGAGCTGAATTCAAGCCAGTAGAGAGAACCATTGAGCCCTAAAAGGAGAACAGGTTATGAGTTTATTTTCTAGTCTAGTTATCAGTAATGGGTGCCAGTGGGGTCGCTAGTGACAAGGCAGCCAAGGAAATACGAGTTGATTAAGAGCAAATAGAACTGCACAGGGCACTGAGTATTGTACAATACGATACTCTCTTCTTATGCTAACAAAGGATTCAGTGAGCCATTCCCAGATGACACCTTGGGAAGACAAGGGAGAAGGTGAGGAGATCTGAAAGACTAAGCATCCCAAAGAGGCTATTAAAACCAAGGATTGCATATTTTCTTTACGCTTCTCTGAACCTTACAGACAGTCCTTGATTTGCTAACTGCATGGCTAAGATAATTTAAGCCTTGTGAGCTTTAGTTGACTCCTGTAAAGAACAGGGATAATAAATTGTATACGAGGGCTCCTGTGAGCATTTCAAGTCACATCTACAAAGTACCAAACACAGACCAAACTAGTAGATGACTTTGACATGAGTCATAAGATTATGCTTTTCTCTTCTGAAGGCCAGAGTAGATGGGGCACACTGCCTGCATGGTGCATTAACCCAGGCAGAAGACTCGTTACTCTGGGGGGAACTGAGAGTTAGCAATCAGAGCGATGATTGCCCCTTGTAATGCTCTGTCCTGGTTGAGCCCAGAAATGAGAGTGACTTGACATCACAATGCATTTGTCTGAGTGTGATGAAATCAAGTGATAGTTTGTATAGGATGTGGGAGGGGG
Organism: Bos taurus; assembly: GCF_002263795.3. Lineage (NCBI taxonomy): Eukaryota > Metazoa > Chordata > Mammalia > Artiodactyla > Bovidae > Bos > Bos taurus. The sequence continues at coordinate 42,926,180 of NC_037329.1, read as the reverse complement.
ACAGAGCCTTGAGGTGGGGAGATCAACTTGGCCAGCTCTGGGGAGTTGGGATAGCCCAGGGAATATGAGAGGAGAGGAAACCTCAAGGGTAGTTGAATCCTTCCTAGGTGTTTCATCCCTCCATCATGAAGAAAATGTTCTTCAACTTTCTTGACATCCCAGACCCAAACATTAAAACCTCACCTGTATTCACATGTGTGCTTGCATGTTTATTTGCTTCAGTCATGTTTGATACTGTGCAACCCTATGGAATGTAGTCTTCCAGGCTCCTCTGTCTGTAGGATTCTCCAGGCAAGAATACTAGAATGGGTTGCTGTGCCCTCCTCCAGGGGATCTTCCTGACCCAGGAATCGAACCTGTGTCTCTTATGTCTCCTACATTGATAGGCAGGATTTTTACCACTAGTGCCACCTGGAAAGCCTTTGTTTTCACAGAAATGCTTACCTAATATGTTTATCTATAGAAAAGGCCTCAATGTAGGAGCTGAGTGGAAAAGGAAACTGTTTATCAGGAGGCAGCTGAGGTGGAATCTTTGCTCCCACTTACTAGAGATGGGAATTTGGTCTAGTTGGAATGGGCTTAAGATATCAGAATGTTAATTTTTCTAGTTGAATCAGTCTCTGATTTTGAGTCAGTTTTCTACTTTGTAATTTCAGTACATGATTTTGACTTGAGTGGGCAAATAACTCCATTGGGATGAACAATTAACTGGACTATAGTACAAGTATGTTAGGGCTATCATAACAAAGTCTCAATACAGTAAAATGAATGGCTGAAAAAAAGGAACAAAATTTATTGTCTCTGTTATGAAGCTAGAAAACTGAAATCAAGGTATTGGCAGGGCCCTGTTCCCTCTGAAACTCTGCAGAGAGCTCTTCCTTGCCTCTTCCTAGTTATTGGTTGTTGCTAGCACTTCTTGACATTCCCTGGACTGCAACTGCATCAATCCAATCTCTGCCTGTGTCATCCCATGGCTGCCTTTACATAGTGCCTCCCTCTGTGTACTAGTTTTCTCTTTTTATAAGGAAAGTAATTATATTGGATTGATCCCACCCTAATGACCTCAATTTAATTTATTACCTCTGTGTAATATTCTTTTGTGGGGGAGCACAATTGAACACACAACAGTCAACTCTCTGGTCCTCCAAAAAACATGTCTTTCCCACATGCAAAGTACATTCAAACCATCCCAACATTCTCCAAAGTCTTATTTCAGCATCAACTCTAAGTCCAAATCAAACCTCATGCTAAACAGCACAGGATGTGTCAACAAATTTCAAAGGTTTGCAATCATACAAATATAGCCTCTAACTTCAGTGGAATTAATCAAGAAACCAACAATAGAACAATAACTAGGACATTTATAAATGATCAAAAACTAAGTATCAGGTTTCTAAATAATCTTGGAAAATAAATAACAATTAAAATTAGGAAAAAATATGGTATATATAAACAATGGGCTATTATTCAGCAATTAAAAAGAATGAAATAATGCCTTTTGTAGCAACATTGAAGGACCTAGAGATTATCATACGGAATGAAGTAAGACAGAGAAATACAAATATTATATGTATCACTAATATGTGAAGTCTAAAAAAGCTGATAAAAATGATTTTATTTACAAAACAGAAACTGACTCACAAACATAGAAAGCAAATTTATAGTTAGCAAAGGAGAAAGTGGGCTTCCCTTGTGACTCAGCTGGTAAAGAATCTGCCTAGAATGTGGGAGACCTGGGTTCAATCCCTGGGTTGGGAAGATGCCTTGGAGAAGGGAAAGACTGTCCACTCCAGTATTCTGGCCTGGAAAATTCCAGTCCATGGGGTTGCAAATAGTTGGACACAACTGCAATTTTCACTTATAGGAGATTAACAGAAACACATCACTATGTATAAACAAGGATTTACTCTATAGTACAAGAAATTATATTATCTTATTATACTGTAATGGAAAAGAATCTAAAAAATGCACACAGATACACACACACAGACACACACACATCTGAATCTCTTTATTGTGTACCTGAAACTAACACAATATTGTAAACAATATTACTTCAAAAAGGCTTCCCTCCTTAGCTCAGTTGGTAAGGAATCTGCCTTCAGTGCAGGAGACCCAGGTTCAATTCCTGGGTTGGGAAGATCCCCTGTAGAAGGAAATGGCAACCCACTCCAGTATTCTTGCTTGGAAAATCCCATGGACAGAGAAGCCTGGCGGGCTACAGTCCGTGGGGTTGTAAGAGCTGGACACGACTTAGTGACTAAACCACCACCAACGTTGGTCCAGTGGTTTGTATACTTCAAAAAAGGAAAAAGATACCATCAAGAACCAGGTAAAGATGAAACATTTCTTTCTAGGGTAGACTCACAGATAGATGTGCAAGGAAACTGACTCTGGTCAGAGGGCTTGAGAGATACCAGATAGCTTCTTGACTTCCATGTTTCTCCTCCATCTACCTAGGACCCCACGATGTGGCTCTGGACCCTGTTGATGAACAGTTAGGGCCTGAGAAGTTTGGTTTGATCCCTGACCTAGGTGCTGGCCCTAAAGTCAAGAGTCTACATGAAATGGCCAGAGGCCCCACTGCCCATGACCGTGATGTTTTGCCTTTGTGGAAGTGATAAAGGGAGGGTCTTAGGCGGATGGCATTGACCCTGAGAGATGTAAGCAGAAATTATATTCAAGTTATAGCAATATTAAAGACAAGTTAAGCATGTGTACTTACCCTGATTCTATTCGATCTTGTACCATGTGGTAAGATAAGAAACACAAAAGCATAAATATTGAAAAAAATTAGAAAAAATATTGGACTCATTAATAATGAATATATGACATGTTAAAACCTGTGGGATGCTGCTAAAGCAGGACTTGGGGAAAGTTTATAGCTTTAAAGTGTAAATAGAAAAGAATAAAGATTAAGAATCAGTTATCTAAGCTTCCATATCCAGAAACTAGAAAAATAAATGCAAATAAAATACAAAGAAAGAAGAAGGGAAGAAATGATAAAGAGAAAACCTCAATGAAACAGAGAAAAATTGTAAATGCTAGCAATGAGTTCTTTGAAAATATTAATAAAATAGACAGACTTCTATAAAAATGGGCTAAGAAAATAAAACAACTGTTCAATAGCAAGAAAGAAGACACTACTACTATAGATCCTACAGGGATGTAAAAAATAAGTTTATATTATGAATGGTGTTATTTCTGTTAAATAAATTGAATCTGAATTTAAACAACATTCCTACAAAAGAAAATTTCTTGGCTTATATGATATCACTGCTGAAATCTTTCAGATGTTTAAAGAGGAAAAAATAACAGCAATCTCACACAAACATTTGAAAATACAGAAAAAAGGACATTCCCCTATTAGTTTTTTGGACAAAATATCCTGATCCCCAAATTCTGTATGTTGTTGTTTTTCAGTCGTTATGTCCAACTCTTTGTGACCCTGTGGATTGCAGCATACCAGGCCTCCCTGTCCCTCATTATCTCCTAGAGTTTGCCCAAGTTTATGTCCATTGAATCATTGATGCTATCCAACCATCTCATCCTCAACTCTATATGTACATTACAAGAAAAGAAAATTATGTCAATATCTGTAAACTTATATACAAAAATGCTAAATGAAAGATTAACAAATCAAATTTAGCAATATATGAAGAAAGAAAAATAAATTGTGACCAAGTAGAGTTTATTCCAGAAATGAGAGATTAATATTTGAAACCAAATCAGTGTAATTCACCATAATAACACAACTGATGTATAAAAAGCATTTGCTAAATTGTCATTCATTGTTTTAAACAGCAAAATAATAATAAAAGAAAACTTTCTTAATTTTATAAAGAAGTATGTACCAAAAAATCTACATAGAACGCATATTTAGTGGTGAAATAGTAAAATTTTCTTCCTGAAGTTGGGAATAAAATGATGTTCATCATGACTGTTTATAATTTTAGTATCTTAGATATTTTAGTCATTGCAGTAAGAAAAATTGGAAATTAATAAAAATTGGAAAGAGGGAGCAAAACTGCCATGAAATGTAGGTGGTACTATTGTAAATATAAAAGAATCCAAAACTATCTGCAACAAACTGAAATAATTAGCAACAGAATTTAACAAATATGCTGCATACAAATCAACATTCAAAAGTTAAGTATTTCTATATGCTAACAGAAGGCAATGAAAAATAAAACTTTTGAAATATTATTTAACACAAGATCAGAAAATATCAAATGCTTCAGTTCAGTTCAGTTCGGTCACTCAGTCGTGTCCGACTCTTTGAGACCCCATGAATCTCAGCACGCCAGGCCTCCCTGTCCATCACCAACTGCCAGAGTTCACTCAGATTCACGTCCATCAAGTCAGTGATCAGCCATCTCATCCTTTGTCGTCCCCTTTTCCTTCTGCCCTCAATCCCTCCCAGCATGCGAGTCTTCTCCAATGAGTCAACTCTTCGCATGAGGTGCCCAAAGTACTGGAGTTTCAGCTTTAGCATCATTCCTTCCAAAGAAATCCCAGGGCTGATCTCCTTCAGAATGGACTGGTTGGATCTCCTTGCAGTCCAAGGGACTCTCAAGAGTCTTCTCCAACACCACAGTTCAAAAGCATCAAGTCTTCAGCTCTCAGCTTTCTTCACAGTCCAACTCTCACATCCATACATGACCACTGGAAAAACCATAGCCTTGACTAGATGGACCTTTCTTGGCAAAGTAATGTCTCTGCTTTTCAATATGCTATCTAGTTTGGTCATAACGTTTCTCCCAAGGAGTAAGCATCTTTTAATTTCATGGCTGCAGTCACCATCTGCAGTGATTTTGGAGCCCCCCCAAAATAAAGTCTGACACTGTTTCCACTGTTTCCCCATCTATTTCCCATGAAGTGATGGGACCAGATGCCATGATCTTCATTTTCTGGATGCTTAGGAATAAATAAAATAAGAGATATATAAGATCTATACTTAAAAACTACAAAACACTGTTCAAAGAAATCAAAGACCTAAATAAAAGGAGTGATACATCATGTATTTTGATTGCAAGACTCAGTAGTTTTTATGTATATATCTGTTTTTCTCAAATTACTCTATTGATTCAACACAATCTCAGTCAAAATTCCATCTCGGAGAAATAAATCAATTTTCATGTAAATTTTAAGTTGGCACTCATATTAAATTCATTTGCTACCTTTTTTAGTTTGTAGGTACTTTTGACATTTCTATATCCACAACATGTCTGTCTCTTATTTGGTAGATTAAAAAGAAGCATGCTAGTCTTGGAATCAGGATCTCTATTCAATTTCTTTCTCCTGGGAAGAGAAAGGCAAGAAATCTCTTGGACCTTTGGTTTTCCCTTGGACAGAGTGGATTTGGGCTGTATGATCTCTATTGTCTTGTGCAGGTATACATTTTATACATTTATTAAAAGAGACAATGTCATATCCATCTCAGTGGCTAAAATCATAATATCTAAGATAAATCCAGAAACTTTTGTTGAAATATTGATTACAGATAAGGAGGAAAATTGTAGGAATATTGCTGTTTCTTCACATATTAATTTTGCAATGTGCTTGTTGCTCAGTCATAAAATAGTAATTTCTTCACACTGATCTAGAAATGTAAATTTAATGTATGATATTTTACTTTAAATTTTGAGAAACTGTAATTTTACCTCTTTTTGTGGGCATTTGAATGATCTTTTATAATATAAAGATGATGGTATTATTAGGTAGTCTGACTGCAGTGGTAAGTATAGAACTTTAATACACTTATAACATTTAAAATTGTAAACATTAAATAATAATGATATTTAAGTAATTTCAAGGGCAGATTAAGTAATATTCTTAAATGAGTTAAATTTTTAGTATAATAAGAGAAATTAAAAAAATTGTTTTTCAATATTCAAAATGTAATTCTCTCTCCATGAAAGATGCATAGATGATGGTAACAACTGCTTGAAGTAGGTATGTCCAACTCTGTCCAACTCCAGAAGATTTTCCTTTTGGTATGACTAAAAAAAAAATCTATTCAAGGCAACACTATATCTAAAGTTAACTTTCAAAGTAATAGCTAATTAATTTATTTGAGCAGCAGAAATGTTTCTCAGTTCTGGAGGCTGAAAGTCTAAGACCAGGGTGAGAACTCTCTTCTGAGCTGCAGACTTCTTGCTGTGTTCTCACATAGTGGAAAGGACAAGAAAAGGTCTCTTTGATAAGGACACTAATCCTATTCATGAAGGTCCCACACTCATGACATAATTGATAATAAGTTCTTCAAATATACCCAAGACTTCAAGTTATTGCCTGTGGGTTTTTTTTATCATTTTATTTTTATTTTTTAAATTATTAATTTATTTTAATTGGAGGCTAATTACTTTACAATATTGTAGTGGGGTTTTTTTTGCCATACATTGACATGAATCAGCCATGGGAATACATGGGTTCCCCATCCTGAACGCCCCTCCCACCTCCCTCCCCATCCCATCCCTCAGGGTCATCCCAGTATTTTTGTAAATGTCTTTTACAACTTATGGTTTGTTAGGGAATGAATGTTTGTGTCTCTCAAAATTCGACATAATACTTTTAAAATAATAAATTTGCTTAGGAAGTGGAAAGGAACTGGAACAATGAAAAAAGATATTGGGTTATGGGGGTGATATCTTTTTCTAGTGTAGTATTTGTTATCTCTATCATGTTTATAAGTTACTGATCTCATAATAAAGCTATGGTACATATACACAATGGAGTATTACTCAGCCATTAAAAAGAATACATTTGAATCAGTTCTAATGAGATAGATGAAACTGGAGCCGATTATACAGAGTGAAGTAAACCAGAAAGAAAAACACCAACACAGTATACTAATGCATATATATGGAATTTAGAAAGATGGTAACGACAACACTGTATACGAGACAGCAAAAGAGACACAGATGTATAGAACAGTCTTTTGGACTCTGTGGGAGAGGGAGGAGGGGGATGATTTGGTAGAATGGCATTGAAACATGTATAATATCATATAAGAAACGAATCGCCAGTCCAGGTTTGATGCAAGATACAGGATGCTTGGGGCTGGTGCACTGGGATGACCCAGAGGGATGGTACAGGGAGGGAGGTGGGAGGGGGGTTCAAGATGAAGAACACGTGTACACCTGTGGTGGATGCATGTTGATGTATTGCAAAACCAACACAATATTGTAAAGTAGCCTCTAATTAAAATAAATAAATTTTAAAAAAAGTTACTGATCTCTTCCTTTTCCATTGTTTGTTTGTAGATTCACAGCTTACTATCAAGTTCCCATTACCTGGCTCCCCTTTTTGCCTTCTTAACTTTTTAGTTCCTCAGGCCCATTGTTCTTTGCTAGATTGAGGGTAATAAAGTGAGGCTATAGTGATTGTAGATTTTGCCTCCCTCTGAAACCTTGGGATGATGAAGTAAATCATTAATAATTTTATTTGCGTGCTCTGATCCCATTGAACAGTACTGCCTTTTAAGCAGTATGGTCTCTATCCCTTAGGAATAGACCAGAGACCCTAGACTTTGAGTAGAACCTTTATATAAAATTTTCTAAGTTCTCTTTCAAAGCCTCTGAACAAGGCTGCCAATGAGCATTTTCCAGATAAGATGCCCAGAAATGTTTGTAAGTCCTGGTCCCTATTTTTCCTCTTTGGGACACTCTCAGTCCTCCTTTAAGGTTATATAGACTATAGACCAGATGCTCAGAAATGTTCTTGGATTTGATCCTCCAGCATTATCCCAAGAGTCCTCTGGTCTGGAATGGGTTCCTAAGAACTAAATAAATAGTTATCAGCGCACCGTAGAGGCAACAAGATCTATGTTGTTTCCAAACATGTTCTGAAGACCATAGTCTTGTAGGTAATGACAGCACTATTACTTTTGTCTCACAGGGGGAGATGTGAAATTGGACAGAAATGACACATTTGATAGTAAAGAACATGACAAGGTGGTTCCTAGACCTGAATAAGAATAGATGTTGCCAGAAGAATCATCTCTGGGCAATAAACAAATATTTAAGGATTTCTCTACCCATGTTTCAAAATATTTTTTTGATAAATATCATACTTCACATGGACTCAAGGATTTTATAATCTGTTTAAAATTGCTTAGCATAAATAGGAGGACTCACATACTCTAGAGACAGCCTGGACTGAGAGAAACAAAGACGACTTTGGAGTTGATGGTTGATTTCCTAGTCTCTGGGTTGTATCCTTGAGGTTGAAGTCAGGTATATTAGAACTCTGCCAGTTCTATTCTGAACTAGCAAGGGCATACCTAAGACAAGCTGAGAATGCAGTGATGCCAGCGTGGAGGACAATACTCGTAATTGAGAAGAATAATACCATAATCACAGCAGTTTGTTCAAAGACCTGATGGAGGTAGGGCTGGGAATGTAAGAACTAATAATAAAGTTAGTGGTCAGGAGAATTGGAAATAGGCTGGGGCAATGTGATGAATTTGCACAGTTCAGCATAGACCATTAGTGGCTATTATGCTCTATGGAAACCCATTTAAATAGGGAACAAGTACAGTGGAGAAGTGGTACCTTAGAAAAACCATTATCAATCAACTGAACATGGAAATTAAGACTGTGTTCTTCTTGAAGGCAGAAACTAACTTATTTATCATTGGAATTTCAGAATCTATCTCCTAAAATACAGCAAAAGCTCTGGAAATGCTTGTTTAATGGCAATAAAAACATTCAAAGGACAAAGTTTTATAATTTTGAGGACTGGAAAAACTCAGATGCCAGATTTAGCAAAGTTGTTTTACGTTTTCACGAGAATGTTTCCTTCCATTTAATTGTAAAAATAAATGTTAGTAGATGTAGTCAGATTGGATTGTAGGGTCATAAAAGAGACAGATCAGCACAAGGAGCGGTCTTGTAGGGAAGTTGGGATAGGATTTTATTTATTCTGAGAGGACCCATCTCCACAAAAACAGAATTGAATCCAGAGGCTTACTGGGGGGTGATCATACTGTTAGTGAGATCACATTTCTTTTCGTGGCTCAAGACGCAAAAGTTAATTACAACTTTCCATTATAGTCTTCCTTATGTTCCTGCTAGAGACTGAACAGATCTTTTCTCATTAGTAATTTCCCCTGAAATTCCCCTGTTTTCCTAATTCTGTTAAGACAGAATCGCACAACTCCATCTGGTCCTGCATCTGCCTGTCCCCATATGTGTCCCTGAAGTGGGAATAATCTTGCTCTCTGAAGAGCTTGCTATGGCTGGTGCTGTGGCACAGGAGACCTCACCTTGGATTGTGCAGCTTGGTGGATCTGTTGTCAGTTTGAATTATCTTAAGTACTTATTTCCTATGGAATGGAGGTGGAAGGGTGGCTGCTTGTCTATTCTGACAATGTGTCTGAAAGACAGAACTGCAGGGAAAGGAAGGCTGAAAAGTAAATTTACCTGTATCCTAATATCTTTCCTCCACACACACCTACTTCTTTACTGTTGGTAATTATGGGTGGGATTATATTGGTTATGGGCTTCCCAGGTGGCTCAGGGATAAAGAATCTGCCTGCCAATGCAGGAGCTGCAGGAGACGCAGGTTCAGTCTTTGGGTGGGAAGATCCCCTGGAGGAGGAAATGGCAACCCGCTCCAATATTCCTGCTGGGCTAATCCTGTGGACAGAGGAGCCTGATGGGCTACAGTTCGGTTCATGGGGTCACAAAGAGTTGGATACAACTGAGCAACTGAGTACACAGATACTGGTTGGGCTTTTAGGTTGATTTAGTAGAGGCTTCTAAGCAAAGACTTTTTGAGGACACTTTTTAGGATATTCTTTTGTTTTTCAAAGGTGACTTTACATGGCAGGCAAGGCACATGCTGACTCTGTAGCCCTTTATCTTGAACCAACTCTCTTTTAGTCCATCTACATGGACTCAATTTATTTTAAAACACAAAATGTGAGGTTATATTCTAAATTGCACAGTGAAATGTAGCCCATTATTTCTATGTGATTTCACAGAATAGTGTACTCTGCACAAGATGGGCTCTGGTCACCATCATGTTCTTGCCCTACTAAGACTGCTGTGACATCACCCATTTACTGAATGACTCTTCCTATTGGGATGCAGTTCGTGGCTCACAAGATAGAAGTAGCTGAATCTTCAGGCCTAAGTCTCCATTTTCTTCACATCACTCAAAACAGACAAGTCATTACAAATATTGGGATTCCATGGGGTGACCTTTTCTCTGCCTACTTTCTTTATGAGGATTACTTTAGTCAGAGTGGAGGGAATGACAAGATTTTTTTAAAAAACTTTCTATTTTTTGTTTTCTAATTGTTCATTCAAAGTGAAAGATGCATATTATCAAGAGACTTCTATTTAGCAATTTACGGTGAAGATCACTCAGTCGTGTCTGACTCTTTGCGACCCCATGGACTGTAGCCTACCAGGTTCCTCTGTCCGTGGGATTTTCCGGCAATAGTACTGGAATGGATTGCCATTTCCTTCTCCAGGGAACTTCCCGACCCAGGGATCGAACCCGGATCTCCCACATTGTAGACAGACACTTAACCGTCTGAGCCACCAGGGAAGTCCTATAATGAAATTCTAAGGTATATATATTATCCTTTCTCTACTTGCTTTTATCTCACAATCAAGAATTTTATTTTCTATTGCTTTAACTTAGTGGGCCAATATTGACCTCCCTCTTCTCTTACCTCCTCATTTCTTCCAAGTTCTCCAAAAATCTGATCTGACATGCCTTTTGGTGCACCCTCCTAAATCAGACCTTCTGAGTCTGATTCAAAAGTCAGGAAGGATGTTACATGTCTGTCTTCAAGAAGGTGGGGTCATGTATTCATTTCTAGAATGTTCAGTATTTATAGTGTAGATTACTATAGATGGTACCTTGAAGAACCTGAAATGGTCCCAGTGGCTCTCATTCCCCACCCAGAGAGATTTGTATTTTTTTTTTCCTGGAAGGATAGGTTTTATTAGTCTTGTGCAATTTCTGGAAACAGAAACTTTAGATAGAATACATTCCCTTCCCCCTTACTTTCCTGACTGTTATAAACTAAGAGTGATATAATTTAAAGCAGCATTCTGAAAATAAGTACACAAATTTTGTAGGCAATATAGTTAATATTTCCTGAACATTTTTTATGAACCAAGAACTAGACTAAGGACATTCCATGGATTACCTAGTTTCTTCTTTACAGCAAACTTACATATAGATACTTATACTATTCTTAGAGATGGACAAATTAAAGTTTAGGAAAGTGATTTTGCCTATAGGCAATAGGTTTATGGGTGACAGGGCAGGGGTTCCAATGCAGTTTGATTCCATGAGCCAAACTCTTAATCACTGTGATATATAATTAACTTGAACTGTGGCCCAAGACCAATTTCCATAGTGCCTTGTTTAACTAACCATTTAAATCATGAGAAATCACTTAACCGGGCTGTTTCTCAGATTCTTCATTTATTGTAAGAGGATTTGTCAAAGTGGTGATTTTTTTTAGGCTCTTTCTGTTTCATAATTGTATGAGAGATTGGAGATTACATTCCTTCTAGAAAATTTCTGTAACACTCAGTATCACTTAACTCCTGGTTATGTTTTAGAATCAGAATGTAGTTTATGTATGTTTTAGAATCAGAATGTAGTTTAAACCTGGTCAAATCCACTTCCAGACATGTTACTCTCGTGACTTCCTTTTTTCTGTTTAACTATTTCACAAAACATTTATGTAAAAGTAGGAAAATCGACCACGATATGTAGCACCTGTGTATATGGGAAAAGTATAAGACAGTAAAAGATTGTATATGAGAGTTGGGTGTGTAAAACAGTACTTAAGAGAGTGTTAAGTGTATGAGAGTGGGTGTGAGACTTTGTGAAAATATGTTTGTAGAGTGTGAGAGTGTAAGAGGAAGAGGGTGCATGCAGAGAAAGGATATATAAGAAAGAGTGCAAAAGGGAGAAAGTATAGGTGAGTGTTCAACAAAGAGTATGTGTGAGAGATAAAGCGTGGATACACCAGAGAATATGGAAGGGGAGAGAGAGAGAGAAGCAGAGAGAGGGAATGTGGAAGGAAGGGTTTGATATATTGTGAACCTGAGAGGGTGAGAAAAAGATTGAGAACAAGTGTGAATGGAAGAGTATATAAATGTGAATGAATCTTTGTGTGAATGTGTATGTATGTTCACTAATTAGGCACATGCATTTTCCTGGGTTAGAGGCCAGTCCTATGCCCTGCACAGCATGCTATTACACACCATAGCTGATTCATTGCCCTGATTGATGTCAAATAGTTCACCACTCACTGTAAAGAATGTCCAGAAAATGAATATCTAACACAGAAAAAACCAGCAATTGACATGAGTAGCTGAAATGCATCATGATTGCACCCTGGAGTTGAGAGTAGAGCTGCCCTGAGCCAAAGATGTTTTGTAGAGGGAGGGCATGGCTTTTGGGTTGGCAATGAATAGAATGTGCCACAATATTCAGGACACCTTTTGGGAAAGATAAGCAAGAAAGTATGAAGATATGTGGTATGAATTTTAGTTCTTACTATATATCTTTGTGTATGGTATAAATCTTTTATAAGAGCATGACATATTTTTATATTTAATAAATACAAGAAAAAACAGGATTGTCTATCTAAAAGGCTATTTTAAGTTGTTTATTGAGTGATGTAATGTCTTTAACTTCTCTGAGGTTTACAGATCTTCAATAGTAGTTCTGCTACTACATACAATTATGTTTTATATAGAATTGTTTTGGGTGGGAATCAATGGGTAATAATTACTTTCCACATTTGGACTGATGTCCATATGGAAATAAATACTTTAAGACCCAGAGTAGAGAATAGAAATTCAGTTAAGAAAGGAAATCCAGGGGTAATCATCAGTGTCCAAGTACACTGATGGAATTTGTGGTTGTCTCCAGGGAGGGTATTAAACTTGCAACAATTTGAACTAATATTAAGTGCATCTCAAAGGAGTATGATGAACTTGAATGGCTGCATCTATGCTACAAATGGTGGAATAGAAGCCCAGAATTCCCAAATATGAGACTCATCTCTGTCATTGTTTCAGTTCCAAGTACATAGAAGAGCAACAGATCTCCACTTATTTGTCCTAAACTAACCCAACTTTTGGGACTTCCCAGGTGGCACAGTGGTAAAGAAACCACCTGCCAATGCAGGAGACATGAGTTTGATCCCTGGGTCAGGAAGATCCTCTGGAGGAGGAACTGGAAACTCACTCCAGTATTCTTGTCTGGAAAATTCCATGGACAGAGGAGCCTGGCAGGCTACAGACCACGGGATTGCAGAGTCAGACACAACTGAGCAACTGAGCACACAACCCAACTTTAAAAATAAGACCCAGATCAAATTCTAGTGAGCAAAGAACATTTTGTTTTGATAAAAAAAAAAACATACATCCCTTTTATAACTCCAGCAGACTTTTCTGGTGCCTATTATTTTTATGATGCAGTGCTTTTAGGGCCTATGAAGTTAGTGAGGAAGAAGATTTCCCCTATATTGGAACAGTGTGTGTGTGCCCTCAGTTGCTCAGTTGTGTCCAGCTCTTTTTGACCGCATGGACTGTAGCCTGTCAGGCTCCTCTGTCCATGGAATTTTCTAGGAAAGAATACTGGAGTGCTTGCCATTTCCTTCTCTAAGGGATCTTCCTGACCCTGGGGTTGACCTGCATCTCCTGCATTTCCTGCATTGGCAGATGGATTCTTTACCGCTGAGCCACCCAAAAAGCCCCACTGCAACACAAACAACTACAGAGGTAAATATTCTAGGGGACTGACCAGGATACATACCAAAATATATTCCTATGATCATTCAAAAAATGAGAATTTCCCAACAGGTTGGGAAAATCAGAGACTACTTTATCAGAAAGATGCTCATGTATTTATTTGAGTTCACATGTCTCATTTTCCTAACTTTAAAATACAACACACAACCCATGAGAAAGAGACTCCCACTCATTCAATACGTAGTCACAAGAAAAAGCTGCATAAAACACTCAATTTAAAAATTATATAATTAATTAAAAATGGAGTTAATGACAGTGACCTGTGTGCAGTTAGCAGTAGGAAGATTACTTACCACTGTGATCCTCACCTGTCAGGATTCTTGCCAGCTGCTGCTGTGCACTTTAGGCTCTTCATCTCAGAATAGAAGGATCATGTGTGACCCATCCTCTCCAGGGAAGACACAGGTAAATTAGGTCTCTTAATGAGTTTCTTTCCAAAAGGGCATTGGTCGAGGGGGATTTATTATAGGAATAGGATTATTCCTATTACTGGAATTTGAGGGGCTCAAGTGAAGTATTGCTGCAGTCTTGTGTGGGAACGACAGATACTGAACAAGAGGTGATTGTGTTGAAGGTGGGGTGGTAGAATCAGAAGGACAAACGTGTCAGGCTGACATGGGCCAGGAGAAGAAATGATATTCCCATGAGAAGGTCATGCAGTACTGTGCTGCTGCTAAGTCACTTCAGTCATGTCCGACTCTGTGACCCCATAGACAGCAGCCCACCAGGCTCCCCCGTCCCTGGGATTCTCCAGGCAAGAGTACTGGAGTGGGGTGCCATTGCCTTCTCCAAGTACTGTGCTAGGACTGAGCAAAGAGTGAAAGCAACTTTCTTCCTATTTCTGTTGGGTTTTGTTTTTTTACTTGCTTTATCAAATAACAATACTGCCCTTACCTGCACATTTAGTATTTTTCCAAAGAAAATGTTTAATAGTTCAGGCACATCACTGGTGAAACAGCTCACGTAACACTGTAGTTAACCTAGAAGTAACGTGGGGAAATGTGTTCTGCAAACCACATGCAGAGACAAATGTAATAAATGTACTTTTAGGTATAGCTACTTGTAAAACACATGATAATTATGAGTAATATATGCTCACACATGGTCCATTTTTATTTTAAACTTATGTAGTGATTTTATGTCTGTAAAAGCTTTAAATATACCACATATATTTTGCTTTAGTTCAAAATACATCTATTTCAGGAACAATTTAGAGTATGGATATTTCTGGAAGTATTACATCTTTAGCTGTACCTTCTTCTTTTGGTTAGTTGATTAAATACACGTGTACTTAGTCAATCAGTCATGTCCGACTCTTTGTGACCCTGTGGACTGTAGCCTGCAAGGTTCCCCTGTCCCTGGGATTCTCCAGGCAAGCATACTGGCCTGGGTTGCCATGCCCTTCTCCAGGGGATCTTCCCAACCCAGGGATCGAACCCAGGTCTTCCACATTGCAGGCAGATTCTTGACCATCTGAGTCACCAGGGAAGCTATGCTGCTGCTGCTAAGTCGCTTTAGTCATGTTGGACTCTGTGCAACCCCATAGATGGCAGCCCATAGGCTCCTCCGTCCCTGAAATTCTTCAGGCAAGAATACTGGAATGGGTTGCCATTTCCTTCTCCATTGCATGCATACACGCTAAGTCATTTCAGTCATGTCCAACTCTGTTCGGCCCCATGGACAGCAACTCTCCAGGCTCCTCTGTCCACAGGATTCTCCAAGCAAGAATACTGGAGTGGGTTGCTATTTCCTTCTCCCAGGGAAGCTATAATCAAGTACAAATAACTTTATTTAATTAACTTGATTAATTATATAAAAATAAATTATTTGATTAATAAAATATTTAACTTTATTAGGATGTATTATCCTTAGATGTATTGGTAGACTAACATATATTTTTTCATTATACACTAACTCCCCTGTATAGTGCACGCTACATGTTAAGGGCTCAATTAGATAGGTGAAAGAATGTGTAGGTGAATAAGTAAAAGCTTGTATATATAAACTAAGAAATGGTTATATCTAGTTATTCCTTAAAAGATTTTGAACTGAGAATTTGAGTTCAATTGGTGCACTGGAATATCCCCAAGAGAATCCAGGAAAGAACTAGGGGAAGAAGCCAAACAAAGGTTTGCTTTCCAGTAAAGTCCTGGTCTCAGCTTAATGCCCCTGAGGCCCCGAAGTACTCATTGCACATCACAGAGTTGTCTTTCCAGGGAAAATAATTAGATGTTTATACTCAGCATAAGTTGTGAAGGACAACACACTCCTGGGTACCTCCGGCTCTCATCTGTAGGTTGCTCCAAAGTCCAAGGGCAATCCTAAGGTTTCCATAGTGATCAGTTAGCAGCAAAGTATGCAGAGGCAGGGAGCTTGACGCCCAGTGCTGGTATGAGGGATTGATAGAATCTAAGTGAAATGCCAACAGGATTTACTACAGCTAGAAATCAGTGCAGCCAAGATTTTAAAGTGAATCTCTAGTTAAGAGAAAGAGCTTTTCAAGTACATTACAGCAAACCATTGCTTTACTAAACGTAATCATATTATTATTTGGTTAACCAATTCCAAAAGAAAATTCTACAAAATTTCATCTTCAAACACAAATGGTTTGAATATTTCTGTGATCTCTTTATCACTGCACAACATTTTACATATCTTTAATCAATGTGCACAGACCATTTTATAGTCCTTATTTTTATTTTTTTAAAATTTATTTAATTGGAGGGTAATTACAATATTGTAATGGTTTTTGCCATACATTGACATGAATCAGCCATGGGTGTACATGTGTTCCCCATCCTGAACCCCCTTCTCACCTCCCTCCCCATCCCATCCTTCTGGGTCATTCCAGTGCACCAGCCCTGAGCATCTGTCTCATGCATTGAACCTAGACTAGTGATCTGTTTCACATATGATAATACACATGTTTCAATGCTATTCTCTCAGATCATCCCATCCTTGCCTTCTCCCACAGAGTCCAAAAGACTGTTCTGTACATCTGTGTCTCTTTTGCTGTCTCACATACAGGGTTATCGTTACCATCTTTCTAAATTGCACATATATGCGTTAGTATACTGTATTGGTGTTTTTCTTTCTGGCTTACTTCACTCTGTGTAAGAGGCTCCAGTTTCATCCACCTCATTAGAACTGATTCAAATGTATTCTTTTTAATGGCTGAGTATTTGCCTGGAGAAATATCAATAACCTCATATATGCAGATGACACCACCCTTACGGCAGAAAGTGAAGAGGAACTAAAGAGCCTCTTGATGCAGGTGAAAGAAGAGAGTGAAAAAGTTGGCTTAAAGCTCAACATTCAGAAAACGAAGATCATGGCATCTGGTCCCATCACTTCATGGGAAATAGATGGGGAAACAGTGGAAACAGTGTCAGACTTTATTTTGGGGGGGCTCCAAAATCACTGCAGATGGTGACTGCAGCCATAAAATTAAAAGATGCTTTCTCCTTGGAAGAAAAGTTATGACCAACCTAGATAGCATATTCCAAAGCAGAGACATTACTTTGCCAACAAAGGTCCATCTAGTCAAGGCTATGGTTTTTCCTGTGGTCATGTATGGATGTGAGAGTTGGACTGTGAAGAAGGCTGAGCACTGAAGAATTAATGCTTTTGAACTGTGGTGTTGGAGAAGACTCTTGAGAGTCCCTTGGACTGCAAGGAGATCCAACCAGTCCATTCTGAAGGAGATCAGCCCTGGGATTTCTTTGGAAGGAATGATGCTGAAGCTGAAACTCCAGTACTTTGGCCACCTGATGCGAAGAGTTGACTCATTGGAAAAGAGTCTGATGCTGGGAGGGATTGGGGACAGGAGGAGAAGGGAACGCCAGAGGATAAGATGGCTGGATGGCATCACTGACTCGATGGACATGAGTCTGAGTGAACTCCCGGAGTTGGTGATGGACAGGGAGGCCTGGTGTGCCGCGATTCATGGGGTCGCAAAGAGTCGGACACAACTGAGCGACTGAACTGGACTGTACTGAATATTCCATTGTGTATATGTACCACAGATTTCTTATCCATTCGTCTGCGGATGGACATCGAGGTTGCTTCCATGTCCTAGCTATTATAAACAGTGCTGTGATGAACACTGGGGTACACGTGTCTCTTTCAATTCTGGTTTCCTCGGTGTGTATGCCCAGTAGTGGGATTGCTGGATCATAAGGCAGTTCTATTTCCAGTTTTTTAAGGAATCTCCACACTGTTCTCCATAGTGGTGGCTGTACTAGTTTGCATTCCCACCAACAGTGTAAGAGGGTTCCCTGTTCTCCACACCCTCTCCAGCATTTATTGCTTGTAGACTTTTGGATCGCAGCCATTCTGACTGACGTGGAATGGTACCTCATAGTGGTTTTGATTTGCATTTCTCTGATAATGAGTGATGTTGAACATCTTTTCATGTGTTTGTTAGCCATCTGTATGTCTTCTTTGGAGAAATGTCTGTTTAGTTCTTTGGCCCATTTTTTGATTGAGTCGTTTATTTTTCTGGAATTGAGCAGCAGGAGTTGCTTGTACATTTTTGAGATGAGTTGTTTGTCAGTTGCTTCATTTGCTATTATTTTCTCCTATTCTGAAGGCTCTGTTTTCACCTTGGTTCTAGTTTCCTTTGTTGTGCAAAAGCTTTTAAGTTTAATCAGGTCCCATTTGTCTATTTTTGCTTTTATTTCCAATATTCTGGGAGGTGGGTCACAGAGGATCCTGCTGTGATTTATGTTGGAGAGTGTTTTGCCTATTCCTTGCTTTTAACTAGCCTGCATCACGGTGGCAGTGACTTCTAGACCAGGTCTCAGCAGGTCCTCTCTGCACTGCTGGCCACCCCTGCTTCACTGGCCCATATCTCTCCTCTGTCCTCTTGTCTGTCTATACTGTAGCCACAGTCATGATTTCTCAGTTCCTTGGAATCAACCACTCTTTCCTTCATTTGGGTCTTCACTCAGGCTGGACTAAGCTTCCCCTTCACCAAATGACTGGCTCCATCTTAGCCTTTAGATCTCAGCTCACATGGAACCCCCTTTAAGAAGACCTCCTTGACCAATCTGCCTTGAGACAACTTCATTGAAGTCTTCTACCCCTTGATTCTGTTCCTTCGCGTTGTGGCACATACCTTTTATATTCTATATTTTTTTACTTACTGACCTATCTCTGTTTGCCCCACTACACTGTAAGCTCCAGGAGTGTAGAAACTATCTCAGTTTACCACTGTATACTTAGCACCTCACACAGTGCTGGCATAAAATAGGTTCTCAGTAAGTATTTGTTGACCAAATAAAAAATGTGACTATCCAGCAATATCATCTTTTAATAAATACATTAGAACTTCGACCTCTGGGTGGGTATTATTTCCTTAGGCAGCTTCACTGGGATGACACATATTTATTTAAATGATACTCATTGTTCAAAATACATTTGAAGCATCTGTTAGAAGTATTCCTCAGAGCATACTCTTGAATATTTTTAATAATTATAAGTTATATCCTTTGAAAGGGATTTCTTTTCTTTTTTTTTGTAGAAATAGTCAATTTTCTTTAGTAGTCAAGGCTGGAGAATAAAATCAAGAATACTGTTTTTGGTTACATTAAAAGTACTATGGATGGATTTTTAATTTTTTTTGAATGGCTCAGAAACTGGAAAAGCTAGAGGTTTTTTTTCCAACAGGGTATTTCAGATAAGATTTCATACAACAGTGGTTGCAAATATCTTGTTGACAAGACATTATTCTACATCTGGGTAAAAACAAATTTCAGCTTCCTAACTTTAGAATTACAATTTCACTTAAAAACAATGAAACTGAAGAATTTTTAACTTATTTTCTAATGTTTAGGTTTACTCGAATGAGTAGTCTTCTCCCTAACTTTTAAAATCTAAATTCATTGTGGTTGACTCTTTTTGGCTCCAAAATCACTGTGGATGGTGACTGCAGCCACAAAATTAAAAGATGCTTGCTCCTTGGATGGAAAGCTATGACAAACCTAGACAGCATATTAAAAAGCAGAGATATCACTTTGCTGACAAAGGTCCCTATAGTCAAAGCTATGGTTTTTCCAGTAGTCATGTATGGGTGTGAGAGTTGGACCATAATGAAGGCTGAGTGCTAAAGAATTGATGCTCTTGAATTGTGGTGATGGACTCTTGAGAGTCCCTTGGACAGCAAAGAGATCAAACCAATCAATCCTAAAGAAAATCAACCCTGAATATTCATTGGAAGGATTGATGCTGAAGCTGAACCTACCATACTTTGGCCACCTGATATGAAGAGTAGACTCATTGGAAAAGACCCTGATATTGGGAAAGACTGAGGAAAAGAGAAGGGGACGACAGAGAATTAGATGATTGGATTGCATCACCAACTCAATGAACATGAGTTTGAGCAGACTCTGGGAGATAGTGAAGGACAGGGAAGCCTGGTGTGCTGCAGTCCATGGGGTCGCAAAGAGCTGGACATGGCTTAGGGACAGAACAACAACAACAAGCCTGCATAAAAGAAAAACAAATCAAGTGTGGAATCTCTAAAACTCTTTTTAAATGCAGTAAAACAAGGCTACATTATCCTAATTGGGAGAAAGTGTTATCTGCTCTAGTGACAAGTTACCTTAGAACATTAATTTTAAAAATGCAGTTTTATTATTTTTAAGTGCCTCTAATACATTGCTGATAGGGGCAGGAAAGGGAGAAGTAGGTTATGTCTTTAAAATTGTATAAATGTATTTTTGGTCATTATCTTATTCATGTTTAGCAGTTTTTACTCATAAAGTGGTTTTATAATTATCTGAAAAGAATTTTTTGGCCTTCAACTTTAATCAGGCTAATCACTTTTAAAAATTTCCTAATCAGCTGTTTTGGATGGAGCAAAGTGAAATTTTAGCTGGTATTAGTTACAATTATCCAAATTCTGTAATGAATGTGGAGGGACTGAATGAGTCCTTTTTAATTTTATTCTTTAGCCAATAAATTCATTAGGAAAAGCTTTGAAGCTATTTATTCCCCATTCTCTCCTGTAATGCCACTGTCCTATGAATAACCCTGTACCTGTACTCTACAAACTTGCCTCATCAGTCTCCTGTAAATATTTTTTGGTCAGTCCAATATTTGTGCTTCATTGGGTGCAGGATTAGGGAAGGATGGATTAGTTCTAGGCTGAGGTTTTGCCAGATGGGAGGGATGAAAGGAGCATGAGACAAAAGAGTTCCAGATATTGAAAGAGAATGTTGAAATTCTGGACTGGCTCTACTTATGGTGTAGATCAATTATGAGAGTCATTGGCAAGCTCACTGGAAGGATAGGTGATTGGATAAATGACTAGGACATCTGAATTAGCAGTTTTATTTTCTAGTTATGACACATTTCAACAGCATATCTGTGGGAATAGGGAAAGTAATGAAACCAATGGAGTAGAACTGAAGGTCATTAAAGATAACATGGTCAAGGAGATGAGAGGCTGGAATACTGGCTGAATTCCCCTCATACTGAGCATTGGATTCAGTCAGGATAGTGGCAGCCTTGGATTGGAAAGGAAGACCATGAGTCTAGTAATCCAATTTTTCATAAATGGTTGAGAGACCTGTGAATGTTGGGCGACAGCAATAAAGAGACGGATATATGGGGAGTGGGACAGTGTAATTGTTTGAAAGTGACACTGGAGAATTAAATAGGTGAGACTCCTTTTCTAGTCTCTGTGGTACATGGTATGATTGGCATGATTGGCTATATGTTGAGAGGCTTGTCCTCAGGGGAGATTCAGGTTTCAGGAGGCCAGACAACACTCAGTCAAGGTAGAAGATACAGAAGAGTATGTCTATTACCATGCTGTTCCTTGTCTAAGCAATGTCTGAACGAGAAGAGATGGGCAGGAAGCTGGGCCAGGGGAGAGCAAGTGCAGGGCTGTCTGTGTGTGATGAGAGTACTGTGAGTAGATAGAAGACAGGAATAATTTTATATTTAATGATATGCCCAGGGAGGAAGGAATGAGATGGAGGGCTTGGGGGCTTAACTTATGGACTTGGACAAAGTGGGTACTTTGTTTTTTTTGGTGTGTGTGTGTGTTTAAACATAGTATTTAAAAAATAATTTATTTGGCTGCAGAGGGTCTTAACTGTGGCACATAGAATCTTTGATCTTCATTGCAGCGGGCAGGATCTTTTAGCTGTGGCAGCATGCAAACTCTTAGTTATGGCACTTGGGATCTAGCTCCCTAGTCAGGGATTGAACCTCTGTCCCCTGTACTGGGAGCATGGAGTCCTAGCCACGGGACCACCAGAGAAATCCCAGGAGGGGGCACTTTGGTCTCATTGAATCAGCTGCAGCTTGGAAAGGAGACCTGCAAAGATGGGGTTGGTCTGCAACGATGGGTGGATGGCTGCATAGAGCTGTGTCCACAGAGAGCAGGCTACAGGGAACCTTGAGGCATAAACTGGAGGGACAGGCAATGGAACAGGCAGACTACTCTTTCTTCTTGTCTTTGGCTGAGTTTTCTTTTCTGGAGGCTGGAATGGGAGATATTTGTGCTTGCTCTGCTCCAGAGGGATTCCGCCTGGCATTTGACCTACAGCTGGTGTCCTGGGCCTTCCTCTGCTGAATGTCACTAGTGGGCAATTTTCCTTCTTTAAGTTTTTCTGTGGAGGCCTACAATGAACATGCATTACTTTTAGAAGAAGGGGAGAATATTTAAAACAGTTAACTCATAGATAAATTCTGATTAATGGCTCCCACATGTAAGAGGTGGCCAGGTGTGGGAACATAAAGACAAATATAAGACACAACATCTGCCCTTAAGGAGTGGGCAGTTCAGCAGAGAAAAGAGCTATATTATATGATTCTGTGAACTCAGTCCTTTCTGATTCCAGGGATAACAGCAGACAATAATAGTTACAGGAGAAATTTGGGCTACAAAACAAATGAAAATCACTTTTTAAAATTGAGAGAGTAGCAGTGAAATATATACATTACCATGTGTAAAATTAGATAGCCTGTGGAAATATGCCTTATGATGCAGGGAGCTCAAATCCAGTGCTCTATAACAACCTAGAGGGGTGGGATGGAGTGGGAGGTGGGAAGAAGGTTCAGGAGGGAGGGGACATGCATACACTTATGGCCAATTCATGTTCATATATGGCGGAAACCAACACAATATTGTAAAGCAATTATCCTTTGATTAAAAATTAAAAAAAACATAAATCATGACAGTCTTATAAAAATAAGCTTCTTTAGGGACTTCCCTGGCAGTTAAGTGGTTAGGGCTTTGCCTTCCAATGCAGGGGATGCATGTTCCATTCCTGGTCAGGGAGCCAAGATCTCACATGCTTAGTGGCCAAAAACCCAACACATAAAACAGAAGCAATATTGTAACAAATTCAATAAAGACTTTAAAAATGGTCCACCTCAAAAAAAATCTTTTAAAAAAGCAAGAAAATAAAACAAGCATCTTTATAATCAAAGAATGGCAGCAGTTAGAAATATCCAGGTGATATCTGTGTTCTCTACTTCACTGTGAAAACTCAGTCTTAGAGGACATTTGCCAGTATGTCTTTTGAGTTTCCTTATATGATATTATTATAAGAACAACCAAAGATTTAGGAAAGATATTAAATGCAGCACTGGTATAATGTTTTCTAATAAGATCTTTCCTCAAAAGTAAAAACTTGAGCTTGTTTACTTGAAAATAGCTTTTTAAATTAAATAATTTTTTAACATTTGAAGAAGGCCTGACATTTTTTATTAGATCTGGACCCAGGTTTGGATTTGTAAGGCCTTGCCTGGTAATCCCACTTTAAAGTGAAAAGCCCATCAACTTTCCTGGTTTGTTTTTCTCATTTAGCAGTATTCATTATGCAAAACATATAGACCATAATTGTTCATTACTGACCTATCCCAAGAAAACATAAACTTTTGTTTCTTTTCTTCACTACTGAATTCCCAGCACCCAGAGCAGTGCTTGGAGTATAATAGATGTTCAGTAAATATGTGTTGAGTAAAGTAATTAAAACTTTCCCCATCATCTAGACTGTTCCAACAGACAGTGATAAAAAATTTTTTCACAACTATGCAAGAATGCACAAGATTTGGAATTATTTTTAAACAAAGTTAGAACTCTTTCTTTTATTAGCAAGTGAAATATGGAAATTTCTTAGGATAATGTGAACAGATTGTGAATGCAACAGATTTTTTCATATTCAGCATTCTGAAGTGTTGATGATGCTCTCACTTATAAAACGTGCACACATGGTTGGGCAGTCACCCTGCCACCGTCTTGGATATCACTCATAAAGGTTACATCAGCACACAGAGCATTAACCTATCCAGTTAAAGAGAGATACCTGCTATTTGCATGGACCTGTGCTTACCAGACTTAGGTCCTATTCCACATTCTCAATCTCCATCTTACCTTTGAACTGCTCCATGCCTTGGTTCAGGTTTCCATCCTGGTTCCTAGAACACACCTCTAGCAGCTCCATGCAACCACCCTCTGGGACTCTCAACTGGCCGGGTGATAGAGCACCTCCTTGGCTGCAAGTAGTACTTTGTCCTGGAGCAACCAGAGAGGAAGGTGTTTGTCTCCTGCTGGGGTGGAGAACCGCGATTTTGCTGCCCAGGGCTTTGTCTTCCCTCAGAGATGAAGGATTCTATGGTACAACTGCAATTTATTTACCAGGTGTTCCCTTATTGACAGCTCTGTGTCAATCAACCTTGCTCTTTGACAGTCCTTGATGTTGATATGCATAACTATACACCCTCAGATTTCTATTGGAGGTTTCCTTCCCTAACTTTTAACTTGAGGAGATCCCCAAGATTATCTGGCAAATACTTGAGGCTCCCTGAAACTGCTGTTGGCTTTATTGTCCCTTAACCCTGGATCAGTGCTTGATGCCTCCTTTGGTTGCTGTTTTCTCTTTCCTCCACAGGGGTGCCTGCCTTAACTTCCTCGATTTTAAGTATTTTAAAGTCGAGGAAGTCAGTCCCCACCACTGATTCTAAGGAGAGACGCTGGACACCACAGTATTGCAGAACTTAGCCAAATACTCTTTTGGTCCTGTGTGCTGATTTTTCTAATACATATACCCAAGGATGGCTGGTTTTGAGTTAAGGTCAGTAACAACTACCAGGCTGCACTATAAATGTCTTCACATAGGCTTCAGTCCAACTTGCTATGCCTAAGGCCTTTTTCTTCCAAAATGAATTGTCTCCCAGGAACTTTAGAGCACTCCTTGTTAGGACTCTTAGATCTTCCTTCTTCTTTATACTTTAACTACAAATGCTAACTATGTTGAGTTCTTTTCTTTGAAGGCTTCAGTACCCTTTGTAGATTAATGGATGCAAATAGGAAGGGTGTCTGAAGCAGGAAAATCAATGGTCTAGGCATTCTGGGATATGACCCATTTGGGAACTCACTACACTATTGAAAAATGTTCTCTACTGAGTAATATTGCTTGTTGACCAGTAAGGGAAAACATGGGTGATTTATTTTATTTTATACTATTGATAGCTCATGATAAAGGGTGAAGTATAAAATACTTACCAAGCAAACTGACAAAAGATTAATATTAATGCATTAGACATTTACTATAACTTCTTGATGCATGCTCAGTCGCTTAGTCATGTCTGAGTCTTTGTGACTCTGTGGACTGTAGCCTGCCAGGCTCCTCTGCCCATGGAATTTTCCAGATGAGAATTTTGGAATGAGTTGCCATTTCCTACTGTAGGGAATCTTCCCGACCCAGAGATTGAACTCGAGTCTCCTGCATTGGCAGGTGTATTCTTTACCACTGTGCCACCTGAGAAGTCCAACAGAATTTAATATAAATTTAGCTGTACTTGGTTCTCAACCAAGGGAGTCAAGTTACTGAACTCCTGGCAGTCTGCTTTTCACTGCTTGATCACATCTTTCTTATCCCAGAGAGACTCAATGACATTCTTGTTGAACTCTGTCACTTCAATCTATTCCTCTTCAAGTTCATCCTAAAAAGTAGGATAATTTTTGAGATAATATTTTTCTTAGTTAGAGTTATAAAGTGAATAGTATCTGCTAGAATGTGTTCAATAACTATTTGTTTAATTTAAATTTGAATTAGAGTTTTAATTGTGTGAATCATAGTTTAAGAAAGCACAGCTCTTTCCAATCATCTAACCAGTCAGACTCAAGCTCCTTGTTCTCATATCTACTTATCCTGTTATTATTTCCCAGAAATGGCTCTTCTCTTTTTTAATTAAGATTTTCCTGGTAGCTCAGTCAGTAAAGAATCTACCTGCAGTGCAGGAGACCAGGGTTTGATCCCTGGGTCAGGAAGAGCCCCTGAAGAAGGAAATGGCAACCCAGAAACGGCTCATCTCTTTTTTAATTAAACATAATCAATTCAACTCCAGCAACCCAGTCAATCCAATCAATCCAATGGATCCAATGCAGTAAAGACTTTTTCATTCTATTTCATTCCAATAAGGCTTATCCAGCACTTTTGCACAACCAGAGTTAATTCATACACTTTATTGATCTTTTAAATCTAGTACTGTTTCACTTTGAAAGTTGTTCCGCTTCATCTTCACCAATTGAAATAATTTAATTTTAAAACTCCAAGGAGGACTGGTTTTCTTCCAAAAGTTGTCCAGAACCTTTGTTGTTCAGTTGCTCGGTCACGTGTGACTCTTTGTGACAACATGAGTTGCAGCACACCGGGCTTCTCTGTCCTTCACTGTATCCCTGACTTTGCTCAAATTCACATCCATTGAGTCCGTGATGCCATCCAACTATCTCATCCTCTGTCACCCCCTTCTCCTCCTGCTCTCAATCTTTCTCAGCAACAATAAGTCAGTTCTTTGCATCAGGTGGCCCACGTATTGGAGTGTCAGCTTTAGCATCAGTCCTTCCAATGAATAGTCAGGGTTGATTTCCTTTAGGATTGACTGGTTTGATCTCTTTGCTGTCCAAAGGACTCTCAAGAGTCTTCTCCAATACCACAATTTAAAAGCATCAATTCTTTGGTACTCAGGTTTCTTTATGGTTCAACTCTCACATTCATATATGACGACTGGAAAAACCATTGCTTTGACTATATGGACCTTTGGTGGCAAAGTGATGTCTCTGCTTTTTAATATGCTGTTTAGGTTTGTCATAACTTTCCTTCCAAGAATCAAGTGTCTTGTAATTTTGTGACAGCAGTCACCATCCACAGTGATTTTAGAGCCCAAGAAAATAAAATCTGTCACTGTTTCCACTTTCCCCCCCATCTATTTGCCATGACATGATAGGACTGGATGCCATGATCTTAGTTTTTTGAATGTTGAGTTTTAAGCCAGCTTTTTCACTTTCTCCTTTCATCCTCACCCAGAACTTTTAGGACTAATAAATTTACATATACTTCAGACTGAATTATCATTAACTTACTTGTCTTTCCTAGTTTTAAAAATATTTTTCTATTCTGCTATCTGATCAAATTTAAAGCAATGATTGCCTTCCTTTTCATATCCTCCTCAGAACCCTTAGTAGGTCCTTAATACTTGCTGAATAAAGGGATGGAAAAAAATATGTATTCTCATGGAAATGCTATTGACTAAGGAAAGGACAAAAGAAAGTACAGTAGACTCTTCATTCATAGAAACTAGTATTGCTTTCAGTGAGCAGAGCCAAAAGTATAGAACATGCTATCATAATAAGAAGACAACATTTGGAATAATTTATAAAGGAATTTGAAGAGTTGTTGTGATAAATAGAGTTAACTTTCCACCCACTTTTTACATTTTTACAATGAATTGTATAAGACATTTTTGCAAACAGTTGTATAAGACTGTTTAATTCTCTATACTAGCACTGCTAGTGTAAGGCTGAGAAACAAATGGATGATGATAAAGGGCATTTTGAAGGGTCATCTTGAAAGGAACTCCAGTTTTAAAATATTGAATGAGAAGTATAACTGAAGAGCTCATTAGTTACAAGATTAGAAAGGGCAAATGAAATTTATATCTTAAAGGAAAAAATAATAAAAATCAAGCCTCTTCGTACCTTGAAGTACTGACTGTATTAAGGTTTGAAATTGTGATATGATTGTTAGAGCCACCTAAAATAAGCTCAAGATACATTTTATTTTTGTGTTCTGTATTTATATTTATTTCTGTATCTCCTTAATTTTTTTATTATGGAAAATTATAAGCACTTAAAAAAACTTAAGTTTAATTAACTTAAAAGTTTAATCAAAATTTTAATGGACCTCCATTGTACCCGTTGTCCAGATTCAATAATTACAGACTGATGACCAATCCTATTTTATCTGTAGTCCCAGCTCTTAACTCTTTCCTTCACTTCTTATACATTTTGGTATGCATCTTTAGAAGACTAAGACTCTTCTCATCATCATGAATTCAGTATAATTGTCAGACATTATTAAGAATACTTAGTAGCTACTCTTTACATTATTCTTTCACAGATGTCATATTTCACTTATAGTTTGAAGCATGAACCAGATAAGCTTTTCACATTGAACATGAATGATATGCTTCTTAAGGCTTTCTCAATCTATAGACCATTCTTACTCCCTTTTTTCCATTATGACTAATTTGTCAAAGAAATGGAATACCTTTGTTCTGAAAATTATTTCCCACAACCTGGATAGTGATGACTGCCGTTCCATGCTATGTTTTACATACTCCTCTGTCTCTTGTCATGACTAAAGCATTTGAATCATCTTCCGATTGTGTATGTGTGTTTATTTTTAATACACGTTTCTTTCTTCCTTCAGAACACATAATGTCTGATTGTCTAACTTTCTTTGTGATCTTAACAGCCATTGATGATTAATCTCTGGATTCATAACCTATTTCTAAGTAGTGATACTTTAATTCTATCATTTCCTCTTGATTTATCAACTGTAGTGTTCTGTTAAGAGAAAGTTCCTCTCATCTACCTTTGAATTATCCAGTGGTACCGTTCATATAGGAAAAACAGAATACGTTTTATTTATTTACTCAGTTAAAAATGATGATTTGGTTTATAGGTATCCTCCCATGGTGATTGATTATTTGTATTATTATAAACACTAATTTAATTTTTGAGATGTATTATTAATTAGCATTATTATCCTTAATGATGTTAAAATAAAAATTTGTTCTGAATGTTACCTTTATTATCTTTTGATGCATCATTCAGGTATTTGGCAGCAATAAATATTAATTATTAAGCAAGGATTGTGTACAACTTGTATATCTTAGATAAGAAAATGCACAACTCTCCTCCTCCCTCAAAATTCATGCTCCTGTTAAAACTCTGGAGAATGTTTTGCTTCTATCAAATGACTAAAACACTAAGCAAGCACATCCTCTCAACGAAGGAATACCTACAACTTTTCCTGAATTATAAAGGCTGCAGGCAAATAAAGAAAATTGTTTTCAATTCCTTTCAAAAGCACTCTCATGTTTATTGCAGCATTATTTACAGTAGAAAAGACATTCAGTTCAGTTCACTTCAGTCACTCAGTCATGTCTGACTCTTTGCAACCCCGTGGACTGCAGCACACCAGGCTTCCTTATCCATCACCAACTCCTGAAGCTTGTTCAAACTCATGTCCATTGAGTTGATGGTGTCATCCAAAACATCTCATCATCTGTCGTCCCCCTCTCCTCCTGCCTTCAATCTTTCCCAGCAACAGGGTCTTTCCCAATGAGTCAGTTCTTTGCATCAGGTGACTAAAGTATTGGAGCTTCAGCTTCAGCATCAGTCCTTCCAAATAATATTCAGGATTGATTTCCTTTAGGATTGATTGGTTTGATCTCCTTGCAGTCCAAGGGACTCTCAAGAGTCTTCTCCAACAACACAGTTCAAAAATATCAATTCTTTGGCACTCAGCTTTCTTTATGGTACAACTCTTACATCCATACACGACAACTAGAAAAACCATAGCTTTGACTAAATAGACCTAGAGACATTGACAAAGTAATGTCCCTGCTTTTCAATATGCTGTTTAGGTTTGTCATAGCTTTTCTTCCAAGGAGCAAGTGTCTTTTAATTTCATGGCTACAGTCACCATCCACAGTAATTCTGGAGCCCAAGAAAATAAAATCTGTCACTCTTTCCATTGTTTCCCCATCTGTTTGCCATGAAGTGATTCCAGTTGAGCTATTTCAAATCCTAAAAGATGATGCTATGAAAGTGCTGCACTCAATATGCCAACAAATTTGGAAAACTCAGCAGTGGCCACAGGACTGGAAAAGGTAAGTTTTGATTTCAATCCCAAAGAAAGGCAATGCCAAAGAATGCTCAAACTACCACACAATTGCACTCATCTCACATGCTGCTGCTGCTGCTAAGTTGCTTCAGTCATGTCCGACTCTGTGCAACCCCATAGAGGGCAGCCCATCAGGCTCTCCCGTCCCTGGGATTCTCCAGGCAAGAACACTGGAGTGAGTTGCCATTTCCTTCTCCAATGCATCAAAGTGAAAAGTGAAAGTGAAGTCGCTCAGTCGTATCCGACTCTTAGCGACCCCACGGACTGCAGCCTACCAGGCTCCTCCGTCCATGGGATTTTTCAGGCTAGAGGACTGGAGTGGGGTGCCATTGCCTTCTCCATCTCACACACTAGTAATGTTCAAAATTCTCCAAACCAGTCTTCAACAATATGTGAACTGTGAACTTCTAGACGTTCAAGATGGTTTTAGAAAAGGCAGAGGAATCAGAGATCATATTGCCAATATCCGATGGATCATCAAAAAAGAAAGAGAATTCTAGAAAAATATCTATTTCTGCTTTATTGACTATGCCAAAGCCTTTGACTATGTGGAGCACAATGAACTGTGGAAAATTCTTTAAGAGATGGGAATACCAGACCACCTGATCTGCCTCTTGAGAAATCTGTGTGCAGGTCAGGAAGCAACAGTTAGAACTGGCCATGGAAAAACAGACTTGTTCCAAATAGGAAAAGGAGTACGTCAAGGCTGTATATTGTCACCCTGCTTATTTAACTTATATGCAGAGTACATCATGAGACATGCTGGGCTGGAGGAAGCACAAGCTGTAATCAAGATTGCCGGGACAAATATCAATAACCTCAGACATGCAGATGACACCACCCTTATGGTAGAAAGTGAAGAAGAACTAAAGAACCTCTTGATGAAAGTGAAAGAGGAGAGTGAACAAGTTGGCTTAAAGCTCAACATTCAGAAAACAAAGATCATGGCATCCAGTCCCATCACTTCATGGGAAGTAGATGGGGAAACAGTGGAAACAGTGACAGACTTTATTTTTGGGGGCTCCAAAATCTCTGCAGGTGGTGACTTCAGCCATGAAATTAAAAGAGGCTTACTCCTTGGAAAGAAAGTTATGATCAACCTAGACAGTATATTAAAAAGCAGAGACATTACTTTGCCAACAAAAGTCCATCTAGTCAAGGCTATGGTTTTTCATGTATTCATGTATGGATGTGAGAGTTCAACTATAAAGAAAGCTGAGGGAGGACCTAAGATGGTGGAGGAATAGGATGGGGAGAACACTTTCTCCCCCACAAATTCATCAAAAGAACATTTAAACGCCGAGTAAATTCCACAAAACAACTTCTGAATGCCAGCAGAGGACACCAGGCACCCAGAAAAGCAACCCATTGTCTTTGAAAGGAGGTAGGAAAAAATATAAAAGACAAAAAAAGAGACAAAAGAGGGAGGGATGGAGCTCCATCCTGGGAAGGAAGTCTTAAAAAGAGAGAAGTTTCCAAACACCAGGAAACATTCTCACTGCCGAGTCTGTGATGAGCCTTGGAAGCACAGAGGGCAAAATAACAGGGAGGAAAAATAAATAAAAAATTAAAACCCACAGATTACAAGCCCTACGGTAATTCCCCCAGCGGAGAAGCAGCACAGACGCCTGCACCCGCCACTAGCAAGCAGGGGCTGGGCAGGGAGGCGCGGCGCGGGCTGCATCGCTTAGAGTAAGGATCTGGCCTGAGTGCCCCGAGGGCTATCTGAGCGACCTAATTTGGGCTAGCAAACCAGACTGTGGGATATCTACCACGCAAAAAGCCAGCCCTAACCTAAGACACTGCCAGGCCCGCGCACGAAACAAAGACCTGAACAGAGATAGCCGGCTGCAGACCATTCCCTTCCGGTGACAGGCAGCCAGAGCCGGAAGGGGGCAATCGCAGCCCCAGAGAGACATTATCTACAAAACTGTAAGCAGGCTTCTTTGCTAACTAAGACTTCTTGGGGTTCTGGACGGTCAACATCCACCTGAGACAGTGTGCTGGTTGTACACCCAGATAACTGAGTGGCAGGGAGGCGATAAGTCGCAGCAACTGTGCTCGCCAAACACCTTATCACCTGAGCTGTTTGGACCTAGGAAGGGCACAAAACGCAGGCCCAACCGAGTCTGCACCTCTGAGGACTACCCAAGTGCCTGAACCTGAGCAGCTTAGACCTTGGAGGTGCAAGCAGCCCAGGGCCGGCCGCGGATGGTTCCCGGCAGAGCAACCTAGAGCCTGAGCAGTGTGGGCAGGGAGGCTACACGCGCCATGAGTGGGAGCAGGCCCAGTGTGGCTGAGGCACTGAGAGCACACACCAGTGTTATTTGTTGGCAGTGTCCCTCCCTCCCCACAGTGCGACTGAACAAGTGAGCCTAAAAAAAAAAAAAAAAAAAAGTGTCCACCACCGTCCCCTTTGTGTCAGGGCGGAAACCAGACACTGAAGAGACCAGCAAACAGAAGAAGCTATAACAGAGGGAACTGCCGTGGAACCTACAGGCAATAGATTAAAACCCTGTGGTTACTACAGACTTCATAGGAAGGGGCCTATAGATCTTGAAAAATATAAGCCGGACCAAGGAACTAGCTGAAAATGAACTGACCCCACAATACCCACAACACCAGAGAAAGTCCTAGATATATTTTTACGACCATTCTTTCTTTCTTTTTTTTTTTTAAATTTAAAAAAAATTTTAAGTCCTCTAATACTCCTTTAATTTTCACTTTTATAACCTACTATTACTTTGCAAACAAAAAAAAAAGACCTTATTTTTTTAAAAAACAAACTATATGTATTTTTTATAATTTTTGTGACCTTGTTTTTTTTTCCTCTTTCTTTTTTTTCTTTCTTTTTTTTCCTTCTTCTTTTCTTTAACATTGTATTTTTGAAATTCCAAACTCTACTGTAGATTTTTAATTTTTGCTTCTAGATATTTGTTACCAATTTTGTACCTTTAAGAACCCAATCTTCAGTACCCATTTTTTACTATAGCATGAGATTACTGGCTTGACTGCTGTCTCTCCCTTTGGACTCTCCTTTTTCTCCACCAGGTCGCCTATGTCTACTCCCTAATGCCTCTCTACTCTACCCAACTCTGTGAATTTCTGTGTGTTTCAGACGGTGGAGAACACTTAGGGAACTGATTACTGGCTGGATCTGTCTCTCTCCTTTTCACTCCTTCCTTTTATCCTCCAGGCCACCTCTGTCTCCTTCCTCCCTCTTCTCTTCTCTGTATAACTCCGTGAACATCTCTGAGCGGTCCAGTTGTGGAGTGCACATAAAGAAGTGATTACTGGCTAGCCCGCTCTCTCCTCTATTGATTCCACCTCATCTCATTTGGGTCACCTCTAACTCCTTCCTCTCTCTTCTCTTCTCCATGTAATGCTGTGAACCTCTCTGGGTGACCCTCACACTGGAGAAACTTTTCATCTTTAACCTATATGTTTTATCAATGGTGCTGTATAGAAGGAGAAGTTTTGGGACTACTGTAAAAATAAGACCGATAACTGGAAGCAGGAGGCTTAAGTCCAAACCCTGCCTCCAAGGAACTCCTGACTCCAGGGAACATTAATTGACAGGAGCTCATCAAACGCCTCCATACCTACACTGAAGCCAAGCACCACACAAGGGCCAACAAGTTCCAGGGAAAGACATACCAAGCAAATTCTCCAGCAACACAGGAACACAGCCCTGAGCTCCAATATACATGCTGCCCAAAGTCACTCCAAAACCATAGACATCTCATAACTCATTACTGGACACTTCATTGCACTCCAGAGAGAAGAAATACAGCTCCACCCACCAGAACACCGACACAAGCTTCCCTAACCAAGAAACCTTGACAAGGACCTGTACAAACCCACACACAGCTAGGAAACGCCACAATAAAGAGAACTCCACAAACTGCCAGAATACAGAAAGGACACCCCAAACTCAGCAATTTAAACAAGATGAAGAGACAGAGGAATACCCAGCAGGTAAAGGAACAGGATAAATGCCCACCAAACCAAACAAAAGAGGAAGAGATAGGGAATCTACCTGATAAAGAATTCCAAATAATGATAGTGAAATTGATCCAAAATCTTGAAATCAAAATGGAATCACAGATAAATAGCCTGGAGACAAGGATTGAGAAGATGCAAGAATGGTTTAACAAGGACCTAGAAGAAATAAAAAAGAGTCAATATATAATGAATAATGCAATAAATGAGATCAAAAACACTCTGGAGGCAACAAATAGTAGAATAACAGAGGCAGAAGATAGGATTAGTGAATTAGAAGATAGAATGGTATACATAAATGAATCAGAGAGGAAAAAAGAAAAACGAGTTAAAAGAAATGAGGACAATCTCAGAGACCTCCAGGACAATATTAAACGCTACAGCATTCGAATCATAGGAGTCCCAGAAGAAGAAGACAAAAAGAAAGACCATGAGAAAATACTTGAAAAGATAATAGTTGAAAACTTCCCTAAAATGGAGAAGGAAATAATCACCCAAGTCCAAGAAACCCAGAGAGTCCCAAACAGGATAAACCCAAGGCAAAATACCCCAAGACACATATTAATCAAATTAACAAAGATCAAACACAAAGAACAAATATTAAAAGCAGCAAGGGAAAAACAACAAATAACACACAAGGGAATTCCCATAAGGATAACAGCTGATCTTTCAAAAGAAACTCTTCAAACCGGGAGGGAATGGCAAGACACACTTAAAGTGATGAAAGAAAATAACCTACAGCCCAGATTATTGTACCCAGCAAGGATCTCATTCAAATATGAAGGAGAAATCAAAAGCTTTACAGACAAGCAAAAGCTGAGAGAATCCAGCACCACCAAATCAGCTCTCCAACAAATACTAAAGGATATTCTCTAGACAGGAAACACAAAAAGGGTGTATAAATTCGAACCCAAAACAATAAAGCAAATGGCAACGGGATCATACTTATCAATAATTACCTTAAACGTAAATGGGTTGAACACCGCAACCAAAAGACAAAGACTGGCTGAATGGATACAAAAACAAGATCCCTACATATGTTGTCTACAAGAGACCCACCTCAAAACAGGGGACACATACAGACGGAAAGTGAAGGGCTGGAAAAAGATTTTCCATGCAAATAGGGACCAAAAGAAGGCAGGAGTAGCAATACTCATATCAGATAAAATAGACTTTAAAACAAAGGCTGCGAAAAGAGACAGAGAAGGTCACTACATAATGATCAAAGGATCAATCCAAGAAGATATAACAATTATAAATATATTTGAACCCAACATAGGAGCACCGCAATATGTAAGACAAATGCTAACAAGTATGAAAGGAGAAATTAACAATAACACAATAATAGTGGGAGACTTTAATACCCACTCACACCTATGGATAGATCAACTAAACAGAAAATTAACAAGGAAACACAAACTTTAAATGATACAATAGACCAGTTAGACCTAATTCATATCTATAGGACATTTCATCCCAAAACAGTGAATTTCATCTTTTTCTCAAGCGCACATGGAACCTTCTCCAGGATGGGTCACATCCTGGGCCATAAATCTAGCCTTGGTAAATTCAAAAAACCTGAAATCATTCCAAGCATCTTTTCTGACCACAATGAAGTAAGATTAGATCTCAATTACAGGAGAAAAACTATTAAAAATTCCAACATATGGAGGCTGAACAACACGCTGCTGAATAACCAACAAATCACAGAAGATACAAAAAAAGAAATCAAAATTTGGATAGAAATGAATGAAAATGAAAACACAACAACCCAAAACCTGTGGGACACTGTAAAAGCAGTGTTAAGGGGAAAGTTCATAGCAATACAGGCATACCTCAAGAAACAAGAAAAAAGTCAAATAAATAACCTAACTCTATACCTAAAGCAACTAGAAAAGGAAGAAATGAAGAACCCCAGGGTTAGTAGAAGGAAAGAAATCTTAAAAATTAGGGCAGAAATAAATACAAAAGAAACAAAAGAGACCATAGCAAAAATCAACAAAGCCAAAACCTGGTTCTTTGAAAGGATAAATAAAATTGACAAACCATTAGCCAGACTCATCAAGAAACAAAGGGATAAAAATCAAATCAATAAAATTAAAAATGAAACTGGAGAGATCACAAGAGACAACACAGAAATACAAAGGATCATAAGAGACTACTATCAACAATTATATGCCAATAAAATGGACAACGTGGAAGAA
Organism: Bos taurus; assembly: GCF_002263795.3. NCBI lineage: Eukaryota > Metazoa > Chordata > Mammalia > Artiodactyla > Bovidae > Bos > Bos taurus. Next base: position 42,889,961 of record NC_037329.1, on the reverse strand, counting down.
ATGGACAAATTCTTAGAAAAGTACAACTTTCCAAAACTAGACCAGGAAGAAATAGAAAATCTTAACAGACCCATCACAAGCACAGACATTGAAACTGGAGTCAGAAATCTTCCAGCAAACAAAAGCCCAGGTCCAGATGGCTTCACAGATGAATTCTACCAAAAATTTAGAGAAGAGCTAACACCTATCCTACTCAAACTCAATCCAGAAAATTGCAGAGGAAGGTAAACTTCCAAACTCATTCTATGAGGCCACCACCACCCTAATACCAAAACCTGACAAAGATCCCACAAAAAAAGAAAACTACAGGCCAATATCACTGATGAACATAGATGCAAAAATCCTTAACAAAATTCTAGCAACCAGAATCCAACAACACATTAAAAAGATCATACACCATGACCAAGTGGGCTTTATCCCAGGGATGCAAGGATTCTTCAATATCCGCAAATCAATCAATGTAACACACCACATTAACAAATTGAAAAATAAAAACCATATGATTATCTCAATAGATGCAGAGAAAGCCTTTGACAAAATTCAACATCCATTTATGATAAAAACTCTCCAGAAAGTAGGAATAGAAGGAACATACCTCAACATAATAAAAGCTATATATGACAAACCCACAGCAAACATTATCTTCGATGGTGAAAAATTGAAAGCATATCCTCTAAAGTCAGGAACAAGACAAGGGTGCCCACTTTCACCATTACTATTCAACATAGTTTTGGAAATTTTGGCCACAGCAATCAGAGCAGAAAAAGAAATAAAAGGAATCCAAATTGGAAAAGAAGAAGTAAAACTCTCACTGTTTGCAGATGACATGATCCTCTACATAGAAAACCCTAAAGACTCCATTAGAAAATTACTAGAACTAATCAATGAATATAGTAAAGTCGCAGGATATAAAATCAACACACAGAAATCCCTTGCATTCCTATACACTAATAATGACAAAATAGAAAGAGAAATTAAGGAAACAATTCCATTCACCATTGCAACGGAAAGAATAAAATACTTAGGAATATATCTACCTAATGAAACTAAAGACCTATATATAGAAAACTATAAAACACTAGTGAAAGAAATCAAAGAGGACACTAATAGATGGAGAAATATACCATGTTCATGGATTGGAAGAATCAATATAGTGAAAATGAGTGTACTACCCAAAGCAATTTATAGATTCAGTGCAATCCCTATCAAGCTACCAACGGTATTCTTCACAGAGCTAGAACAAATAATTTCACAATTTGTATGGAAATACAAAAAACCTCGAATGGCCAAAGCGATCTTGAGAAAGAAGAATGGAACTGGAGGAATCAACCTGCCTGACGTCAGGCTGTACTACAAAGCCACAGTCATCAAGACAGTATGGTACTGGCACAAAGACAGAAATATAGATCAATGGAACAAAATAGAAAGCCTATAGATAAATCCACACACATATGGACACCTTATCTTTGACAAAGGAGGCAAAAATATACAATGGATTAAAGACAATCTCTTTAGCTAGTGGTGCTGGGAAAACTGGTCAACCACTTGTAAAAGAATGAAACTAGAGCACTTTCTAACACCATACACAAAAACAAACTCAAAATGGATTAAAGATCTCAACGTAAGACCAGAAACTATAAAACTCCTAGAGGAGAACATAGGCAAAACACTCTCCGACATACATCACAGCAGGATCCCCAGAATATTGGAAATAAAAGCAAAAATAAACAAAAGGGAGCTAATTAAACTTAAAAGCTTCTGCACACCAAAGGAAATTATAAGCAAGGTGAAAAGACAGCCTTCAGAATGGGAGAAAATAATAGCAAATGAAGCAACTGACAACTAATCTCAAAAATATACAAGCAACTCCTACAACTCAATTCCAGAAAAATAAATGACCCAATCAAAAAATGGGTCAAAGAACTAAATAGACATTTCTCCAAAGAAGACATACAGATGGCTAACAAACACATGAAAAGATGCTCAACATCACTCATTATCAGAGAAATGTAAATCAAAACCACTATGAGGTACCATTTCACAGCAGTCAGAATGGCTGCGATCCAAAAGTCTACAAGCAATAAATGCTGGAGAGGGTGTGGAGAAAAGGGAACCCTCTTACACTGTTGGTGGGAATGCAAACTAGTACAGCCACTATGGAGAACAGTGTGGAGATTCCTTAAAAGAATTGAAATAGAACTGCCTTATGACCCAGCAATCCCACTGCTGGGCATACACACCGAGGAAACCAGAAGGGAAAGAGACACGTGTACTCCAATGTTCATCACAGCACTGTTTATAATAGCCAGGACATGGAAGCAACCCAGTTGTCCATCAGCAGATGAATGGATAAGAAAGCTGTGGTACATATACAGAATGGAGTATTACTCAGCCATTAAAAATGATACATTTGAATCAGTTCTAATGAGACAGATGAAACTGGAGCCTATTATACAGAGTGAAGTAAGCCAGAAAGAAAAACACCAATACAGTATACTAATGCATATATATTGAATTTAGAAAGATGGTAACAATAACCCTGTATACGAGACAGCAAAAGAAACACTGATGTATAGAACAGTCTTTTGGACTCTGTGGGAGAGGGAGAGGGTGGGATGATTTGGGAGAATGACATTGAAACATGTATAATATCATATATGAAACGAGTTGCCAGTCCAGGTTCGATGCACAATACTGATGCTTGGGGCTAGTGCACTGGGACGACCCAGAGGGATGGTATGGGGAGGGAGGAGGGAGGAGGGTTCAGGATGGGGAACACATGTATACCTGTGGTGGATTCATGTTGGTATATGGCAAAACCAAAACAATATTGTAAAGTTAAAAAAAAAAAAGCTGAGCACCGAAGAATTGATGCTTTTAAACTGTGGTGTTGGAAAAGACTCGTGAGAGTCCCTTGGAATGCAAGGAGATCCAACCAGTCCATCCTAAAGGAGATCAGTCCTGAGTGTTAACTGGAAAGACTGATGTTGAAGCTGAAACTCCAGTACTTTGGCCACCTAATGTGAAGAACTGACTCATTTGAAAAGACCCTGATTTTGGGAAAGATTGAAGGTGGGAGGAGAAGGGGATGACAGAGAATGAGATGGTTGGATGGCATCACTGACTCAATGGACATGAGTTTGATTAAACTCCGTGAGTTGGTGATAGACAGGGAGGCCTGGTGTGCTGCAGTTCATGGGTTCACAAAGAGCTGGACTCGACTGAGTGACTGAACTGAACTGAGTGACTGGATGCCATGATCTTAGCTTTTTGAATGTTGAGTTTTAAGTGAGTTTTTCACTCTCCTCTTTCAAGACAAGACATAGAAACAGCTTAAGTGACCATTGATGGGTAATTGGATAAAGAAATTTTAATGTATATTGAGAGTTCCCTTGTAATACAGTGGTTAGGATTCCAAGGTTTCACTGCTGTAGTCCAGGTTCAATCCCTGGTTGGGAAACTGAGATCCCACAAGCTGCCTGGTGTGGCTAAAAGAAGAAAAACATAAGAAAATTTTGATATATACACACACACACAATGGAATAATATTTAGCTTTAAAAAAGAATACAATCTTCCCACTTGTAACAACATGCATGGTCCTCTAGGACATTATGCTATGTGAAACATATCAGACAGAGACAGATAAATTCCCCATGGTCTCTTTTATATGTGGAATCCAAAATGCAAACAAACAAACCGAGCTCAGATACAAAGAACAGATTGGTGCGTGCCAGAGGTAGAGTTGCTGGGTGGGAGAAATGAGTTAAGGGTGTGAAAAAAGAAAATGAAAAGATTTTAAAAATTACAATTCCTGGCCTTCTCACTTACATGAGCTAGACTCTGTGAGCCTTGGATGTTTATACAACTGGAAAATAAATTAATAACTAAAGGTGCGTTTGCAAATCACAGACAGTCCGTGGAACTGGCTGAATGGATTAAGCCAGGCCTGATTAAGAAACCAATCGTGACTGAGAAGTCAGCAGTGACAAAGCCAAACCAGGAGAGGGTAAAGTTCTGTGGGCTGTGTTAGCAAAATGGGAGGATAGCACCCTGTGCTGATTATTCTTTAGAGCTTTAGGAAACATACAATCCCCAAGGAGATCATTTTGTTCTAGATTTCCCTGATGAAAAGGCATAAAGAAGATAACAGTGCAGTTATATAATCCTGCTAGAGAAAACACTTTCTCCCTGTAATCTAAAAATACTTAAGGCTAGGTTGAGGAAAATTAATCCTTTGTTGTTAAATTTTAGGCCATAACAATTTCTTTGCGATACTAGATTTTTGTGACTAAAGTTAATGCATCATTTGACCATGACTAGGCTCTTGACAACTGAAATGTGGATTTCTCAGAGGATCAGAAGAGATGGGGAGATTTTCCCAGCTCCTAACATCTGGGCTGCCCAAAAACACTTCTTTTTTTTTCTTTAAATGTATTTCTAATTGAATAATGATTAAAATATTGTATTGGTTTCTGTCATACATCAACATGGATCAGCCAGGGAAGCCCCAACGTGGATCAGCCATAGGTATACATATGTCCCCTCACTCTTGAGCAGCCATCCCACCTCCCACCCTATCCCACCCACAAACACTTCTTAATACAAACTTTTTCCCTCCAAAAGAAAAAATAATAAAAATGTGACAAGTTTCATTTAGCACATATTTTAATGTATATGTCAATGACGTTAATAATTGTACAGAGTTGTATAATAACTGCACTAAAAAAATATAAAATATTTCCATTGTCTTAATAAGTTTTCCCATACTCATTTACAATCAATTACTTGTTCATATTCCCAGTCCATGGCAACCACTTATCTAAATTCTGTGCCTACAGTTTTGTCTTTTCCAAAAGGTCATCTAAATAAAATATATATATGGAAGCAGAATATTCTTGTCACCCCTCATGTCTGGATCATTTTACCTAGCATAATGTGTTTTAGATTCATTCAGGATGTTGCATGTATCAGTAGATTGTTTTACCGCCGAGTGAGATTCCATTGCAGTGTACCTTCTTTATCTAACTGGTGAGCATTTTACCAGATCCCAGTTTTTGGTGACAATAAATAAAGCTGTTCTAAACATTTGAATGAGTCTTTATGTGAGAATTAATGTTCATTTCTCTTGAGTACATATCTAAGAGTGAAATTAGTGGGTTGTATAAATGTATATTTATTTTTAAAGTATCTATCAAACTGTTTTCCAAAGGGGTGTACTTTTTAGCGTTTCCCTCAGAAATATATGAAGGGTCTATGCTTTGCCTTCTTGCCAGCACTTGGTATAGTCTTTTAAATTTTTTTAATTACTTGTTTAGGTTGTAGTGAAAAGAAGAGAAGCGAAAAGCAAAGGAGAAAAGGAAAGATATCAGCATCTGAATGCAGAGTTCCAAAGAATAGCAAGAAGAGATAAGAAAGCCTTCCTCAGCGATCAATGCAAAGAAATAGAGGAAAAAAACAGAATGGGAAAGATTAGAGATCTCTTCAAGAAAATTAGAGATACCAAGGGAACATTTCATGCAAAGATGGGCTCGATAAAGGACAGAAATGGTATGGACCTAATAGAAGCAGAAGATATCAAGAAGAGGTGGCAGGAATACACAGAAGAACTGTACAAAAAAGATCTTCACGACCCAGATAATCATGATGGTGTCATCACTGACCTAGAGCCAGACATCCTGGAATGTGAAGTCAAGTGGGCCTTAGAAAGCATCGCTACGAAGAAAGCTAGTGGAGGTGATGGAATTCCAGTTGAGCTATTTCAAATCCTGAAAGATGATGCTGTGAAAGTGCTGCACTCAATATGCCAGCAAATTTGGAAAACTCAGCAGTGGTCACAGGACTGGAAAATTTCAGTTTTCATTCTGATCTCAAAGAAAGGCAATGCCAAAGAATGCTCAAACTACTGCACAACTGCACTCATCTCACACGCTAGTAAAGTAATGCTCAAAATTCTCCAAGCCAGGCTTCAGCAATTTGTGAACCGTGAACTTCCTGATGTTCAAGCTGGTTTTAGAAAAGGCAGAAGAGCCAGAAATCAAATTGCCAAAATCTGCTGGATCTTGGAAAAACCAAGAGAATTCCAGAAAAACATCTATTTCTGCTTTATTGACTATGCCAATGCCTTTGACTGTGTGGATCACAATCAACTGTGGGAAATTCTGAAAGAGATGGTAATACCAGACCACCTGACCTGCCTCTTGAGAAATCTGTACGCAGGTCAGGAAGCAACAGTTAAAACTGGACATGAACAGCAGACTGGTTCCAAATAGGAAGAGGAGTACGTCAAGGCTGTATATTGTCACCCTGCTTATTTAACTTCTATTCAGAGTACATCATGAGAAATGCTGGACTGGAAGAAACTCAAGCTAGAATCAAGATTGCTGGGAGAAATATCAATAACCTCAGATATGCAGATGACACCACCCTTATGGCAGAAAGTGAAGAAGAACTCAAAAGCCTCTTGATGAAAGTGAAAGTGGAGAGTGAAAAAGTTGGCTTAAAGTTCAACATTCAGAAAGCAAAGATCATGGCATCCGGTCCCATCACTTCATAGGAAATAGATGTGGAAACAGTGGAAACAGTGTCAGACTTGATTTTTTGGGCTCCAAAATCACTGCAGATGGTGACTGCAGCCATGAAATTAAAAGACGCTGCTTATTCCTTGGAAGGAAAGTTATGACCAACCTAGATAGCATATTCAAAAGCAGAGACGTTACTTTGCCAACAAAGGTCCATCTAGTCAAGGCTATGGTTTTTCCTGTGGTCATGTATGGATGTGAGAGTTGGACTGTGAAGAAGGCTGAGCGCCGAAGAATTGATGCTTTTGAACTGTGGTGTTGGAGAAGACTCTTGAGAGTCCCTTGGACTGCAAGGAGATCCAACCAGTCCATTCTGAAGGAGATCAGCCCTGGATGTTCATTGGAAGGACTGATGCTGAAGCTGAAACTCCAATACTTTGGGCACCTCATGTGAAGAGTTGACTCATTGGAAAAGACTCTGATGCTTGGGAGGGATTGGGGACAGGAGGAGAAGGGGACAACAGAGGATGAGATGGCTGGCTGGCATCGCTGACTCTATGGATGTGAGTCTGAGTGAACTCCGGGAGTTGGTGATGGACAGGGAGGCCTGGCATTCTGCGATCCATGGGGTCGCAAAGAGTCGGACACAACTGAGTGACTGAACTGAACTGAACTTAGGTTTGTAGTGGTATGTCTTTTTTGTGTTGAGTTATGAGATTTTTTTTCTATGATTGTTTTCCAGAAGTATTTTAGTTAAGGATTTTTGTGTCCGTGCTCAGGAACAAGGTCTATAATCTTTCTGTGGTGAAGTCTTTGTCTAGTTTTTGTATTAGGATAATGATGACCTAAAAAAATGGGTTGGGAGTGTAATTATTTTTCAAAGGCTATGTCTACACACAATTAAATGGAGTTCTATAAGTTTCATAGGCAAATTTATATATGGTGAGAGTCATGGGCTTCTCTGGTGGCTCAGAGGGTAAAGAGACTGCTTGTAATGAAGGAGGCCTGGATTTAGTCCCTGGGTCAGGAAGATCCCCTGGAAAAGGAATGACTACCCAACTCCCGTATTCTTGCCTGGAGAGTTTCATGGACAGAGGAGCCTGGTGGGTTACAGTCCATGGGAGTCACAGGAGTCGGACACCACTGAGCAAGTAACACTTTCATTTTTCAGAGAACCATACCATATCATATGACCAAAGTAAAAATCAGACCTTCTATTTCTACTGTGGTGTTATTTAGTGACATTACATAATATTTGAGAAAGCAATTCTCAAGCATTCTGCCCTTGATCCTTAGTAGAGTCTTAATAAATATTAGGTACTGATAATAATATCAGTAATAATATTCAGTTCAGTTCAGTTTATTTCAGTCGCTCAGTCATGTCCGACTCTTTGCGACCCCATGAATCACAGCACGCCAGGCCTCCCTGTCCATCACTATCTCCCGGAGTTCACTCAAACTAACATCCATCGAGTCGGTGATGCCATCCAGCCATCTCATCCTCTGTCGTCCCCTTCTCCTCCTGCCCCCAATCCCTCCCAGCATCAGAGTCTTTTCCAATGAGTCAACTCTTCGCATGAGGTGGCCAAAGTACTGGAGTTTCAGCTTTAGCATCATTCCTTCCAAAGAACACCCAGGACTGATCTCTTCAGAATGGACTGGTTGGATCTCCTTGCAGTCCAAGGGACTCTCAAGAGTCTTCTCCAACACCACAGTTCAAAAGCATCAATTCTTCGGCGCTCAGCCTTCTTCACAGTCCAACTCTCACATCCATACATGACCACTGGAAAAACCATAGCCTTGGCTAGACAGACCTTTGTTGGCAAAGTAATGTCTCTGCTTTTTGTTTTTTCTTTTTTTGTGTGTCTCTGCTTTTGAATATGCTATCTAGGTTGGTCATAACTTTTCTTCCAAGGAGTAAGCGTCTTTTAATTTCATGGCTGCAGTCATCATCTGCAGTGATTTTGGAGCCCCAAAAAATAAAGTCAGTCACTGTTTCCACATCTATTTCTCATGGAGTGATGGGACCAGATGCCATGATCTTAGGTACTGATAATAATATTAATTGTTATTATTTTTATTAATTCAATGAGCTATTAGTAGCTACCACAGTTTCAACCTTAGGCTATGCAGAAAATGGTTATACATAGAACATATCAGAGACCAGACACATTTATAGTACTCCAATATGTGGCAATTTACCATACAATCATTTTGGCTTTGATGGAATTTTAAAGCTAAAAAGATAGCTTGACTATAGCCCTTGGAATTCAAACAAAAATTCTTTTTGTTGTTGTTAAGTCTTGTCTGACTCTGCAACTCATGGACTGTAGCAGGCCAGGCTTCCCTAATGCGGCATTTTCCTCCATGGCTATCATAGTGATAAGGTAGCATAAAAGCCATAGTTTCCCCTCTCACCCAGTCTTAACATTAATCTTCATAAGGAGAAAAATGTAGATGCTAAAAGCCTCAAAGTCTGGTCCATTTGCTGCTCTGTGCTCTTGATGATGGGGTGTGCCACAGTGATGCTTGCAGAGTCAGCAGCATCAACATCGCTTGGAGCTGTTCCTGAAGCAAATCCATGTCCCCACCTTGCATACGAAATCAAGGGACAGGGGCAAGTGTCTGAGGTTTAACAGGCTTTCCACATGATTCTGAGGTTTACTAGAGCTTGGGAGCACTGGCTGAGCAGATGATTGGCAGAGTATGAGATGGTTGAAATCAGTAAGAGTTAAACAATGTGCATTAAGAAGAGGGTTGGTCCCCCTTTATTGATTTAAAATACACTGTGTTGTCAGCTTCAGTCTGAACCACAGAAAAAGGCACAGGTAACTCGCAGTAGGTAACACGCTCAAGAATATCGCCTCTCTTGCTTTCCCCATGTATGCTATCTGTGGAAAGTGACCCTGAGAGAAAAAAATAAGAGTTTACAGAGGGAATAGAGAAATTTGTTTCAAAACTAGATACTCAGGAATCTGCGTGTTGTGCCTATCTTGTACTTTTTCTAACAGCCAGCATATTCAACTGTTAAATGCCTAAGAATATTCAAAAACTTGCCAGTGTTTAATAGACCTTCTTTCTTTCTAGGTGCCCTTCCTTCTCCAATCCTCTTCAAATTAATAGCCTAGTAAAATTTGTTGTTGCTTAGTTGCTAAGTTGTGTCCAACTTTTGAGACCCTATGGACTGTAACCCATCAGGCTCCTCTGTCCATGGGATTTCCCAGGCAAAAATTCTGGAGTGAGTTGCCATTTCCTTCTCCAGGGGATCTTCCTGACCCAGGGATTGAACCCAAGTTTCCTGCATTGCCAGGTGGATTCTTTACCACTGAGCCACCAGGGAAGCCCAGTCTAGTAGAATTTACAAATATATTAATAGCTCAAAACTAACCTAGAAAGGAAAACATTTATCATACAAAAATCTTTTAATACTACCTTCTTGATTTATTTCCCCCCTGCTCAAATTCCCCTTTATTTTATTTTTTATTACTCTGTATTATTTTCTAAAAAACAGTGTGCTCAACTCATTGTGCACATTGTGTTATTATGCTCATAAATTAAGTCGAAGGAGTTTAAAGATCAGAAGCCTCTGATTTAGGAAGATAATCTGAGAACAAAAGAAATAGAGGTTGAATAATTCTTGCTGGTATTTGCAGTTTAAAATGCCTAAAAACAATGGTAGGTAACTCATGACTCAGCTGAAGTGAGAATCTTCACTAGGCAAAAAATACACTTGAAACGATGCTAGGAAAAAAAAAAAACACTTGTTTTTAGAGTTAAATATTATATTCTGTCTTTTCATAATAAAGCAAAATAGAATCTGAACATAATCTCATTGGCTTTGGACAGTGGGACTCAAAGATTCTTTTTATTTATTATTATAAGTATTAATCTGATAATCTTAACTAGATTACAGTACAGTCTGGCTGCTCAGAATAAAATATTGGCTTTATTTATTCCTACAGAAATTATTCTTTAGTATTATAAAAGAGGTAAGGTGATCATAAGATTGTTCAGTTGGTTATATCAAGTTCTGTTACTATGTATCAGAAAATAAATTATCTGCCTAAGCAAAATATTCTTTAGTGAAACATTACTCATAGGAGATTTTTTATATATCCATGATTCACTAAATTGAAAAATATTTGAATACTGCCTTATATACTTTAAAAATTCAGCAGGTGTGCATAGAGTACCTGCAGTTGTCAAGAACTGTAAGGGGACAATGATTCTGCCCTGCTTGCAAGCTAACAAGTTAGCCAGCCACATAAGACCACCAGGACATCATTATTAGCACATCAGGAAGGCTGAACTTCTATAATTGGTTTGTTTCCATAGGTCATATTTTCATTGGTTCCATTCTGTCCCATATGCCACAAGTCCCATAGTGGAGGGTGTAGTTGTTATTGTTCAGCTGCTCAGTCATATCCAACTCTTTGCTACCCCATATACAGCAGCAGGTCAGACTTCCCTATTCTTTACTCTCTCCCAGAACTTGCTCAAACTCATGTCCATTGAGTTAGTGATGCCATCCAACCATCTTATCCTCCGTCGTCCCCTTCTCTTCCAGCCCTCAATCATTCCCAGCATGAGGGTCTTTTCCAATGAGTCTACTCTTTGCATCAGGTGGCCAATTATTGGAGCTTCAGCTTCAGCATCAGTGCTTCCAATGAATATTCAGAGTTGATTTCCTTTAGGATTGGCTGGTTTGGTTACCTTGCTGTACAAGGGACTCAGTTTTCTCCAGCTTCACAGTTCGAAAACATCAATATTTTGGCACTCAGCCTTCTTTATTGTCCAAATTTCACATCCATACATGACTACTGGAAAAACCATAGCTTTGACTGTACAGACCTCTGTCAGCAAAGCGATGTCTCTGTTTTATAATATGCTGTCTAGGTTTACCATACCTTTTCTGCCAAGCAGCAGGTGTCTTTTAATTTCATGGCTGTAGTTACCGCCTGCAGTGATTTTGGAGCCCAAGAAAATAGTCTGTCATTGTTTCTGTTTTCCCCCCATCCATTTACCATGAAGAGATGGGACCAGATGCCATGATCTTAGTTTTAGAATGTTGAGTTTTAAGCCAGCTTTTCACTCTCCTCTTTCATCTTCATCAAGAGGCACTTTAGTTCCTCATTTCTTTCTGCCATTAAGGACATGTCATCTGTATGTCTGATGTTATTGATATTTCTCCTGGTGATCTTGATTCCAGCTTGTGCTTCATCCAGCCAGGCATTTCGCATGATGTACTCTGCATGTAAGTTAAATGAGTAGATGACGATATACAGTTTTGACATACTCCTTTACCAATTTAGAACCTGTCCATTGTTATATATCCAGTTCTAACTGTTGCTTTGTGACCTCCATACAGGTTTCTCAGGAGGCAGGTATGGTGGTTTGGTATTCCCATCTCTTTAAGAATTTTCCACATTTTTTGTGATTCACACAATCAAAGGCTTTAGCGTAGTCAGTGAAGCAGATGCTGCTGCTGCTGCTGCTGCTATTTCGCTTCAGTTGTGTCCGATTCTGTGCGACCCCATAGATGCCAGCCCACCAGGCTCCCCTGTCCCTGGGATTCTCAAGACAAGAACACTGGAATGGGTTGCCATTTCCTTCTCCAATGCGTGAAAGTGAAAAGTGAAAGTGAAGTCGCCCAGTCGTGTACAACTCTTAGCGACCCCATGGACTGCAGCCCACTAGGCTCCTCTGTCCATGGGATTTTCCAGGCAAGAGTACTGGAGTGAGAGCTAGTATTCATTAATAGCAGTAGTACTTTCCATATAAATGAAAAGAGAAGAAGATAAGCCCTTATGCTGGACATAACACAGTTCATCCTCAGTCTCATGATGCAAAACTGCTATCAGGTAAAAGTTTTTTGAAATAGTGTGGGTTTGTCCTAAATAGAGATTAAGAATCCTGTAAGATGTTGAATAGGGCCCTGGATAGTGGAATGATACACAGCATATCGTACTCATGAATGTTCGACTCTTGGGCAATAGTAGACTTCCATGATGAATTCTATGTTGACAAAGCTAAACCAGAGAGACATCTGCCTTGTTAAGATGATGACAGTAGCTGATGAAAGATAGCATCCTATGCAGCTCTTCTGTATGGGAGTACTTTTATGATAACTCAGTGACAGCTTGAAATGGGAAAAGGAGAGTTTGACAGGCCCTGGAGAAGGAAATGGCAATCCACTTTTGGGCTTCTCAAGTGGCACAGTGGTAAAGAATCTACCGGCAATGCAAGAGACACTAGAGACTCAGATTCAATCTTTGGGTTTGGTCTTCTCCAGGAAGATCTCCTGGAGAAGGAAATGACAACCCACTACAGTATTCTTGCCTGGGAAATCCCCTGACATAGAAGCCTGGTGGGCTGTAGTCCATGGGACTGCACAGGGTCAGACATGACTGAAGCGACTGAGCATAGCACAATAAGAAACTAGATATTCCACCATCATAATTCCTATTGCATAAATTTACCCACTTTTTGTGAAATCAACTGTTATGAAAAGCAGATGGTATACTGTAGACACACGGAAGCACGTTGTCACAAGGAATTACAGCACGTGACATTAAACTGCCATGTACTGTGTTATATGATAGGCCACCACGATGAAATGTTCTCATTTAATAGCTACTATATGAAGTAAATGCAACTTCAAACATTTTCTCAAAACTTTCAATAAGGAAGGCCAGTATTTTAATATTTAGAATAACATAGTTTGCTCATTTAAGAATAAGACTTAGTTGATTTGTGAGAAGCATTCAATTAAAGTAGATAATCTGCCTGCTAGATTTGAAAAATGAGATACTAGAAAAGTGAAAGTAAAGTGTTTCACTAATAAGGATGTTTTATTAGAGAAGGTGTGATTTGTAAATACCCTTGAAAATTACCTAAATGATATTGAATCCCCAAATAACATCTACCAATAAGACTATACTTAATATTTTGTGAAAGTGTTTACATGTTAGAATGAACACCATCCTCCTGAATCCTTTCTAGGCTAGTTTTATCATGGCCATTCTTGCTGCCACTGTTTTTGGAATATCTTATAAATGTCTTCTGTGTGCCCAGTCTCGAGATGGGTTCTTTACATCTCATCTATTTAATTTTTTATATTTGTATTTTGGATAATGAATTCATTTGTATGATTTATTACCAAAGTTTTCTGAAAATTCTCCCTCCTGCTCTTTGCTCCTTTTCACCAGATTCCCATTGTTCCACCCTCCCACAGAAGTAGTCACTGTAAAAATCTCGGAGATTTAAAAAAAAAAATGCAATCAAATGCAGAAGGTACTTATTTCCACACAGCCTCACCAAATACAGCACCTTATTAAATGTGAATCAATTTACTCATTAGTATTTTATTGCCATTTTATAGATGAAACTGTAACTCCATAAAGTTTCATAACTTATTCAACATTGCGTAACATAAAATTGAAAGTAGTAGGATTTGAAATGAGTCCTGTTTGTCTAAAAGAAAAGTCCATGTAGTTCCCCTATAAAATATTAACGTTTTACCATGGATGAAACTGAGATGGTCGAGTGACCTTTCCCAGGACATAGAGGAAGGTGGTACAAGTTGAGGCTTCAGACTGGATCTTCTGATGCTTTCTCTAATGTTATTCCTACTACACTTTCAGTCTGTTTTTATTGACATTTAATTTTCTGTTGGTATGTGTTTAAGTATTATTTGGTGCTTAGTTGCTCCCATTGAGTCTGATTCTTTGCGACCCTATAGACTGTAGCCTGCCAGGTTCTTCTGTCTGTGGGATTCTCCAGGCAAGAATACAGGCAAGAATACTGGAGTGGGTTGCCATGCTCTCCTCTGGGGGATCTTCTCAACCCAGGGATCAAACCTGCTTCTCCTGTGTCTCCCATATTGAAGTCAGATTCTTTACTGCTGAGCCAGTGGGGAGGTCATACATCCTGTTTTTCCATTAGACTGAAAATTCGTAATAAGTCTTTTCTGCATTTTTTTCCTCCCACTGGTCCTTTAAAACATGCTTTATCTAATTTGATTTCAGTATAGTTTAAAATTTTAAAAAATGTATATAAAAGTAGAACTCATGGTGTGTGGTATTCCATTCCATAGAGTTTTATAAATACTTTGAGATTGGTATTTATATCATAATCATGATACAGAACAGTTCCATCAACCTTTAAAATTTCTTCAGGCTTCTCCCTTGAAGTAAGCACTTCCCTCTACCCCAACCCCTGGCAACCACTGATATTTTCCATCCATTGTGTTCTACCTTTTCCAGAGCATCATAAATAAGATTGTACACTCTGTGTTTTGGCTAGGCTTTTTACAATTAGTAAATTGCATTGAGATTCACCCATATTATTTCATGTATCAGTATTTCATTCCTTTTTAGCTGATGAGTAACATTCCATTATATCAATGTTCCTCAGTTTGTTGATCCATTCACCAGTTGTATCAGTTTTTAGTGACTATGGATAAAGCTGCTATAAACATTTACATATGGGTTTTTTTGTGTGTGTGTGTGAGAGCATCATTTTTATTTCTCATGGATAAATCTATAGCAGTGAGATTGCTAGGTCATAGAGTAGGTTTTTATCTTCCTTGGTAAGAAAATTTCAAACTGTTTGCCAAAGCAGTCATACCATTTTATATTCCTAATCATTGCATATAACATCTACAGTTACTCTGTATTCTCATCAGTGTGTGGTATTGTCTTTTTTTTTTAATTTAAAACTTTACCCATTCTAACAGTTGTGTAGTAGTATTTCATTGTGTTTTAAATTTACATTTCCCTAATTACTAATGAAGTTGAACATTTTCTTCATGTGCTTTTCTAGCATCTGTATAATGTCTTCATTGAAATGTCCAATTGTTTAACCATTTTTTTTCAGTTTAAATTAGTGTATAATTTATTTTGTTTTGTTTTTAATATAAATTTATTTATTTTAATTGGCAGTTAATTACTTTACAATATTGTATTGGTTTTGCCATACATCAACATGAATCCGCTACAGGTATACACATGTTCCCTATCCTGAACCCCCTCCCACCTCCCTCCCCATACCATCCCTCTGGGTCATCCCAGTGCACCAACCCCAAGCATCCAGTATCATGCATCGAACCTGGACTGGCGATTCGTTTCTTATATGATATTATAAATGTTTCAGTGCCATTCTCCCAAATCATCTCACCCTCTCCCTCTCCCACAGAGTCCAAAAGACTGTTCTATACATCAGTGTCTCTTTTGCTGTCTCATATACAGGGTTATCATTACCATCTTTCTAAATTCCATATATACGCATTAGTATACTGTATTGGTGTTTTTCTTTCTGGCTTACTTCACTCTGTATAATAGGCTCCAGTTTCATCCACCTCATTAGAACTGATTCAAATGTATTCTTTTTAATGCCTGAGTAATACTCCATTGTGTATATGTACCACAGCTTTCTTATCCATTCATCTGCTGATGGACATATAGATTGCTTCCATGTCCTGGCTATTATAAACAGTGCTGCAATGAACATTGGGGTACACGTGTCTCTTTCAGTTCTGGTTTCCTCGGTGTGTATGCCCAGCAGTGGGATTGCTGGATCATAAGGCAGTTCTATTTCCATTTTTTTAAGGAATCTCCACACTGTTCTCCATAGTGGCTGTACTAGTTTGCATTCCCGCCAACAGTGTAAGAGGGTTCCCTTTTCTTCACACCCTCTCCAGCATTTATTGCTTGTAGACTTTTGGATAGCAGCCATTCTGACTGACGTGGAATGGTACCTCATTGTGATTTTGATTTGCATTTCTCTGATAATGAGTGATGTTGAACATCTTTTCATGTGTTTGTTAGCCATCTGTATGTCTTCTTTGGAGAAATGTCTGTTTAGTTCTTTGGCCCATTTTTTGATTGGGTCACTTATTTTTCTGGAATTGAGCTGCAGGAGTTGCTTGTATATTTTTTAGATTAATTATTTATCTGTTGCTTCATTTGCTATTATTTTCTCCCATTCTGAAGGCTGTCTTTTCACCTTGCTTATAGTTTCCTTTGTTGTACAGAAGCTTTTAAGGTTAATTAGGTCCCCTTTGTTTATTTTTGTTTTTATTTCCAATATTCTGGGAGGTGTGTCATAGAGGATCCTGCTGTGATTTATGTCGAAGAGTATTTTGCCTATGTTCTCCTCTAGGAGATTTTTTCTTTTTAAAAAAATTTATTTATTTTAATTGGAGGCTAATTACTTTAAATATCAATATCAATAACCTCAGAAATGCAGATGACACCACCCTTATGGCAGAAAGTGAAGAGGAACTCAAAAGCCTCTTGATGAAATTGACAGTGGAGAGTGAAAAAGTTGGCTTAAAGCTCAACATTCAGAAAATGAAGATCATGGCATCTGGTCCCATCACTTCATGGGAAATAGATGGGGAAACAGGGGAAACAGTGTCAGACTTTATTTTTCTGGGCTCCAAAATCACTGCAGATGGTGACTGCAGCCATGAAATTAAAAGATGCTTACTCCTTGGAAGGAAAGTTATGACCAACCTAGATAGCATATTCAAAAGCAGAGACAGTACTTTGCCAACAAAGGTCCATCTAGTCAAGGCTATGGTTTTTCCAGTGGTCATGTATGGATGTGAGAATTAGACTGTGAAGAAGGCTGAGCACCAAAGAATTGATGGTTTTGAACTGTGGTGTTGGAGAAGACTCTTGAGAGTCCCTTGGACTGCATGGAGATTTGACCAGTCCATTCTGAAGGAGATCAGCCCTGGGATTTCTTTGGAAGGTATGATGCTGAAGCTGAAACTCAAGTACTTTGGCCACCTCATGGGAAGAGTTGACTCATTGGAAAAGACTCTGATGCTGGGAGGGATTGGGGGCAGGAGGAGAAGGGGACGCCAGAGGATGAGATCGCTGGATGGCATCACTGACTCGATGGACATGAGTCTGAGTGAACTCCGGGAGTTGGTGATGGACAGGGAGGCCTGGTGTGCTGCAATTCTTGGGGTCGCAAAGAGTCGGACACGACTGAGCAACTGAACTGAACTGAACTGAATTACTTTACAATATTGTATTGGTTTTGCCATACATCAACATGAATCTACCATGGGTTTCTGGTCTTATGTTTAGATCTTTAATCCATTTTGAGTTTATTTTTGTGTATGGTGTTAGAAAGTGTCCTAGTTTAACCATTTTTATATTGGAATGTTGCCTAATTGTTGTGCTTTAGAGTTCTCCATATATAGACAGAGGTAGTTTTCTATATATAGATTCCTAGATACAAATCTCTAGTCAGGTTAGTGATTTGTAAATATTTTTTACTAGTCTATGGCTTTTTTTTATATGAAAGCCTTTCATTTTTATATAGTTTAATGTTTTCTTCTAGGAGTAATATTTTGATGAAATATCAAAATAAATTTTGCCTGGTCCACTGTCACAATAATTACTCTGTTATCTTTTCTTACAGACATCTTATAGTTTTAGGCTTTACATTTAAATATATAATTTTAGTTAATTTTTGTATATAAAGTGAAGAAGGCTCAAATTTTTAAAATATTTTGCATATAAATATCAAATTGTTCAACATCATTTGTTGAAAAGACTGTCTTTATCCATTCAACTGCTTTCTGTACTTTTGACTCAGATCCATGCATGCATGTATATTAACTTGCTTCAGTCATGTCTGACGCTCAGCGACCCCATGGACTATAGCCCACCAGGCTCCTCTGTGCATGAGATTCTCCAGGCAAGAATACTGGGGTGAGTTGCCATGACATCCTCCATTGGATCTTCCCAACCCAGGGATTGACCTGCATCTCTTGCATCTCCTGTGTGGGTTATTTGCCACTATATAAGTTGCCATGGAGATATATTCTTAAATCTGTTCTGTTTCATTGATCCATTTGTTTATTTTTTTCTGCAATTCTAATTCAATAATGTTATTATTTTATTCCTTTTTTAAAATTATTACAAAATTTTATTGGGATATAGGTGACTTACAATATTGTGTTAGTTTCCAGTGTACAGCAAAGTGAAGCAGTTATACGTATACATATATTCACTCTTTTTTTGGATTCTTTTCCCTTGTGGGCCATTACAGACTGTTGAGTAGAATTCCCTATGCTTTACAGTAGGTCCTTATTAGTTATCTATATTATATATAGTAGTGTGTATGTATCAATGATGAAGACTTATTCTTTTAAACTTTTAAATTTATGTTGGCCTACAGTTATTATATGTAGAGTACATCATGAGAAACGCTGGACTGGAAGAAACACAAGCTGGAATCAAGATTGCTGGGAGAAATATCAATAACCTCAGATATGCAGATGACACCACCCTTATGGCAGAAAGTGAAGAGGAACTCAAAAGCCTCTTGATGAAAGTGAAAGTGGAGAGTGAAAAAGTTGGCTTAAAGTTCAACATTCAGAAAACGAAGGTCATGGCATCCGGTCCCATCACTTTATGGGAAATAGATGGGGAAACAGGGGAAACAGTGTCAGACTTTATTTTTGGGGGCTCCAAAATCACTGCAGATGGTGACTGCAGCCATGAAATTAAAAGACGCTTACTCCTTGGAAGGAAAGTTATGACCAACCTAGATAGCATATTCAAAAGCAGAGACAGTACTTTGCCAACAAAGGTCCATCTAGTCAAGGCTATGGTTTTTCCAGTAGTCATGTATGGATGTGAGAGTTGGACTGTGAAGAAGGCTGAGCGCCGAAGAATTGATGCTTTTGAACTGTGGTGTTGGAGAAGACTCTTGAGAGTCCCTTGGACTGCAAGGAGCTCCAACCAGTCCATTCTGAAGGAGATCAGCTCTGGGATTTCTTTGGAGGGAATGATGCTGAAGCTGAAACTCCAGTACTTTGGCCACCTCATGCGAAGAGTTGACTCATTGGAAAAGACTGTGATGCTGGGAGGGACTGGGGGCAGGAGGAGAAGGGGGCGACAGAGGATGAGATGGCTGGATGGCATCACTGACTCGATGGACGTGAGTCTGAGTGAACTCCAGGAGTTGGTGATAGACAGGGAGGCCTGGCATGCTGCGATTCATGGGGTCAAAAAGAGTTGGACACGACTGAGCGACTGAACTGTACTGAACAGTTAATTAACAATATTGTGTTAGTTTCAGGTATACAACAAAATGATTCAGTTATGCATATACAATTAATCTATTCTTTTTCAAATTCCTTTCCCAATGAAGTTGTTATAGAATATTGAGCAGAATTTCCTATTATTTCCTTCCCCAGTTTTATTGTTATTGACATATAACATACAGAACCTGATGGTTAGATACATGCATATATTAAAAAATGATTAACACAATAAAGATAGTTAACAACACCATCCTCTCATGTAATTATCTCCTTTTTGCGTAGTAATAACATTTAAGACCTTCTCTCTTAAGAACTTTTCCCTATTTTCTTCCCCAGACAGAAAAGGTTTTCACCAGTATGCTAAGGGCAATGGGTCCTCCCTCCCATCCCAAGACTCTGGTTCCTTAGTGGTGATAAGGAAAGCCAGGAAGAAGGATCTGAGTGGGGCTTCATTCTCTTCCCATGGTGGCTGATGTTCCCCTCTTCAAGGCTGTACCACAAGGGATGCCCTCTTTGGAATCACCAAGTTTTCTTCTTCTTTTTTTCCCTTTTATTCTGTGAGGTCCATGGAGAAGAGCTTACAAGTATATGTGGGATCTGTATCTCCAGTGTCCAGAGATCCCACACTTTGCCCAATCCACACTTGACTTCTACCAACATGTTAACAATTCTGACCAAATTATTCTCACAGTTTTCCAGCAACATCCGCTCCTGGTAAAAAAGGGCTGGCGTTCTGTATTTTATCTCCTTAGATTTTGGACTAGATGGGTTGAACTCTCTGATAGGTTCAAAAAAGCAAAAAATTTGCAGTTTCTTTGGCTTTTGTGTTTGTTGCTGTTGCTGTAAGAGGAAGAAAGTGGCTTCTTTACAGTTCTCTACATTCCAAGCAGAAACATGCCTTAATTTTAGCTTATGTGTACATACCACAGAATTGTTGCACTTTCAATCAGATTTAATCTCAGAGTCTCCTTCTAGGATGACCACCTAATAGGATAATTAATAGACTGTGTCCCAAAGCATCCAATCCAATAAAGAATTTATCATTTACTCATTCAGTCATTACCTCTGAATCTTCTTCAAGAAACCAGCAGGAAGCTAGGGCTCTGAGATGATAGCAATTGTTATTACTGAGCACAAATGGAAACTTATAAAATAAGTTTGAAGAAAATGTTTTTGGTAATCTCTCTGTGAGCTGAATATGCTCTGGTTCAATGGCAGAAAATGGGAAACGTCCATTTTGAAGTCCAAACTATTTTTCTTACTCACTTCATGGCAGATCTATAAGCCATTTCTCTGTTGTGTAATATTTAGGGTATTATTATCTTCAGTATAAAGAAACCAACAGGTGATTTAATTGTTTCTCAGCAGAGCAGCTGTCTCAAGGATTTTAGAGCTGCCTTTCTGCACTGTAGGTGATTTAAGTGCTGAGCTAAGTGAGTACCAATTTTCCAATTTTATGCCCACTTTATACTGTTTTGGTATTTTGACTCCAGTGAGATCAAGTTTCCCATTCATTTTACAGTGTACAGTCTAGTATCTACTTTAGGTATGATTCAGTTGAAGACTGGGAAAAATATACTAGAACAACCAGTTATTGCAATATGATCATTTTTAACGGAAACTTTTTAGCTGATGTAGAAAGCACTAGATAACAAATCTGTTTCAAACTATATATTGATATGGAAAAATTTCACCCTTTTCTTTTTGAAAGTGCTCTAAACTGAGTGCTTAATCTGAGAGGAAAAAAAATACAGAATGACTCATTTCTTTTATACAGGAGTAAATGTATTTATTCTGGTATAATTGATAGGATCTGCTCTAAAGTTTATGTGCCCTGAAATCATGTCTTTATTATAACAAAAGCTTATTGTGAAAACTTGGGGAAGTCACTTGTCTTCTTTGATTTCCAGTTTTTGAATGAAAATAATACATGGTCTTTCTGCTTTTAAAGATCAAAAATCAAATTAGGAATTTTGTTGAGTATTAAGAAATCCTACCAAGGATTAAGGATTAATTAATTAATCCTTAAGGTTAGCACTTAGTAGGTGCTAAACAAAAATTGGTTGGCTAGTATATTAGTAACTTTATTAGGAAATAGGATATAATACATCCCCAATATACCTTTTCTTGCTCCCCCCAGGCCATTAGATGGCTTCCCAGGTGGCGCCAGTGGTAAAGAACCCACCTGCCAATGCAGGAGACAAAAGAAGATGGATTCAATCCCTGTGTTGGGAAGATCCCCTGGAGAAGGGCACAGGAACCCACTCCAGTATTCTTGCCTGGAGAATCTCATAGACAGAGGAACTTGATGGGCAGAGTTCCTATGGACAGAGGAACTCAGCCCATAGGATTGCTAAGAGTTGGACATGACTGAAGAGACTCAGCATGCACGCACGCAACCAGAGCACCTTTTAGTAATTATTGTAATATATATTAATCATCTATGTCTAGAATTTCCTTCTGGGTAGTTAACTCCTTGAGGGAAGTTTAATTATTCTTATATTCCTCAAATATAGTGTATAACCTAAGGCTGTAATTACTATAACAGTAAAACCTGACTTTATTGAGTATTATGTTTCAGTAGTTAAGTTCAGTGGTTTAGGTACATTATCTTATAAGATATTTTCAACTACTTTGGGAGACAGTTTAAACTCCTGGGGCACAGTTTTAAGGAACTTCTCACACATTTCTGGGTTCTACCATCAGGAATTCATGGTGAAGATTTAAGAATTATCCCTTCATGACTCTGGCAAGGGGAGCTAATGAGTAGATATGCTACCCATCTAGAGCATTCTCCATAACAAGATCTGCTCTAAATGAAAGATGGCCAGTTTTAACCCAGCTTGAGGAAAGGAGTTTTTTCCAATGCCAGACCCTTCCAGCTTTCCTCTTTATCTAAGGGAAGAAAATAGTCAACATGGGTTAGGTCTTCAAGGATATATATTGTATTAACAAAACATTTTAAATCAACCACGGTGTGTTGTTATTTAGTTGCTAAGTCATATCCAATTATTTTGCTACCCCCTGGACTGTAGCCCTCTAACACCTCTGTCCATGTGATTTCCCAGGCAAGAATACTGAAGTGGGTTTCCATTTCCTTCTCCAGGGAATCTTTCTGACCCAGGGACTGAGCCCATGTCTCCTGCTCTGCAGGTGAATTGTTTACCATTGAGCCACTTGGGAAGCCCAAATCAACTGTACTTCAATATTTCAATAAATTTTTTTTAAAAAAGGAAATGGATTGTGAACACCACTACCAGGGAAGGGAGTAGGGTGCTGGCACTGGGGAAACTCACATGAAATTCATAGCCCAGAGCTACAGGGCTGAGTCAATACTGAAATTTAATACAAAGATTATAGAATGCTCACTTCCCCCACACCTTACCACTGTACCAACAAAGCCCTAATATAGAAAGAGTGGATTACAGCTGGAAGAGTTATAAGATGCAAACTTCAGTCAGTCTGAAGATGTGGCAATAGGAACTTCCCAAACTTAAATGCAAAGAGAAAAAAGAATAAAAACAAACAGAACATCTACGAATTCAGAGACAGTATCAAAAGTTGTAACATATGTGTAATTGGAAAACCAGAAATAGAAGAGAAATATTTGAAGTAATAATAGATTAGAGGTTTCCAAAATTAATGAGACAGAAAACCATAGATTCAAGGAGATCAGAGAACTCCAAGCATGACAAATACCAAACCAAATCAAATACACCTAGCTATCTCATGTTCAAATCGTAGAAAACTAAAGACAAAATAAAAACCTTGAAAGAAGGCAGAGGGGAGAGGGGGAAATATATTTTATTTATAGAGGCGCAAGAATAAGAATTAAAGCAGACTTCTTTCT
Source organism: Bos taurus (assembly GCF_002263795.3). Lineage (NCBI taxonomy): Eukaryota > Metazoa > Chordata > Mammalia > Artiodactyla > Bovidae > Bos > Bos taurus. The sequence continues at coordinate 42,866,520 of NC_037329.1, read as the reverse complement.
TTAATTTAAATTTATTTATTTTTAATTGGAGAACAATTGCTTTATAATACTGTCTTGGTTTCTGGCGTGTATCAGCATGATTCTGCCATAGGTACACGTATGCCCACTCCCAATTCAACCCCTGCCACCTCCCACCCCATCCCACACCTCTGTGTTGTCACAGAGCTCCAGATTTGAGTTCCCTGTGTCATGTAGCAACTTTCCACCTGCTATCTAATTTGACATATGGTAATATGTATGTTTCAGTGCTACTCTCTCAGTTCATCCCACCCTCTCCTTCCCACCTTGCATCCACAGTCTGTTCTCTATGTCTGCATCTCCACTGCTGCTCTGGAAATAGATTCCTCAGTACCATCTTTCTAAATTCCGTGCTGCTGCTGCTGCTAAGTCACTTCAGTCATGTCCTACTCTGTGCAACCCCATAGACGGCAGCCCACCAGGATTCCCGTCCCTGGGATTCTCCAGGCAAGAACACTGGAGTGGGCTGCCATTTCCTTCTCCAATGAAGGAAAGTGAAAAGTGAAAGTGAAGTCACTCAGTCGTGTCCGACTCTAGTGACCTCATGGACTGCAGCCTGCCGGGCTCCTCCCTCCATGGGATTTTCTAGGCAAAAGTACTGGAGTGGGGTGTGATTGCCTTCCATCTAAATTCCATATATATGCATTAATATACAATATTTTTTTTCTCTTTCTGATTTACTTCACTTTGTATATAACAGGCTCTAGTTTCATCCACCTTATTAGAATTGAGTCAAATGTATTTTTTTATGGCTGAATAATACTCTATTATATATATGTACCACAACTTCCTTATGCATTTCTCTGTCGGTGGACATCTAGGTCGCTTCCACGTCCTAGCTATTGTAAGTAGTGTTGCAATAAACATTGTGGTGCATGTGTCTTTTTCCATTATGGTTTCTTCAGGGTATACTCACAGTAGTAGGATTGTTGGATCTTATGGTAGTTTTATTCCTAGTTGAATTTCCATACTATTCTCCCTTGAAGTTGTATCAATTTGCATTCCTATGAACAATGCAAGAGGTTTCCCTTTTCTCCATACCCTCTCCAGCATTTATTGTTTGTAGATTTTTTGATGATGGCCGTTCTGACTGGTGTGCAGTGATATGTTATTGTAGTTTTGATTTGCATTCCTCTAATAATGAGTGATGTTGAGTATCTTTTCATGTATTTATTAGCCATCTGTACGTCTTCTTTGGAGAAAAGTCTGTTTAGGACTTCTGACCACTTTTTGATTGGGTTGTTTGTTTATCTGATATTGAGCTGAATTAGCTATATTATATATAGTATATATTGTATACTATATTGTATATTTTGGAGATTAATCTTTTGTCAGTTACTTTGTTTGCTATTATTTCTCCCAATCTAAGAATTGTCTTTTAACCTTGTTTATAGTTTCCTCTGCTGTGCAAAAGCTTTTAAGTTTAATTAGATCCCATTTGGTTTATTTTTTGTTTTTATTTTCATTACTCTAGGAGGTGTGTCATAGAGGATCTTGATGTGATTTATGTCAGAAAGTGTTCTGCCTATGTTTTCCTCTAAGAGTTTTACAGTTTCTTGTCTTACATTTAGGACTTTAATCTATTTTGAGTTTATTTTGTGTATGGTGTTAAGAAGTGTTCTAATTTCATTCTTTTACACATAGCTGTCCAGTTTTCCCAGCACCACTTATTGAAGAGACTGTCTCTCTCTCCATTGTATATTCTTGCCTCCTTTGTCAAAGATAAGGTTTTCCCATATATGCGCAAGGTTATCTCTCAGCTTTCTATCTTGTTCCATTGGTCTTTATTTCTGTTTTTGTCCCAGCACCATACTGTCTTGATGACTGTTGTTTTGTATATAGTCTGAATGCAAGTAGGTTGATCCCTCTAGCTCCATTCCTCTTTCTCAAGATTGCTTTGGTTGTTCAGGGCCTTTTGTGTTTCCATACAAATTATGAAAATTTTTTCTTCTTTTGTGAAAAATACTCTTGGTAGTTTGATAGAGATTGCAATAAATCTGTAGATTGCTTTGGGTAGAATAGTCATTTTACAATATTGATTCTTCCAAGCCAGGAACATGGTATATTTTTCCATCTGCATATGTCATCTTTGATTTCTTTTATCAGCATCATGTATGGATGCAAGAGTTGGACTGTGAAGAAGGCTGAGCACCAAAGAATTGATGCTTTTGAACTGTGGTGTTGGAGAAGACTCTTGAGAATCCCTTAGACTGCAAGGAGATCCAACCAGTCCATTCTAAAGGAGATCAGCCCTGGGATTTCTTTGGAAGGAATGATGCTAAAGCTGAAACTCCAGTACTTTGGCCACCTCATGCGAAGAGTTGACTCACTGGAAAAGACTCTGATGCTGGGAGGGATTGGGGGCAGGAGGAGAAGGGGATGACAGAGGATGAGATGGCTGGATGGCATCACTGACTCGATGGACGTGAGTCTGAGTGAACTCCGGGAGTTGGTGATGGACAGGGAGGCCTGGCGTGCTGCGATTCATGGGGTCGCAAAGAGTTGGACACGACTGAAAGACTGATCTGATCTGATCTGATCTGATTCCTTGGTATTCTCTTTTTTTGTTGCAATGGTGAATGAGACTGTTTCCTTAATTTCTCTTTCTGATTTTTTCATTATTAGTATACAAGAATTCAAGGAATTTCTGTATATTGACTTTATACCCTTAAAGCAGACTTCTAATCAGAACTCATGGAAGTAAGAAGGCAGAGGAGTGAAATATGTTAAGTGTTAAAAGAGAAAGATCACTATCCTAGCATTCAACATCCAGTGAAATTATTCTTCAGAAGCAAAGTAGAAATAAAGGCTTTCTCAGACAAATGAAAAATTAGGGAACTTGTCAACAGCAGATTTTTCCTATAAGAAATGTTAAAAGAAATTCTTTGGGAATAAGGAAAATAATATGGGTCAGAAACATGAATATACATAAAAAAAAGTTTGCATTAGAGAAGTAATGAGTGACTATTAAATAATTTTTTTTCATTCTTAAGGTAAAAAATAACTATTTAAAGCAACATTGATGGTAGTGTATTGGTGAGTTTACAATTGAATAAGAGAAAGCAATGTCAGTTATGTCATAAGAGATCAAAGGGAGAAATTGGGAATATCCTATTATAAGGTACCTGAGCTACATGAGGCAGTATAACATTATTTGACAGTGAACCAGACTAGTTTAAAATGTATATTATTAACTCTAGGATAATGACTATAAGGTAATTTTAAAGAGACATGTACCTGATAGGGGTCTTCCCAGGATGTGCTAGTGGTAAAGAACCTGCCTGCCAACACAGGAGATGGAAGATATGCAGGTTCAGTCCCTGAATGGGGAAGATCCCCTGGAGAGCCTGGCAACCCACTCCAGTATTCTTGCATGGAGAGTCCCATGGACAGAGGGGTCTGTCAAGATACAGGCCATGAGGTCACAAAGAGTCAGACACTGAAGTGACTTAGCATGCATACACGCACACACATTCTTGATAGGCTAAAAGAAGAGATGCAATAGACAAGGAAACAATTTAAAACAAATGAGGGAGGGAAAAAAGGATAAATGAAAAACATTAACAAACATTATAGATATTATGCCTGGAAAATCCCATGGATGGAGGAGCCTGGTAGGCTGCAGTCCATGGGGTCACAAAGATTCGGACATGAATGCGCAACTTCACTTTCACTTTCCCTTTCACGCATTGGAGAAGGAAATGGCAACCCACTCCAGTGTTCTTGCCTGGAGAATCTCAGGAATGGGGGAGCCTGGTGGGCTGGCGTCTATGGGGTCGCACAGAGTTGGACACGACTGAAGCAACTTAGCAGCAGCAAGGATATGGAAGACCTGAACTTCACTATCAATCAACTTTACCTAATTGACAGTAAAGAATATTCAACCTAACAATAACAATACAAATTCTTTTCAGATTCACACAGAATATTCACCAGTATATAACACATTCTGAGCATAAATTATACCATATACACCATAAAAACCTAAAAGAATAGAAATCATAGAAAACCTTAAGAGAATTAAACTAGAAATCAATAATATTAAGAAAGCTGGAAAATCCCCAGATCTCTGGAAGTTAACCAAAACATTTTTAAGAACACATGGATCAAAAAAGAGTTCTCAAATTAAAAATGTTTTCTTACATTAAAAAAATTAAAAACTAAATTTAAGTAAATATAAAACTTATCAAAATTTGTGACATACCATGAAAGCAGAGCTCAGAGTGAAATTTATAGTATTAAATAGGTATGCTAGAAGAAAGACTTAAAATTAATAACCTAAGCTTTCACTTTAGGGAAACAGAGAAAGACGCAGGTAGACAGAAAATCTAAGTCAGGAGTAGCAGTCATAGGCATGTAAAGCACAGAAAAGTCATGAGCCTTTGGGGATAAAGGCACAATGAGAAAAAAAGTGGAGAGATTACAGGCTCCAGGGAAGGAGCAACATATAAAGAAGAAACAGATTAAAAAGTGCCTATTACGACAACCAGGACATGGAAGCAACCAAAATGTCCATTGACAGAGGAATGAATAAGGAAGATGTGGTATATATACAATGGAATAATTACTCAGCCACAAAAAAGAGTGAAATAATGTCATTTGCATGAATGGAGTGAAGTAAGTCAGACAGAGGAAAACAAATGCTATATGATATTGCTCTTATGTGGAATCTAAAAATGTGGTATAAATAAACTTATTTACAAAATAGAAATAGAGTCACAGATATAGAAACAAACTTACGGTTACCAGTGGGGAAAGCTATGGGATCATGGAGGGATAAATCGGGAGGTTGGGATTGACATATACACTACTATATATAAAATAGATAATCAACAAGGACCTACTGTGTAGCACAGGGAAGCCCACTGAATTCTCTGTAAAGGCCTATATGGGAAAAGAATCTAAAAAACAGTAAATGTATGTATATGGATAACTTATTCAGTTTGCTGTACACCTAAAACTAATAGAACACTATAAATCAACTACACTCCAATACAATTTTTTTTAAAAATTGGCAAAGGATTTGAATAGCTAATTCTCCAAAGAAGATCTACAAATGGTCAATAAACACATGCAAAGATGCTCAATATCACTACTCATTAGGGAAATGCAAGTCAAAATCATGACCTATCACCTCACACCCAATAGGATCACTGCTATCAAAAACAACCATAAAAACAAAACAAGTGTTGGTATGGATGAAGACAATCTGAAACCCTTATGCACCATTCATGGGAATGTAAAATGGTCAAGCTGCTATGGAAAACAGTATGATGGCTTCTCAAAAAATAAAATATAGACTTATCATATGATCCAGAAATTCCACTTCTGATTATATATCCAAAAGAATTAAAAGCAAGGCCTTAAAGAGCTATTGATACACCCATGTTGTTAGCAGCATTATTCACAGTAGATAAATGAGGAAGCAACCCAAGTGCCTATTGACAGATGAATAAATAAGCAAAATATGGCATATAAATATAATGGAATATTATTCAGCCTTAAAAAGGAAGGGAATTATGGCATAAGCTACAACATAGATAAGCTTTGAGAACATTATGCTAAGTGAAATAAGCCAGTCACAAAAAGACAGATACTATATGATTGTACAGGTATCTAGAATAATCAAAACCATAGAGAAAGAAAGTAGAATGGTGTTTGCCAGGAGTTGGAAAAAGGGAAGAAATGGAACGTATATCGTTTAATGGATACAGACTTTTAGCCTTTTCAAGATGAGAAGAGTTCAGGGAGATGTGGTGATGTTTACACAGCAATATGAATGTACTCAATACCATTGACTGTATTTTTAAAATGATTGTTCTGTGTACTTTGTTGCTCAGTCATGTCCAACTCTTTTCGACCCCATGGACTATAGCCTGCTAGGCTCCACTGTCCATGGGGATTCGCCAGGCAAGAATACTGGAGTGGGTTGCCATACCCTCCTCCAGGGGATGCCCCCAACCTGGGGATCAAATCCAGGTCTTCTGCATTGCAGGCAGATTCTCTACCATCTGAGCCACCAGGGAAGCCCTTAAAATGATTAAGATGGTAAATTTTATATTACATATATTTTATCACAATAAAAAAATGAAAGAAGGAAAGACATTTAAACTGGTAGGGTCTATTATGAAGACTAAGTAAATGGTCTGAGAGATTAAGGGAAAACAGATGGAGGTTATAGAAATCAAGAGAAGAGGGAATTTTGAGAACAAGTTGATTGTCAATAATAGAAGTTCAGAGTAGGGGAGGCTAATAAGATTAAGATTGAAAATGGATATTATGTCTTTGGTAACCTCAAAAAGGGTAGTTTCAGGTGACAGCATTAAAGAAGTGGTTTGTGACATTTGTCTTCAAGCGCAGAGGGAGCAGAACCAGAAGCTAGTTAAGGGAATGGGTATAAAGAGATGAAGGAAATGAAGACAGTAAGTGAAGACAAGCTTAAGAAGTCTGTCCTTTATGGGAAGAAGAGACAAGAGAAGCTTAAATGACACAGAGTCAAAGAATGGCTTTGTTTTTAAAAAGTACAAGAGAATATAGGCAGTTTTATAAACTGAAGGAAAGGATCAGTTGACTGGGAGTGGCTGAAGACATAGGAGAGCAAGAGATAACTCATGTAGGAAGGTCCCAGAAGAGAATGAGGAAGGGGGAGAATAAAAAATCTTGGGACTGGGGCTGGTTTTGAGCAGGAATATGGCTACTTCATCCACTGAAACTGGAGGACCCTACCAGCACCGATAGAAGTCTGCTTTCTTTCTTAAGGAGGGGCATGGGAACAGTTCAAGCCTGATTACCCTCATTCATCTATACTGTCTTTGTAAAGTAGGAGATCATATCATTTGATGAGAAAGATAACTGAATAAACTGATAAAGTTTTAGAAAAGACACCAAAGGAATGAGAATGAAATTTGCCAGGTGAGGACAAAAGGGATTTGAGTGGGTCGCTAAAATTATAATTTTCAAATCTGTCATAGCATTGACTCAAGTGATTGTTTGGTATTTTCTAGGACACCCAGGTAGATGAATATGTGTACAGAGCAGGAAAATAGGATGGGAATTTTTAGGGCCAATGCAGTAGGAGGAGAGAGGGTAAGGATGGTGAGATTGCTTGTGACAGAATTTTTTAGATGATCAGTCATTGTAGTTGGAGTGGGAATGAAGACCATTATTAGAGTTGATGAGGTAAAAGAACCATAGGGCTTGAATGAATCGATCACATGATTGCTGTCACTGCCTATGGTGATGTCAGGAGTTGACATAAAATTATATTAATGTGGGTGAAAGTTGATGAGTTTCCAAATGGTTCAGTGTAAAGAATCTGCTTGTCAATGAAGGAGATGCAGGAGATGTGGGTTTGATCCCTGGGTCAGAAAGATTCCCTGAAGTAGGAAATGGCAACCTACTCCAGTATTCTTACCTGGAAAATTCAATGGACAGAGGAGTCTGGTGGGCTATAGCCCTGCTGCTATGCTGCTAAGTCGCTTCAGTCGTGTCTGACTCTGTGCGACCCCATAGACGGCAGCCCACCAGGCTTCCCCGTCCCTGGGATTCTCCAGGCAAGAACATTGGAGTGGGTTGCCATTTCCTTCTCCAATGCATGAAAGTGAAAAGTGAAAGTGAAGTCGCTCAGTCGTGTCCGACCCTCAGTGACCCCATGGACTGCAGCCTACCAGGCTCCTCCGTCCATGGGATTTTCCAGGCAAGGGTACTGGAGTGGGGTGCCATTGCCTTCTCCAGGTCTATAGCCCATTCGGTTGCAAAGGTCAGACATGACTGAGCGACTGAGCACACATGCACGGGTAAAAGCTGATGTGGTTTAATTCCATCACTATTTTTAAAAGTTTAAGTTTCTCCAACCCTACTTAAATACAATAACTAAATCTGTACTTCAAAGCCTTTAACTTCTTCTCATAACTTAATATATAGTTGGCTGCCTCTTTAGATGGTGTACTCATATTCTAGTTTTTCTAGGAATCCAATAGGATTCAAAGGATTTTGACTATCTTCAAAAGATAGTCCTGACTTTGTGGGGATTTTAGCTGAAATAAGATAATGAAAAATTGCTGGATGATCCATTTTCCTACAAATGATGCTTTGATGAAATTACTAGTGAATCCTAGAGTAAATATGCACATTCTTTTGGCTAATGTGGAGTAAATTCAGAGTCTGAGAAATTTAAAATTCATTATTTCTATTCACAGTTTAAGCATAATTAAGGGCAGCTGTCAGAATGGCAAAGTTTTTGACAGACTCAAGTTGCTCTGTTTCTTACAAATTGGACCTGGATGTGAGTTGGTATAATACCTAACAAAGCTCTCAGTAATGAAACACAGAATACTGAATTTTAAGATTCTGTACCTAGAGTTGTTGAAGGACACAAAGCAAAAAGAAAACCCAATTGAAACACATGTGTGGTAGATGGATATCTAGGATAAGGGTCATAAATTCTGAATTCTGTGCTCTGGTTATTAAAATCCTGCCTGGTCCTGAGTAAGTGACACTGTAGGACTATAGTTATATGATTTATAAAATGAGAGGATCAAAAAGATATCTTAGATCTTTTCTAATTTTGAAATTCTATTACTCTCCTATGTCAGGGGAATAGATTAGTTTTTTTTTTTTTAATATTGAAAATGCCTGCATTTAATTATTTTCAGTACCTCCATGAATGGAGATAATACCAGGATATAGACAAAACACACATTCATTTTTATGATCTTTCAATTCTCACATAAATTTACACTTATTTTATTCCATCTCTAAGTTCTCTGAGTTTAGGCAGAAAAATTAAATTCTTTGATCAGTACCAGGAACTTCTCAGTAGGAGACGGTTGTTTTTATTGTTCAGTTGCTAAAGTTGTGTCCAACTCTTTGTGAACCCACGGACTGCAGCACGCTAGGCTCCTCTGTCCTCCACTATCTCCTGGAGTTTTCTCAAAATCATGTTCATTGAGTTGGTGATGCTATCTAATCATCTCATCCTCTGCCACCCCTTCTCCATTTGCTTTCAATCTTTCCCAGCATCAGAGTCTTTCCCATGAGTTGGCTCTTCGCATTAGATGGCCAAAATATTGGAGCTTCAGCATCAGTCCTTCCAATGAATATTTAAGGTTGATTTCCTTTAGGATTGACTGGTTTGAGCTCTTTGTTGTCCAAGGACTCTGAAGAGTCTTCTGCAGCACCACAATTCAAAAGCATCAGTTCTTCAAGGCTCAGCTTTCTTTATGGTCCAACTCTCACATCCAAATGACTACTGGAAAAGCCATAGCTTTGACTATATAGACCTTTGTCACCAAGGTGATTATCTCTGCTTTTTAACACACTGTCTAGGTTTGTCATAGTTTTCCTTCCAAGGAGCAAACATCTTTTAATTTCATGACTGAACTCACCATTCACAGTGATTTTGGAGCCCAAGAAAATAAAATCCGTCACTGCTTCTACTTTTTCCCTTTCTATTTGCCATGAAGTGATGGGACCAGATGCCATGATCTTAGTCCTTTGAATGCTGAGTTTTATGCCAGCTTTTTTACTCTCCTTTTTCACCCTCATCAAGAGGATTTTTAGTTCCTCTTCACTTTCTGCCATTAGATTGGTATCATCTGCATGTCTGAGGTTGTGATATTTCTCCTGGCAATCTTGATTCCAGCTGGTATTGTAAGGATGCATGGTAAGAATGTAGAAATGACTGGTAATTAATTACCTTGTATACAAATCCAGTGGTCTGAGGCAGAAAACTACTTTGCCAACTTTGTTTTCACTAAAAAACAGGAAACTGGGCTCCAAAGACTCTCTGAGATGAGTATGAACTGACATTTTGTTTTGTTTATTTTTCATTCTACCCACTGCTTTCTCTGAGTACATTCTGCAAGGGTATGGTTCTTTCTGGTCTTGCTTTTTCTACCAGATCTAGTTCTCCGGCATGAATGGTGCATGCACTTTAAAGCACAGCTTTTTCTTCCTTCTTCATCTTCTCCATGAAAGGAAGTTTGAGAGTTCTCCAGTTTTATATCAGAAATGTCATCACTCCCTCACCTTTCTTCTTCAAGACTTTAATCTTTCAAGCAAATAAGCAAACCGGTTCTAATACTAAAGCTTGTGACATTTGGCTGGTCACTTATCTCTAGGCTAAACTTCTTCCTTACCCTCTGTACCTTAGCCAGGCTGCCTCCTATCATGCCAAAGGATCTTATTCTTGAGTCCATATTTATTAACCTTCTGGGTGAATTCTTTATGTAATGGTTAATCAGCAGCCTTTTGTAAAATGCAAGTAAATTGCAGACTAATCTGCAGAAATCATCTATCATTTTTCAAGCAAAACCAATTCTATTTCCTGAAAACAATCTTTGGTTGACTGGGTCCATACAGGATATGCTTAATTTCATCACTCATTTTTAGTTGTTCCTTTTATTACAAGTATGAATAGTATTTCTAGACTGGTAAATATGCTTTCTTCTGATGACTTGATAGCAGTCTACAAAGCATGCGTTCAGTAAATGGTCAGTCAGGAAAGAATACATCCACATTTCTATCTGTCTAGAAAATAGTTGGCAATTAAATTCCTTGGAAAGTCTTTAAATCTCTTCTCTATTTCACAAGTTGCCATGGCGTTTGATGGAGGAATGCACTATAGCAGTTTTATAGCATAGCAGAAGAAGAAGCCAGTCTTAAATGGTAAGGGAGCAGCGAACACTGGCTAAACTCTTTCCTTAATGGAGTTTCACTGATACACACACACACACACACACACACATACTCAGTTCCTTGGTACCCAAATACCCATTAAAGTATATTCCAGGTGTTTGATGATATTAGAAAGCTGTGGACTCTCTACTCAAGAAATTTGATAGAGGAATTAAATATCTGATCAAATAAATTCATAAGTTCTTCTCTAGAAGCCTCAGAGTACATGCTGGGTGGTTATGGGGGGTGGGAGGGATAGACTTAAACAGTAAATTGTCAGGCCTGTTAATTCATTTCTTTGTGCTAAAGAGTGACTGAACTGAAAGATTAATGTAATTTTGAGGCTAGAGATTAATCAAGGTCTTTAGAGGAATTTGGGGAAGGATGGCTCTTATTATGACTCTTTTAAAAATTTCCTTGTGAGTGAATAAAGAAGCTTGCATATGACTTTCTTTTAAGTTAATCAATCTGACATGCTCAGAAATATAAAACTATTATGACTTAGAGAAAAATTTTACCTTTCCATACAACAATGATGAATATCTTCCTGCACTCTATACCATTTTAAAGCAACTCCTCTTGTGATGAAGATATATCTTGCTGCCTTAAATCAGCCTCTGCCTGAAGCTTAAGTTGACTTAATAATGGCACAAAGCCACAATCTTATTAGCTGTGATACAGACAAAGCCAAATAATTCATTGCAATGTCATAACTAACTTCTTTTCTGTTCCTCACAGTGGCTGGTAGAGGCCAGTCCGATACTCAGGACTGCAGTAAAGAAACCTTCTCCTAGAATGATTACAACTTATGATTTAGACAGATGCAAACACATCTTGGAATATTTTCAAAATTAAGAATCCACATCCATCTTCCCGCTAGCGAGGTGGCAGGCCACGCTCACATCCTCTTCACTACCCTCTTCAATTTTCCTCTTTGATTCTAGACTTAGAAAGCAAGAACACAGGCATCCAATTTCCAGGAATTGGATTGGGAGAGTTTTCCCATATATACATTACCAAGAAATCTACACGATAAACTAGAAACCTTATTAAATTATCTAAGGAAAGCCTTAGCTTGTAAAATCTTCTTGTCTGATTTCCTTTAGGCTCATTCAGATTTCTTTTAGATCTGGGCATAGAAATTCTTGATGCTTTTCTTGATCGTCCTAACCTGTGGCTGGCCGGAAGATTGATGAATGTTCTTCCACTGCTTTGCATGTTAGGCATTTTCCTTCTTCTCCAATATCTGTCTTTGGTTTAAACTGCACTTTAGCTTTTTCACCTCCAGCTAATGGAGACACTCCCAGGAATGGAGGCTGATGATACAGAGGCTGGAACAATGCCAGCAGACGCATTAGGTTTCTTCTCCCACTCCAAACCAATCCTCTGAAGGTTTTAAATGAGAATTTTGAAATTTGAACTCAGTTTAAAAAAATAGAGGCATATTGGCTCTAGGGCATAGAGAGTTCACATCTTCCTTGGTTTTTCACATCTCCTTTTCAGAGAAGAGTTTGCAGATGGCAAATTGATGTGATAGTGCTGTTAGTATGGAATAGGGTTCTCATTTGGACATGGTGAAGTCCCCTCCTTTTTAATTTATTTTCTAATTTTTTAATTGGAATATAACTGTTTTACAGTGCTCTGTTAGTTTCTGCTGTACAGCATCATGAATCAACCATATGTATACATACATCCCCTCCTTATTGAACCTCCCTCCCACCCTCCCATTCCACCCCTCTAGGTCATCACAGACACCAAGCTGAGGTCCCTGTGTTTTAAAGCAGCTTCCTGCTACCTATTTGTACAGATAGGTACAATATATATGTGGTAGTGTATATATTGTCAATGCTACTCTCTCAATTCATCCATATCTCCTTCCCCCGCAGTGTGCACAACAGAATATTAACTCAGCCATTAAGTCATGTTCTTTTAAGATTCTGTATGGCATATGCATCTTATTCATGAGAGGAAAACAGAACAGCTTAATCGTAGAATTTATATAAATTTTTAAAAAGAAACATCAGAGTACACTGCTAAGACTGTAGCCTAAACATATACACTAAAAATAGGGTAGATATTTTTCAGTTGCCCAAACAGAGTTCCTTTATCCTATGAAATAAATGACACAAACACATAAACTCTCAGCTATTACTTCTATTATTTTTTTTCAGAATTTTTCTCGTACTGAAGGAATCACAAAGAAATAGTTCATAAAGGATTATTTAGAAATATAGACACAGCAAATTTTATTTCTGGATATTATTGTCCTGAACTTCAAAACAACACATAGTTTTCCTAGATGAGGAAGACAAGACAGTTTACCTCTTCTTTATGCAGAGGTCCCGCTAGCAAGGGAATGTTTAGTAAAGGGTTAAATTAGATTGGTTTCAGCAGCTGTACTTGTGATCTTCGAGGACCTGACTTTTAGAAAAGATCTCCTCCCCTGGTTGCATATGCCCAGCTATTGATGTTTTCCATTGTGCTGAGTGGTGGTTTTCAACTGCTGGAAAAAGAAATGCTAAAACATGCACTGACCCTTGTCAATACTCAGGAAAAATGTCAGAATAATATTAACCTTTCATTCCAACTTCAGCACCTGTTTTTTTTTTTTTAATCAATTTCAATACAACACAAATGCATGCTTTGATATTTTCAAGAATTAATAGATATTAGTAAAATAAGCTGTGGTAAAGACAGAGGAAGTGATACTTCATTCATAGCACAGAATGTGCGTTGCAAGGGCACAAACCTAATCCCTAAATTCAGATCTGAATAAAACAAGCTATTTTAAAACCACAGATTCTCTGTTTAAAAACCTCAGAGGCTGCTTAGAGTTTTTAATTGTCATTGGTCACATTGTACCTAAGTGAGAGTGTTTCATTTCTATTACTACCTGGGTAGAAATTCTAATAAAGTGAATTTGCTCATTTTATATATAACCCTTTTCTCTTGGGCCACATCAACCACAATGAAAGTCTGTATCTTTTAAGGCTTCTCCATACTTACACAGGATCTTATTCTACTTGTTTTCTCATTAAAAGAGTTCTTTCATCTCTACAGTGAGTTGTATATTGGAAAAATGGCAAAGCTTACAGCCTTTAGCTATCAGTGGTAACTCATCTGAGAAACTGGAGATAGTTTTCGGAATAGCACATGAGAGGGTTGTTGTAAGACTCTCAATACTTGGAATGTGGTCCCCCCACTTAACCCTCTTATCTGCTACTCCCAAGAGCAGATCTTCTTTCTTGGCAGCACTGACTAGCTATTCTCTGTCCAGGAGGCTCACTCTGAACCAATGGCTTCCAGAAACTCTTCTCCAGGTTCTTAGCAGTGTAATGCCACAGGTCCCAGTGGTCTCTCCTGCTGGCTAGCATCAGTTGTGTGTCTCTAAAGTAGCTGCATCTTAAAACCTTTCCTTTATGACTCCTACAAGGCCATGTTTTTGACCTGCAAAACAGTTCTGCATAGTGCGCAAATATATGTGGATGGGTTTATAAAGATGTAAACTGTGTGACCACAACAACACAGATGGGAGAGGGAACAAAGCTATACAGTAGTGATATAAAGTTGGCACTAATCCTAACTATCAATGTGTGTGCCCAGTTACCCAGTTGTGTCCAACCCTTTATGACCCTTTGGACTGTAACCCGCCAGGCTCCTCTGTCCATGGTATTCTCCAGGCAACAATACTGGAATGGGTGGCCATTTCCTCTTCTAAGGGAATCTTTCCAACCCAGAGATAAAAGTCAAATCTCCTGCATCTCCTGCATTGCAGGCAGAGTCTTTACTGCTGAGCCACTGGGGAAGCCCATTAACTGAATTAGAAACTGTGGCTCTCAAGGAACATTTGGCCTACAAATATAAATTTGCTTGGCCCACAGAGTGCTTAACATTTTAAAATTACAAGATTTAGAAGTAGAAGGTTTCACATAAAAATCTTAATTTCCATTTCTCCTTAAAAATATTGAAATCCATGCAAAATTAAAGATGGCATGGTGGTTCTTACATGACCACCATGTTCTGGTAGTGAGTGGAAATTTCTTCTTTAGGCAAGTCTTTGTCTCTGTAGTTTGTGATAGAGCACCCATCCCTTAGGATGACTTCTGAGCTAATTATACTTGTGTTATATTTCCGATTTCTTTAAGTATTCCAGTCTGTGTAGGACTCTTACCAAAACTCTGTCTCTAAAGGGGAGTTCACAGGATCTCAAATGGGAGTCTGTAGACCCATTCAGTGCCCTTGGATTTTTTCTCAGTGGTATATGAATTGATGATGGGAACTGTTTTAGTCTCTTCAGGCAGAGCATATAGTATATCAGAATACTAAAAACTGAGTGACACACAAAAAAAGCCTATTTCTCACAGTCCTAGAGCCTTGGGAAGTTCAAGTTCAAGGCACCAACAGATTCAATGTCTGGCTTGCATTTTCATTGACAGCCATTGTCTCACTGTATCCTCATAAGAGGCAAGGAATCTTTCTTGGATCACTAATCCCATTCGTGAGGCTTCTGCCCTCATGACCTAATCACCTCCCAAAGGCCCCACCTCTCAGTATCTTCACATTGGAAGTAAGGTTTCAACATATAAATTTTGGAGGATACAAACATTCAACCTGTGGCAGGAGCTTAATTTATTTTCTTTTAGTTCAGTGATTATTTATCAATTGAGCTATTGTTCTATCTGCAAGGAGATCCAACCAGTTCATCCTAAAGGAGATCAGTCCTGGGTGTTCACTGGCAGGTCTGATGTTGAAGCTGAAACTCCAATATTTTGGCCACCTGATGCGAAGAGCTGACTCATTTGAAAAGACCCTGATGCTGGGAAAGATTGAGGGCAGGAGGAGAAGGGGACGACAGATGATGAGATGGTTGGATGGCATTACTGACTCTATGGACATGGGTTTGGGTGAACTCTGGGAGTTGGTGATGGACAGGGAGGCCTGGTGTGCTGTGGTTAATGGGGTCGCAAAGAGTCGGACACGACTGAGCAACTGAACTGATTGTTCTATGAAATTATCTAGATGATGCCTTTAATACTAACCTATTATTCCCAAACTACTTTAAATGCTATGGATTAACATAAAAAGAATATATGGAAACTTAAAGGTAAATGATACATTTGTATGAAATAAAGGCCAAATGTCATATGGTGCTCTATGCACAAGGTTTCACAATAACTTAATCTGAAGAGGGGATGGTAGAAATGAATCATCACATGGCATTAGAATTGTGAAAGATCCCAAGTGAAACATTCTCGAAGCAGTGTTATATTCACACCAAAAGCAACAATTTATTTTCAGCGAAACAGTATTAATGGTCATATCAATTTTGTTAATCTGAATTGTATTTGTTTCATAGTTTCTACTTCATTTGGTTTTATAGATATTTAAGCATGGTTACAGTCACAGAGTCAGGCACAACTGAGCATGCACTCATGGGGAAGAAAAGTCACAAAAAAGTATAAGAAAAGCATTACTGAATTTCACATCTGTACTTTTTAAAGCCACATTCTATCTAAAAATAATTTAGGTTACTAGACTTTATTTTTTGGGGCTCCAAAATCACTGCAGATGGTGACCGCAGCCATGAAATTAAAAGACGCTTACTCCTTGGAAGGAAAGTTATGACCAACCTAGATAGCATATTCAAAAGCAGAGACATTACTTTGCCAACAAAGGTCCATCTAGTCAAGGCTATGGTTTTTCCAGTGGTCATGTATGGATGTGAGAGTTGGACTGTGAAGAAGGCTGAGCGCCAAAGAATTGATGCTTTTGAACTGTGGTGTTGGAGAAGACTCTTGCGAGTCCTTGGACTGCAAGGAGATCCAACCAGTCCATTCTGAAGGAGATCAGCCTTGGGATTTCTTTGGAAGGAATGATGCTAAAGCTGAAACTCCAGTACTTTGGCCACCTCATGAGAAGAGTTGACTCATTGGAAAAGACTCTGATGCTGGGAGGATTGGGGGCAGGAGGAGAAGGGGACGACAGAGGATGAGATGGCTGGATGGCATCACTGACTCGATGGACGTGAGTCTGAGTGAACTCTGGGAGTTGGTGATGGACAGGGAGGCCTGGCGTGCTGTGATTCAAGGTGTCACAAAGAGTCGGACACGACTGAGTGACTGAACTGAACTGAACTGATTCAAAAAAATAAATATTTTCCTTTAATAGGGTACATTTAGTGCTCAAGTTTGAAATATTCTGCTTTGAAAATGTTTCCTCTTTTTATGTAGGATCACGTTTTGGCTTGTTTGCCTTGAGGGGAAGGGTTTCATTCCATGGATTTGGGTCTCTACCTTAGAGCACAACCCAGGAGAAAGAGTGGTTAGCTGCAGAGTATGCTCCAGGTGCCTGAGGAGAGTACTGATGAATGCCACATTGAGTGGAGAGGGGCAGAGGTGATGACACATCAGAGCTCAGTTCAGGATCCAGGTCAGCTGAAACTCAGCAAGGCCGGGGATGCAGCATCCTGGCAACTGTTTAGGCCACTAGCTGGCACTTGAGATTCCACCTTTATGATTTACAGGAAGAGTGCTATGTGGCTGGAGTAGTCTGGCTAACAAATATCTGAGATGGGTGAACAGTGGTACTCACAAGTTGGTCAGAAGTAATTCTTCAAAGGGACTAATTGAAAACTTCAAGAATCACATTAGTAAGCATCCCAATGTAATACCATAGTATCTTCTACTCAAGGGATTGTTCATTTGTCCTCAACCAGAACACAGATGTGCTGGGCCTTCTCTTTGAAACATGCTCTCATGCTTCCCAAGAAGGCCCACCTGGATTTTCAGAGTAGAGCATAGCACACTGTCCTGAGGTTGGATATTCCTCTTTGCACCTAATTTTGAAAGGTCACTGGGATCCAGAATAATCCTGATTATCTCATAGTGGCCCTGACACAAATTTTAATTATATGAAATATTAAAATCTATGACTGGTATTATTTTCCTGATATCTGTTTGAGAACACACGATAGCAGTGCTTTGATGAAATGTATGTGAGATTTTCAACTGGAATATTGATTTGAGACATTTGATCAAGTTTGAAAAAGGTACTTCTCCAAGCCAAGTTTGTTCCCCTACTTAGACTTACAGCCCCAAAATGTAACTATAAATCAGAGAGACAGGGTTATTTAGGAGCCTTAGGCTAATTAAACTAGAGTGTGGGCATCTAGGGATGGAAGACCTTGTTTATTCACGTGATTGTTTCAAAAGGCCCAGTTATTGAGATCTAGAATTTGGTTTTGAAAGCTGATTTTCCACTCCTGATGCAAGTAAACCATAGTCCACATGTAGTAATCTGCACATGTGGCAAACTGGGTTTCCATAGAAACATTCCAACCTGTGATATACTTGCTGAGTAACTGCTCTTGTAAGATATGTTAAATACTGAAAATATTGTGCTGAGCCAGACGGAACTTCTATTCCCATGGAGTAATAATCTAATGCCAGGCATTAAACTGAGTTCTCACTGCAAGTCAGCTCTCTTAATTCCAGAATTAACCCTGTATTCTAGATGCTGTTTAGAATTTTAGTACTTTTCTTAAGATTCTGCACTAGCAAGTGGTAGAGCTGAGATCAAAAATAGGGAGTTTGACTAATAAGAACATGCTGTATAGCACAGGGAACTCTATTCAATACTCTGTAATGGCTTATATGGGAAAAGAATCTAAAACAAAAAAGAGTGGAGAATATATATATATATATATATATATATATATATATATATATATATATCCTGGAGAAGGGAATGGCAACCCACTCCAGTATTGTTGCCTGGAAAATCCCACAGATGGAGGAGCCTGGAGAGTCCCAATCCATTGGGTCTCAAAGAGTCAGATACAACTGAGCAACTCACACACACACACACATATAAATATAACTTATTCTTTTGCTGTACACCTGCAACTAATACCACATTGTAAATCAACTATACTCCAATAAAATGTTTTAAAAAATAGGCATTTTGATTTTAGTGCCCAAACTCTGACCTACTGTATATAGTATCTACCTCTTAGACAGTTTTCTTTGCTTTGGTTCTAAATGCTGTTTAAATTGTAGAGACACAAAGACTGAAAAAATTAAAAAAAAAAAAAAAAGAAGGAGATTAGATTATATGAGGTAAAAATAACAGATTTAAATGGTACTAGGTAAAAATTAAGCGCTGCTTCTTTATCCTTTCCCTAGAGTTGTCTTTATGGTTTTAATTAAATTGTCTCCTATATAATACTGTTTACCTTATTCTTCTTATTTGAGTGCTCAGTTGCTTCAGTCCTGTCCTACTCTTTGAGACCCTATGGATTGTAGCCCACCAGTCTCCTCTGTCCATGGGATTCTCCAGGCAAGAATACTAGAGTAGGTTACCATTTCCAGGGGATCTTCCCAACCCAGGGATCGAATCCAGGTCTCTTTAAGTCTCCTGCATTGCAGGTGGATTCTTTACCACTAAGCCACTGGGAAAGCCCATACTTCTTACTTACTAAAGTCTGAAGAATGGCCTCCATGATAGCTTGGATTTCTCATCTACTGATGTAATGCTGTGAACTGCAGGTGATATTGATGATGGTCATAGTGATTATAATTAACTATGATAATTAAAAAGTATCTGAGGAGTCGTGGTTGGTGCAGAAATATATGTTACTCAGGATCAAATTTGGGAATTAAAATGGCCTTGCTCATGAAGATATCACGTGGAGGATTACATTAGCTGTTGCTGGTTTTCAAAGATGGTCACAGGAAGGTGAATTTTTCATTTAGTTGTCTCAACTGGGGAACAATCAAATGTCATGGCTATTGGTCAACTATAATGTGTATATGTAATAAAATAAATTTTTTAGATTCTTGATTTATATAATATTTGAAATTAAATTTCATATTTTTTATATTTCTAATTAATTGTTAAATGTCAGAAATAGCTTGAAGAATAGGCTGTTTTGCTTTTCAGCTCAGTTTACTATTTACTGTTTACCATAGCAAGCATCTAGGAAGACTTCTTGGGGATGTCACAGGGAATTCTTGTAAATGTTGTTAGGATAATTGATCGTTTTCAATTATGGCCAGCCTGCCATTATTTGAGACTTGGCTCACTGGGTTTTTCATTGTAAGAACATCACACTGGGGACAGAGACTGTGAGATTTAAGCAGTGCTTAGCTAGAAATGTACGCCACCTTTCTTCTGTTCGTTGTTTTGTACCAGTACATTCTCTTGCCAACTCATTTGCTGCTGCTGCTGCTGCTGCTAAGTTGGGTCAGTCGTGTCCAGCTCTGTGCGACCCCACAGACGGCAGTTCACCAGGCTCCCCCATCCCTGGGATTCTCCAGGCAAGAACACTGGAGAGGGTTGCCATTTCCTTCTCCAAGGCATGAAAGTGAAAAGTGAAAGTGAAGTCACTGAGTCATGTCCGACTCTTAGCGACCCCACAGACTGCAGCCCACCAGGGTCCTCCATCCACGGGATTTTCCAGGCAAGAGTACTGGAGTGGGATGCCATTGCCTTCTCCGAACTCTTTTGCTACTAGTGGGCAAAAGCGTGCAAAGTGAAGGAGATGCTTACAGTTAGGGAGTTCTAACTGCAGGAGAAAAGAGGCAGGGGAGAGGTGTGGTGATAAAGTAAACCTGGGACTTTAGTACCTGAAGTCGGTTTGTAACTACTCCATAAATGGCTTCTGTATGGCTTGGAGCTGGGGATCCAAATTCCTGTATTTGGTAGACTATGCAATGTGGAACCTTTCCTCCTCCTGTCAAAAGCACCTGATTTTCTAGGTATAGATGCACTCTCTTTGCTCTTACCTTTCTTGGTCTTTCACTAGCTACAAGGGGTTTAAAAAAGACCTCATGTCCCCTACTTCCACTTACTCTCAGCCTCTTATTCACTTCCACCTCTTGTTCCCTTCAGATCAGCGTATTTTTAAGATATACATGATGAAGAATGTCTCAAAAATGTTGCCTGTTCCATTTTTCAAAGACTATAGATGTTACCAAAGCTGTGGTCAACCAAACTTGGCATGTTAGCATTCTTTTCTATTATTAATCATTGATAAATTATACTTTTCTAACTGTAAGTAGTTTTTAAAATTATAAATTAATATATGAAATACCAGATAGATATAAACAAGTCAAATAAATTTAAAATCGAGTTATTGCTAACTTCTGCTGCTTCTCTTAGCCTAGTTCCTCAAAAGTAATTACTGCTAATAGTTTGGTATGTATTTATCCAGTTATTTTTAATAGGGACACACACATTTAAACTTAGGGATCTTTTTTAATATCATAAATGGCATCATAGCAAGCTATTCTTCTACAACTTGCTCTTTGATTTTAAAATAATGTCTTGGATATTACTTCACATCTCTCTCACATGTCTCAATAGATATTACTACATCATTCTCTTTGACAAAGTATTTCATGATAAGCTCATGTCCTGATTTATTAATAAGTATTTAAATTTGCTCTAAATTTTTACCATTATAAATAATATACTTTTATACATATGTGCCAGTGTTTTTGTAGGGTCAAATCCAGGAAATGAAACTTAATGCCCAAGTAAAAACAAAAAATTTTTATTGATTCTTCCCATTGAGACTGAAACACTGAAATTGCCAATATGCTGATCACATTACTACCAAGAATTTATGTGAGTACCTGTTTCCTTGCATCATCACCAATACAAGCTATTTGTTACATTTTACTAAAATGGTAACAATTCATACTTCCCTATTGTTCAAATTTGCATTTCTGAACTGTTAATGAAGTTGAGCATCTTTTCATATTTGCATTTCATGTCCTGTTGATTTATTATTTCTAGTGTTTGTCTTTTTCTAATATCAGATTGTATTTTTCTTAGAGGAAACTTTATATTGTTTTCTGTAATAGCTGCATGATTTAATTCCCACTAATAGTGCACAAGGATTCTCTTTTATTCACAACTTCCCCGATACTCATCTCTTGGTTTTTGTTTTTTTTTTTTGGATAATAATCATTCAAACAGGTATGAGGTGATATCTCATTGTGGTTTTGATTTGCATTTCTCTGTGGATTAATAATTTTGTACATATTTTAATGTACCTGTTGGCCATCTGTATCTCTTCTTTGAAAAACTGTCTGTTCAAGTTTTGCCCATTTAAAAATCAGATTTTTGTTGTTGTTGTTGAATTGTATGAGTTCTTTATAGATGTTGGATATTAGATCCTTTTCAGATATATAATTTGCAAATATTTTTCTCTCATTCAGTAGGCTGCTTTTTTGTTTATGTTTTCTTTTGCTGTGTACAAACTTTTAAATTTTATCATAGCCCCATTTGCTTGTATTTGCTTTTGTTGCTCTGTGCACCTGCTTTTCTCTTAAGTTCTTTGATTATCTTTACCATCATTGCCTTGAAATCTTTCTCAAGTAGATTGCCTATCTCCTTTTCACTTAATTCTTCTTCTGGAGTTTTATATTATTCCTTCATTTGGAATATGTTCTTCCATCACCTAATTTTGCCTAGCTTGTTGTTTTTATTTCTATGTATCTGGTACTTTGCTTATGTTTCATAACCATGAAGAAGTGGCTTTGTGTACCAAACATCTTAGCAGCACACTCTCTTCTCATCATTAGAGCTCTGTGCTCTTGGGATGCCCCCTATGTGGGCTGTGTGGGTCCTTCTGCTATGGTGGGATGACTACTGTGGGCAATCTGGTATTCTTGGCTAAGCCTGTCTGGTTGATTGCCAGACCTTATCTTGTGTGAAGGCTGCTGGCCGCTGATTCGAGGGTCAGGTCACAAGGTGGCTGACTGTAGAACCCTGGTGGGTCCTGGGTTTAGTGCTGGGTCTGGGGGTGGAGTCAGGGTCCAGGATATTCCAGGGCTGGGGTTTCCCCATCTATTCCAAGCTTCTTTAAAATTACAGCTTTTGCCCTGCGTCCCAGAGCATGTGAGATATGGGTGTGCTCTTTAAAAAAAAAAGTCTGTATTTCCCACAGAACTCTGGGTCTCCTGAAAGTGACCCTCACTGGCCTTCAAAGCCAAACATTTAAAGCCAAAGTTCATCTTCCCAGCACAGGGCTCCCCTGCCTGCTAGACTGGGGATCCAGGTGTGAACTTCAGAACTCTCCTTGGGGAGAACTTCTGCAATTGTACTAATTTGTCCACTTATGGGTCACCCACCTGTGGTCTTCACTATACTGTAACTTTGCCCCTCCTACCTGTCTTGTGGTTTCTCATTTTTATGTTTGTTGCAGAAGATCTTTTCTATTAGATTCGAGTCATTTTCACTGTTGGCTGCTCTATAAATTGTTGTAATTTTCTCCTTTGACTAATCTTAAATAAAAATTTCTAGGTGAAAAATATATTGATTTAATATTTTTTGTAATACCTATTACTAAATATAATGATGAGCATTCATAGTATATTTTGGAGTCATTAGAAAAAATATATAGATTTTAAAATTCCAACTTAATTGCATTACCATGTTGCACAGATTAGTGACTCAGTTCAGTTTAGTCACTCAGTCACGTCCGACTCTTTGCAACCACACGGACTGCAGCACACCAGGCTTCCCTGTCCATCACCAACTCCCGGAGCTTACTCAAACTGATGTCCATCAAGTCAGAGATACCATCCAAAAATCTCATCCTTTGTCATCCCCTTCTCCTCCTTCCTTCAGTAATTCCCAACATCAGGGTCTTTTCCAATGAGTCAGTTCTTCACATCAGGTGGCCAAAATATTGGAGCTTCAGCTTCAGCATCTGTCCTTCCAATGAATATTCAGGACTGATTTCCTTTAGGATGGACTGGTTGGATCTCCTTTCAGTCCAGAGGACTCTCAAGAGTCTTCTCCAACACCACAGTTCAAAAGCATCAATTTTTCAGCTCTCAGTTTCCTTTATAGTCCAATTCTCACATCCATACATGACTACTGGAAAAACCATAACTTTGATTAGAGGGACTTTTGTTGGCAAAGTAATGTGTCTGCTTTTTAATATGCTGTCTAGGTTGGTCATAACTTTTCTTCCAAGGAGCAAGTGTCTTTTAATTTCATGGCTGCAGTCACCATCTACAGTGATTTTGGAGCCCCCCAAAATAAAGTCTGTCACTGTTTCCCCATCTATTTGCCATGAAGTGATGGGACCAGATGTCATGATCTTAGTTTTCTGAATGATGAGTTTTAGGCCAACTTTTTCACTCTCCTCTTTCACTTTCATCAAAAGGCTCTTTAGTTCTTCTTCACTTTGCCATAAGGGTGTTGTCATCTGCATACATGTTGTTGTTGTTTTTGCTAAGTTGCTTCAGTCATGTCTGACTCTGTGCAACCCCATGGACAGCAGCCCACCAGGATCCTCTGTCCAAGTGATTCTCCAGGCAAGAACTGAAGTGGGTAGCCACTTCCTTCTCCCCTGCATATCTTAGGTTATTGATATTTCTCCCAGCAATCTAGATTAGTGACCAGATGTATTTAATAGAAGGATGAAAGTGAAGTTGCTCAGTCATGTCTGACTCTTTGCGAACCCATGGACTGTAGCCTACAGTGCTCCTCCATCCATGGGATTTTCCAGGCAAGAATACTGGAGTGGGTTGCCATTTCCTTCTCCAGAGGATCTTTCCAACCCAGGGATCAAACTTGGGTCTCCCACATTGTAGGCAGATGCTTTACCATCTGAGCCACCAGGGAAGTCCTAATAGAAGGATAGTCATGTATAAAATATTTCTTCCTCCTAATCATGCTCTTTGTCTCTCTTTTTCACTTTCCTTTTTGTTTCTCTCACTAAAGAAGGTAGAATTACATAAAAAGGAGTTATAAATGTTTAATATTTAAAAATTTGACATATAGATCTGACAGATCAGAGGAGGAGAAAATATTAAAATTTATACAACAATCTATATAAGCATATTTAATAAATTTTGGGGCTATGCAAAAGCAGGAAGTCAAGAAACACCTGGAGTAACAGGCAAATTTGGCCTTGGAATACGGAATGAAGCAGGGTAAAGACTAATAGAGTTTTGTCAAGAAAATGCACTGGTCATAGCAAACACCCTCTTCCAACAACACAAGAGAAGACTCTACACATGGACATCACCAGATGGTCAACACCAAAATCAGATTGATTATATTCTTTGCAGCTAAAATGGAGAAGCTCTATACAGTCAACAAAAACAAGACCAGGAGCTGACTGTGGCTCAGACCATGAACTCCTTATTGCCAAATTCAGACTTAAATTGAAGAAAGTAGGGAAAACCACTAGACCATTCAGGTATGACCTAAATCAAATTCCTTATGATTATACAGTGGAAGTGAGAAATAGATTTAAGGGACTAGATCTGATAGACAGAGTGCCTGATAAACTACGGAATGAGGTTTGTGACATTGTACAGGAGACAGGGATCAAGACCATCCCCATGGAAAAGAAATGACAAAAAGCAAAATGGCTGCCTGGGGAGGCCTTACAAATAGCTGTGAAAAGAAGAGAAGTGAAAAGCAAAGGAGAAAAGGGAAGATATAAGCATCTGAATGCAGAGTTCCAAAGAATAGCAAGAAGAGATAAGAAAGCCTTCCTCAGCGATCAATGCAAAGAAATAGAGGAAAACAACAGAATGGGAAAGATTAGAGATCTCTTCAAGAAAATTAGAGATACCAAGGGAACATTTCATGCAAAGATGGGCTCGATAAAGGACAGAAATGGTATGGACCTAAGAGAAGCAGAAGTTATTAAGAAACGGTGGCAAGAATACAGAGAAGAACTCTACAAAAAAGATCTTCACAACCCAGTTAATCACGATGGTGTGATCACTGACCTAGAGCCAGACATCCTGGAATGTGAAGTCAAGTGGGCCTTAGAAAGCATCACAACAAACAAAGCTAGTGGAGGTGATGGAATTCCAGTGGAGCTATTTCAAATCCTGAAAGATGATGCTGTGAAAGTGAAGTGAAGTGAAGATGATGCACTCAATATGCCAGCAAATTTGGAAAACTCAGCAGTGGCCACAGGACTGGAAAAGGACAGTTTTCATTCTAATCCCAAAGAAAGGCAATGCCAAAGCATGCTTAAACTACCGCACAATTGCACTCATCTCACACGCTAGTAAAGTAATGCTCAAAATTCTCTAAGCCAGACTTTAGCAATATGTGAACCGTGAACTTCCTGATGTTCAAGCTGGTTTTAGAAAAAGCAGAGGAACCAGAGATCACATTGCCAACATTTTCTGGATCATGGAAAAAGCAAGAGAGTTCCATAAAAACATCTATTTCTGCTTTCTTGACTATGCCAATGCCTTTGACTGTGTGGATCACAATAAACCGTGGAAAATTCTGAAAGAGATGGGAATACTGGACCACCTGACCTGCCTCTTGAGAAATCTGTATGCAGGTCAGGAAGCAACAGTTAGAACTGGACATGGAACAATAGACTGGTTCCAAATAGGAAAAGGAGTATGTCAAGGCTGTATATTGTCACCCTGCTTATTTAACTTCTCTGCAGAGTACATCATGAGAAATGCTGGACTGGAAGAAACACAAGCTGGAATCAAGATTACTGGGAGAAATATCAATAACCTCAGATATGCAGATGACACCACCCTTAGGGCAGAAAGTGAAGAGGAACTCAAAAGCCTCTTGATGAAAGTGAAAGTGGAGAGTGAAAAAGTTGGCATAAAGCTCAACATTCAGAAAATGAAGATCATGGCATCCGGTCCCATCACTTCATGGCAAATAGATGGGGAAACAGTGGAAACAGTGTCAGACTTTATTTTTCTGGGCTCCAAAATCACTGCAGATGGTGACCGCAGCCATGAAATTAAAAGACGCTTACTCCTTGGAAGGAAAGTTATGACCAACCTAGATAGCATATTCAAAAGCAGAGACATTACTTTGCCAACAAGGTCTGTCTAGTCAAGGCTATGGTTTTTCCTGTGGTCATTTATGGATGTGAGAGTTGGACTGTGAAGAAAGCTGAGCACCAAAGAATTGATGCTTTTGAACTGTGGTGTTGGAGAAGACTCTTGAGAGTCCCTTGGACTGCAATGAGATCCAACCAGTCCATTCTGAAGGAGATCAGCCCTGGGTGTTCTTTGGAATGAATGATACTAAAGCTAAAACTCCAGTACTTTGGCCACCTCATGAGAAGAGTTGACTCACTGGAAAAGACTCTGATGCTGGGAGGGATTGGGGGCAGGAGGAGAAGGGGACGACAGAGGATGAGATGACTGATGGCATCATGGACTCGATGGACGTGAGTCTGAGTGAACTCCGGGAGTTGGTGATGGACAGGGAGGCCTGGTGTGCTGCTATTCAAGGGGTCGCAAAGAGTCGGACACGACTGAGTGATTGAACTGAACTGAACTGAATAAATTTCGGTGTTTATTTAGAAGAAAAATTCATTAGTTTATAATAGATATATGCTAAATATTATAAAATACATATTACATTACAAATCCTATTGTGTTAAATAGTGAAATACATATAAAAATTCCTATTGTGTTAAATGGTGAAATATTGAAAGCAATGCCATTAAAGACAATCTCTATAGAAGGATTTCAGTTATCATACTTGCAATATAAAATCTATGAAAGTATAAAAGTTTCTGATTCTTTCCTAAAAAACTAGTGAATGTAATTAGACTAGTCAGAATATAAATATGAGTACTAGAAAAGAGAAGGTGTCTTTAATGATAAATGATATGTTTAAATTTTAGTCAAGTAATTAGAAGAAATATATAAGTATAAAAACTTTAAATATAAGCTAATTGTTATTTTATCAATAATTTATCATTACTTTTAATGACATGATTATATCTAGGACACACAGAAAATAAACCCAGGGATTGTTGTACATTGTAAGAAAATTTAAGCAGTGATCAATAAAATTAATATATTAGAAAATATAATGTCTAATAGAAGAGAAAAACTTTCAAAATGAGCTGAACATAACCTTTGAGATCCTATTTAAATGAAAATTTTTTATTTTTAAAATAATATTTTTTAAAATTCTATAATAAAAATCAAATGCTTATAAATGTATTAGTATTATGGCATAATTGTGGTCTTGAAATAGTTAGCTTTAAACTTGTCTGAGAGGGACAGAAAACTCAGTGATGGATTAAATAAGAAAGTAGTTTTAAATAAAAATTTAAAGCCCTAGAAAATTATTTAAAAGAAACCTGCTTTGAATTAATGGAAAGCTAAAACCCATTCAATTGTAGAAAGCCTAATATTGTAGATATGCCAATTTCCTTAAACCATTCTATGAATTATAAACAATGATAGAATCACCAAAATTTATAATGTTTACCATATGCTAGGCATAATATTAAGTGTTTTACTTTTGTTTCCCCATGATCTTCATAAAAATGTTATGAAAAAATCTAAGCATTATGGCCATCGTATGATGAGGAAACTGCAGCACAGGGCATTTAAATAACTTTCTCATATTCACACAGCTAATTACAACCCAGGGAACCTAAATATGCCACACAGTCTCTCAAAATTATCAATCAAACTTTATTTGCATTCAACAAAATTCCTTTAGAATATGATAGAATATGAGATTAGCTAAGAAAATTTCATGAAATAGGAGTAATTAAGTGCTTTTGATACATTTAAAGCTAACATATATAATAAAGGTCCAAAAACACAAAGGAAAATTAATGAACAGAATAGAGTTCAAAAATAAGCACATTGTGTATAAGAGTTTAGAACATGAACAATTGCAAATCAATGGGAAAATCTTCAATTTGTGTTGAGAGAACTGTATATCATGTGGGAAAAAATTAAACTACTGCGTTTCTGTATCATTAGATTCTCCAAAATGAAATCGCAGATGGAGTTCATATATATATATATGAATGGATTAAAAACTAATCTTGAGTGGGAAAGGTCTTTCTGCAAATGAACCAGTATCTCAAATCATGAGTAAGTTCAGTTCCGTTCAATTGCTCTGTCGTGTCTGACTCTTTGCGACCCCATGAACTACAGCACGCCAGGCCTCCCTGTCCATCACCAACTCCCAGAGTTTACCCAAACTCATGTCCATTGAGTCGGTGATGCCATCCAACCATCTCATCCTCTGTTGTCCCCTTCTCCTCCCGCCTTCAATCTTTCCCAGCATCAGGGTCTTTTCAAATGAGTGTTCTTTGCATCAGGTGGCCAAAGTACTGGAGTTTCAGCTTCAGCATCAGTCTTTCCAATGAATATTCAGAACTGATTTTGTTTAGGATTGACTAGTTTGATCTCCTGGGTGTCTAAGGTACTTTCAAGAGTCTTCTCCAACACCACAGTTCGAAAGCATCAATTCTTCGGCGCTCAGGTTTCTTTATCATCCAACTCTCACATCCATACATGACTACTGGAAAAACCACAGATTTGACTAGATGGATCTTTGTCAGCAAAGTAATGTCTCTGCTTTTTAATATGCTCTCTAGGTTGGTCGTAGGTTTTCTTCCAAGGAGCAAGCGAATCATGAGTAAAATGACAAATAAAATTAGTTTAAAAGTACTTAGAAATTGTTAAGGAAACACAATCAAAGGACAAAGAACAATATAAGAAAATATTGCAGTGCTTTAAAAGATTAATTTTATTAGCCATGCTTTAGAAAGGTTATTTTCTTTATTTACAAAATTTCTCACAAATTAAGAAAATATATGAAAACGAGTTAATCGTGGTTCACAGAAAAAGATTTACACAGGCCAAAAAAGTATTTTCAGCCTCACAAATGATTGAGGCAATACAACAAGATAATATTTTTTTTTCAAACTGTCCAATATTAAACAATAATGGAGAGGTGTGAATGAATAGGCACTCATACACTGTCGGGGGGCTAAGCCAATTTTTGAGTACAGTTGGCAAAACCTGTCAAAGTTAAGAATGACATGTCTGAGACTTACCTTTAGAATGTATTCTGCAGATTGAGCTTTAGACATATGCAAAGATTTGTGTTTATTGCAGTATTGTTTATAATACCTCAAATGGTTTAAAGATGGCCAAATAATTCTGAATTATGGAGTAGTACACAGATGGTATAAAGAATTACTTTATCTAACATAAAGCAATTGTCTAAATATGTATGTGTATATATATGTAATTATGTATTTATAATATGTTTTATGTAAATAGCTTCATATAAATGCTAGCATACATTATTGTTACTTTATAAAAATGCTTAGAAAGAACATGGAAAGTACAGAAGTACAAATGTTATCAGCAGTAATTATTTATGGTGTGTTGTTGGAGATTTGAGTCAGATGACTTGTAGATTTATTCCTATTAATCTTTGGATTTCATTTTGCCATAAGCATATATTCATTTTTATAATTAAAAATCTAGTTAAACATTGATTCTCTTTTCATTTAGTCGAAGAATATATTGATCTTACTCTTCCATTTTAATTAAGCTTCTAATCTGTATTCACAGTGGTGAGTAGGATCATACCCAGGAGAGAGAGCAGAAGGGAGCTTTATTATCTTATCTACCGACCTCATTTCTTCACACATTTTAACTTGGTCCTAAATCATTAACAACAGAAAAAGTTTTTATTGAGAGTCTTTTAGATGATAGACATTCTGTTGGAGGGTTTATCTGTGAAATCTCATTTAAGTCTCACCACATGCTGTGAGAAAGGTAATACAGACTCCATTCTATAGTTGATGAAACGAAGGCACAGACCATTTCAGAAACCTTTCCAAAGTTGAATGAGAATCCATGTCAGAGCTAGTGCTCTTTCAACTACTTCACATGTGTTCCTTGGTGAGTTATTTAAATTTTCTGTATTTCTGTGCTATGTGCAGGGCATAGCACTGCATGTCCTGTTAACCTTTTTGGTTTATGCTGAGTAGCAAGTACAATAGGCGAAATACTTCAAAAATAATTTGAAATACAGACCACACTATTTCAGAGTATGCATGTGCACTCAGTCGTGTCCAACTCTGAAAATTTATAGACTGTAGCCCTCTAGGCTCCTCTGTCGATAGGATTTTCCAGGAGAGAATACTGGAGTGGGTTGCCATTTCCTCTTCCAGGGAAACTTTCAGAACCAGAAATTAAATCCAGGCTCCTACGTCTCCCGCATTGTAGGGGATTTCTTTACCACTGAGCCATCAAGAAAGCCCACACTATCTCAGAGGTTGCAACTCAAATACCTTCAGACTCAGGGATGAATGAAGTGGGAAAGGGGTAATTTGCCAGCCAAATAGAATATACCCTGGGCACAATTTGGCACAATAAGCAGCCACAATGTGGGACCTCTCCAATGAACAAATGCCATGAAATATCACAGAAAAGTTTTGCTTTAGCTTGTTTTCTTATATTTAGAACAATACAGCAAGGTGGTTAGGAGCATGAAAACGGAATCAGACAGACATGGGTCAAAATCCTGGTTAATCGTTTCCTAATAATGTGATTAAAGGCAGGTTGCTAACTTCTGTGAAGCTCAGTCTTCACATGTAAACAGTTTTACGAAATTGATTTATTTTGAAAAAAATCCGTTTTTGTGTTTTTATTATCCTCCTCTTAACTTCAAAATCATGTTGTTATTATATACTAAAAATCCATAGGATTTTTTAGCATAATTACTAAATACATGCAATCAGACATAAACAGAGACCTGGTCTTTTAAAATTTAAATTGTTTTGTCCTCAAATTTTTAGCTACTGTGGCTATTGTTTTTAGCTAAGAATTTCAGTACAAGGTAGGCTAACCTTGAACTTAATCTAAGCAGGGATGTTTGAAGTGTCAAAGGAATTTGATAGCATGGCTGTTTCACATTATTTAAAATTAAAATTTGAGAACCATTCCCTATTTGCTTCTTCATGACTATTACATTTTTGTAAAAGTGATTCACTTTCTAAAAAGTTATTAAAGGATTTTGGTGGCATTGGTACAAAAATTCTGTCAGTGTTAAAACAGTTACCTTTGAGTACAATTAACTTTATTATATACATCATTACCAAATCATTATTATAAAGCACCTCCTGTGTTAACAGGACCCAATCTTCTCATTTTGTTTCTATTGCACTTCTGTAACTCTGTGTGATGAACATTTTTTTCATGTAGAATAACTGAGGGTAAGACCAAGGCATGATTTTTTTAATTCCTGCATATTATGCTCCTCTGCCCTTAAAAGCCTTATCTTGCACCTTGCATGGAGAAGTTTATTTACAGTTTCTTTAGAAAAACTGATGATATACTTTAGTGCTATAAGTTTATATGCAAGGAAAAATGCAATAGTAGGTTTATTTCAGATCAGTTCAGTTCAGTTGCACAGTCGTGTTTGATTCTTTGTGACCCCATGGACTGCAGCACGCCATGCCTCCCTGTCCATCACTAACTCCTGGAGTTTACACAATCTCATCTCCATTGAGTTGGTGAGGCCATCTAACCATCTCATCCTCTGTCGTCCCCTTCTCCTCCTGCCCTAATCTTTCCCAGCATCAGGGTCTTTTTTTTTTTAATTTTATTTTATTTTTAAACTTTACATAATTGTATTAGTTTTGCCAAATATCAAAATGAATCCACCACAGGTATACATGTGTTCCCCATCCTGAACTCTCCTCCTTCCTCCCTCCCCATACCATCCCTCTGGGTCATCCCAGTGCACTAGCCCCAAGCATCCAGTATCGTGCATCGAACCTGGACCAGCAACTCGTTTCATACATGATATTTTACATGTTTCAATGCCATTCTCACAAGTCTTCCCACCCTCTCCCTCTCCCACAGAGTCCATAAGACTCTTCTATACATCAGTGTCTCTTTTGCTGTCTCGTACACAGGGTTATTGTTACCATCTTTCTAAATTCCATATATATGCCTTAGTATACTGTATTGGTGTTTTTCTTTCTGGCTTACTTCACTCTGTATAATAGGCTCCAGTTTCATCCACCTCATTAGAACTGATTCAAATCTATTCTTTTTAATGGCTGAGTAATACTCCATTGTGTATATGTACCACTGCTTTCTTATCCATTCATCTGCTGATGGACATCTAGGTTGCTTCCATGTCCTGGCTATTATAAACAGTGCTGCGATGAACATTGGGGTACACGTGTCTCTTTCCCTTCTGGTTTCCTCAGTGTGTATGCTCAGCAGTGGGATTGCTGGATCATAAGGCAGTTCTATTTCCATTTTTTTAAGGAATCTCCACACTGTTCTCCATAGTGGCTGTACTAGTTTGCATTCCCACCAACAGTGTAAGAGGGTTCCCTTTTTTCCACACCCTCTCCAGCATTTATTATTTGTAGACTTTTGGATCACAGCCATTCTGACTGGTGTGAAATGGTATCTCATAGTGGTTTTGATTTGCATTTCTCTGATAATGAGTGATGTTGAGGATCTTTTCATGTGTTTGTTAGCCATCTGTATGTCTTCTTTGGAGAAATGTCTATTTAGTTCTTTAGCCCATTTTTTGATTGGGTCATTTATTTTTCTGGAGTTGAGCTGTAGGAGTTGCTTGTATATATTTGAGATTAGTTGTTTGTCAGTTGCTTCATTTGCTATTATTTTCTCCCATCCTGAAGGCTGTCTTTTCACCTTGCCAACAGTTTCCTTTGATGTGCAGAAGCTTTAAGGTTATTTAGGTCCCATTTGTTTATTTTTGCTTTTATTTCCAATATTCTGGGAGGTGGGTCATAGAGGATCCTGCTGTGATGTATGTCAGAGAGTGTTTTGCCTATGTTCTCCTCTAGGAGTTTTATCTTTTCTGGTCTTACGTTCAGATCTTTAATCCATTTTGAGTTTATTTTTGTATATGGTGTTAGAAAGTGTTCTAGTTTCATTCTTTTACAAGTGGTTGACCAGATTTCCCAGCACCACTTGTTAAAGAGATTGTCTTTAATCTATTGTATATTCTTGCCTCCTTTGTCAAAGGTAAGGTGTCCATAGGTGCATGGATTTATCTCTGGGCTTTCTATTTTGTTCCATTGATCTATATTTCTGTCTTTGTGCCAGTACCATACTGTCTTGATAACTGTGGCTTTGTAGTAGAGCCTGAAGTCAGGTAGGTTGATTCC
This sequence comes from Bos taurus, assembly GCF_002263795.3. Classification (NCBI taxonomy): domain Eukaryota; kingdom Metazoa; phylum Chordata; class Mammalia; order Artiodactyla; family Bovidae; genus Bos; species Bos taurus. The sequence goes on along the minus strand of NC_037329.1, from coordinate 42,832,862 downwards.
TCCAGTTCCATTCTTCTTTCTCAAGATCGCTTTGGCTATTCGAGGTTTTTTGTATTTCCATACAAATTGTGAAATTATTTGTTCTAGCTCTGTGAAGAATACTGTTGGTAGCTTGATAGGGATTGCATTGAATCTATAAATTGCTTTGGGTAGTATACTCATCTTCACTATATTGATTCTTCCAATCCATGAACATGGTATATTTCTCCATCTATTAGTGTCCTCTTTGATTTCTTTCACTAGTGTTTTATAGTTTTCTATGTATAGGTCTTTAGTTTCTTTAGGTAGATATATTCCTAAGTATTTTATTCTTTCCGTTGCAATGGTGAATGGAATTGTTTCCTTCATTTCTCTTTCTGTTTTCTCATTATTAGTGTATAGGAATGCAAGGGATTTCTGTGTGTTGATTTTATATCCTGCAACTTTACTATAGTCATTGATTAGTTCTAGTAATTTTCTGGTGGAGTCTTTAGGGTTTTCTATGTAGAGGATCATGTCATCTGTTTGCAGATGAGAGTTTTACTTCTTCTTTTCCAATTTGGATTCCTTTTATTTCTTTTTCTGCTCTGATTGCTGTGGCCAAAACTTCCAAAACTATGTTGAATAGTAATGGTGAAAGTGAGCACCCTTGTCTTGTTCCTGACTTTAGAGGAAATGCTTTCAATTTTTCACCATTGAGGATAATGTTTGCTGTGGGTTTGTCATATATAGCTTTTATTATGTTAAGGTATGTTCCTTCTATTCCTGCTTTCTGGAGAGTTTTTATCATAAATGGATGTTGAATTTTGTCAAAGGCTTTCTCTGCATCTATTGAGATAATCATATGGTTTTTATTTTTCAATTTGTTAATGTGGTGTATTACATTGATTGATTTGTGGATATTGAAGAATCCTTGCATCCCTGGGATAAAGCCCACTTGGTCATGGTGTATGATCTTTTTAATGTGTTGTTGGATTCTGATTGCTAGAATTTTGTTAAGGATTTTTGCATCTATGTTCATCAGTGATATTGGCCTGTAGTTTTCTTTTTTTGTGGGATCTTGGTCAGGTTTTGGTATTAGGGTGATGGTGGCCTCATAGAATGAGTTTGGAAGTTTACCTTCCTCTGCAATTTTCTGGAAGAGTTTGAGCAGGATAGGTGTTAGCTCTTCTCTAAATTTTTGGTAGAATTCATCTGTGAAGCCGTCTGGACCTGGGCTTTTGTTTGCTGGAAGATTTTTGATTACAGTTTCAATTTCCGTGCTTGTGATGGGTCTGTTAAGATTTTCTATTTCTTCCTGGTCGAGTTTTGGAAAGTTGTACTTTTCTAAGAATTTGTCCATTTCTTCCACGTTGTCCATTTTATTGGCATATAATTATTGATAGTAGTCTCATGATCCTTTGTATTTCTGTGTTGTCTGTTGTGATCTCCATTTTCATTTCTAATTTTATTGATTTGATTTTTATCCCTTTGTTTCTTGATGAGTCTGGCTAATGGTTTGTCAATTTTATTTATCCTTTCAAAGAACCAGCTTTTGGTTTTGTTGATTTTTGCTATGGTCTCTTTTGTTTCTTTTGCATTTATTTCTGCTCTAATTTTTAAGATTTCTTTCCTTCTACTAACCCTGGGGTTCTTCATTTCTTCCTTTTCTAGTTGCTTTAGGTGTGGAGTTAGGTTATTTATTTGACTTTTTTCTTGTTTCTTGAGGTATGCCTGTATTGCTATGAACTTTCCCCTTAGGACTGCTTTTACCGTGTCCCACAAGTTTTGGGTTGTTGTGTTTTCATTTTCATTCGTTTCTATGCAAATTTTGATTTCTTTTTTGATTTCCTCTGTGATTTGTTGGTTATTCGGTAGCGTGTTGTTCAGCCTCCATATGTTGGAATTTTTAATAGTTTTTCTCCTGTAATTGAGAGCTAATCTTACTGCATTGTGGTCAGAAAAGATGCTTGGAATGATTTCAGGTTTTTTGAATTTACCAAGGCTAGTTTTATGGCCTAGGATGTGATCTATCCTGGAGAAGGTTCCATGTACGCTTGAGAAAAAGGTGAAATTCATTGTTTTGGAATGAAATGTCCTATAGATATGAATTAGGTCTAACTGGTCTATTGTATCATTTAAAGTTTGTGTTTCCTTGTTAATTTTCTGTTTAGTTGATCTATTCATAGGTGTGAGTGGGGTATTAAAGTCTCCCACTATTATTGTGTTATTGTTAATTTCTCCTTTCATACTTGTTAGCATTTGTCTTACATACTGCGGTGCTCCCGTGTTGGGTGCATATATATTTATAATTGTTATATCTTCTTCTTGGATTGATCCTTTGATCATTATGTAGTGACCTTCTTTGTCTCTTTTCACAGCCTTTGTTTTAAAGTCTATTTTATCTGATATGAGTATTGCTACTCCTGCTTTCTTTTGGTCCCTATTTGCATGGAAAATCTTTTTCCAGCCCATCAGGGTCTTTTCAAATGAATCAGCTCTTTGTACCAGGTGGCCAAAGTATCAGAATTTCAACTTCAACATCAGTCCTTCCAATGAACACCCAGGACTGGTCTCCTTTAGGATGGACTGCTTGGATCTCCTTGCAGTCCAAGGGACTCTCAAGAGTCTTCTCCAACACCACAGTTCAAAAGCATCAATTCTTTGGCACTCAGCTTTCTTCACAGTCCAAGTCTCACATCCATACATGACTACTGGAAAAACCATAGCCTTGACTAGACAGACCTTTGTTGGCAAAATAATGTCTCTGTTTTTTAATATGCTGTCTAGATTTACTTAGTGCTATCCATTTGTAAAAAATATAACCTGATGTTGCAACTAACTATCATATAGCTATAAATATGACTGAACAAATAGCATTTACTAAATTGTTTTCTATGAAATCCAAAAGATGTAAATCTAGATTTTTTTACATTATCCTTGCCTTTTTTATTTGTTTATTATAAATTATTTAAATATCTTAGCCAACAAATATTCTATTTTCTTAAAAAATAAGCAAAATTGATTCCTAGGGATTGATTTGACAGAGGTTCAAGAACCTGTTAATGCTGACTATGGCCACCAGTTTCAGTCATGACTGAAACTGGGCAGTATTGATAGAAATATCAAGATTAAGACAGATGATTCACCAGTTGGGTTGTAATTACAGAATGATATAGTGTCTGAATCTTCCCTGGTGGCTCAGTTGGTAAAGAATCTGCCTGTAATGCAGGAGACCCGGGTTCAATCCCTGGGTCAGGAAAATCCCCTGGAAAAAGAAATGGCAACCCACTCCAGTACTCCCTTGCCTGAAGAATTCCATAAACAGAGGAGCTGGGCAGGATACAGTCCATGGGATCACAAAGAGTTGGACATAACTGTGACTAACTATAGTTTCTGAATCATTTCAGAAAATAGCCCTGATTCTTTTAAAAAAAATAGCTTTTTTTTTTTAAATAGCACTTTAAAAAAATTATTGCAATACTTATGTAATATGCTACAACTTAAGTTTTAGACTGAAAAAGATATCGACATCTGTACTGTGAAGAGAGTACTCAAATAGTATCTGTCGTCCTCACTCATTCAAGTTGGGGGTTGCAATTTATTTGTTTTATTCAAACCTAGGGTCACATGTCCTGTGCTGTGCTTAGTCACTTAGTCATGTCCGACTATTTGCGACCCCATGAACTATAGCCCACCAGGCCTCTCTGTCCATGGGAATTATCTAGGCAGAATACTGGAGTGGGTTGCCATGCCCTCCTTCAGGGGATTTTCCCAACCGAGGGATAGAACTCAGGTCTCCCACACTGCAGGCGAATTCTTTACCATCTGAGCTACCAGGGAAGCCCAAGAACACTGGAATGGGAAACCTATCCCTTCTCCGGGGATAGGAATTGAACCAGGGTCTCCTGCATTCCAGGCAGATTCTTAGCCAGCTGAGCTACTAGGAAAGCACTAGAGTCACATAGTGATGCACACACACACACACACACACACACAGAGGAATTTTTCAAAAGATTTCATAGGTCAACATTTTCCCTTAGTTTTACTCTGGTCAGTGCCTGGGCTCTGCCTCCCTAGACTATTATTCCTGCCACAGAATCACCCAAAACTTTACGGTGACTTTTGCTTCTTGAGCTGAAAGGCAATGCATGACCTTTCCTCTTGCTCTAAAGTTTCTGGCAGATGGTCTCATTCACAGGATAAAAAACATGTCCATGGCATAGTTAATAGATTTATTGGATATTTGCTATTAGGCTGTTTATCTTACATTTTTGTGGGCTAGCAAAGTATCAAATCTGTCAAATTTGTATAAAATAACTAATTGTCTGGAGACATACAAGAAAATACCTGATTGAGTTGAACGGTGTGTGTGTGTATGTGTGTGTGTGTGTGTGTGTTTAATGCTCTGTCTAGCTAGCTCACTTTAAATAATAGCAAGTAACTTTCTATGTGAGGAGATGCATGAACCAAATTAAAAAGCAATTTAAAAATAGAAAGCTCACTACACATAATGCCACTAGAGTAACAAAGCTATCTTAGATTTTCTATAGATGCTTCTGGTGCTTGCTTATATATTTGGTTCATATCACTGTCACCAGAGTTCATATATAATTAGTAAATTCTTTGCTGTCTTAATGATTAGCCATCTGAGGTATATCACTATTGGCCAAAGGATATACAGTGATGGCTACTGGGCTCTCATGGATAAAGTTCTCTCTTAGAAAGAGTAGTTGGCAAGATGTCAGCAAAGGCATGCTCTGTGTTCTTGTCTAAGAGTCAAGTAAGGAGTACCTTATCTGTATTTTTATTTTAAAAGTGGTAATTAATTATTAAGTGTGTTTACTGAGACTTATTATATGCTGGGCATCATGTCAAATCCTGGGTGTAACAATCCCTGCTTTTAAGGAGATAGAAAATCTCCTTTGTGAAAAGTCAGGACAGCATGAAATAGTAGGAGAGATATTCAGGTTTCTCTAGGAAAAGACAGCAGGTAGTCTGGTTTCAAGAAGTTCAGTGTGGGTCATCAAGAAGTTCAGTGTGGCTGAAGCAGAGTATGTGAGGCAAGCCAGCAAAACGCTGAGGCCCGAGAGACAGCGGGGACTAGGGTGGCAGATATGCAGTCTAGAATTGTGTTTTTGGGTGATGCTTGGAGAAGATATTAAAGAAGCAAACATGAAAGTAAAGAGTCAATTTTAGAGGCTACTGTAGTAATCCCAGGAAGAGGAGATATAATTTGGACCACGGTAGCTTACAGCAGGAGCAGAGAATATTGGAAGGTTGAATCAAGAGAAATTATAGAAAAATAGAAGAAAAAATCACACACATATCACCACCAATAAGCAACCAGTATAATTCCCATAAAAATTGTTTATACATATGTACATATATGTATATATGTTGTTTAGTTGCTTTTGCGACTTTTGCAACTCCATGGACTATAGCCCATCAGACTCCTCTGTCCATGCGATCCTTCAGGCACGAATACTGGAGTGGGTTGCCATTTCCTTCTCCAGGGGCGGGGGAGAAGGGCCATCTTCCTGACCCAGAGATCGAACTTGCATGTCCCACATTGGCAGATAGATTCTTTACCACTGAGCGACCTGGAAAGCCTGCCTGCATGTGAAATCATAAGCATATTTGTGCTTTCGCCTACGTATTTGTTATTTTATAGCAGAGCTTAAGTAAGACTATGAAGTAAGTGAAGTTTGCTTTCATCACTAGTCACTTTTTTTTTTTTTTCGGTAGGGCTTTTCTCCCTATTTAATCTTCACTTTCCCAAGTGTGCAATATTTTTATTTTGGTGTCGACTCATTCTTATCAGTCCCTGCCCTCCTAAATCCTTTGCTCCCTGTGCTCTATTATCAAAATCAACCTCTTTCTAGGGTAATTTTCTAGATATGCTGGTGGTCAGAATAATGGATTCCCGAAGAAGTTCACATTCATATCCCTGAAACCTGTGAATATGTTACTTTCTCCTGCAAAACAGATTTTGCATATGTGATTAAGGACTTTGAGATGGGATTATCCTGGTTTATGTGTGGGTTGGCTCATTGTAATCACAAGGGCCCCTAAAAGATGGAAGAGAGAGATAGAAGAGTCAGAAAAGGAGACAGGAAGGTGAAAAAATAGGTCAGAGAAAGAAAAAGATATTTGAAGATTTTATACAATTGGCTAGGGAGATGTAATTTGGGGCCACCAGCCAAGGAATGTGGGTGCCCTCTACAAGCTACAAAGCAAGGGAGTGAATTTTTCCCTCAAGCTTCCAGGAGAAATGCCTTGTAGTCCAGTGAAACCCAGTTTGATCTTCAGTCTTCCAGAACTGTAAGATAAGTAATTTGTGTTGTTTTAAGTCACTAAATCCATGGTAATTTGCTAAACAACAGGATCAGATCAATCAGATCAGATCAGTCGCTCAGTCGTGTCCAACTCTTTGCGACCCCATGAATCACAGCACGCCAGGCCTCCCTGTCCATCACCAACTCCCAGAGTTCACTGAGACTCACGTCCATCGAGTCAGTGATGCCATCCAGCCATCTCATCCTCTTCTCCTGCCCCCAATCCCTCCCAGCATCAGAGTCTTTTCCAATGAGTCAACTCTTTGCATGAGGTGGCCAAAGTACTGGAGTTTCAGCTTTAGCATCATTCCTTCTAAAAAACACCCAGGGCTGATCTCCTTCAGAATGGACTGGTTGGATCTCCTTGCAGTCCAAGGGACTCTCAAGAGTCTTCTCCAACACCACAGTTCAAAAGCATCAATTCTTCGGCGCTCAACCTTCTTCACAGTCCAACTCTCACATCCGTACACGACCACAGGAAAAACCATAGCCTTGACTAGACGAACCTTTGTTGACAAAGTAATGTCTCTGCTTTTCAATATGTTTTCTAGGTTGGTCATAACTTTCCTTCCAAGGAGTAAGCGTCTTTTAATTTCATGGCTGCAGTCACCATCTGCAGTGATTTTGGAGCCCAGAAAAATAAAGTCTGACACTGTTTCCACTGTTTCCGCATCTATTTCCCATGAAGTGGTGGGACTGGATGCCATGATCTTCGTTTTCTGAATGTTGAGCTTTAAGCCAACTTTTTCACTGTCCACTTTCACTTTCATCAAAAGGCTTTTGAGTTCCTCTTCACTTTCTGCCATAAGGGTGGTGTCATCTGCATATCTGAGGTTATTGATATTTCTCCTGGCAATCTTGATTCCAGCTTGTGTTTCTTCCAGTCCAGCGTTTCTCATGATGTACTCTGCATAGAAGTTAAATAAGCAGGGTGACAATAAACAGCCTTGACATACTCCTTTTCCTATTTGGAACCAGTCTGTTGTTCCATGGCCACTTCTAACTGTTGCTTCCTGATCTGCATACAGATTTCTCAAGAGGCAGATCAGGTGGTCTGGTATTCCCATCTCTTTCAGAATTTTCCACAGTTTATTATGATCCACACAGTCAAAGGCTTTGGCATAGTCAATAAAGCAGAAATAGATATTTTTCTGGAACTCTCTTGCTTTTTCAATGATCCAGTGGATGTTGGCAATTTGATCTCTGGTTCCTCTTCCTTTTCTAAAACCAGCTTGAACATCAGGAAGTTCACAACAGGAAACAAATACCAAAATCTATTAGAAAGACTTTGGCCACCTCATGGGAAGAGTTGACTCATTGGAAAAGACTCTGATGCTGGGAGGGATTGGGGGCAAGAGGAGAAGGGGACGACAGAGGATGAGATGGCTGGATGGCATCACTGACTCGATGGACGTGTGTCTCAGTGAACTCTGGGAGTTGGTGATGGACAGGGAGGCCTGGTGTGTTGCGATTCATGGGGTCGCAGTCAGACACGACTGAGCGACTGATCTGATCTGATCTGATCTGATTAGAAAGAAACAGCTTGACTCATATGGAGTTATATTCAAATGACAAAGTTTAACATTTGGTCTTTCCTTTTTTAACCCCAAATAAAGTCCAAAGACTGTCAAATGTTACAATTTCAGGAATCAGTCTTCTAGGGAGGTTATGTGAGGTTGGGTTCAGGCAGAGGAGTGGTGAGCATTTATGATGGGAAGAACTTTCCTGGAGGTCTTCACAGTTCTCAGATTCCCAGAAGTCATCTTCCTTCCTGCAAGTCTCAGAAATATTCACCAACTGCACTCAATGCAAGCTTTCCATGTGAATTTCTTTTGAGTTATAAAGGCTTAAAAGCTTTTGTCCATATATATGTACATGTGTGTGTATCCATAGTTTGGAATGAATGAGCATTCAGATTCTTCCCAGTGCATTTTACACACAATTTCACTTTTACTTTTAATATCAATAGTTTAGATTTTGTATTGGCTCAGATACTTATTTACAAGGGATTTTACATTCATATGTGTTTAAGTTATTATCTCTCAAAAAAGGGAATTTCCTGCATCTTGAATAGACACCAGATGTCAAATGTGAGGGAGCTGGGGGTGGAAGGAGATGCACTGTGAAAGATGAGAGGATAATTCTGTTGGCTGATGGGACTATGAGATTGAATAGATGTTCAGTGAAATGGAAGAAATAGAAGAGCTGGAGTATCACTTGTCACTTGCATTGTTTTCAATTTATCAAAAACACGGTCATCACTTTAGCTTCAGAGGCATGTCTGATGCAAACATCAAAGGTGTTTTATCCTCTTTTATACTCATCAGGGAGGAAAGAAAAAGTTTTATCACAGTATCATACAGGTCTCTGAACCAAAGCCTTAGGCTCCAAGAACAAAAGAATATCAAATATATTATTGGAGCGTGAAAAGTGAGCTCTTAGGAAATTGGGGCTTTATAGATTCAGATTTGCCTTTGCAATTGTTCCTGACCTGAATGATAGCCAACTCTAACAGACACAGCTGGAGCCTTCTCTCTGACTTACTGTCCTAAGTAAATGCTCTGCTGTGTTTTCCAGAATCTGAGGCTTACTGGTGAGGTTCCAGAACTCCCTCGGAGAATTTTACCGTGATCCTCTCTGAATATTTCACAGCATGGAAAAGCGGGGCTGGCACGACTTGAGGAAGAAGGTGATGACATCTTGGTATCAAATGACTCTTGGAATGATTACAGAGGGTGGCCAGAGGATTTATAGTCATATAGCTCAAGAACATACTTCATGATCCCTTTGGAACTTCACAGCAGTGCAAGGATGCCAATGGAGCAGATGATATAAAAACCATTTTAAAATCTTGGGAACTATACCTAAAAGATGTTACTTGTATCTCAGATCACAGACTTAGTAAGTTGTAAAGCCAAGATTGGCACCTTGGTCTGATGCCTTGTCTGAAGTTGAATCCAGCTCATATTGAACTTATATTACTTAAAGAGTTGTTCTGCTGATGCCCTGAAGCCTAAGCATCAGAAATACTTTTCAAAAAATTAATGCCTGGGCTCTACCTGAGATCCTCTGGTCATGGAGTTTAGGGCTCTGCATTTTAAATGAGTTCACAAGGAAATTCTTTTGCACACCAAAATCTGAGAACATCTAAGCTTCTGGAGTCTCATTTCTCAAAGTGTGATCTATAGATCAGATCACCTGGGAGGTTATTAGACCTAGAGAGCCCCATGCCAAATTTCAGACCTACTGGATCAAAATTTGTATCATAAGAAGATTTGCAGAGCATCTGACACATGAACATCTGAAAAACTCCAATTAAGCTTGGCGTTAAAGGTTAATTAACGTCTTGTCAAATTGAGGAAAGCACAATTGGGGTTTAATACATATGACTTTTGGTTTTCCCTGAATGAAGCCCAAGTTAGCCAGTCCTCATTTCTAGGTCTGACATAGGAAGGATCAAGGCATACGTTAGAGGACTTACTCGGTGTTTGTACATATCAGGCAAGCTTATGGAAAATGTTGCTCCACTGTCTGGACTGCTGAAACAGTGAGGCCCATCAGATATGAAAGCCCTAGCTATCTTGTTATCTCTGCATACAGTCTGTTACACCAAACTGAACCGTGAGATAGTCCTGATCAGCACTAACAACTGAAACTTGAGGAAGGAGAATTTGAGCAAGTGGAAAATTCTGGAAAGGGGACTCCAGACAGAAATTGAAGTTAGTAACAATGCAAGTGCCTGTTCCTCCTATCCCTGGAGAACTTCTGTTTTCAAAACTACCATAGTGGATAGAAGTCTCTCCACTGAGATTAAAATCTTGGAGGAAAGACTTCAGATCTTTGGCATGCACCTTGCAAAATGGACAACTTCTTATGTCACTTTGGGGAATTTAATATTTGTTCTAGAAAATCCAAACATTTTCCATCTCAGAAAATCCCAGGTTGTAACATCATTTAGTAATTAGGGTTGATGACAGAGACAGAGAACACAACAGACTTCTTGAACTACTTCCAGTACATAATTTGTATGATAGGTCACCTGTGAAAAGTTATATGAACTCACCATTAGCTTCATCTGGCAGGATGTATTCTCTGCTGATGCAGGGTGAAAGGCACTATTTAAAGGGCCAGGGAAACAAATTGTGATCCTAGTAGTTCCTGGCACAGGCTGGGTAATTTTTTTATTTTAGCCTAAGATATTCTAATAGAAGAGAGAAACAAATGTACACAGAAAGAAACCTGGTTAAAAAAAATACACAGTGGGAAGGGATTCTGAAAACATTTTTTATTAAGGACAAATATTGGTTTAAATACCTGTGTTGTTTTCAGTTGAAAATTTTACGTTAATTGTTGAAGCTCCCACAATCCTGAGGACCAAGTAAACATTCTTCTCAAAGGATGACATGCTTTATACTTAATCTCAAAGAATTTGAGGTTGCTTTAAATTTAATCTTATAGGACAGATATATAAATGGAATGCAAGCAGATGTGTTAAATCTATTCCGAGGAAAAGGAATTCCTAACAAAGCAATCAGCCTCCAGGACAGGACTTTTACCTTGAAAAGTAAAAGCAGGCAGTATTAAACTTTTAAAAGCTTACTTTGAAGGAATGTGGAATTGTTTAATATCATTTTAGTGAGGAGGAAAGGAAGAGACTGTGTTACATTATTTATTCCAGGATCTTTGAGGGCAGCGTTCTTTTCCTCAGCTGGTTCATTTTAGTGTTAATGAGCATTAAGCTCATATATCAGAGAGAGAGAGAATAATAAACCTTTAAATGTCAACCCAAAGGAAGCCTTTATTTTTCTACTTACAGCTGTGAAGCAGGCAAGATAATTTAAGATATGAAAACCAGAAGTTACATGAAAATGTATTAAGGGGAAACTGGAAGAGGCATGAAATTGCAGAATATTTGAACAGGAAAAGATTTTACCTGCGATTCAGCCCACAGTAGTGAAGGAAAAGAATACTCCTTTAAGGAATTAACAACGTGGAATTAGAAACTCGCAGTTAAAATATGGAAATGTTACCCCTTATATTTGTCTTTACAGTGGCAAATGGGAACATTTAGACATTAACTTTATCATTATCTGTAAGGATGAGCTGATTGATGGCTTATAAAGTAAGATTTCTGTCTTGTACATGATACTAAATCAGAAAAAAAGAAGTAAATAATGAAGAGCCATTCAGGGTGCTGCTAAAGGACATAAATCATTGTAGTACAATTGCTGAGCCAACAATAATAAATATGCTTTGAGTTTGGGCAGAGCGAGGTATTCCTTTTGAAGACAGCAAGAGCAGGTCTCTCAGAGAGTGTCACCATGTAACAACCAAAATGATATTTGAGTTAGAAAAATTGTTCAAACTGAGTGATTCAACAAATTCAACAGAGGAAGAAAAAAATTATGATTCAAGAATTGAACACACACCTAGACATACCAGAGAGGCTGGTATGCAGCTAAACCAGACTCGTTCTGAGCATATAATTTAGGAGAAAGTTGGAACATAGTCAAAAAAATGAGCAGGTTATTTCAGAGAATCAAAGGACATGTCTTCTTTCTCCCCAGCACCAGGATTTTGTTACACCTGCTTCTGTTGTTTTTATTGTGGGTATTCTTAGCATATCTCTACCCTGCTCCCTAAATCTGATGACTTTTTACTTTCTTATTACTAGACGGTCTATGACTTTAAGCCACGGAATGTAGAGAAGTTGAAAGTGTACAACTAGAGTGGAATTTTGCAGAGAATCCAGGCAGATGAACACTGCTACCCAGATGAAGCCTGACTTACATGTTTGCAGGCTTTCTGATCATCTGTGTGAGGGGACTGAGAACCACCTGAGGCTTCCTGAAAGAGCAAGCCATCTGTCATTGGGACTAATGTTTCACTGTTGGGGATTGAGTCCTTGAAGACTTTTTGGGGGTCTTGTAGTTATCCATGTGAGGCAAAAGCTTGTAAGAATGGTGTTCTATGTCATTGTGACAGTCTTTCGTTGTTGTTGTGATTGTGCTCAGTCATGTTCAACTCTTTCCAATCCCATGGACTGTAGCCCACCAGGTTCCTCTGTCCATGGCATTTTCCAGGCAAGAAAATTGGAGTGGGTTTCTGTTTCCTACTCCAGGGGATCTTCCCAACTCAGGGATCAAATCTGGGTCCCTTGTATCTTCTGGATTGGCAGATGGATTATTTACCACTACACCACCTAGGAAGCCCAAGCTCAGTCTTTAGCAAGAGGTTAAAGGACAATTTGGTATATCACGAGTAGCGAATAGGGGGAGCCAGGAAATATTTCATAATTTATGGCAATTAACTCATGGATTACTACATGGATTTAATGAGAAGTGTCAAAAATGCTATCTCTTTTTCTTTTCTTTTTCTCTCTTTGTTCTTGCTTCTCTGTCTTCTCTTTCAGGGCCTTACTCAGAAACTTCTGCTGCCCACCTACAGAAATGTGCATTGCAAATTACATCAATTATGATGCACCTAGAGCATCTCCATGCTGCACTTCCTTCTTTGTTTGCTAGTCCAACATCTCATGTTTATAAAAGCTGTGTTCTCTTAGACAGCTTGAGGGCCTTACTTTTGCTAACAAGAGAAGATCTGATAGAAAATTCACTCTAAGCTGTTAATGATTTATTGTATAGTTCCTGCTGTATAGGTAAATGTTTCTGCCAAAAAGAGGATAGAGAGAGGATAGAAAGAAAAGGTTAACTAAACGCTTGACCAAATCCAAAGAATAACTAATGGAAACCTTTTGAGCATTATGTCACCTGCAAGAGGGAGATATTTTGGTGTTACTGGAGGCTCCCCTAACATTCTTCAAATCATTCTTTTCTGTGTGAGGCTAACATGGCTTGCATTTAAGAGGAAGTTAAAGTAAGGTCAATACTTTATTAAAATTGCAGTCATATTTTTCATGTCAGGATAGACTTTTTTCTACCAATCAGCAGTTTTCTCACTCTCAAACCTCAAAAGCAGACTGATTTGGGGACACAAACGCAAGAAATCTTTGAAGACAAATATATTCCCCGTTTGACATAAAAAATTATAGTGCAAAACAAAGACAAATAATATAATTTTTAATAAAACCTTTTTTTTTTGTATTTTATGAGCTACATTTTTTTTTCCTTTAGCTTGGATATAAGAGGATATGTCACATTATAAAGAATATTGATGGGAGAGACTTTTCTGATGGTCCAGTAGTTAAGAATCTGCATTTCCAATGCAGCAGGTATGGGAACTAAGCAGGATACTGGTGGGGGAACTAAGATCCCACGTGCTGCAGGGTGTAGCCAAAAAAATAAAGAATAATGATGGGAGAAAATTGTTGGGGGTTCGTGTAGGAACAAAGAATAAAAACAAGAATAAAAAATAATTTTGTTTGGAAATTATCCACAATGTTGTTTCAGAGCATGGCAATCTTTGTTTATTTGTTTTAAGAAATCTGAATCAGGTCACTGTAAGGAAATAGCACACTTGAACTCAATAACTGATGGGAATTTGGTAGAGGACTCTTTTGTAAAAGAGTTCACAAGGGATACTGCAGTACCAAAAAGTGTGCAAGGATGGGCAGGAGGAAACAAGACTGAGAAACTGCATGGGAAGGTCAGGGGAAGTGATAGGTTGGGAGTTTGGGATCGACATGTACACACTGCTGCATTTAAAATAGATAACCAACAAGGGCCTACTGTACAGCACAGGGAACTCTGCTTAATACTCTGTAATAACCTAAATGGGAAGAGAATTTGAAAAAGGATACAAGGATATGTGTACCTGATCACCTTTCTGTATACCTGGAAGTAGCACAACATTGCTAATCAATTCTATTCTAATGTAAAACAAAAATTAAAAAAAATTTAAATATATATAATGCTACCCCCTACAAAAAGAAAAAAGAAAATGCATGGGAAGGGCTGATAGGCCTATGACCTTCTGTGGTACAAGTATGTAGTAGTGACTTGGTAGGAGAGAGCTGGAAAAATAAAACCCTTAGCCAGCCTCATTCTCTTCCTGTTAAACTAGTTCTGGTTACTGTGTGTGTGTGATCAGTTGTGTCTGACTCTTTGTGACCCCATGGACGGTAGCCCACCAGGCTCTTCTGTCCATAGGACTTTACAGGCAAGAATACTGGAGTGGGTTATCATTTCCTTCTTCAGGGGAATCTTCCCACCCTAGAATCAAACCCATGTCTCCTGTGTCTCCTGCACTGGCATGTGGATTATTTACTATTGAGCTATGTGGGAAGACCCAGACTATAGAGATACCAAATTTATAAAAGTTATTCTTTTGAAGAATGTCAGTCAGAATTCTAGATCTTACATAGGCACATGACCATACTGCACCAGAGCAGAGAGATTATTTATCACGATTGGCAAATTGTTGGAACAGTTGTGGAAAGATGAAGAAAGGGTATTGGCAGAAAGGGGTTTTATATCTGAGCTGACAATTATTGGTATAATGTAAAGGAAACTATAAAGATCATACTGATATGGTTGAAATAATCAAATGAGAATTCCCTAAATTAAGATAGGCATGGTTCAGGAATTGGCCATTTGGAGTTAGAGAATGGTCATGACTGTTGGAAGAGACTGCCAGGTATAACTCTAAAATATTGCATGAACTCAAAGTTACAAAGAACGAGGTTTCTGGGGATACTGGCTCATTACCCAGAATAATTGTATGGTGAGATAGACTGTTATTCATAAATCAGGTGTCACACCTATTAGTAAATAGTTGTGAACAAGAGAATATTGGTCTGTTTTTATGTCCAGAATAGAAGAACTGCTATAATATGCCATCTGCCAGGAAACAGTATGAAAAGTATATACTCAAAAGAACCTCAGTCTACTTCATAAGAGAGCAATTTGCAGAAATTAGTGAGAATTAGATTGCTTGTCTGCCAAGTTTGCCAATCTCATCTACAGGTGAACTCAACTGAACTAATGCAGAAAAGGTATAAAATCTATTGACCATCAAGAAACAGGATGAAAGTCAAGCCAGAGGTGCTAGAGCAAATGTGAGAAGGCAACAATCACCCAAGTATTCCCCTATTCCTTGAAAGTTAACACTTGAACTGAAATCCCATCGAGTGGTGTAAGGAGGTCCACTAGTCTTAATTATAGGATGCCCCACAGCCAGGCTGATGGGAACTAGACCTGCTAATATGCTACCAGTGAGGCATAAGCAGCATTACAGTGACTTGTGACACAGTGCGATGTCTCGTAGCTAAATATTCATGTGCAATATGTCCTCCCTTGAGTGAAAGCAAAGCCTTGGAGAACGAGGTATTAAATGCCAGTGTCTCATGTTTGTTTCCTGGGAAATTACCCATTTCTCAGTTAAGCAAAAGTGTGACTGAACATAAATTATTAAAATGGGGACGGTCACAGATTTTACCTCTCCTCCATCCCATCAATAGCAATCCTAAGTTTTCTAAGTCAATTTCCCTCCCTCCTTTCTTCCCCTAAAATGGAAATATTCTCTCTTAGTGCAGTTGGTAATGAGAGGATTTACAGGAAGAAGTCTGGGGTAAAAGGCACATCAGGAGATTGGTGGAGAAAGTTTTAGGTGAAATAGCTGAAAGTTGAGAGAAATGAGTAGGCCAGAAACAAAAGATTTTACATTAGTGTTTCTGAAGATTATCTAATCTTGTATACAGCTTTGGAAAAATGCAATTTAATATTTTTAGGTAACAATATTTTACTTTGATTCAGTCATTCAAAAATATGTTGTTAGAAAGCAACTGGGAGCAGTAGGATAACAAAAGGGTAACCAAATGTTGGCTCTCATGGGATTCACCTTGCAGGTATGTTGTATATTGAGGTTTCTTGCGGTTTGTTTCATATCCATCCTCATCAGTATTAAGTGATGGACCCTACACATTCTGGGTTTCTAAAATTTACAGTAGGAACAACAACAACAAAAAAAAATACAAGCAAAATTTGCCTTATGTGAGCTCAGTCTCATTTTTCTACACATTCTTCCTAGGTTCTGGACTTCTTGCACCACATCCCTTCCTATTTCTGCATCTCATATTCTGTTAATTCTTTCTGATCTTAAAATCTGCATGCTGTACTTTTGGGGAGAAGTTTTCTTATTTCTTAGAACTTCAAAGTTTTTGATTTGTAAAGTAAGGGATACTAGTCTCTAAACGCTAATTCATTGTGTTGCTTTGCTGTTGTTGTTCAGTCGCTCAGAGTCATGTCCGATTTTTTGCCACCCCATGGACAGTTGCAGCCAGGGTTCCCTGTCCCTCACTATTTCCTGGAGTTTTCTCAAACTCAAGTCCATTCAGTCAGTGATGCCATCCAACCATCTCATCCTCTGTTGTCCCCTTCTCCTCCTGCCTTCTGTCTTTCCCAGCATCAGGGTGTTTTCCAGTGAGTCAGCTCTTCACATATTGGAGCTTCAGCTTCATCATTAGTACTTCCAATGAATATTCAGGGTTGATTTCCTTTAGAACTGACTGGTTTGATCTCCTTGTAGTCCAAGGGACTCTCAATGGTCTTCACCAGCACCACGGTTCAAAGGCATCAATTCTTCAGCACTCAGACTTCGTTATGGTCCAACTCTCACATCCATACATGACTACTGAAAAAAACCATAGCTTTGACTAGGTGGACCTTTGTTGGCAAAGTAATGTCTCTGCTTTTTAATACACTGTCTAGGTTTGTCACAGCTTTGCTTCCAAGGAACAAGTATCTTTTAATTTCAAGGCTGCAGTCACCATTTGCAGTGATTTTGCAGCTGCTAATGAAGGCAATGGCACCCCACTCCAGTACTCTTGCCTGGAAAATCCCATGGATGGAGGAGCCTGGTAGGCTGTAGTCCATGGGGTTGGTAAGAGTCGGACACGACTGAGCGACTTCCTTTTCACTTTTCACTTTCATGCATTGCAGAAGGAAATGGCAACCCACTCCAGTGTTCTTGCCTGGAGAATCCTAGGGGCGGGGGAGCCTGGTGGGCTTCCGACTATGGGGTCGCACAGAGTCGGACACGACTGAAGCGACTTAGCAGCAGCAATGAAGATCAAATGAAATACTGAAAGAGAAAGTGCTGTAAAAAATATGAATAACTTGGAGCAGAATTGTTTACAGCCTGTGTGTGAAACCTGGATAAACCTGTGTATGGAGAACTTTCAAAAGTGACAGATTCCTCCCCTAGAGATTCTGATCCTGTTGAGTTGGGGTCCTGGCTTCAGAATATTTTAGAAACTTTCCAGTAATTCTATTGGGCCACCAGTGCTGACCACTGCTTTACTCCTGAGAGAATTCATTACTTCCCTATGATAGATGAATTTCTTTTCTTTTTTTTTAAATTTTAGATCTCATCATAAAATTTGAGAGTAGGAACTTTTAAGGGATTTCAGCTTCCAGGAAGATATTTGCTAGGGTATCTTCGCAGAACCTTTGAGGCCTCTTGTAGGATTTGCCTTCTTCTAGCTGTGAGGAACAACCTTGAAATAGTCATAGAAGTCATGATTCAGAAATGAAATGAGCATATTGCCAACTCAGGCACATGCTAGAAGGTACTAATATGGAGTATTTTAAGCTTCAGAATCATAAACAGCAGTAGAATCTAAGATAAGGGCTGTCTTTATGATTCACACCTTTTAGAATATTCTGATGTTGCATTTTCCTGCAGTGTCTCCTTTTCTATCTTGCCCAGTCCCCAGCAGTCAGATCATTCCCTGCCTCCTCTGGTGTGTTAAGTCAAAATACTCTAGCCTTTGAAACAACTTGGCTGGAATTTTATCATGACAATCATGAACCTTGCTGCGTTGAAAAGAAGTTAATTAACTTTAGCTTATTTTTCTTCTGCCAGAATGTATTTAGTGTAAATTACTCATGAGTAATGCAATATTTGATAAATTCATATATAGCCATATGTGTGTGTGTGTTTAGAATTTAATTTTAGTCATGTGAAAACTGGTGTCAAGTTTCCAGTTACTTTTGCTAAATATCTGCATACTTTATTTATTAGCCCATTTATATTTACCTTTTCCTTTGATAAAAGTGTATTTCCAACTTTTAAACTGAATTTTAAAATGATTAATCATCTGCTTGTCTACCTGATGTTGAAGACAAGTTTGAAAATTTCCAGTGGAATTCAAAGCAGCTATTCTTATCATTGCTAGCCATCACCATTCCCGAAAATGTTCTGCTGCAATTTTTTGAAACATAATATAATGATTTTTTTAAGAATAAAAATTGGAACAATTAAGCCTCATAGATCATGAATTACTTTCACAGAAAATAGTAGAAAGGCAATGTATTCTGTATGTCAGTGGGATTGATTATATACTGGAGAACTTTAGTTTCAGAGCATTCATGTAGCCTTCACTTAAGACCATCTCAGGGACTTCCTTGGTGGTCCATTGCAAGAGGGCATGGGTTTGATCCATGGTTGGGGATCAAACATGCTGCATGTCATGGCCAAAAAATAAATAAATAAATGAATTTTTTAAAAAGAGCATCTGAAATACAAAATATGAACTAACACATCTGATAGGCCAGGAACAAGTGTTTGCATTTTGAAAATGTTTTGTCATAGAAGCCTTTGAAAGTTAATTATGAAACTGTTAAACTTATTTTCAAAACTCTGTTAACCTTTGCCCTGCTTCAGTGTGTACTCCAAGGTCACACTTGCATGTTACTCCAGGTATCTCTTGACTTCCTACTTTTGCATTCCAATCCCCTATGATGAAAACATCATTTTTTGGTGTTAGTTCTAGAAGGTCTTGTAGGTCTTCATAGAACCATTCAACTTCAGCTTCTCTGGCATTAGTGGTTGGGGCATAGACTTGGATTACTGTCATATTGAATGTTTTGCCTTGGAGATGAATAGAGATCATCCTGTCATTTTTGAGACTGCACCCAAGTACTGCATTCTGGACTCTCTTGTTGACTATGAGGACTACTCCATTTCTTCTAAGGGATTCTTGCCCACAGTAATAGATATAATGGTCATCTGAATTAAATTTGCCATTTCCAGTCCATTTTAGTTCACTGATTCCTAAAATGTCAATGTTAACTCTTGCCATCTCCTGTTTGACCACTTCCAGTTTACCTTGATTCATGGACCTAACATTCCAGATCCCTATACAGTATTGTTCTTTACAACATCAGGCTTTACTTTCATACCATTCATATGTGGGGAATTAGCTTAAGGGAAAAATTTTTTAAACCTTCCAACTATGTACACAAATTTTTTTATCATTATATTACATAGGCTTTGGGGAAAAAAAAGGAAATGACCTAAATATATAACAATTGGACAATAATAAGGTAAATGACATTACCTTTACTGGATGAATAATTGTAAAGTTTTAAAATTGAATATTTTAAAAATCTTCCAAATTGTATACTTAAAATGATTGACAGTAAATTTTATATTATGTATTTTGCCACAAGAAAAAAATTCTTATAAAATATGGGAGCAATGCTTATTAGCATATAGTACTAGATGAAAATCAGAATGAGTTATGAGTATAGAATTAATAGAATCATGGTGAATATACACACAAATGAAAAAAGAATATATTAAAAAATAAATTTGTTTTATTTAAAGTGGTAATATCATGGGGGATTTTTCTTCTACTACATATTCAATATTTTTAAACATTCCTTTACAGCAAAACAAGCATTAGCACTTTAAAAATGTATTAGAATAGACTGAATCTGTATACAATTTCAAATTATTATTTGAAATTATTATCAAATTTCAAATTATCATCATTATTCTTATCATCAATCAGATGTGTAAATGAGCTCAATAATTTACTTTTATTTTTGTAGTGCATGTTTCATGCAAAATGTTACTGCAAATAAACAGATTTTCAGATACAAACAAGGAGGAAAAAACTAGATTTATTAGTATTTGTGTGGGTGAGAGACAGAGGTAGTTATTCATTATCTCATTTGAAAAACAAGATAAAAATAATCAGGAAAAGATGCTGCTGATGCAACTGATGGAAACATGGGGGCTATTTTTATTTTCTTTGGTACAGGAATGCTTCATCATTCTAATACTGCTGAGTGCTGAGGAGTTCTTAATAAAGCTTAAACCTGTCTTTTGAGCACTAAAACTAAAGAGCAAATAAACATGAACAAATATTTTGATGAGAATCTTTCTGGAATGTATTACACACTTCCCTGCCTTCCTAAATGGTTTCCACTGAATGTAATCTGGCCATTTTTGGTTTAACTTACATTAATAGCTCTACACTGCCAAGCTTGTACAATTCTTGTTTTTGCAGTTGCTCTATCTCTTCCCTTGCTATCAAATGATACTACTTTAACAAATGGAATGAAGCTGTCTCAACAGAACCACCTAGCACTGCCATTTGAATTTCCTGTGTCCAATTTTCTCTAATCAGGTCACCTCTGTAATAAGCTTTTTTTGAGCTTTGCATGTTATGTTGTTAATCATGTAAATCATTTGGCATTCTGAGGAATAAAGGTCTGAGTTCTTGCAAAGTTCATTTGATGGACTGGAAGCTGTGCTCTTAATTCTGTGCTCTTAATTCCAAGTGTATAATTATATTTTGGTATAGTCAGGCTTCCGGGAGTCTGGCTCCCAGATAAGTGTAGAGCCACAGAACTACTATAATACAGAAGCAGTAGAAAACAGGGAAAATGCTGATAAGCAAATTATGTTTAGTGGATGTTATGTTAATGGGTAGAATGGAAGAAGTAACCTAAAAGGAGCCAGGAACTGGAAAGCTTCCAAGTAGGCAGACGTTGGCACATATAATAAATGCAGAAGAGAAAGGGAAGTCTTTTCTATCACAAGACCTTTCAATATTCAGTATGTAGAAGGTTTTCCCCCATAGCAGCTGAATGTAAGCTTTTCTGAATGCCCAGCAATTATTAATAATACTGAAGGAAAGAACTAGGAGACTACAAAAGTTCTCCCCAAATGGAAGAGACAAAAATGTTATAGTATCTTTAAATAAAAGAGGCATTTCTACCTGTTACATTCTGAGGCCAGTATCAGAGATTTGATAGAAAACCTGTATAAACTTATGAAATATTATAACCCCACCCACTCTGGCCAGAACACAAATTTTATGTGCGAAGACTGGGTAGAAACAAAGAACTCAATTTTATTTCCAGATTTACTTTTCTAGAGCATAGTACAAATTCTTTCCTCTTTCTGGACCTTTTACTTTCTCCTTCTTTCTTCCCTCTTCCCTCTTTCCCTGATTCACTCCCACCTTGTTTGCCTCCCCTCTTCCCTCTTTTCCTTCCTTCCTTATTTTAAATCTCAGTTGTAAAATGAGGGCATGGAATCGAATCCTGTTAGAGGCTCCTTTTGGAGCTCAAATAGAAAGGCATCATCTTTCACAACTTTTGCATTGTATAGGAAGAAGTTAACTAATACCTCCTTGAAACTATACTTCCATGACACATCATTCTCCCAGATTTCAAATTCCTCCTCTGATTGGTTTTTCTTTGCATTGTCAAAGAAATGAGTTATTCATTCTAAAAAATACTTCTGAATAAGATAATATTTTGTTTAATAATTTTGGATTATAAATCAGTGATACAAGGATGACTCCATCTCTGTAGCAGCTCTGATCCGCTTGATTTCTCATTCTACCATCCAGGCAGAATGCGTATCCCCATCTAGGACAGTACATTGTGTGACAGAAAAGTGCTGGAGAAAACTTGTGATACCTCCAGAAGCTTCACAATGAAGTACTTGTGATGGTCATTAAAATCACCCACATATCCTGGCTAAAGCAATACCTTGTATAAAAAGCAACATCATATTTTCGGGGAATGAAATATACAACATAATAAAGAAGCAATGTAATTTTTAGGAGCAAACATAGACAAGGATCATAAACAATGCCTATAGACTTAGAAGCTCATATACAGTGAAACTTTTTATAATAATAGGAGCAATCTAAATACAAAGAAGTAAAAATCCTTAAAATTTTGGTGGTTTGGACATCATCTAGATTTGGAGGACTGTGACTCATACTAGAAATATGCAAAAGGAAGAATGTACTTTAAATAAACAAATATCCCAGTATGAAGAAAGGTAGAACCAGGGGTTTACAAGGTGCATTAGATTTCTATTGCTGCATAAAAAAAAATTGCTCCAAAATAGAAACATAAAGCAACAAATGTTTATTGTCTCATAGTTTCTGGGTCAGGAATCTGAGAGCAGTTTAACTGGGTAGTTTAGTCTCGGGGTGTCACATGGGATGCAATCAAGGTGTTGGGCAGGGTTGCAGCAGTCTTAAGCTTGACTAGGGGAAGAACCACTTCCAAGCTCACTCACATGGCTTTGACAGGCCTTGGCAGATCTGCTTCAAAGCTCACTCACACATGCCTCTCCACAGGGCTGCCTCGTATCTTGGCAACTGGCTTCCCACAGAGCAAGTCATCTAAGAGAGAGTGAGACTATGCCCAAGAAGGAAGCCACAATCTTTTCAACCTAATCTCAGAGGGGGATCATCAGGGCCCATTTCAGAAGCTGCTTGACACAGAAGTGTCAATTTCCATACATTTCTAGGGAAATCCATAACTCTGAAAATGAATAAGGTAAGATTATGAAAGACACTGGGTGGATAAGGACAACTCTCACTTTTTGTTTTTGTACACATCTGTATTTTTTTAACTTTTTAAAATGACAGTCACTAGTCTAAAGAGCAAGAGTAAAAATGAATAAGAAATTATCAAGGTGATTTTTAAAATCTGACCTCATAGTAGGTGAATACTCAGTATTGTCTCATAATTAAATAATTTATCACCATAGGGATTGATCAGAATGTGAAAGAATTGGCATTGGCCCAGGATTCTGACTTCCTATGGGCCAGTCCTAATGGCGTTATCCCAGTAGAGGATAAAGGATAATTTAGATAAAAATGTAGATTGAGCTACAAGGTTAACTCTTTGGAGTTGAATTAAAGCTCCCATATCATGGAGATAGAGCCATTAAGTAAAAATGCTTGCTAAAACCTTAACCTGAAGAGAGAGATTTTTTTTGAACATGGGTGATAGCAAAGTGTGCAACACTTGTACACTGGAAACCCTAAAATATTGTTGTAAGAAATTAAAACTGCTTGGGGCTGGTGCACTGGGATGACCCAGAGGGATGGTATGGGGAGGGAGGAGGGAGGAGGGTTCAGGATGGGGAGCACATGTATACCTGTGGCGGATCCATTTTGATATTTGGCAAAACTAATACAATATTGTAAAGTTTAAAAATAAAATAAAATAAAAAAAATGAAAAAACATTTTGCATTCATGGATTAGAAATCTTTGGAGTTCAGAGAAGAGGAGGGAGACAATTGGTATGAAAGAAATATTTGAAGAAACAGTGTCTAAATAGTTTGCAGATTCAGTAAAAAGTATAAGTTCACATCTCTTTGAAACTTAAAGAATCTCAAGCAGAGTAAACACAATTGCACCTAAAGAGTATTGCAGTTCAATTGCTGAAAAAGATTTTTAAAAGCCTTTAAAAAACTGGAATAATGAATAAAATTTCTACTTACTTCTTATCATAAATAATGTAGGGAAAAAAATTGCTGACAGTTTATGTCTATATACAGTGGAAATATCCTTTAAAATGTAGGCAAAATATTTAGGTTGACAAACACAAGAGTTTATTTTCTGCAGACCTACACTATCCTGTTATTAAAGACAGTTCTTTAGTCTGAATGAAAGTGATACCAGATAGAAGCTCAAGTACGCATTAAAAAAAAAAAAAGAAAAGTAAAGTAAATACGTGAGCGAAAATAAATTTTTTTGCTTAATTTTAAATTTATTTAAAAGATAGTGGACTGTTCAAACAAAAATAGGGAGAAAATGTTATCTCGGTGCATTTTAAAATGTGTAGAAGTAAAATTCATGGCAACAATAGCACAAAGAAAGGAAATAATATATAAATGCAGATATAGTAATAAGGGATTCTTATATCATATAGAAATTAGGGATGTGTGTTACCCCAATAAAATTACTATGAGGTAAAAATTAATGACAGTAGAGGATATACAATGGAATAGTTAGAAATTCTCAACCCATAAGAAGGAGTAATGGATGATAAATTGGAACAAAAAGCAGATGGGAAACATAGGAAACAAGTAGTAAGAGAGGATGCTGCTACTGCTGCTGCTAAGTTACTTCAGTTGTGTCCGACTCTGTGCGACCCCATAGACGTCAGCCCACCAGGCTCCCCGTCCCTGGGATTCTCCAGGTAAGAACACTGGAGTGGGTTGCCAATAACTAAACATTAACATATAAATAATTACATTAAAATGGACTAAACACTTTAACGAAAATTAAGAGGTCAGATGAACAATGTAAGTATGCTGAGCAAATGTATTAATTTAAGATAATGGATTCCAAGAAAAAAATTATGAGAGAAAAGAGACATTTTATAATAATAAATGGCCAATTTATTAGGAAGAATTTTTGTCGTTGTTCAATCGCCAAGTCATGTCCAGCTCTTCGCGACCCTGTGAACTGCAGCACACCAGGCTTCCCTGTCCTTCATCATTTTCCGGAGTTTGCCCAAGTTCACGTCCATTGAATTGGTGATGCCATCCAACCTTCTCATCCTCTGTCACCCTCTTCTTTCTTCAATCTTTCTCAGTATCCTGGTCTTTTCCAATGAGTCCGCTCTTTGTACCAGGTGGCCAGGGTATTGGAGCTTCAGCTTCAGCCATCCGTCCTTTCAAAGAGTATTCAGGGTTGATTGCCTTTAAGACTGACTGGTTTGAACTCCTCAAGAGTCTTCTCCAGCACAACAATTTGAAAGCCTCAATTCTTCAGCACTCTGCCTTCTTTATGGTCCAGCTCTGACATCCATACGTGACTACTGGAAAGACCATAGCTTTGACTATATGGACCGCTGTCGCCAAGTGATGTCTTTACTTTTTAACACACTGTCTAGGTTCGTCATAGCTTTCCTGCCAACAAGCAATCATCTTCAATTTTAAGGTTGTAGGCACAACCTGCTGTGATTTTAGAGCTCAAGAAGCGGAAATTTGTCACTTCTTCCACCTTTTCCCCTTCTATTTGCCATGAAGTTATGGGACCAGATGCCATGACCTTAGTGTTTCTAATACTGAGTTTTACACTGATTTTTTCACTCTCCTCTTTAAGCCTCATTAAGAGGCTCTTTAGTTCCTCTTGGCTTTCTGCCATTAGAGTGGTATCATCTACATATTTGAGGTTGTTAATATTTCTCCCAGCAATCCTGATTCTAGCTTGTAACTCAACCAGCCCAGCATTTTGCATGATGTGCTCTGAGTATAAGTTAAATAAACAGGGTGACAATAAACAGCCTTGTCATACAACCTTAAGTGAGTATGAACCAAATAAATGTTTAAAATATGATAATCAACAATTATGAGGACAAAAGAGAGAAATAGACAAGTCTATAAATACAAAGATTTTAAAAGCCTTCTTTAAGTGATAGAATAAGTAGACAAAAAGAACACTAAACCCAAACATAGCAAAATATGCATTCTTTGTAAGTGTACATTAAACATTCACTATGATTGACCATAAATTAAGTGTAAATAAGTACAAAGGATTAAAAATTGGACTGTATAAAAATTTAAAACTTATCAGAAAATGAATAGGCAAGCTGCATACTGGGAGGGAATACATGCATTATTTATATCTAAGAACATATGTCTAGGTGATATAAAATACTCCTAAATTCAGTAATAGGAAGAAAATCTCTGTAATGGATAAAAAACAAAACACTCGGAGAGACACTTTCACAGAATGATATGGCCAATAGCACGTGAAGACATGTTCATCATTAATCACCAGGGTTATATGAATGAGAAAGCATGTAGAATGGTATACAGTTTAAAAGATTGATAATACCAAGTATTGATGAGCATATGGAGCAATTGGAACTCATGTATTTCTAATGGAATGTAAAATTGCCGAACCTCTTTGTTTTTTTTTTTTTTTTCCAGCATTTTTATTTTATTTTATTTTTTAACTTTACAATATTGTATTGGTTTTGCCATATATCAAAATGAATCTGCCACAGGTATACATGTGTTCCCCATCCTGAACCCTCCTCTCTCCTCCCTCCCCATACCATCCCTCTGGGTCGTCCCAGTATACCAGCCCCAAGCATCCAGTATCGTGCATCGAACCTGGAGTGGTGACTCATTTCATATATGATATTATACATGTTTCAATGCCATTCTCCCAAATCATCCCACCCTCTCCCTCTCCCACAGAGTCCAAAAGACTGTTCTATACATCAGTGTCTCTTTTGCTGTCTCGTATATGGGGTTATTGTTACCATGTTTCTAATTTCCATATATATGCGTTAGTATACTGTATTGGTGTTTTTCTTTCTGGCTTACTTCACTCTGTATAATAGGCTCCAGTTTCATCCACCTCATTAGAACTGATTCAAATGTATAATTTTTAATGGCTGAGTAATACTCTATTGTGTATATGTACCACAGTTTTCTTATCCATTCATCTGCTGATGGACATCTAGGTTGCTTCCATGTCCTGGCTATTATAAACAGTGCTGCGATGAACACTGGGGTACACATGTCTCTTTCAATTCTGGTTTCCTCAATGTGTATTCCCAGCAGTGGGATTGCTGGATCATAAGGCAGTTCTATTTCCATTTTTTTAAGGAATCTCCACACTGTTCTCCATAGTGGCTGTACTAGTTTGCATTCCCACCAACAGTGTAAGAGAGTTCCCTTTTCTCCACACCCTCTCCAGCATTTATTGCTTGTAGACTTTTGGATCTCAGCCATTCTGACTGGTGTGAAATGGTACCTCATAGTGGTTTTGATTTGCATTTCTCTGATAATGAGTGATGCTGAGCATCTTTTCATGTGTTTGTTAGCCATCTGTATGTCTTCTTTGGAGAAATGTCTGTTTAGTTCTTTAGCCCATTTTTTGATTGGGTCATTTATTTTTCTGGAATTGAGCTGTAGGAGTTGCTAACTATTCTCAGAAATATACAAGCAACTCCTACAGCTGAACCTCTTTGGAAAACTGTTTGGAAATGTATAGTTAAATGCCCACCCGCACTGGCATTCCTACTCCTATCATTTATTTATTCAATAGAAATAAAAATATATGTCCACAAAAACACTTGTATAAGAATGCTAACAGAATTTTTAGTTGTAAAGTCTCCAAACTTTGGAAGCAATCCAACTATCAGTAGGAGAATGGAGAAACATAAGATTACTCAGCAACAAAAAAGAAACAAATGAATGACCCGAATAGGACTACAGATGGCAGTGAGGGGTAGGCGGCATGGTAGGGACTGTCTCAGTAATTTGCCAGAGAAAAAGTTCTAGAGTGACACAAATATATCTTGCTAGGTATATGAATTCCATTGGTATATGTATTAACCAAAATTAATTGAACTGCTCTCTGATAATCTGTACATATCTTTATGAATAATAAAAAGAGAAATCCTTCTTGGGGCATGACAGTTACAGATAAATGCAAACTTCTATTTTTTTTTTTCCTATTTAAATATAGTTCTTTTTTCCCTCTCACTTTTAAGGTTATACTAGAGACAGAATGGTCGACATCAAAATTCAATAGATTATGTTCTTTGCAGCCAAAGATGGAGAAGCTCTATACAGTCAGCAAAAACAAGGCTGGGAGCTGACTGTGGCTTAGATCATAAACTCCTTACTGCCAAATTCAGACTAAAATTGAAGAAAGTGGGGAAAACCTAGACTATTCAGGTATGACCTAAATCAAATCCCTTATGACTATACAGTGGAAGTGAGAAGTAGATTTAAAGGACTAGATCTGATAAAGTGCCCGATGAACAATGGATGGAGGTTCGTGACATTGTACTGGAGACAGGAATCAAGACCATCCCCAAGAAAAAGAAATGCAAAAAAGCAAAATGGTTGTCTCAGGAAGACTTACAAATAGCTGTGAAAAGAAGGGAAGCTAGAAGCAAAGCAGAAAAGGAAAGATATACCCATCTGAATGCAGAGTTCCAAAGAATAGCAAAGAGAGATAAGAAAGCCTTCCTCAGGGATCAATGCAAAGAAATACAGGTAAACAATAGAATGGGAAAGACTAGAGATCTCTTCAAGAAAATTAGAGGTACCAATGGAACATTTCATGCAAAGATAGGCTCAATAAAGGACAGAAATGGTATGGACCTAGCAGAAGCAGAAGATATTAAGAAGAGGTGGCAAGAATATACAGAAGAACTGTACAAAAAAGAGCTTCATGACCCAGATAATCATGATGGTGTAATCACTCCCCTAGAGACAGACATCCTGGAATGTGAAGTCAAGTGGGCCTTAGGAAGCATCACTATGAACAAAACTAGTGGGGGTGATGGAATTCCAGTTGAGCTATTTCAAATCCTGAAAGATGATGCTTTGAAAGTGGACTCAATATGCCAGCAAATTTGGAAAACTCAGCAGTGGCCACAGGACTGGAAATGGTAAGTTTTCATTGCAATCCCAAAGAAAGGCATTACCAAAGAATGCTCAAACTACTGCACAATTGCACTCATCTCACATGCTAGTAAAGTAATGCTTAAAATTCTTCAAGCCAGGCTTCAGCAATACGTGAACCATGAACTTCCAGATGTTCAAGCGAGTTTTAGAAAAAGCAAAGGAACCAGAGCTCAAATTGCCAACATCCGCTGGATCATTGAAAAAGCAAGAGAGTTCCAGAAAAACATCTATTTTTGCTTTATTGACTATGCCAAAGCCTTTGACTGTGTGGATCACAATTAACTGTGGAAAATTCTCAAAGAGATGGGAATACCAGACCACCTGACCTGCCTCTTGAGAAACCTGTATGCAGGTCAGGAAGCAACAGTTAGAACTGGACATGGAACAACAGACTGGTTCCAAGTAGGAAAAGGAGTACATCAAGCCTATATATTGTCACCCTACTTATTTAACTTGTATGCAGAGTACATCATGAGAAACACTGGGCTGGATGAAGCAGAAGCTGGAATCAAGATTGTTGGCAGAAATATCAATAACCTCAGATATACAGATGACACCACCCTTATGGCAGAAAGTGAAGAAGAACTAAAGAGCCTCTTGATGAAGGTGAAAGAGGAGAGTGAAAAAGTTGGCTTAAAGCTCAACATTCAGAAAACTAAGGTCATGGCATCTGGTCCCATCACTTCACAGCAAATAGATGGGGAAACAGTGGAAACAGTGGCTGACTATTTTTCTGGGTTCCAAAAGCCCAGATGGTGCAGATGGTGATTGCAGCCATGAAATTAAAAGATGCTTACTCCTTGGAATGAAAGTTACGACCAACTTAGGCAGTACATTGAGAAGCAGAGACGTTACTTTGTCAACAAAAGTATGTCTAGTCAAGGCTATGGTTTTCCAGGGTCATGTATGGATGTGAGAGTTGGACTATGAAGAAAGTTGAGCGCCGAAGAATTGATGCTTTTGAACTGTGGTGTTGGAGAAGACTCTTGAGAGTCCCTTGGACTGCAAGGAGATCTAACCAGTCCATCCTAAAAGAGATCAGTCCTGAATATTCATTGGAAGGATGGATGCTGAGGCTGAAACTCCAGTACTTTGGCCACCTGATGCAAAAAGCTGACTCATTTGAAAAGACCCACATGCTGGGAAAGATTGGGGCAGGAAGAGAAGGGGACAACAGAGGATGAGATGGTTGGACGGCATCACTGACTCAATGGACATGAGTTTGGGTGAACTCCGGGAGTTGGTGATGGACAGAGAGGCCTGGCATGCTGCAGTTCATGGGGTCGTAAAGAGTTGGTCACAACTGAGCAACTGAACTGAACTGAGAGAGAGAATGAAAATTTCAAAACTCGTGGCTATGGAAATTTAGCAAGTCAGAAAAGTGAAAGTGAAATCCGATCAGTCAGAGAACACCTTAGAAATTTACCATTAGTGTTGTGCTCCCTTTGAATTCCCATTGTTTTATGTTGCCAAGATGGAAGTCATGGTTCATTCAATATATTTCATGTTCCCAAAATACCTGATTGTTGAAGAGATGCTTATCTTCATTCCCCCAACACCTGTAGAGTGTTGTATCTTTAAAGTTTCTGGTAGGTAAGCAGAAGCAAGAAATATTTAAAAGCTCTATGATTTCCCGCCTGCTGATTTTGAGAGTAAGGAGAATCTTTAATCAAACAAACTGTAATTCTTTGGGGAAATTTTTTCTATATTATTTGCTAAGATTGAAGCTGTCTCCATGGAATTATCCTACTTTAAAAAAAATTTAATGCTAACATTTGAATTAATCTTCAATATTCTCTGAGAAATTGATTATTGATGAAATATCCCTTATTAACACAAAGCCTAGAATCCCTTAGATTTTTGTCCTGCCAAGAGAATCTCTTGATTGGAACAGCCCACTGCCATTTTCACACTTATCCCACAGATCTATTTCTCTACCTTTTAAAGCTTTCAGTTGAGTGTGAATAAAACCACCTCCTCTTGATATTTTCAGTACAACTGAGATAGCCTATAATTTTCAAAACTATTTTGGTTAACCTAATAACTGAGAAAAGAGAAAAAAAAAAGAGAATACAGGAAATAAAAACAGCTGATAAAATACAGGTTTTAGAACCTATCCTTACTAGTTTATTCCTACATCATACCTTATGGGAAAGAGATTATTTTTCCCCAAATGCATAGCTTTTTTTTTTTTTATCCTACCTGGAGTATCTACTTCCCACCTCTTGATTGGCAAATTTGTGAGTGTCAGTGACATAGTGAAACCAGGAAAGAAAACCTGCTGCAAATAATGGCTGTACCAATTTTTAAATTTTTTTTGTTGAGATACAATTGTCACCTAACACTGTGTAAATTTAAGTTTTGTAGCATGTTGATTTGATACATTTATATGTTGTAATATGACTCCTACTGTAGTGTTAGCTAATACCTCTATAACATCACTTAATTATCTCATTTCTTTTTTGTGGTGAGAACATTTAAGATCTGGTCTCTCAGCAGCTTTGAAGTATATAATACATTAATGGTTTTGCCATATTATACTGGACCTAAAAATAAAAGCCAATAGTATGAGTGCTAAAGAAAATATGTGCTAACAATATCTTTTTAGAACAGGATAAACAAATATTTATTAGGACAAAGTTTCTTTGTAAAATAAAAACATGGTAGGTGTTAGTATCTATCCCTTATTCTGCATAAAAAGATTCAGTCTGATGCAAAGAATCGCCATTTTTATTTGGAAATTCAACTCCTCTCCACTCCTTATTCATGTCATCTGAGTAGAGTTCTAGTAACAAGGTCTGAGGGTGAATCTATAAAAGGGATTTAAGGTAATTGAGGTGCCCTATGTCTGCATCCAGTGAAGGCAATGGCACCCCATTCCATTACTCTTGCCTGGAAAAGCCCATGGATGGAGGAGCCTGGTAAGCTGCAGTCCATGGGGTCGCTAGGAGTCAGACACGACTGAGTGACTTTCCTTTTCACTTTCATGCATTGGAGAAGGATATGGCAACCCACTCCAGTGTTCTTGCCAGGAGAATCCCAGGGACGGGGAAGCCTGGTGGGCTGCTGTCTATGGGGTCGCACAGAGTCGGACACGGCTGAAGCGACTTAGCAGCAGCATGTCTGCATCAATTTGTTCAGGAATGGGCATGTAACCTAAGCCATGCCATGCCGGGGACCAGCCCCGGCTGATCCAGGGAATTCGAAGCGGGGACGGCGTCGGCAAAGATCAGGAAACAATTGCTTAATTAAACGTTAATTAAGGATATAAAGAGTAATAGAATGAGGATAGCTCAGTAGGAAAATTCAGTGGAGAAAAGAGGCTGAAATAAGGATAGCTCAGTGAGGAAATTCAGTGTAGAAAAGAGGCTGAATAATTCAGCCAGAAGGTAAGAGAAAGAACGACATGGTGAGACCAAGTTTCGGTGAACAAGGCCCGCACTTTATTTTCCAAAGTAGTTTTTATACCTTAAGTTATGCATAGAGGATAATGGGGGAAGGGGTAGAGTCAGGCAGCAAGCCAGGCTTTCTTCCTGCAAACTTATCATATGCAAAAGCTTAGGTGATTTGCATCATCTTCTGGCCCGGAGGCCTGTTAACATTTTAAGACCCTTTCTTCAGAAAACTTATTTTTCTCTAAAGGTGATTGGTCAGGAGCCACCCTCCAAAAGCATTAGATAAAGTTGCATTCCTACAGAGCAAAAGGTGTGGTGGGCTACAACAAGAAAAAGAATTAACTCAAGGGTCCCAGGTTACAAACATTAAAGCTACTACTTACACCAATTATATTAATCAATACACTGCCAGGGACACAGCAGGTAAGGGATATGGAAACTTAGCAGCAAACATTGGCCCAACAAGTGAAAATCCCTTCACCAATACAATTTCTAATCAATCTTTTAACTACTCAAAAGAATCTGTGTTTAGACAGTTTAGAACATCTCCTGCCTCTCACAGTTTGGAGGCTCTGAACAATCACATGTGGCCGGAAAAACCTATTCAGGCAGGCTAGAGGACTTCCAAGGGAGTTTGTAGGTTAAACACTGTCACACCCAGGAATTATTAACTGGAGCTGTAAGCTAACTCTTTTTTCAGAGAGGTAGTGGGGGACAGCCCCCCGTAAAGTCAGAGGTGTAGGTGAAAGCACAAAGCAGAAAGTAGGCAGACTCTGGTTTTGGGGGTAGATTGCTCGAGAATTTCCAGGGAGACTCCTGAGGCTTGATCCCGCCTTTGCGTATGTCAAGCCTCCTTCCTCATGACCTTTGCCACGGGCGGAGCTCGCTCCCCACAATGCCAATCAGAGTAAATCTTTACATGGAATTCCCAGAGTAATAGCTCCCAGGTGGCGTGCTGCGATTCACGGGGTGGCAAAAAGTCGGACACGACTGAGCGACTGAACGGAACTGAACTGAAAGACTCTACTGTTTTCTTTTTTTAAGTTTGATTTGACTAGGTTTGCCAGTTCCATAATCTCCAGCAGTTATTTTTCCTGAGGACAGAGCCCTCTGGAATGAATGAAACTATATGTGGATGATATTGCTTTACCCTTTGTTTCTAGGAGGACCTGATGTCAGATGTACCCTTGAATGATTTAGTTATTAGGACCAATGTATTCCATTATTCACCTGAAGCTAATTCAAACTGAGTTTTCTATGAAACTGAAAGAATTTGCACTGATACAGGAAATATTATGTATGACATAAGATTAGTAAGATGAACTCATGTGAGAACATCTAGAACATATTTTGTGATAAGGTTCTATAGTGAAAGAGAAGAAAGATAGGGTTTAAATTCTCCATCACTTATTATTTACGTTATCTTTTATTTTAAATGGTATCAAGCCTTTTTATGGTTGGGTAGTATTCCACTGTCGGAGAAGGCAATGGCACCCCACTCCAGTACTCTTGCCTGGAAAGTCCCATGGATGGAGGAGCCTGGTGGGCTGCAGTCCATGGGGTTGCTAAGAGTCAGACACGACTGAGCGACTTCACTTTCACTTTTCACTTTCATGCTTGGAGAAGTAAATGGCAACCCACTCCAGTGTTCTTGCCTGGAGAATCCCAGGGATGGGGGAGCCTGGTGGGCTGCTGTCTATGGGGTCGCACAGAGTCGGACACGAGTGAAGTGACTTAGCAGCAGCAGCAGCAGTATTCCACTGTAAACATGTACCACATCTTCTTTACCAACTTATCTGTCAGTGGGAGTTCAGGTTATTCCATGTCTTGACTGTTGTAAATAGTGCTGCTATAAACATAGTGGTTCATGTATCTTTTTGAACTACAGTTTTGTCCGGGATATATGCCCAGGAGTGGGATTGCTGATCATATAGTAATTCCGTTTTTAGCTTTATGAGGAACTTCCATACTATTTTCTATGGTGGATGCACCAACGTACTTTCCTACCAACAGTGTAGGAGGGTTTCCTTTTCTCCACATCTTCTCCAGAATTTGTTGTTTGTAGACATTTAAATGATGGCCATTCTGACTCATGTGAGATGGTACCTCATTATAGTTTTGATGTGCAATTCTCTAATATTTAGTGATTTTGAGCATCTTTTCATGTTCCTTTTGAGCATTAGGAAGCATCACTATGAACAAAGCTAGTGGAGGTGATGGAATTCCAGTTGAGCTATTTCAAACCCTAAAAGATGATGCTGTGAAAGTGCTGCACTCAATATGCCAGCAAATTTGGAAAACTCAGCAGTGGCCACAGGACTGGAAAAGGTCAGTTTTCATTCCAATCCCAAAGAAAGGCCATGCCAAAGAATGCTCAAACTACTGCACAATTGCACTCATCTCACATGCTAGTAAAGTAATGCTCAAAATTCTCCAAGCCAGGCTTCAACTTTACATGAACCGTGAACTTCCAGATGTTCAAGCTGGATTTAGAAAAGGCAGAGAAACCAGAGATCAAATTGCCAGCATCCACTGGATGATCGAAAAAGCAAGAGAGTTACAGAAAAATATCTACTTCTGCTTATTGACTATGCCAAAGCCTTTGATTGTGTGGACCACAACAAACTGGAAAATTCTGAAAGAGATGGGAATGCCAGACCAGCTGACCTGCCTCTTGAGAAATCTGTGTGCAGGTCAGGAAGCAACGTTAGAACTGGACATGGAACAACAGACTGGTTCCAAATAGGAAAAGGAGTACGTCAAGGCTGTATATTGTCACCCTGCTTATTTACATGCAGAGTACATCATGAGAAATGCTGGGCTGGAGGAAGCCCAAGCTGGAATCAAGATTGATGGGAGAAATATCAATAACCTCAGATATGCAGATGACCCCACCCTTATGGCACAAGAAGAACTAAAGAGCCTCTTGATGAAAATGAAAGAGGAGAGTGAAAAGTTGCTTTCTTACATGCAGAGTACATCATGAGAAATGCTGGGCTGGAGGAAGCCCAAGCTGGAATCAAGATTGATGGGAGAAATATCAATAACCTCAGATATGCAGATGACCCCACCCTTATGGCACAAGAAGAACTAAAGAGCCTCTTGATGAAAATGAAAGAGGAGAGTGAAAAGTTGGTTTAAAGCTCAACATTCAGAAAACTCAGATAATGGCATCTGGTCCCATCATTTCATGGCAAATAGATGGGGAAACAGTGAAAACACTGACAGACTTTATTTTCTTGGGCTCCAAAATCACTGCAGATGGTGATTGCAGCCAAGAAATTAAAAGACACTTGCTCCTTGGCAGAAAAGTTATGACCAACCTAGCTAGACAGCATATTAAAAAGCAGAGACATTACTTAGCCAACAAAAGTCCATGTAGTCAAAGCTATGGTTTTTCCAGTAGCCATGTATAGATGTAAGAGTTGGACTATAAAGAAAGGTGAGCATGAAAGAACTGATGCTTTTGAACTGTGGTGTTGGAGAAGACTCTTGATAGTCCCTTGGACAGCAAGGGTTCCAACCAGTCCATCCTAAAGGAAATCAGTCCTGAATACTCAGTGGAAGGACTGATGCTGAAGCTGAAGCTCCAATACTTTGGCCACCCGATGTGAGGAACTGACCCATTTGAAAAGACACTGATGCTGGGAAAGCTTGAGGCAGGAGGAGAAGGGGACGACAGAGGATGAGATGGTTGGATGGCATCACCGACTCAATGGACATGAGTTTGAATAAAGTCTGGGAGCCGGCAATGGACAGAGAGGCCTGGCATACTGTAGTCCATAGGGTCGCAAAGAGTCCAACATGACTGAGCAACTGAACTGAATTGAACTGATTGAACATCTATACATCTTTGGAGAAATGTCCATTTATGTCTTTAACCCATTTTTGAATAGCATTTTTTGTTTTTGTGTTGTTGAATTGTATGAGCTGCTAGTATATTTTTGAAATTGAGCCCTTGTCAGTTGTATCATCTGGAGAAGGCAATGGCAACCCACTCCAGTACTCTTGCCTGGAAAATCCCATGGATGGAGGAGCCTTGTAGGTTGCAGTCTATGGGGTCGCTAAGAATCAGACACGACTGAAGCAACTTAGCAGCAGCAGCAGTGGTTGTATCATCTGCAAATATTTTCTCCCATTCTATAGGTTGTATTTTTGTTTTGTTGATAGTTTCCTTTGCTTTGCAAAAAGCCTGTAATCTCGATTAGGTACTATTTGCTTTTTAGAATTTCTATTGCCTTGGGAGACTGTGAAAGTCATTGTTTATATAGTTGTTAAATTTTTAACAAAATCTGCTATACCCACCTTTTATTTTTGACCCTCTGACTGAAGATTCTCACTCTGTTTACTTGAAATAAAGTGTGTAGGATCATAACTAATTTAGAAAATATATTAGCTTTTATAGTCCCAGTTTCTCAACCAAATCCTCAGGAATGAGGCAAAGTGAGAAGAGAATGTAAATTAGTACTTGCACATGAAAATGAAGGGGCTTTTTGGAGAAAGTGATGAAGTGTAAAAGATGGAGGAGTACAAAGGAGTTCTGTGATCCAAAGCATAGGCTACTACTGTCCTCAACTCTGGCTACACAATAGAATTATTGATGGATATTTTTAAAAATAATCATACTTGGAACTCACTCTGGATCAATGAAATTAGGTTTCATGATTGAAGCAACAGACATTTGACTTTAAAGCTCTACAGATGACTCCATTGTACAGGCAGGATGCAAGGCCATTGGGATAAAATAAAAAATGGTGTCATTCATTCAATTCATATGATTGTAGTTATTTTTATGTTTCAATTTTAATCCACCTATTAATTCATCAGCTCACTAATTCCCGCATCCATCCATCCATCCATTCATTCATTTGTCCTTTCGTTTCTTTAGTTACTCATCTATGCACTCATTTGATCAGCTACCCATTTATTTGTTCTTTCATCTACTGGCTTAGAGTCAGTCAATCATGTACTCAGTCCAATAATATTTATCAAGCACCTAAACTCTGCTTCCAGAGATAAGTGAATACAATAAAATAGGTCAATGCCTTGCAAAACTGCCAGTTAGTTGTGGCAGTGCTCCTCACAGTGTGTGCGGAGAAGTTATTTCTCTGCCTTATTAAAAGGGATTATGAGAAACACTGGTTGAAGTTATGAAAACTCTTCTTTTAATGTCATTTACATGGATTGGTAATATCTCTGAATCTCTGACACACTTAAGGATACTGGGAGTTCTAATTTTAAATTTACTAAAGTGAAATGATGACTGAGGAAAATAAATAATAATGTGCAATTGCCCCTTCCCTCCCACCTCACACCAAAGAAAGTTTGGTGTATTATCTTCAGCTGAAAAAAATGCAGATAATCCTATAATTAACTTTGGTTCAGTTCTTAGTCCATTTTCTATTTCCAAATATTTCTAATTCCTACAAAAGGCTCATTTATATATCTTTTAATCCATTCAATTAAAACTTCTCCAACCTCCCTCCTTATTGAATTGAGCCAAATTTTGGGTTGATGTGCTTTGTTTTAGTTGCTGCTTATTTATTTGTACTTATTCACTCAACCTTAATATAGATCATGTTACAGAGTCTATGGTTACTGTTTATTTTTGAGTGAGAACAGGATGTAAGTACTACATGTTCTTGAACATCAATACCAATTTTATCTTTCTCGCTTGCTAAATCCAAGTATTCTTAAAGAACTTGTACTCCTATGAGTATAATGTACATTTTACAGTCATTTTGGTATTTAATGAGAGAGAAGGATTTGTCAGACTCCTTCAAAAATCCATTGCTTCATACTACTGGTTTTATACATTCCTGAATTTTTATAGCTCCCAGTTTTCATGTGCACTTTCTTTTAACAGGACTTCTGAAATGAGTTGATAAAAATGCCTATCAGAGGTGCCTTCGCCTTAGTTCTTTAGAATTCTTTTGTTTACCCTGTTTTTAAAAAAACATTTTTTAAAATATAAGTATTTCCTAAATTATTTTTAGTGTAAGCATAATACAAACATGTCAATTTTTCCCAAAGATGCAAACTGTATGAAAAAGTGAAAATATATCACCTTTGTTTTCTCACTACCAATGCTACTCCATAGAATTTAACCA
Source organism: Bos taurus (assembly GCF_002263795.3). NCBI lineage: Eukaryota > Metazoa > Chordata > Mammalia > Artiodactyla > Bovidae > Bos > Bos taurus. Next base: position 42,794,608 of record NC_037329.1, on the reverse strand, counting down.
GTCCTAATTATTTCTTAAGTACCTCTTCCTGAAATTTTATATATCGATAACATTGTAGCCTTGGTTCCCCCAAAGGGAGAAGGAAAAAATTTACCTAACAGCCTCTATTTCCATTTTGTGAAAATTTAGCCTGACAACTGTCACTCTCTGAAACTTCCATGTTGAGCATGCTACATGCAGGACAGTGCCTCCTGGGGAAGGCTCAAGGCAGGATGCAAGGGATGCTTCGTGTGAATAGGAGGTAAAATACTGTCAAATTAAGTCTCCTCCTTCATGAAAACTGGGCTTTTCCTCCTGACCAGCCATCACTGGAAAAAGAGACAGTGGAGGCTGAGAGAGTCTGAACTGGTGCAGGAGAGCTGCTTAATATTCTTTGTATATTTTAGTGTGTGTGCATAATTTTATGTATTGAAAAATTATCAATATTTTAATTCATGGCTTATGAAGTGTTAAATGAAATGAAGATGTCATAACTGTTGGCAAATCAATATTTTTCACTTCACAAAAACGCCCAACTATCATCTGCATTAGTTGCCAGAAAAATTAAAATCAAGCTTAAAAAATTTACATGTGGCCAAATAATTTCAAAAGCGGAATTATAACATTCTTTGAAATATATTTACAGAAAAAATCATATTTATTGTGACAAGTGAATATATTTTAATGTTTGTTCTACTTTGTGTGGTACCTCTGAAAGTAAGAAACTTAGGGTTAGTGAGGATCTTAAAGTGGCCTTGTGCTCAAAGGGTCATTTTCTAAATCCTAGAATCGATACAGATTTTCTCTGACTCTTATCTATGTTTGAAAATTCTCCTTTTAGAGGACTTAGATATACTCTTAGAAGAAGTGACCTCTTGGCTACAAGCAACCTCTTGGCTAGCACACATGTGCATGAGTTCTTTGTCATTTCAGTGTTATCTGACTTTGTGACCCTATGGACCGTAGCTTGCAGGCTTCTCTGTTCTTGGGATTCTCCAGGCAAGAATACTGGAGTGGGTTGCCATGCCTTCCTCCAGCAGATCTTTCCTGATTCAGGGATTAAAACCGCATCTCTTAACCTCTCCTGCACTGAGGTGAGGTCTTTAACACTAGCGCCACTTTGGAGACCTCTGGCTAGAAGTCAAGGGTATAGCTAATATGCATGCACATATACACACATACAAGCTTAGAGAATATGGCAGAAATTTGGAAGACCTGGTACACTCAAAACCTCAATGAAAGAAGAAATGAGAAAAATAGATTTTGATGAACCCAGATAAACATACATGACTTGTGCGGTTAATAATCTTCATTGGATTGAATTGAAAGATGCATTGCAGGAACATGGAGATGTCTGCAGTCTCAAATTAGAAAAGCCGTATTTGATTGGTGTAGGTCATTATGTCAAAGATGAAGATGTTCCATCTAATGAGAATTTCTTTATTAGATGGATAATAAAAGTTGTGCTTCTAGTGTAGACTTATATATACTACATCAAGATTCACTGTACTTAAACCAGTAGAGGTGGTTCCACAGAAATCTTCATAAATTATCTCTGAAACTTATCAAAGTTAATTAAAGTTAAAGACTTTTACTTATTAATTAATTGATTTTACTCCAGCATTCTCCTTAACAGACAAATTTTCAGCTAAATTTTTTTTGGCAAAACAATTGTGTCTGAACTGAAATGAAAATCTTAGATAAAGACCAAAACTTTTGGTGTTTTATGACTTTATTTGCCTTCAAAATGAGAATCCTTTCTTTATGCCCCAGTGCTTTGAACTACAGAGGAAATAACTTGACATGTTATAAAAATGTAATAGTCTATCTGAAATATTTTGATTACATAGTTTTTGGAAGACTTCTTCTGTTTCTTTTTTCTTTAAACACAGAGTTCATTTTTCATTGCCTCCTATGCTTGAGGACTATTCCCTGAGTGATTAAGCTTGCTCTGTGCATGGCAAGTATAAGAAATATATGGATAGGACTACAAATCTGTGATTAACACAAGGTAGATTTGTGTGAGATATAATTTGCCAACAGCCTGAGAAACAGAATTTCTTTAGGTTTACAGTTCACTTACAGTCAGTGGGACTGTTAACCTTCACCACCTTCACCAGTGCTCACTGTAGTCACTCTTTTCAAGCTGCCTATTTTGCTATACTTTAAAAAAAATTGCTTTGAGAAAATTGAGGATCTTTTTCTTTTACTAATGACTATAATCAATGTTTATTTCAAAGCAGAATAATCAGAAACAGGAAAATCAAGGGGAAAAGGTACAATCCACAGCACTCAGAAATTGTTAAATTTGGGATATTCAAGCGTTGACAATAATCCTCTTTTCACTCTCTTATTTTTAAGCACTTCTAGTGAATGTCAGCATTGTTTCTCAAATTTAGGGAGGGCAGTAAGATTTGAAAATGTTTATTTGACTCTGATTATAATTAAGACATATTGTGTGCTCAGTTATGTCTGACTCTTTGTGACTCCATGGACTGTAGCTCACCAGGCTCCTGTGTCCATGGGACTCTCCAGGCAAGAATACTGGAGTGGGTTGCCATTTCTTTCTCCAGGGGATCTTCCTGACCTAGGGATCAAACCTGCGTCTCCTGCATTGGCAGGTAGATTCTTTCAGCACCAAAATTTTTTACTTTTTAAAATTAAGGGTGGTGAATAACTGATTGCATTAATTCTTTGCTATCTTAGTATGTCTTCCCTCCCTGGTGGCTCATGGTAAAGAATCCACCTACCAATGCAGGAGCTGCAGGAGATACAGCTTCCATCCCTGGGTCAGAAAGATCCCCTAGAGGAGGTAATGGCAACCCACTCCAGTATTCTTGCCTGGAGAATTCCATGGACAGAGGAGCCAGTGGGCTACAGTCCGTGGAGTCCCAAAGAGTCAGACATTTCACTCACTTCACTGACACAGATTATCCAATACTGTAAAGACATCAATGTGCTCAGTGAGGTCATTTTACCAATAATTACACAACAAATAAATAGTGAAGCTGAGGTTAAAATCTAAGTGTATAAAAATTCAAGGTCTATAGTTTACTTCCCATTTTGAAAATTTTAAGTCTGTAGAAATGTTGAGAGCAGAGTATAGTGAATTCACTGTCAATTAAATTTACTAATTGTTAAATTTTTGCAATATTTGTTCTCTTTCTCTCTCATTCTCTCTCTATATATATACATGCTATGCTATGCTATGCTAAGTTGCTTCAGTCGTGTCCGACTCTGTGTGACCCCATAGACGGCAGCCCACCGGCTCCCCCATCCCTGGGATTCTCCAGGCAAGAACACTGGAGTGGGTTGCCATTTCCTTCTCCAATGCATGAAAGTGAAAAGTGAAAGTGAAGTCGCTCAGTCGTGTCTGACTCCTAGCGACCCCATGGACTGCAGCCCACCAGGCTCCTCCGTCCATGGGATTCCCCAGGCAAGAGTACTGGAGTGGGGTGCCATTGCCTTCTCCGCTCTCTCTCTATATATCACCCCAAATATTTCTTTCAGCATGTATCACAAAGAATAAGAACATTCTTCTGCTTAAACGCTTGCCATCTTTGCAGCTGGGCTTCCCAGGAGGCTCAATGGTAAAGAATCCACCTGCCAACGCAGGAGATGCAGGAGAAGTGGGTTTGATCTCTGAGTTGGGAAGATCCCCTGGAGTAGGAAATGGCAACCAACTCCAGTATTCTTGCCCGGAAAATTCCATGACAGTAGAGCCTGGTGGGCTATAGCTCCATGAGGTTGCAAAGAATGAGTGACTGAGCACACAAACATCTTTGCAGGTAGAACATTTAACATTAATTCAGAAATATCATCTAACATACCTTCTATGTTAATGGGCTTCCCTGGTGGCTCAGATGGTAAAGAATCCACCTGCAATGCAGGAGACCTGGGTTTGATCCCTGAGTTGGGAAGAGCCTCTGGAGGAGGGCATGGCAAACCACTCCAGTATTCTTGCCAGGAGAATCCCCATGGACAGAGAAGCCCAGTGAGCTACAGTCCATGGGATCGCAGAGTTGGACATGACTGAGTGACTTTCACTTCACTATTGTTAATAGTGCCTGCTCCCCCATTTTTTTAATGAAAAGATCCATACTTTCAATTTCTCTGCTATACTGATTTCTTTGCTTAACATTGTGCTTTTTACAATAGCAAACAAAGGGGGGATGATTAATAATATAAAAAGTTTAAAGAAATGATAGTGTAACCATATGATGCAATGTTATACCTCAAAAAATGAATTTTTTTTCCTTTTGCCAAGTCTTTCCCTTGGCATATGTGTATGTTAATTTGCATAGTTGTTAAAACACATAGTACAATTGACTCATGTTTAAAATATTTATAGTCTACGATATGGAATGGTGATGTGCAAGTTTGAGATGATGGAGTAACCTGGGGTGATTGTGGAATCAAAAATACAAAGGCCAATATAGCCCTTGAGCATAAGCCAGGTCAACACAAAGATGAGGCATCTGTATTGCTGTCAACTTAGCAAATAAATCAGCTGATGCAGGGAGAAGGAGAAAGAAAATGAGAAACTTTAATTGATCTCCTCTCCAGTCACTTCTTTAACACCTGCAATGAGCCTGTTTCCTCCCCTGTATCATTGTAGTTGTTTATTTGGTAAAGTCAAATGGCTCCTTTAAAGATAATTTAATTCCTTTTAATTAAGGAAGCCTATTTTAATAGCTAGCATTTTGATACATGTGGTGCTTATGGCTCCCAACATATTGAACACCCTGCTCATTAGGAAAGTCTTTAAAAAGTCATTCAGTGCAGACAGTATCTTCCACTTAGCAAATGTAAAACTATAATTTAAGTTCCACATAATTGCAATATTATTCACAAACTCAAAGATAAATATTATAAACATCCCAAAAGTAGAACTTATGTGTATAAAATTACTGGACACATGGACCAGAATATAGCTTTTAAATGGTAATAGGTAATACTTGTGGTTTGAATTTTTCTTGCTTTTATTAGGAATGAATGTACTAGCAAAAACCTAGCATTATGGTAGAAACTAATAAGATGATGTTTCATTGCTTTTGCCCCTGCAAATGCCTTTAAATTTAAACATTTATTTTATTGAGGCAAACAAAAGTCTCAACTTGAGAAGTCTAAATTGAGTTGAATGACGTATTCTCTTTGCTGAGCCTTTGTCTCATCCAGACAGGCTAAAGTGCAAGGGGAATGATTTGATCTCATTACCTTGCTGCTGGAGGTGGTTATCACAGATGGTGAGGGTTTTCATCACAGAGCCGTGCAACCGGAGACACAGAACACAGGGGCCGCCCAGCCTCCAGGTGGTCATTTCTGGTAATTAATGCCTTGGGGAAAGTTCAGCTCGGTAACAGTATAATAGCCTGGTGAGCCTGCCAAGGAAGTGGCCCTTTCCAAAACAATTCTTTTTTTTTAACCTTTTCTCCTGTCAGTCAACTGACATATAGCTGTGCACAAGAGATTTATTTTCTAACAGAGGAGCCAATTAGAAGGGGAGGATTTACTGTAATTTTTCCTGTTGCTCTTGCTGACAAAACCCAGGTATTCCTCATCCAGCGCATTCAGTTTTCCTTCTTGCTTACCACTGTCTGCATTTCTCTGGAAATGGTTTGTCCACTTTCAGTGCCTAATGTTTGCCTTATACAAAGTCTAGGGCTTATCTCTGCTACCTTGTGAAAAGGAGTATTTGGTTAGTACTTAAACAGACTAACAGTTTCTTTAGTTGCAAAAAGCTAATTGTACCAGGAACACTTTTTCCAAATATGAAAGATGATTCTGATCCTCAACTCAGAATGATATATTAGCTACTGAAAAGTCATAGAAGATATGAAGAAGTGGATTAGGTATTGGTGAAGGGCTGTAAGCTAGACCTTTCAGAATGAATCATCTTTTGGCAATGAGTAACATTTATTGTAGCTCAGATGGTAAAGTGTGTGTCTGCAATGCAGGAGACCCGTGTTCAATCCCTGGGTCAGGAAGATGCCTTGGAGAAGGAAATGGCAACCAACTCCAGTATTCTTGCCTAGAGAATCCCATGGACAGAGGAGCCTGGTGGGCTACAGTCCATGGGGTCACAAAGAGTTGGACATGACTGAGCGACTAAAACACACACACACACACACCATTTATTGAGTGCTTATTATGTGTCAGGTTTCTAACATATATTATCATATATAGTCTTTATGGAAAGCCCATGGAAGAGAAATTATTATCCTTAATTTTGCAGAGAAGGAAATGGATACTTAAAAAGGCACAATAATTTGTATAAATTTATAAAACCAGGTATGGGGTGTGACTAAAACTCAAGTCACTTCACCATAATTTCTTATTCTACATAAGTCGTCCTTAAACTTTTGTGTTCATGAGGATTACATGGAGGGCTTGTTAAGACACAGATTTCTGAACCTAAATCCATAGCCTGTGGTCCAGTAGGTCTGGGCTGGGATGCAGGAATTTCCATTCCTAACTTGTCATACTTGGTTGATGCTCATGCTTGCTCATCTGAGGACCACACTTTGAGACTCAATGTTCTATACCATGCTGTCTCTTCTAAAAAGTAAATTGAATTCAGGAAAATGGGCTAATGGATATTAAAGTTTGAATAAAATTAAACTGTAAGAAAACTCTTATCTTCGACAAAGGAGGCAAGAATATACAATGGATTAAAGATAATCTCTTTAACAAGTGGTGCTGGGAAATCTGGTCAACCACTTGTAAAAGAATGAAACTGGACCACTTTCTAACACCATACACAAAAATAAACTCAAAATGGATTAAAGATCTAAACGTAAGACCAGAAACTATAAAACTCCTAGAGGAGAACATAGGCAAAACACTCTCCGACATACATCACAGCAGGATCCTCTATGACCCACCTCCCAGAATATTGGAAATAAAAGCAAAAATAAACAAATGGGACCTAATTAACCTTAAAAGCTTCTGTACATCAAAGGAAACTATTAGCAAGGTGAAAAGACAGCCTTCAGAATGGGAGAAAATAATAGCAAATGAAGCAACCGACAAACAACTAATCTCAAAAATATACAAGCAACTCCTACAGCTCAACTCCAGAAAAATAAACGACCCAATCAAAAAATGGGCCAAAGAACTAAATAGACATTTCTCCAAAGAAGACATACAGATGGCTAACAAACACATGAAAAGATGCTCAACATCACTCATTATCAGAGAAATGCAAATCAAAACCACTATGAGGTACCATTTCACACCAGTCAGAATGGCTGCGATCCAAAAGTCTACAAATAATAAATGCTGGAGAGGGTGTGGAGAAAAGGGAACCCTCTTACACTGTTGGTGGGAATGCAAACTAGTACAGCCACTATGGAGAACAGTGTGGAGATTCCTTAAAAAACTGGAAATAGAACTGCCTTATGATCCAGCAACCCCACTGCTGGGCATACACACTGAGGAAACCAGAAGGGAAAGAGACATGTGTACCCCAATGTTCATCGCAGCACTGTTTATAATAGCCAAGACATGGAAGCAACCTAGATGTCCATCAGCAGATGAATGGATAAGAAAGCTGTGGTACATATACACAATGGAGTATTACTCAGCCATTAAAAAGAATACTTTTGAAACAGTTCTAATGAGGTGGATGAAACTGGAGCCTATTATACAGAGTGAAGTAAGCCAGAAGGAAAAACATAAATACAGTATTCTAACGCATATATATGGAATTTAGAAAGATGGTAACAATAACCCAGTGTACGAGACAACAAAAGAGACACTGATGTATAGAACAGTCTTATGGACTCTGTGGGAGAGGGAGAGGGTGGGAAGATTTGGGAGAATGGCAATGAAACATGTAAAATATCATGTAGGAAACGAGTTGCCAGTCCAGGTTCGATGCATGATGCTGGATGCTTGGGGCTGGTGCACTGGGACGGCCCAGAGGGATGGTATGGGGAGGGAGGAGGGAGGAGGGTTCGGGATGGGGAACACATGTATACCTGTGGCGGATTCATTTTGATATTTGGCAAAACTAATACAATTATGTAAAGTTTAAAAATAAAATAAAATTGGAAGATTTAAAAAAAAAAAAAAAAGAAAACTCTAATTATAATAAATAACAATATGGGGTCTATTTTTAATATTGTTAATAATGAAAGGTTTTTGCTTAGGGAATATCAGTTCAAGTATTTGAGCATTAATCTACACTGTTCATGTATCAAATATCAAACTACAAGCAGATATGGGAGATACAATGATCAGTTAGAAATGATATTTGTCTTTCAAGAGTTTAAAAATCTCAAGAAAAGACATATGTTTATAAGTTAGTAGGCAGAACAAAAAAGTATAACAGAGATTAAAAATAGAATGTTTGAAAACACTGAACTGGGAGACATTAAATTCTAACAGGATATTAATTTTACCTTGGGGAAAATGATTTCTGAATATTAGAGCCATGCTTCTGTTTTTCATATGTGTTTTATGGCATGCCTTTTCTGTTATATTTTTCTTGCTTTTATCACATTATAGGTGAACAACAATCTTTTTTTATGAGTTTTATGAAGAAAGTGGGCATTATTTAACAGGTGATTTCATCTTCTGGCTATTATAGTCTAGCAATAGTAACCATAAATCTAAAAAGGAGTCATAGCTTTCCTTCTCATGGGTTTGGTCACTGTAGTTGCCTATAGAGTGTCCTTAAAGGACCATTGGCCAAGAGGCAAGGAGGGCCCAGGGCTCCATGAACCAGAAAGTTGCCATGATTCTATTGCTGGATGATGCCCTGCCTAAGGGTCTGGTTCATATTGAATGTCTCTGAGGCGTTTAATGTGTTTCAATTGTTTGTTTGCTTTTTTCTTGAAAAGAAATGACTCTCAGGATAAAATAGGGTACAAAGTGACTTCTGGAATTTCTTAGAGGGTATACTCACATGTAACACATGAATAGTTTGCCCCCAAATTTATACAAAGTGGACACTTTGCTTTCAAAGATAGGAAATTAGCAAATTATTCTTATTCATTTTCTTAACTCTTTACTGTCCGTTTCCTCTATGCAAATTGTTTTTAGAGATTAGGATGGAACATTTTCCTTGAGAGTACTCTAAAAGTGGAAAATGAGGTGCTCGTTGTCACTGAGGGCTGCACTGGCCATCCTTTGAGGCGAGAAACCCTAATTCTCAGGCTTTGTATCATATGTTCTTTCCATGTGGTCCCAGCCACAGTAGAGTCATGTTCTAGTAATTGTTTCTTAATAGGTTTCTTTTCCTAATATTTCTAATTTATAAATTGATTTCTTTTTTTAAATGAAAGAGGTATTGTTCTTTCAATTCCAAGCTATTCAGCAAGCCTGAAAAAAAATCCATTTTTATTTGATATGTTTGAACTTTAAGAAATTGTGTGCCAAAACATTTTTAACATAGACTCTGTATTTTCTGAGCTATCCTGAATTACAAGTTTGTCTTGTACTTACTATATTGTCCAAAAAATTATGTGAACTCAAAGCAAGTTTTTGTTTGTTTTGTAACTTTTGAAACTAATACCTAATGTTATTAATCCCCTAACAGTGCACCAGTTTCTATGTCAAGCCTTTTATATAAAAATAAAATATATTCAATCCTATTACATCTCTGTATTATAGGTGATGTTGTCATTACAGGTTTATAAATATTACATGCTTTGCATATGGTCATTCTGATAGTGATGGCTAGCCATATAATTTCTGGGCCAAGTGAAAAATGAAAATGTAGGCCCCTTTTTCAAAAAGTAGGGAAAAATCTTTTCCTGTTCTTTTATAGTCTCTGTCTCAAGTTGTCACTGTTTTTTATTCTCTGTTGAATGTATCCTTGCTTGGGTATGAGGATACTCATGTGATACATATAAACTCTTTAACAGGTGCCTGGAGCCCCTCCTTGTAACTTGCTGCCCTGAGCTTGCATGCCTATCCTCACCCTCCCCTGCCCAGGCCCTGCCAGGGGCACAATACAGCATCCTCGTGGCAGAGATGAGAGGGTAAGTCTGGTGGCTTGGGTACCAGGAGAGAGGCAGCAGGTAGCTGAGAGCCCGTCCCAGGAAGGCAGAACATCGAGAGAGGCAGGGTGCTATTGTCCCCCCCGACTTGGCTTAACAAATCACAAATTCAGAATAAATTTATGAAGAACTTCAAGACAACCACTGCAAAACATTAAAACCCGAACATGGGAGCCTCTTCTAACCCTTGCGGCCAGAGGAAGCATTCATAAAAAGAAGACTCAAGTTCGTAAAACTTGATAATCTTACCCTCTCATGAAGCTAGCACGGTTAGTACTAAGTTAGGAATCTAGCCCAGTTATGTAGGATTCCAAACCTTCATGTCCTGGAAGTCATGTCATTCCATAGAGGCAACAGGAGTTCACAAAAACCACCCATTAAAGGCTTTTACTAAGATAAGAGGAATTGTCATAGAAGTCTGATGTTGGGAAGGAATAACCCTCACCTTTTAGGCAATTATGTCTTTGAAGGCTCTGACTCTTGATTGTTATCATGCTTTCAATCAAATGATTTGACCTGCATATCTCTTTAAAAGCATACAACATGAGTCGTGTTCATGCATCACTTCCATTGCTTAAAAACAGTTTTGCTATTATAGTGACCTGAACAGTTTCCTCCTTAACCTGTTAATTCTCTCTTTTCGGAAGCAATGCTTCATGTTGGCCATGTGCTTCTCAGCCTCAGACAGTAGCCATCCTTGGATGTGATGGACAAACTCCTTAAGAAGTTAGGCTGGAGTCCTCTGTTTGGAGATGAGGCTGACACCCAGCCCCAGCCCACGCTGCTGTTAGAATTTAATGACAAACTTCCCTTTTAAGTCTGTGTTCAAATTTCATCTCAGGAAAGAAAAGCAAATTCACTACCAGACCCATACGTTTCCCATTACCCTTAATAAAATATATTCCATAGTGAGGAGTGACGTTTTGAAAGAATAGACCTTTCAGCAGACTGTCTCTATGCCATTGTGCATAACAGAAGCCTGGCAGGTCACAAAGGGAGATGCTGGGGAAGTGGATTAATATGTAAACCAACCTGGGCGACTTAAAACGATGAATTCTAGGGCATACTTTGTGAAATTTCCTTCATTTTGTGAGCAATTGTGCTCAGAAATGAATTTGTATTCATTAGGCTCCCCGTTTTTCTCTTTTGAAAATGATAGGCTTTGTTTTTCTTGAAAAGTTTGTTTTTAACAATGTGACAAATTAATTCTGTGGAATAAATGTTTGTAACTAAAACATGATGTAGAAAATTATGGATAGAAAATAAAACATACTTTCCAAAAGCATAGGGTAGCCCATTTCTCCTGTGGTGCCTGACTTGAGAAAGCAATGGATACAGTCTGTTGTGTATTTTGGGGTTTTTAAGAAACATATTAAAATTCATATGTGTAGGCTTATTTTAATATCATAGACATTAAAGCACCCTTAATTTTAAATGAATTACTGCAGTTAAAAGCATTGGGATTTAATTGTGACCCTGTTCTGAGCACACAGCAATCTTCTCCATCAGAAGGGATTTGAGCTGGCCTCCTGAGAAGGCAATGGCAGCCCACTCCAGTACTCTTGCCTGGAAAATCCCATGGGCAGAAGAGCCTGGTAGGCTGCAGTCCATGGGGTCGCTAGAGTCGGACACGACTGAGCGACTTCACTTTCACTTTTCACTTTCATGCATTGGAGAAGGAAATGGCAAGCCACTCCAGTGTTCTTGCCTGGAGAATCCCAGGGACGGGGGAGCCTGGTGGGCTGCTGTCTATGGGGTCGCACAGAGTTGGACACGACTGAAGTGACTTAGCCGTTAGCCTGAGATCAAGGATCTTCTGTATCTTGACATCCTCCTCGAAGTGTCTATTGTGTATCACTACTATCAACACAGTTTCTTTCCAGAGAGTGACAAACATCTTAAAGCTATAAATACTCAGGCCACACTTCCCAACAACGAAATAATTATAATTAAGTACATCTCCAACTCCTAGGCCTTAGATTGCACCTAATGGACTGTCAGAAAGAAATATGGAGCTTGATGGGTCATGCATTTATCAGCTGGCACTCTGTTACAGCATCTTCAGAATATTGGTTTCAGAGAGGAGAGTTCATAAGAAAGACAAGCTCCATGAACCATGCATTTTTTTTTTTAATGAATACTAATGCCTCTGACTCATCAGGGAGTGTAAAGGATGCATTGGATTATGCGATGGGCATACAAGCTTTGTTGCTGCAATGACTCAACTTTATGATTTCTCTATTTGATAGTCCCCAGTATTATTAAGACAATATTTCTACATATTTCAAAAGGATTCACAGACTACAAAAATTTGCATCTCTATGGTTTCAACAAAGAAAGCATTCAAAACAGTGCTTGGAAGTGCTGCCATTTATCCTGTCTACACATGAGAGGAAGAGTAGCCAGAGGAAGGAAAGTCCTCAAGTGACGATTCTTAAAGAGTGCGGCAGAGTCCCAGGTATGATGTGAAGAGTCAAGGTGCATTTCTGAACAGTGCTCAGAGCTCATTGCTCTTATGTACTGACAACGTAGAATCACTCCTAAATTTGCCGTAATCCATCTACTAGCTGAGGGAGATTTACCTGTCCCCATGCTCCTCACAATATATAAGCCAAATCACAGAAATATGCTGTGGATGCAGAATACGCTTCTTTTTGCCAACTTCTCTGGCTTGAATTCCACACAGGTCATCTCCCTTCAGCATTGGAGGGGAGTGATCATAGAGTTCAGTTAAACAAAGAATTTTAAAACTCATTGTGTATCTTTCCAAATAATAGGTGATTTGGACACAAGGTTTAACTGAAACTTAATGGTCTTCTCAAAAGTCTCAAAGCACTGATTATTTCACAGTGAAAATTCACTTCACATACCTGCACCTCCCTTCCACACAACTTGCACTGACTTTCTCTTCCCCATCTTGAATAGTGTACAGACGCTTCCCTAGGCATGGACCTTCTCCCTTCTCTGGTTTTTACCACATGAAGTCTGGGAGTGGCTGAATTATATGCAATTGGATTCTAACCTTTACCCACTTCTGTGCTGTCTAACCTTCATGTTATAACCATGCATTTTTTCTTCGTCAGAAAAGTGTATTTTAAAATAAAATAATAAGCAAATTTAAGGGCTATATAAAGAAAACACTTACTTTCCTTTGGAAGCTTTCTTTGCTTAGACCAGAACTGCCAACCTCACATGTCTTTTCAGTAACAGTTTACGAAATAATTTTTGTAGCCTACATGTATTGCAGGATAATCAGTTGTTCATTTAAACATAATACGGTTTTAATCTATATTGTCTCAATAATCACTAAGCTAGTAGAAGGGAGGAAGCATATGTAACTTAGAGGGTACAGCTGTCTTTTACCCCAGAGAAATATTTGTCTCTTTCAAAAACTGAGGTACAGTTGATTTATAGTATATTAGTACAACATAGTAATCAAAATTTTTACAGATTACCCTCCATTTATAGTTATTATAAAAATACTGGCTATATCCCTGTGTTGTAGAATATACTTTTGTATCCTATTTATTTTATACATAGTAATTTTACCTCTTAATCCCCTATCTCTATTTTTTCCCTCTCCAGTTCCTTCTCCCCACTGATCACCACTAATTTACTCTCTATAAATGTTTCTTATCTCTCTGAGTCTGTTTCTTTTTTGTAATATTCATTAATTTGCTTTATTTTTTAGATTCTACAAGTAAGTTCTAGTAGATAGAATTTGTCTTTCTCTTTCTGACTTATTCCACTAAGCATAATGGACCTCCAGGACCATTCATATCATTGCAAATGGCAAAATTTCATTCCTCTTTATGAATAAATAGTGTTTCACTGTACATACACACACACATACACATATACATATTAAAATATAATACATATACAATATAATCGTATATTGTAAATAATGCTGCTATGGACATTGGGGTACATGGAGCTTTTTGAATTAGTGCTTTCATTTTATTTGGATATATGGCTAGAAGTGGAATTACTGGATAATATAGTAGTTCTATTTTTAGTTTTCTGAGGACTCTCCATATTGTTTTCCACAGTGGCTGCACCAAGTTACACTCCCACCAACAGTGTTCAAGGGTTCCCTTCTCTCCACATCCACACTGAGATTTGCTATGTGTGTTCTTTTTGATGATAGCCATTGTGACAGGTGTGAGGTATTATCTCTTTGTGATTTTGATTTGCATTTCTCATGGGGCTCCCCAAGTAGCCCAGGTAAAGAATCCACCTGCCAAGTAGGTAACATGGGTTTAATGCCTGAGTTGGGAAGATCCCCTGGAGAAGGAAATGGTAAACCACTCTAGTATTCTTGCCTGGGAAATCCTATGGACAGAGGAGCCTGGTGGGCCACAGTTCACGGGGTCAAAGAAGAGTCAGACACGACAGCAACCAAACCACTACCACCAATAATTAGTGTCTGTTGGCTTTCAATCATCAGTATGTCTTCTTTGGAAAAATGTTTATTCAGGTCTTCTGCCCATTTTTTAAATGAGGTCTTTTTCTTGATACTGAGTTGTAATATACATTCTTTTTGGATATTAGCTCCATTATTGCTCATATCATTTGCAGATAGTTTCTGTCATTCTGTAGGTTGTCTTTTTGTTTTGTCAATTGCTTTCTTTGCTGTGCAAAAGATTTAAGTTTAATTAGATCCTGTTTGTTTATTTTTGCTTTTGTTTCCTTTGCCTTGGGAAACAGATCCCAAAGAATATTGCTATGATTTTTATCAAAGGATGTTTTGCCTATGTTTTCTTCTAGGACTTTTATGGTGTTACAATTAGATCTTTAACCTGTTTTGAGTTTATTTTTCCATGTGGTGTGAAAAATGTTCCAATTTCATTCCTTTACCTGTAGCTGTCCAGTTTCCCCAGCAGCACTTACTGAAGGGACAGCCTTTTCTCCATTGCATATTCTTGCCTCCTTTGTTGCTGATGAATCTACCATAAGTGAGTGGCTTTATTTCTGGGCTCTCTATTCGATTCCATTGATCTACGTGTCTGTATTTGTGCCAGTACCACGTTGTTTTGTTTACTGTAGCTTTGTAGGATCATCTGATTCCAGGGAGCTAGAGAGTGCTGTTTCTCTTTTTCAAGGCTGTTTCAGGTGATTTGTGGGGTTTTGTGTTTCCATACAAATTTCAAAATAATTTGTTTTGGATCTGTGAAAAATTCCATAGGTATTTTGATAGAGCGTACATTGAATCTGTAGATAGATTACCTTGGGTTCTATGGCAATTTTAACAATATTGATTCTTCCAATCCATGAACACAGTATGTCTGTCTATTTAACTATGTGTGTCTACAGTTTCTCTTATCAATGTCTTACAGCTTTTCATGTACAGACTTTTTTACTTCCTCAGATTTATTTCTAAGCATACTTTGGATGTGATTATAATTGGGATTATTTCTATAATTTCACTCTCTGATAATTTGTTTTTAATGTATAGATTTCTGTACATTAATTTTGTATACTGCAACTTTACTGAATTCACTAATGAACTCTTCTAGTTTCATGGTGACATCTTTAGAATTTTCTATGCGTCAAAAATTTTCTATCTTGTCACCTGCAAACAGTGACAGTTTTACTTCTTCCTTTCCAATTTGGATTCCTCTTAATTCTTAGGTGATTGTTGTGGTTACGACTTCCAGTATTATGTTGAATATAAATGGTGTCACCAAAGCTGTGGTTTCTAGGGATTTTCCCCTATGTGGGCTGCATGTGTCCTTCTGTTGTGGTGGGCAATCTGGTGGACTTGTCTGACTCCTAGTCATTTGGTTGCTAGGCCCTGTCTTATATGGAGGTTGTTGTCCACTGTTTTGTAGGGCAGTATCACAAGGTGCCTGGCTGTGGAAACCCTAGTGGGGCCTGAGCTATTGCTGGCTCACTGGTGGGTGGAGCCAGGATCCTGAAGATCTTCAGGCTGGGGCCAATGAACTGGTGGTGAAGAAAGGTCCTGGGGATATTTCTGGCCCACTGTGGGGCAGAACCAGGTCTGGCTCAGGACCCGGGCATCCCAGAGTTTGTATCAGATCACTGGTGTGTGTGACTGGTTTCCCACACAGATGGCTGTGGTGTCCTGGGTGTCCCAATACTTGGGTTGGCCCAGTGATTGAGTGGGGCTAGATTTGGGGTGGTTGGATGAGGTGTCCAATGTATCTCAGAGCTGATGTTGCCCTGTTGGTGGGGGATAGTATCAAATAATCCAAGTACTGGTGCTAGCCTACTGGTGGGTAGGGTTCTGCAGGCTGTGGGTATGTGATTGTCCTGGGGCTCCTGTCCACTCATTGGTAGATGAGGCTGGTCCAAAGGCTAGAGCAGCCTTTCTGCTGGGCAGGATTGGGGCCCAGGAATTCTGGAGCTGTTGCCTGGCCACTGGTAGATGGAACTGGGTCCCAGTGTCTCTGTCTGAAGGATGCTGGGGGTCCCAGGCCTGGTGTATGGGGCCAGGTCCTATACCCTCTGGTGAGTGGAACCATGTCCAGGGGCAGCTGTGTTCCCAGGGTGAGCTCCAGTTTCTTCGTGTCAGCCTGGGAGACTTTCCAAGATCAACAAGTAGATCTGATCTAGGCTCCTTTTAAATGACTACTTCTGCCTTGGGTGTGAGAGCCTTTTGTGTGCTCTCCTTAACAGTGGTGTCCCTATTTTGTACAGTCCTCAGTATCTCCCAGAAATAAGCCCTGCTAACCTTCATAATCAAATGTTCTGAGTGTTCATCTTTTGGGTGCAGGGCTCCTGATGTAGGGCTCAAACCTTTTACTGTTTGGAGAGAACCTCTGTAATTGTATTTATTCTGATTGGGGTTTATCCACCTGATGATGTAGGTCTTAACATACTGAGATTTCTTCCCTTCTCTCCATCTTGTTGTGGTTCCTTCTTTATATCTTCATTTGTGGAAGATCTTTTATGGTAGATTTTGATTTTTTCCATCAATACTTTTTCTGTAAATAGTTATGGTTTTGGTGAGCCCATGAGAGGAGGTGAGCTCAGGGTTTTCCTTTCCCATCATCTTGTAAGCTAACTCCTAAGGAGTGCAGCCTTAATTTGAATACATAATAGAGTTGATAGTGATAATGTTGTATTTCAGTTAGAATAAATGGCCTATTCGTGCAGTTCCCTTTCTAAGTTCCGATTTACACTCTGAAGTAGAAAGAAAAATATTTTCTTATTCAGGTTGTCTAATACAAAGGAAAATCTGTATGCAGGTCAAGAACAACAGTTAGAACCGTACATGGAACAACGGACTGGTTCCAAATTAGGAAAGGAGTATGCCAAAGCTGTATATTGTCACCCTGCTTATTTAACTTATATGCAGAGCACATCATGTGAAATGATGGGCTGGATGAAGCACAAGCTGGAATCAAGATTGCTGGGAGAAATATCAATAACCTCAGATATGCAGATGAAACCACCCTATCACAGAAAGCAAAAAAGAAGTGAAGAGCCTCTTGATGAAGGTGAAAGAGGAGAGTGAAAAAGTTGGCTTAAAACTCAACATTCAGAAAACTAAGATCATGACATCTGGTCTCATCACTTTATAGCAAATAGATGGGGAAACAATGGAAACAGTGACAGACTTTATTTTGGGGACTCCAAAATCACAGCAGATGGTGACTGCAGCCATGAAATTAAAAGATTTTTGCTCCATGGAAGAAAAGCTACACCAACATAGACAGCATATTAAAAAGCAGAGACATTAATTTGCCAACAAAGGTCCATCTAGTCAAAGCTATGGTTTTTCCAATAGTCGTGTAGGAAGGTGGGAGTTGGACTATAAAGAAAGCTGAGCTCTGATGAATTGATGCTTTTGAACTGTGGTGTTGGAAAAGACTCCTGAGAGTCCCTTGGGCAACAAGGAGATCCAACCAGTCAATCCTAAAGGAAATCAGTCCTGAATAGTCGTTGGAAAGACTGATACTGAAGCTGAAACTCCAATACTTTGGCCACCTGATGTGAAGAACTGACTCATTGGAAAAGACCCTGATGCTGGGAAAGATTGAATGTTGGAGGAGAAGGGGATGACAGAGGATGAGATGGTTGGATGGCACCACCAATTCGATGGACAGGAGTTTGAGCAAGCTTTGGGAACTGGTGATAGACAGGGAGGCGTGATGTGCTGCAGTCCACGGGGTTGCAAAGAGTCAGACAGGACTGAGCAACTGAACTGAGCTGAACTGAATGTGAAGGAAAAACAAAGTACTATTGGTCAGGGTAAAAAGTATTGGTCAAATTTTGCAATCTTCTCAGTGTTAACAGAAAAATAAAATTTTAAAATGATTTGTAAATTTTGATGAGCTTTACCTTTTTCAAGAAAAATTCTCTAGAAAAACTAGATAAGGATCATCTAATGTTCATGTGTCTACAAGTTAGAATGAGAGAAAAGTAAAAGTACTAAACATATTTAAAGTTAATAGCTGGCATACATGACTTGATTAGAGTTGCTTGAACTAAGTTGCATATGTGTGTTTTTTTCTCTCATTCATGAGCTGATTTACCTAAAACAAATTGATTATAAACTGGATAATGAACATCCTAAAGTTCCATGTGATTAATTTTTAAGGGGAACAAACACATTAAAAAGATCAGAGCTTTTTTAACATCTTATAATTGAAAGAGAATTTGACTATTTCTCCTGAGGATCCTAAAGTGAAGCAAAAGGCAAAGGAGAAAGGGAAAGTTATACCTAAATGAATGCAGGGTTTCAAAGAAGAGCAAGGAGAGATAAGGAAGCCTTCTTTAGTGAAAAATGCAAAGAAATAGAAGAAAACAATAGAATGGGAGAGACTAGAGATCTCTTCAAGAAAATTGGAGGTACCAAGAGAACATTTCATGCATAGATGGGCAGAATAAGGGACAGAAACAGTAATGATCTAACAGAAGCAGAAGAGATTAAGAAGAGTTGGCAATAATACACAGAACTATATTAAAAAGATCTTAATGACCAGGATATCCATGATGGTGTGGTCAGTCACCTAGAGCCAGACATCCTTGAGTGTGAAGTCAAGTGGGCCTTAGGAAGCATTATTATGAACAAAGCTAGTGGAGGTGATGGAATTTCAGATGAACTATTTAAAACCTTAAAGGATTATGCTGTTAAAGTGTTACATTCAATATGGCAGCAAATTTGGAAAACTCAGCAGTGACCACAGGATGATAATTTAGTTAATAATTTAGTTAGGCTTGTCATTTAATTTGGACAGAAGTAATACTGCAGAAGAAATTTTCCCCTTAAAAATACAAAATCAGAGGAATTTTGAGCAAAGGTAATCAAGTATGATAAGTATATAAAAGGTACAAATTTTATGAAGAGAAAATGTTATGAAAAAATATATATTTGTAAATAATAATAAGCTCATATTTCTCTATTCCTCATAGATTACATCAGTTCAGTTCAGTTCAGTTGCTCAGATGTGTCTGACTCTTTGTGACCCCACAAATTACAGCACACCAGGCCTCCCTGTCCATCACCAACTCCC